>NC_137697.1:44965888-45618379 GCF_964034855.1 Anser brachyrhynchus
GAGCTGAACAGTCTGCCCTCTTGCAAAGCCCGCATTTTCTGACAAGATATACATCTACATATGATTTTAAAAATAAGGAGACAGGAATTTTCTCCCTGAACTCATTTAAAGAACACCATACACCCCAGAACAAACCATTTCTAGCACTACTCCATAAAATTCCCAGGAAGAAATTCAGCAAACAAAAATTGAACTCAGCATCTTCTAGTGAATATAATGCCACTTATGGTAGCACTAATTTAAGTACATAATAAAATAAACTCTCTCTTTAAGGAAAAAAAAAAAAGGAAAAAAGAAAAATGTAAGTAAAAAAAGTAAAAAAAAAAAGTTTTAAAACAGTCAACAAACAAACAAAACAAAACAAAACAAACAAACAAAAAAGCCTATTTAGTCTTTCAGAACCAGTCATTGAATTGAAATTAAACAGCAGAGATAGGGTAAATAGTAAATATAAGCAATCTAAAATTCAGAGAGTGTATCTGTCACAGAAAGTGCAGTTCATCAGTACTGCACAGAGTAAAGAACTCAAGTAAGACTTCAGCATCAAATACAAAGAAAGGATCGTATGCCTGAAAGTCTGTCTACTATTTCTAACTTACTAACTAGCTGGTCTAACAAAAGATACTGCCTTTATTGAGAATTATTTCGATGCTTAATATTTTTACAGCATCATGGCTACAATAATGTCATAACTAACTAATTCAAACTGATCATTTTATATGTGTGCAAGGGAGAGTTCAATCTTCTGTCTCTGAAGAAGAATAAGATGTTAGTGCAACCTAACAACACATACACGTACCTGCATTAAACTCATCTATATTTCTGGGTAAACAGGTATTATTTTTTTCTGTCTTGATTATTCTCCATCTTGATATTTCATTTTTTTTCCCTCCAGCTTACATGGCAACAATAAAATGACATAAAAATCCCCAGAAGGTTTTTCTGGAATTCTCCCATTTCTGCTTAAGCAACTCCATCAGTGCCAAGACAAGGGAGAGGAAAGTGCCTGTGGATCCTATCAGATTTACCACACAGTGTAGATACAGACAGACAGAGAAAAGGGTGACCAACAGTCTACTGACACTACTGCAGTACTATGAAAATTAAAGGAAATCTGGAATGAAGGCAGATGCTAAGTGATGAAGACTGCAGTTTTTACTTTACCTAGCTAAGAACAAGCTGGGACGAAGGCAGAAAAGAAGTGTAGGGTTAAGGAGGGCAGGAGGCACCCAGCTGTCTCCTTGTCACAGCTGAGGTCACAGGTGCTGCGGGGAAGTGGCAGGAGCAGCAGGTGTTTCTGAAAGTCCTCCTGGCACACTGCCGCCCTCAGATGCTTGCCCAATCATGCGGTGTGAGTCAATAAAACCACTCTGCCAGTGCAGAAGAGACACAAGTGTTCTGATGAAATAGAGTGTACTAGTCAGAAATGGTTTCCTTTTGAGACCTGGGGGACTTGACCTAAGACACAGAGGAGATAACTGCAATATTCCCAGTGATTCTGCGAGCTTTGAATCAGCTCCACTAACTGTGGGAAAGAAGTGCACAGAAGAAATGTCACCCAATGGCCTGTCTGGGAATCTACTCTCCCAGGCATGATGATTATCACTGACCTTCAACAAGGCAAGCAACAACCAAATTTTCATACATCTATTTTCAGTTTTGTTTTGGATCAATTCACTTCTCTTGAGAGCAAACCTCTTGTGAAATAATAAAGAGAAAACATGGGAGAGATGCACACAGGAGTTTTACAGGAATCATGTATCATATGAGAAACTGCGTTCGTGTAACTGTAAAGCACATTCATGAATTCTGAACCTCGTTGTGGAAGTACAGTTACAAATGAGTCTCAATGTAAGCCTGAAGACTATTCATGAGCAAATGTGACAGAGAAGTTGTCTACCTGCTTTTTCTCCCTATCCGTGCAATTCAGATCATACCTAAACTGCCATAAGCAGAGCCCTGCTAAGATGATCTACATTATCGAAACTGCAAATCACCTGGGAAAAGTCAAGAGACTAAATAATGAGGTCACAAATTGTGATGCCTGGAGCACAATTTCTTGTGCTGGCAATATCAAGAGCAGGTTGGTTTCTGCTTTTGCCAAGTAGATCCATGCACAACTTGCAGTCTGTAGACTTATTAGAATCACTTTTTGTTGGCATTGCAATTGCATAATTTACTCTAAATCCTCTTAATAGAACATGGCAATAATAATTAAACATGCATATAATTATGGAAATTATGTATTATAATAATTATGATTATCAGGAATAGCAAAGAAGCCAGAACCAACATAATGCTAGCTATTTGGAATAATAGGTCTGGTTTCTGGTAGAGAAGGAGGCTTTTTTTATGACTTATAAATATCATCGAAAAAGTTGAGATCCTTTTAAAATGTGTATTGCACTGTTAAAATATGATAGGTAGTTTTACTTTGTATATATAAATTCTCAAGTTTACCCTATGGTATATTGGCCAAAAACGCATAGCATCATCTTACTGGCAGACATTTACAAAGATTTTCTGAACTCTTTGAAAGCTCAAATACTGAATGAAGAATTAAAATGTTTAATCACTCCCTTTCATTCCATTTCACCAGGCAACCCAGTTAGAGGATCTAAAATAATAATCAGTGTTTGTATGTAGAATCAGTGTCTGTATATAGAAAGTGGCCTCTGTTGGCAAAAAAAAGTTGAATTACTCTGTTGAATTATTCTGTATAAGCATGCTGTTACAGTACATACATATATATTTGCCATATGAATGCACAGAACACATATTGACACCTCTAGGTCTTTGTGTAGATAAGGAAAATATATAACATTTTTAAACAAATGCTTTACATAATACTGAGAACAAATCTATCAAGTTTGTGTCATAAAAAGTAAATTGGTATTAAGAAATTAATCGAGTCATTAATGCCTTTTTAGTCTCATTGATAACATTTGTTCTCCAAAAATCTAACAATATGAAATAATATTTCAGTCTAATCAGTTTTTATTCTCTCTTTGTTAGCCATTTATTTCCTAGTTCATATGTTCATCCCCTCTTAGTGACATCATCCTGAGGTGCTGTTGAACTACTACTATTGTTACTACTACTACTACTGTTAATACTACTGCTACGGTGATGTCACAAACAGAAGTTAACTTGTGAATGTGAAATGTGAAAAGTACCATTGAGTTTCTAAATACCAGAAGTTTCCTTTCAAATATATTTCCAACAATAGAAATGGGCATTAGATTATTTTAAATGTTTATATTTTAAAATTGTCTGTGAAGTAAATTCAGTAGCTTTTTCTGTATCATTCACTGGACCTGTTCAGTTACGTCAATGTAATCACACAGAATTCAATGTCATTACACCATTGGATGTAACACTACACCAAGTTGGGATGAGATCTGGTATGGACTTTCTAAATCTTTTTAATTGTAAACATTATAAGTAGTAGAGACTTTTTGTTTTCCCCCTTTTTTTTTTTTTTTTAACTCAGCTTTAACCTTTTTTTTTTGCTTTTCTCTCTCTCTCTTTTTTCTTTTTTTTTTTTTTCCTTTTTTTTTTTTTTCCTTTTTTAAAAGCTCGTTTTGCCCCAGGCTTAAGTTCAGTTTGGACTATCTGAGCTGAGAAAAAAAAAAAGCTAAACAAACACTGTTTGTCTCCTTTTGAAAGTTATTCAGGCACCAGGGGCTAGGTCTTGATTAATGCTCTCTTTTGAAGCCATTGTTATCTAAGCTCTTATACAATTTTGTTTTGGAATTTTCCTTGTTTTCAAACATAGTGCTGAAAACTCAATGAAGTTAACACAAAGAACTACTGTAATGGAGCAAGACTGTGTCCATACCAACAAAAGGGATAAAAGTGAATTATTTCATATGCTGCCAGTGAACATCAGTGTTATGGGAATATAGGAACAGTAAAAGCTTGATTCAGCTTCCTAAATGCAAACACCCAGTGACATTTGAGATGCCCTAGAATTTCCCACGTGGCATTCACATGCAAATCCAAAAAGGCGTTAGAGTTCCTTACTTTCTTGGGGTGTCATATCTGACAGCCCTATGCAAACTGTCCCATGTCTTAAATGACATGAGACAGTTTTGTTGAAGCAATTTCATCAAGACCTAGCTGTCTGTATATTCCCTAGCTGTCTCTTAGTTCACTACCACACAAATTAGCTTTATACTTTGTCAGTAAAGGACATACCTAAAATTAACTTTTTAAAACATCTTTTGGAATTTTTGTTCAATCTGGATTTTACAGTCTGTGAAGCACGAACATAAGAATAGCGAAGCACCAGCACCTTCATGCCACATGCTTTGTTCTGCATGCTGGCGAATTATAACACATTCCCATGGCGACAAAAACAACCATGTTGTGGAACCTCAGTGAACCACATAAAAGCCAGAAGTCCAAATCATCTACTGCATAATTAGGTACAGCCCCCGTGACATTTGCAAAGTAGCTGCTGTTTCATGTCATGGTGAATTGGTTGGTATTGAATTCATCTGGTTTTTAATACAATTGGTGAATGTAGGTATTGAAGGCTTCGGTTCCATCAACATTTTCAAGATTAGGTCACAGCTGTATCATAACCTACTTCCTAAACATATGCAGCATAGAAAGAAAGTGAAATATTCTGAACAATTCAGTTTACACTATGGAACAATTTGTTTCCTCCTAGATGGATCCAATGCTTACTTTACCCTTGCTATAGCATTTGTTATGAATATTAGGAATACATTTTGCCCTACTATTTCAGAATGAAAGAGTATCCAAGTGATCTGTTTCCATTTTGTGTATGAGAAAGCTTCTTTTGAGACAGTGTTTGCAATACATAGACAAAAGACAGTGTTTGTTCTGTAGCTATCATTAATATAAAGGCTTCAACCATTTAACATGGATAACAGGTCCATTATGTTTAGCAAAATTTGTCACCTTGTCCAAGTCACTGTGACAAGCGCAGCTTCTTTTTAGCTTATTTTCTGGTTAGTTTCTCTGTCTACAGACAGCTTGCTTTCACCTCATCTGCTGACTCCCTTATTATCCTTCATACCTTACAAGGGCTGGCATGAACTTCTTTGCTCACTGCACCAGCAAGCACCAGCAAGTAAAGTTGGTCAATTCATCCCATTCCTCTCGGATGCAAAGATGACCAGCTCTCAGAGCTTCACTTCCACTTTGGTGACCTTTTGACATTGTGTCCTGTACAGTGATGGTTTGTACTACGAATAACTAGTGACATTCAACGTGACTTCAGAGAGGTCACTTAAGGACAGTTCATAATCTAAGCGTCTGCTCCTTTCTATTGCTGGTTTATTTTATTCTTAATGTTACTTAAATTTAGATTTCTGTGTGCTAATGTTACTATGATTATACTGACCTCTAGGGGTTTGGTTTTCACCATAAAGACTTTATGTTCTTAAGCTACAGAATGGTGAGGACAGCTTCCTGCTTGAATTGTGCCACATGGAACTATATTTGCACTTAGACATTGCGGTTTCTTTAAAAGTAAGACATGAAGTGAATTAAAAAATGTCAAGACAGAAAAGCACGCACACCGTTGTTTGTAGAACATCAGCTGAGACAACATGTAAAAGTACCTTCAGCAATGAAGAAAGCTTTGGACAAAATCTGTAGACTTTGCAGTTTTTCCAGAAGCAATGTCTTATAAGAAGAATTATTCTGTTAAATGTTTTCACTGTGGCTTACACTTGTTCTGCTATATTTATGAGATTAACACAACTAGTTTTTATTCCACAGACCTTTGTTCTTTCTGAAAATCATTAAAAATTTTATTAGGAAGACAATCTAAATAATAATTCACATATTGTCAAATATGTGAGTTTTGTCTTCCTACAGGAAGACAACTTGGATCCTTTAAATGATGCAAAATTGGTTCTGAAATATTAAATTGATTCCTTATATCAAAATGCTGCATTTTGATACAAAGAATTTGATACAGCTGAATTTGATACAGCATTTTGTCTAACAATACAAATGTTTCCAGACTTTTTTTTTTGGCATATTTTATAACATTGTTCAGAGAGCACCAGCAATAAATGTAATCAGCAAAAAAACGGTGGCCTTAGTGCCTCTGCGCAGCACAAGTCTTCCATGGAAAATACCCATAATGTTAATCCTGCAACAATAAAATTTCATCTGAACACAACAGGTCAGCAAACGGAGAAGTGAATGTCATACCTACTGCTTGGAAACATACTGAGACTATGTTTAATTATAGGATTGCATTCAAATGCATACAATTCTATCTTTTTAACATGAACATGTATATAATCTCCTTGCTAGTGCTCTCTACTTTATATTTGCACAAATGAATAGACAATTGGCAGCGACCCACCAAAACTACTAATCATGAGTGAAAAACAATTTTTAAGCCATCATCGCTTCTGACAAATCAGAAAAAAATCTGCAAAACCTTCATGAATTCTGACTGTCACTGTGTTTAAATCTTACTGTTATGATGCACATACTTAGGCAACATAGACAAATCTTACCACTGGTGCTCTAGCTATGATAACAGAACACTGTCTAACAAGGCCAAAAAGTTACTGTCTAAATTTGGAACAGCACACTGGCTTCATGCCCAAAATAAAACACTCCCAGCTTCTGCTTTTACTTGTACATCTGGAATCACCAGGTAATCAGGAAATCCGTAGGTGGAAAATGGGAAATCCTATATTTCTTATCTCATCTGATGGGGAATTCCACTGTGGAAAACCATATTAGCTATCAAACAGGACTAGATACAGTATATACAAATAACAACAAAATTGGAAGAAAAAAAAAGTTTAAAGTAGGAAAGTATAAGGAAGAGGCAGAAACAAAACAAGCAGGTGACTTTTATCTGACAGGTAAATTTTAATTTACTATGGTAGTATGATGGAATTCATAGTTATTGTATAAATCCCATGTAAGGCAGCCTCAGGCAATAATATCAGAGAACATAACACCTGGAGAGGAATGCTGAATTCCAGTCAAGGACTGGACATGTCTCATTTTGCTCATCAAATTCAAATTCCTGGTCTTCCATCTTCAGATTCCTTTTATACTTCATCTGGGGGCTTCTATCCTAGGCCTGTATTTACTCAGTCTTTTTCTACCTTTTGCCTCAATCCTCTGGCTGGTCCTCTGTCTTCAAATGTTTTGTATTATACTTGAAATGATTCTGGCCCCAGTCCTGCCGTGTTTATAATTCCTATCTGTTTTTTCACTGCAAACAAACTCGGCAAGCAAACCACAATCAGCAATCTCATACATGCCAATACTTCCATATGAATTACGATTTCTTTCTTTTATTGAACAGCACTAACAGAGGACTCTATGCAGATAGCATCAACCAGTTTAAATTATAGCCTTTGAAATCCAGAATCATCCAGAATTATCCTTTTCTATAACCAGTCCTCAAAACAAGCTCAATTTTTTTTTTTTTTTTGTAGGCTATCTTACAGAAATAGGTGCATAAAGAAGCAAATTCTGTTGCATTTTCCCCAATCATCCTATGAATGGGGTGGGTGTTATTCTTTAGGGAAATGAGCTGCTATTCCATTCCCAGGAGCAGTGGGGATTCCCACGAAAAATTTCCTGATGCTGTCAAGTTTGGGAGCCTCTCTTAAGAGGGCTGCTCTGAAACAGCCTAGCTCCAAGGAGGAAGGTTTAGCACAGTAAGTACAAATGAGATTTCTGGGTCTGAAAAGGACTGAAAAAGTCATTCTGTGTAGGCATTCGATCAATAAAGAGAACTGACGCCCTTCCACCCCAAATTGCAATATTTTATGTGGGTTCATGGGGATTCAATTACAGAAAGTCCAATGTATGGATGATCTCGATGCAGAAACCTGACTACAACTTCTCTATGGCTAACAGTGTGTAACATGGTAAAAATTAGGAACACAGCCATAGCAAAGCTCTATTTGACAAAAGTCCTATCAGGCCTGTTTTTATACCAAAATATACTCATCAAGATATGCTCATCAAAAGGCTGAAGTAGAAAGCAGCACAAATACCGCACACTTAAAATTCACTTGCAGTTCTTTTTTTTTTTTTTTTACTCTTCTTGTAAACACAGGAGGAATTTGGTCCATAGTTCTAAACATTGTGTTGCTAGGTGCTGCCTAAAACTAATACTCTGTGTTGCTGTAATCCAAATAAGAATTAGCAAGAAACAGACACAAAGTAATGAACAGCTTTAAAATTATTCTCCCTTACACTGCCTAGGGAGCTAAACGCTGAAACTGTGTAGTTTCACAACTCCACTTTTAAAAAGTGGGCTATGATTTTACCTACAACTAAAAGGTTGTTGTTGGTAGAGAACGAAATAAAACACAGAAAAGAACAAAGCCATACAATCATAACACACAATAAAAACATTTGAGATATGATTTGTATATGAAGCATATTGTAGTATGATAAATACCAGTTTTGTTTTACTATCTAAATTATATTTTTATATGGCCCTCTTTGCTACGTAAGCAAAGTGCTTTAATGTAAATACTTATTAACTAACTCTTCCAGTTAATGACTGTTGACAAAGTCAGTCCTGAACAAAGCCGAGCATATTTAGCTGAATGAATTGCACATATACAATATGTAAGCTGGAAAAAAAAGTACAATATCTGAATCTTGAGACTTTATTTGATTCCATCTTTAATTCTTTTTGAAAGACAAAATATCCAGATATTTTTTTTATTCTGGTATACTGGCCTCCTTTCAGTATTCAGTCTCCAGACAGCCATGCTTTGATGCAATGAAGTACCTATTTAAATTCTGAAGAATAATTCTCTCTCTCTGTCTCTCCTTTTTTGGGGGGTGTGAGGGTAGAGGGGGCTTGGGAGTAGAGGATGAAATGAATGCATGTAAATAATGCTACCAGGAGACAAATGGAGTATTCAATATTTTATTTTTTTCCCCCGAGTATGGAATTTTTAAGTGAAAGGACCTGGGACCTGATCCCACTGAATAAAACTAAAATTCTTGTCAGTGTAGCTATGTTAGTGTTACCACTGGCGCTGATAAGAACCTCATTTTCATTCGGCACATATGAAATATGTATATAAAGGAATGCATCAAAGGATATTTAGAATTATGATGCACTTGAAATAATATCTGTAAGACAAGCGTGTTGACAGCTTTTATTGTAGCTTCTTACAATTACTTCTGTATAGATTTTTTTTTTAAATTTTACTTGGATTACTTGTCATAAAATGTTTGTGCTATAATCACAAAGCAGATTATACTAAAACCACAAAGGCAAAGTTGAAAATCCAATGGACCTAGAGTTTGAAAGAAGAATGGTGCAAGAAATGTAGTGTTTGCATAGCTATATCGGATTAATCTCTATACAAATTCGGTGAGATCTCCCAAGCTAAGAATGGTCGTCTCCTCATTTTACTGTAAAATCCCCAAAATCTGTGTATTAAAAGGTGTTAAATACAATAGAGGAAAGTCAGCCATGATAGTCAGAATTAAACCAAGTGTTAAAAATTACCAGAGAGTTAAAATGAATGTGAAATCCTTACCAATAACGGTGACTAATACTAAGTGATCTTTATTTATTTATTTATTTACAGGTGACCAGTAAGTTAGCTGAATTTTTTTACCAGAATTCCTTCTAACAGATTCAGTGGAAAATCTTCCTTTACATTTCTAAGCCCTTAAATAACTGTGATGCATCTCACAAAGTGCATTTGCATTTAATAGCATAGAAGGGCATTCCTCTTGATATCATGACCTCCAGATGTCATTTATTCTTAAAATTACTTTGTTGTGCAAGTTTAATAAATCTCAAACACTGAGTGTGAGACTCACAGACATAGCTTTTCAGCTTGCTAGTGATCATCAGCTAGCTCAGTCATATCTAGAAACAAGTGAAGGCCTTGACACAGAGCTACACGCAAAATATCCTAATACACTAATAGACTTTGAGAGGAGTGTCATAGAGCAAACAGGTCATGAAGCAGCACTACACTATATTGCAGTTAAAGGTAAGCTATACAGTGACGGTCTGTTCCTGAACTGGCCAACGCCATGCTACTACAGCCTGGCACCTTAGCTCTTTTCAAGCTGCGTAATCTGATTAGCCCTGCTGCTTTCCTCTTCCCATTTGTTGGGTCACAGTTCTGAATGTGACATGTAAAAAGAAGAAATTTAACAACATGCACTTAGTTTGAAAATCTTAAGAAGAATACCTGTTCAATATCAAATACATTAACTCTATAGGTACTCTGCATATGAGTTACCTATGCCTGAAGAAAAGGCATCTATGTGTTGTCACATTATATAATAAAAACAAAGATTCAGAATATATTCATGGTATTTTTCATATTTCATTGGGCCAATCATAGAATCATAGAGGTTGGAGAAGACCTCCAAGATCATCTGGTCCAACCATCCTCCTACCACCGATATCACCCACTAAACCATGTCCCTAAGCACCACTAAACTTTGGACAGAATACCATAAAGAAGCAAGTATGCTAGGCATTCAGTATTTAAAATACAGATATATAATAGCATCAGTAAGTGTGCCTAGCTGTTTCACTGTAGGGTTGCAGCCAGGTGTACTAGGCACACAGGAGTTCCTTCAGTTGTTTCCCAAACTGCTTTAGCATGAGAAACTCAAAAACAAACCATGAGTCTATAAACAGCAACATATTTAACCTATTGTTAAAACCAATGAAATGCCTTAATTTATACATCTAAAAGAAACATGTGTATTCACTTTTAATGTGTCAAATTTAGCACAATAAACTTTAAAATCTGACTTTCATATGCTACTATTGTACAACCCATCAAAGCACCATGAACACAAGCAATAAGTAGAGTTGTAAACTCCTTTTATTCAGAAACATCTTACGCAATTCACCTTTATAACTTCCTGCCAGTTGCATTTAACCTTTGATTTCACCACTGGAATATTTTCTGCAATGGTAGCCAAAACAAACAGCACAAGTACAGCAGAATCCTTTCCCATATCAGCTTAATTTTTATTCATTGAAATACACGCTCCTTTTTTTTTTCTTTTCTTTATAAAGTTTGTTTGCCAGTTCCAGTTGCCTATCAAGACCTGTCATACTATATTAAGTATGTCAGAGAAAAAAAGGATGCCTTAGCTAAGAACAGTATTAATTCTCTTACTTGCATTGTGGACCAAACCCTCAAAAACAGTATTGCACACTTAAATATAAAAAGCTGATTTATGACAAATTAAGTGTTTTTGTGTAGAGTTCTCAATGGGCCTGCACAGTTTCAAGCATGGAAATCAAGAAAATGAGGCCAAAAACCAATCCCTAAATTCTTAGCCCATTGATTAACGGCTGATAAGGAGATTTTCCCCTCATTTGATAAAAAAAAGGGAGCCTTCGAGTACTACCAACCTGAAGGTTAGATTGGTCCATTTTCCAAACCAATGGGAGGAAAATACGCAAATCTCCCTTTTAAAGTTTTAAGGCCTAATTTACAATGCTGAGACTTTTCAGCTATATGAGCTTTCACACAAATAACAAGGCCAAATTCAATTTACTGGACACTGGATTCATCAAATCATTATTGATGTTTCTCTGGTAAATTAACATCAAATCAGATTAAGAGTTAATAAGAGCCTACTTGTAGAGGGTGTGCATATGAGAGAGAACTGAGAGATCTTTCTTTCTCTAAATTGCAGAATTACTGTATGGTCATATTTGTCCTTCTACCTGGGAAGAAATTTTCTTGGCTTTCTTCATTATTATTGTATCCAAAGTGGTTTTCTACGATGAACAAATCCTATAGAATGTTTCACAATTACTTCAGTGCAAGTCTTCTCTGTAATGTTTGAGAAAGTTCCCAGCTCTGTCTTGCTTACCTGTTTCACCTCTTGCACTGTAACTTCTGTGATAGTAGTATTGTTTACAGATGCACTAGAAAACTGATGGTGGAATATAGAGATTTCCAGAGTCGTAGCAATTGTATATTGACTTTGCAGGACTTTTTGGTAAATAAATAAGAAAAAAAAAAAGACTAATTAAATTAACATCTATTTAATATAGGGCAGTAGCTACGGATTTTTAAGGTAATAAGATTTATATGTCAGATTAAAAAAAAAAAGAACAAACTGAAAAGCCACACACATCAAAAGCATCACATTAAAAGCTATAAGCT
This sequence comes from Anser brachyrhynchus, assembly GCF_964034855.1. NCBI lineage: Eukaryota > Metazoa > Chordata > Aves > Anseriformes > Anatidae > Anser > Anser brachyrhynchus. The sequence continues at coordinate 44,978,041 of NC_137697.1, forward strand.
GTCTTAAGCTGTCCTTATTAAATGTTTTCCTCTTCACTGAGAATTATAATACAAGCTAAAAATATCATTTCTATTTGACATTTTTTATAAACATTTTAGGTGGAACATATGGGAACTGTATAGGAAAATCTTAGTCCATTCAAATTCCTGTTTTGACATTGTTTTAATTTTGTTGTTGTTAACTTTCAGGTACTTTAAAGTCACTAAATGATTATAAACCAGTTTAATGTACAGATAACTATAGTTCAGGTTGCTGATTTTGGTCCTGGAGGCAAATTTAATCCGTTCAGAAAAGTCCCACGGATACATGGACACATTAATAGCTGCTGAATAAATATTTTTTCATGGAATTTAAAACTCCTTTCTAGTAACGTGCTACTGCAAAAAGTTTTATAAATTGAAGGCCTACTTCTGGTTTTCTATTTTAACTCTGCAAAATGAAAAGTTAGTAAAAACTAATCTAATACAAGAAATGTTGAAACTAAGCTTGAATTCAAAATGTCTGCTGTTAATCTGAAATTAAACTAGTAAGAAAAGTTTAGTATCCTATTAGCTCAACAGTAATGTTATTACACTTTTCAGTTAAAAACAAGATGTAAAACCTAAACCATGTACCTCTTGTTCCTAAAATTATGGATGCATTCTGCTTGTCTTGTCCATGTCAGTTACCCACCAAGTTTGGTTAGGTAAGCAAAAGTAAATTATAATGAAGAGCAGCACTGTATATTTACATACACAATTTAATTCAAGAGCATTTTTGAGTATATTATTGTTTTATTATAGTGTTATTTATTATATTTTTATTTATTATTATTATTATTTATTATTATTGTATTTATCATTATAGTTTTATTAGCCAAGCATTTAGCACAACAAGAAACATAATCTTAGCTCTAAATTACAAAGATCTCTTCTGGATACTCCCATTTGCTTCCTTCAAAATTCAGTGCTCAATTTAGGGAAAAAATATTTTCTGAGGCTTCTTCAAGTATATCTAGCAAAATCAAAAGACTTTTTGATAAGCAAGGGAAAGAAAGATGTCATGTCTGTTTAATCTGTCCTGAGGAGTGTAAAGAGATAGCATCATGCCTGGCAACTCTTGTGCCCTTTCTTTTCTTTTTCACCATTATTTTGTATTTGTGGCACCCGCTGACTCAGTCAGCCTCCAGAATCACTGCTGGCACAACATTGTACAAAACAATAAAGAAAACAAATGCACTGGAACAGTGGCTTGGCTGCTGGCTGGCCAACACTAAATACACAAAGAGCAGCAATTTCGTCTGCACCCTGCAAAAGCTCATCTCATTAAAGCAACTCCTCTCTCTCACAGGCACACACTTTTTAGCTCAAACATCAACCATGCAAAATGAAACATACATATGTCAGTGCTGAACTTTTTATGATATATAAAGACTCTGAAAAGTTCTTTCCCATCCCCCTTTCTGAAAGGGAGAGCCTGTTGATTTTCTCTTCCACAACAGTAATATTAAGTCACAACTTTAATTTCCTGTATACAAAATCAGAAGTTTTTTGGTGTAATGACCATTTAGTACTGTAGAATTCTAGCAAAAGAGCTATCTGTTTAGAAATCTCTTTGTGTACAGCTCTAGTGAAATTTGACGCATGGTATTAGCTGCCAGGCCTCACTACAGTAGAAATAATAAAACAGAGTGAAGACTGGAGGCTTCAGAAGTACCAAAAAAGTAACCTATTACCTTAGCTATTACCTTAAATAGCAGTATTACAGGGGGAAGCAGTTGTAAATCCTAGAGTAACTTCAAAGCAGTGGTATTTTCTTAGCATTAATGTAAGGTAAATTCCATCTGTAGCCAAAGCAGCTGAAATACAGACTCCTTCAGTGAAACTCATCCTAGTACAGAGAACTGAATGTAAACCTTAAGTATTAGCTACTCTCCTATGGCCTTTCACTTGCAGTTTAAATAGAGTCAGTAGACAAATTTACTTGGAGATAACTCACAGCTGTTAAGTAAGAGGGGCAGGAATTAGCTGAATGCATGTTTGGGTGGAAAGACATAGTTCAGTCAGATTGTGTTCAGTACTTCGAAACCTATTTCAATCATCACACCCACATGGGAACTTAAATTCTTAGCCTTGGGACAGGCCCTCTGTAAGAGAATCCTCAGTAAGTATTAGGTTGGAAATTAGGAGAAATTTCTTCTCAGAAGGAGTTGGTTAGGCATTGGAATGGGTTGCTTGAGAGGTGGTGGAATCACTGTCCCTGGGGGTGTTTAAGAAAAGTTTGGATGTTGTACTTAGAGTGATGATATAGTGGATAATATTGGTGGTAGGGAGACAGTTAGACTAGATGATCTTGGAGGTGTTTTCCAACCTTTATGATTCTATGATTCTATAATTCAGTTTCAGCCCATTATAATATTCACAGTTTTCCAGCTCTTCAGTAAAAACAAGGAAAGTGTGGTATTTCTAAAATGCAAACATCCTACAGCATGAAATCCAACAGCACATGTTATTCCATAAGGTAAAAATGCAGCAGCTATGATACACTCTTTTGGGAGTTCGTGACAGCCATCTTTTGCTTGGAAGACAAATAATCTGTCACCGTCTTCAAGTCTGCATAAATCTGTCAATGGCGGACTAGTTATAGAATTATGTGTCTTCCCTTAAATTCTTTAAACTCTTAAAGGTCAAGTCTTGAAACCAGCAGTTTATTAATCCAAATTGGTTTTGCTTGGTTAGTGCACGTGTGATTTTAAAGAGATTTGTAACCTCCTGAAATGAGTGAGACCACACTTAAAGAGGCATACCTGGTTGAATCCAGGTGTATAAAACAAAACAGGTTTAGCCTTGATCATCTGAAAGACATCTGCATGCCCCTCTCTCATTATGTAAAATGAGCTACTTGAACTTGAACTAATTGCTTCATTATATTGAATAGGAAAAGGCTGGTCTGCAAAGTATTCTTGCCAAGATCTTGTTGCCAGTTCAGCAGAGCCTGGGCTGGATGATCCTTGAATACCTTGTCAGACTGCCTATTCAGACCTGTCCTCTTCCCTAAACAATACTGGCAGGTCCTCCAGAGGGTGTCTTGCTTATGGCCTGAACACAATATGGACCAAGAAGTTTGAGTTAAAAGGGTTAGAAGATTCTTTAGTCAGTGGCACTAAGAAGTATTTGTCTTCTTGGAAGACTAATATCGTATAAAATGTTGTTTCCGCAGCAAGTTCTTGCAGGAAGATATCAGATTAATGCAGTCCCAGGTCAGCTGTTTTGCCTTCAAGAGTGAAGCCAGAGTGTAAATGAGGAATAAAATAAAAGATTTACAGAATCCAAGCTCTTCAAAGGCTGAACCATGTAATATATTGAACTCACCGAGTTTTAGAAGTTTCACAGTGAAAGAAACAACTATACATCTCTGGAAAAAGCACAACTTGTTTGGGCAACCACTAAACACTAGCAAAATAGTCATTAAGCAGCAATAAAGCTAACTATTGATTAAATTACAATGTAAACCAAAGTCATTGGAATAACGAAGCAACTGACAACAAAACTAGTATGAAACCACATAATATTAATACAGAAATACCCGATGCATTTTTTTTGCGAATACTAATGTAGTTAATGTTTCCTCTGTTTTCTGGCAATTTGCCTACTGTGCTGGAATAATAACATGTTTGGGACAATTCTACAACTCATTACAAATAGGAAAATTCCTACTGACTTCATAGTAGAATTATAAATGACCTAAAAGGTAGCGAATGAGAGTCAAGGTCTCTATAGTGTTAGCACTCAGTTTACCTCTTCTTTCCTTGAATATTTAAGATTTACCGAGAGCTGGATCCTACAGTTAGAAAATACTCATTTCTCACCTTAGCAAAATATTTTGGGTGTTACTTTAAAGCATATAACCTGAAAGGCAGTCACTCCAGATCTTAGCTGTGGCATCATGAGCAAGTTTTAAAGGCTCTCAGGCTGATGTGGGTGTTAGTGTTTCTTCCTGAGAAATACATAGCCCTTCATCAGCAGCCTTGTAATTTCTTGAGTTCTTTTTACTACTTGGGGCATATGAACCCAGCACAAGCTAAATGAAGCCCTGTTAGAGGGGATGTCATTTCAAAATCTCCCACTGCTGAGACAGACATGTAAGTCTGCATTGGGTACTTAACAAATTATTTGGGACTCAAGGCCTGAGTCTCTTTTGCTAAGACAATAAAGAACTATTAAACTGCCTTGCAGAACAAAATATTACCAAGTAATTCAGTGAATTATAGGAGTCAGAGAGAAAAATAAATAAATAAAACAAAACAAAACAGAGCCAGCATACATATGTTTTAATCTCCAATGATTGTTACAGTTCCCACTTTGCTTATATAATTTTTGTAGCAGTTAGAAGGAAAGGAAGTGATTGTAAATTCATTTCTTCTGTTCAGGTAAACTGTGACTAGCCTTGGAGATGTTTTTCTTCTTTTTTTAACTTAAACTGTCCCATTCTTACATGTCATTGGTAGGACACCACATTAGTTAACCAAAGGGTAAAGAACATACAGGCCCCCTAAAAGTGTAGAGCCACATAACTAAAATAATGTAGAAGTTAAAACTATCTAGTGCCTTTTCAGATGAAGAAAGAAACAAACCTGAAAAGGTCAGGCCACTGACAAAGGTTGTTGTATTATTGTGTACATTCCTGCTCTAATGAAAGATTTCATCTACCAAGACAGGCAGTATTGATGATACTTTGCAGCCAAACAAGTTCTTCTGGCCTCACCTAATTCTTTTACAGTGATTAAATTTTTAGAGCAGAAGGGTTATATATCTACTTTCTTGGTAACCCTTTCCAATCTACATGACATTTTAAAACTTGTTAGGGCTCAAAAAATTTAAGCCAAGTCCCTCATCAGGATAATAGAAACTAAGCTACTGTGCTGAAGTCATGCCTAACATAGTCTGTCTGTGGCACCCTGATTTTACTGATTAATATGGATAGTTAAAAGCTGTCATGTCATTTGTCTTCGTTTTGATGTGTTGGGTCTTATCATACAGTATGCTACTGAGTAGTGGGAGGATTGCAATGTTCTCCTTAGGCAAAAAATCACCCTGTTATGGTCTTGAGTTAGTATAAAAACTTAAAGCATTATTAATCTTATTTAACAGACCTCTTAGGCATGTAAGTGTAAAGCAACTTCCTCGAACCTTCCATAAAGGCACAATTGTCTCTACACTTAACCTTGTCTTTAATCGTGCTGTGTTGCAATGAGTTAAAGGGTACAGAAACTACCATTGTCCCCATCTCCTCAACAATTTTATTGTGGATTCTTGTAATATTGACTATCCTAAAAGCTTGAATGCAATCTTTTGCGTAGAGTGAGCACTGCTACAGATGAGGACATGTAATAATTTGTGACAGTGATAGAGTTTAAGTCTAATGTAACAGGACAACAAGGGCTTTGATCGGATTTATTCCTACTTTCTTTGAGACTAAGAACTTGTTTCTAGCAGAGAAATAGCAGAAAACAGAAAGAGGTTCAAGAGCAAGGGTGCTGGTAGTTTATTGGGTACTTTGCTAGAATGGTTGGGGGTTAGAGACTTTCCGTCTTCCTTTAAGATAGCAGAGATCAAAAGTAATTACTGCAGTCCAATCTTGTAAAGCACTTTCACATGTGTAGTTCCTTAAGAATGTAAATAGTTTAATTTGATGGAACTTGCATTCTTCGGATGACATAAATGCATAAGCACTTTGCTGGAATAAAGAAGATGATGCTTATTTGTCATGTTGACAAGAAGGGAAAGTTATGATTGTTTCAAACAGCAAAAATGCTAACCTCGCACGTTAGTCAACAATGGAAAAGTCATGGCAGTGTTTTACTTAAACTACACATCCAAGGATATTTATAACCTGAATATATTTTTAATTGCAGTAGGTTTCACTCCACGTAGTTCTTAGTATCATAACACTATTAAAAATCCCTAGTCAAGTTCCCATATGCTTTTAACTGTGATACAAATATGTTCAAAGTCCACTTAATCTTTGTTTGTTGGGGACAGCAAACAAGAACTTTTAATGAAACAATCTCCAAAGTTATGGTCTACTATGTTGAAAAAGGAAAAAAAAAATCCAGTACATAGTAATTATTCAATAGTAGTTAAAAAACTTAGTTGGCCTAACCTGTTTTGTTAAGTAAAAATGGGGAGATAAAAGGGGAGAGGAGTCCTAGTGTCCATGATTCAATAACTGGGGAACTTCTTAAACTAACTTCTTAAAAGCTAATTGCTCGTGGTCTCTTCCTGGTGGCAGACTGATTTCAAAGGGAACTGGACAAAACTCTTTCCTAAAATCGTACAGGTTTATTTCCATATGCTGTTACAACCCTTGTTCGGTTCAGGCTGGCCTCTATGATTTTGTTGCGGTCAATTTTTTGCAGTGATTGTGCCAATGGCCACCAAATATCTGCCAAGGAGAAATACAACAGAGAAAACAAGGTTGAAGTCAGGGTTAAGGAGAAAGGGTGAAGGTCTGACATTGCAGCAATACTGCAAGAACCTGACTGAGATGCAGGATCATCCAGCAGAGCATCGCTGCTATCACCAGGAAGCAGTTGTTCGCACACATACCATGCATATTAACACACTTATATGAGATATTAACTCTGACTTTTCTCCCTGTAGTTTGTAATAATTACCTGCACCCACAAAGTTAACTTTGAAATCTCAGGATCTCCTTATGTTTACTGATATATATAAAAATATTTGTAAGGAACCCTTACAGTCAGTAGTTACCTGTGGTTGCTTTATGTGCTTGATTTTTTTTTTCAATTTCAAAAAACAAATCGCGTGCGCTGTTCAAAATTAAGAACAAGTGCTTCACCATCCTGTTCTGTGGTCTTCTCCCAGCCACGTACAGCTTAGTTCTAGCTTTTTTTCACTGCAAAGTGAGGCTTTCCCCTACTACCGGTGAAGTTTCCACATTTACATAAATTAACATACATCCTAATTGCAGTCTCAGGTAAGTGAGCTTAATACCACAGGCATCACTATAACCGCACAAAGATTATTTTCATTTCACAAAGTGTGGCAGGTGTCTTTGGCCAACTATTCTCTTCCACCATCCTCCTTTCTTGCATTGGCAGAACCAAAGAATGGTTAGAACTGTTACTTGATAAAGATTTACCAGTAAGCACGTTGCTCAGTGTTTGCTCAGCTGTGGTGCTGGTTAACCAAAGACAGTCATTGTAATCTGTGGTCCAATAAGAGGACATGGGAAGAGTTTCTACATTCTATTGATACAGCCAGAGATACTGCCCTTCTGCCTTTCTATTCTCAAATAAAAATCTCATATCCAGGTGAAGTGGCACTGCAAACTGGGCTAACTGGTCTCGCTGGCCATGTAACACAGTGCTATGACTCTGCTTCAACTCAGCCAACTATGCAGTGAAGCTGCAGGATAGATCATTCAACTATTAACAGATTTTCAATGCCTCCCCACAGTTTCCCACTCTCCAATAAACTAAAATATTTCTCTGACCAGTGCTTTAAGAAGAATCATATTATTAAACCACAAACATCTAGACCGTATGTTGTAGACATCATAGTGACATAAATGCACTAAAGGAACCTATGTAATGCAATGATTCAGGCTTGGCTTCTGTGTAACCTACAGTTATGCAAAATTTTGTAAGTAGAAGGTGCCTGGTGTAACTCTGAAGCGTACAAATAGAGTAGAGTAGGACATGCTAGTAGACAGGGACATGTTTATTGCAGTAATTAAGTTGCATTTGCAGTACCTTCTGTGTCAAATGATGAAGGGCTGGGGAAAGCTGTGTGCTACACAGCCCCTCCAAAATCTAACAAAAGTGTTGTTATAAATCGTCAGCAGAGCTACACATATGTGTAATATAAGTGTTTTACAATAGCATGCCACTATCTTCAAGCAACACAGAAATGGCTTGGCAACTCCCTGATGGCCAAACCAGAGGTTGCAGACTTTCCTTGTTTCAACATCGTAACTCTTTATACTTAACAAGTCATGGGGTACAGCTCCACATCTGAAAACAAACAGAATTTCTTAAGCAAACTATAGCATAATAGGGTGTGTGTGAGATACAAGGGAAGTACACATCCAAAACCTGAAACTCTAGTACAAATTTGTATCATATATTTTTTTCTCGACTAAGCTTACTGCAAGCTGAAAGTTTGTTTTTCCCTCCCAAAGAGGTGCTTTTTATGGCAGGAAGAGATCTACATCTTAGCTATCTACTGTAAAAACTTTGTAGAGATAAGGCTCTGTAGTTTTTGGCACAGCACAGGTAAGCTACTTCAACCATTGATGGGGATATTGTGGTAGACATACTGTTGAAATTGCCAAGTTACACTGAAGTAAGAGTGATGATGCTTTACCTCCAGAAAAGTCCTAGTGGATTTTAGCAACTCATTTTAATTATGTCAGGATAAGAAAATTAATCAAAAATATGCTGTTCAATTGCATAGGGCCTTCCTTTCCACTAGGAGCATGTTTATTTTGGAGTCAGGAGAGGATTCACATATTTTGAAAGCACTTGCAAATAGTGTCAGTCCAGACAGAATGTGGCCTAGTGCACTACCTTTATATCTCTCTGCCTCATACGCTTGCTTAATAGCCAGTGGCAGTAGAAAAGTATTAATTATATGTAGCGCTGCACATGTTTAATTAAATCATCTCCTGAGCACTTCTGCATGACTGACGTTCTGGCAAAACAGTGGTATTAGCACTCTACTAATTAAATCAAAAGACTCCAGTAAAAAAAAAAAAAAAAAAGAGAGAAGAGCTTGTTTGGAGAAATGAGCAAAGAACCAGAAATAAATACTGACTTACTAATTACACAACAGACCATACGAACTTCATCAAGTAGTGGCAAATGTAGGGCTCACTTTACTTCTGCATGAGAACCCTTTGCAGAGATCAGTAAAAAAAAAAAAAACAAAAACAAAAGATTCCTTTTTCTCCTACATCATGACCCAGTGATGAAAACAAATAGGTTGTAAGGAAACTACACAGTCCAGGAGCTGTGCTGTAGGCCAAAGCAACTTAAACAAATTGTTCATCAGTAAGGCAGATAATTGTCTACATCTTTTGCCAATGAATGTATCAATATTTTTCTTCGTATTTTCTTGCTTCTCTTAGCAACATAGGTGGTTAACGTGCTACAGGAGATGGTGCAATGGTTGGATAATCCCACTCATATAAATCTGATTACAGAACACATTCATTCCCTACTTCATCACATTTGCATTTTGGAAGTTCATTTGCTTTCCTTTTGTTCTAAATGTGTTTAAAGTGGAGTAACAAAAGTGTGAATTGAGTATCAAACTTTCTCTCCCTCAATCAACGTTTTAAAGAGTCAACCAGCAGCTCTAACTGCCCTCTGGTAACTGTTTTTGACCAGAGCAGGCTGACAACTAAAGTAGTTTGACAGAAGATTTCCTAATATCTATACTGCTCCTTGTTCTTGTTAATATGATACTCTTTAATCTTTACTGTGTCTATTTGTGAGAAAAATCTCAGTAATTTTCTTCAGACAGGATCTTCTGTGAACCTATTTTATTCGCGCTTGCAGTGGTGGGCGTCCTGTCAATTAGGAGCACATTATAGTAAACAAATCATAACCTTTTATTCCCTATTACCCAGGACCTGATCACCTCTCCTGTTTACTCACTGGCTGAGTACTACAGGTTCACAAGCTACTCGACGCTCCTCTATACCATATAGGCACAAATTTTTTTTTTGATCAACACTTTAATGTCTCCTTTTTCCTTTTTTTTTTTTCCTTTCTTATGTTTTGAGAACTTGTGATCTTCGTTCTACTGTTCTCACACTGCTCATCCTGTTTTTCTTAAGCTTCTACCTTATTTCGGAACAGTGAGGCCTTCTACTGTCCACTTATCTACTTAGCATTTCTCCTTGTTATGACTACACAGCTACCTTTGAATACAGAAAATTAGTTCTCTACTGCAAAAACACAACTTAGTTTCTCACAATTCCCCCCTCTTCTTTTCTTACTTCCATTGTTGTTTTTGCACTTCCTCACATTCTTAACTTTCGAGTCTCTTTAGCATTAGGGTGCAATACTTCTCTTCAAATGCATTGGGGGATAATTGTTTCCGTTCAAAGCTCCAATTTGCAAAAGTTGCTATACAGGAATTAATACAAGGAATAAGCAAACAAAACACACAATACCACTATTATTATAATACCAACAAACAGTTGCTTAAGCCAATTCCAATTAGGTAACCACGAAGTTAGTTTATCCCAAATGTCTCTGACTCCCTAGGAAGTGTCATCTTGAGCTACTCTATGTAGAGTACTGACCTTCTATGTAGAATACTGACCCAGGGTCAGTAATATTGCCCCCTGAGTTTCTATCAATGTTGTTTAAAAGGCACCTTTGATAAAATGCTATATTGTAGCCAGGATTATGTGTAGGGAGCTCAACTTCAAAATCTGTTCCTTCCCGGGACTGAGTATGATCTGTCATTTTTAGAAATCTAGAGAATCCAGACACAGTTGCTGCCAGCAATAGCAATCAGGGACAAGGCCTTTTCAGTCTTTCTAGGCATCTGTGTGCAAATCCAACAATTATTTCAAGACAGAACTTGACAGATGTTCTGGATTAATTGGAAATGCTGATTTTTCCCTCCATCCTATCACTAATCCATTGAGAATAGGTATTACTAAGATAAACTTAAAATACATCATTTATATGTGTATATATATACACCCCTATAATAATTAAGAAAAACAATAAAAATCACAAACTAATAAGGATTCTTCTGGTGGGGATTAAATACCCCCCTTTCTCCCACTTTCAGGGAGTGTTCCCTGGAAACACTCCAATTCTCTGTAATTCAATCTCTTTTACTCATTAATTCATTAAGAATTCGTCTAAGGAGAAGTTAAAGGTTTACAACAGACAGCTTTAACCTTAAAAATCTTTGTTAATGCAGTCTCTCAGGTACCAGGGTTAACTAATGCTTTTACCCATTATGAATCCATCCTTTCTCAGCTGTTCTTACTGTCGTCTCAGTAGTCAGGAACACTTGGAACAGTCCTTCCCACTCAGGTTGCAGCTTCAATTCTCTCCATGTTCGCATCAAAACACAATCTTCTGCTTGGAATGGATGGATCACGACTTCCAAGGGTGGGGTTTGAGCTAACAGTCCATGGGTCCTGAGAGATGACAAAGAGGACGACAGCCTGAGCATATAGTTCTTAAGAAAAGCATTTTTTGTCTCAGTTTGAGGTAATTCATTCCCTTTGTCCATGTACAGAAATACAAATAATATTTCATATGGTGAAACTCCCACATCTTTGCTTGGTGCAGTTTGAATTCGGAGAAGTGCCAAAGGTAAGCACTTCGTTTGGGGAAGCTGAGTTTCCAGAACTTAGTCAATTGCTTCTTTACTGTCTGATCCACTCCACTCTTCTAGAAGAGGAAGGATGCCAGGGAGTGTGAAATTTCCACTTGATTCCTAGAGTCCACATTAGCCCTTGCAATATTTCTGACATAAAATGATTTCCTTGATCAGAGTCAGTATTTTCAACAATTCCATACCTGGGAGTTATTTGTTATAAAATTACTATAGTTACTATGTTCACAGTAGCAGATACTGAAGGAAAAGCTTCCACCCACCCTGACAAATGATCTATCAAGACTAGTAAGTATTTAAATCTACCTACTCTAAAGAGTTCTGTAAAATCTACCTGTACATTTTGGAGGTGTTGAATTCATGGTTCTTTCCCCGCTTTGGGCTGACTGCTGATAATTTTCCTGTTTACCTTTTGACATACTACACAACTCCTGCGTACTTGTTCAGCCAGAGTATATATATTCATACACATACATATTTCCATAGCACAGTGTCACACATTGCTCGAATTCCCCAGTGACCCTCTTGATGTAAAACAGTTAATATTTGCCTCATTAGTACTTTAGTCAGCATTTCTCTCTCATCAAGGAGTATCTGTTTTCCTTTGGACTTCATGACTCCTATTTCCTTAAAAACCTCTTTCTCTTAAAACCTTTTAGTTCTTTTTAGTTTTGGGTAGAGGTACCTCAACAATTCCCTGAATCCACTCTGGATTTATTCTTCATCCCCCCTCAGACACCAGATGCCCTACATACTTGACTTCTCTTTCTTTGAATTTTAATTTATTTTCCAATACTTTCAAGCCCTGTTTTCCCAGAAAGTCGAATAGCTTGTTAGTGGCTTCCTTCACAACTGTTTTCTCCTCTCCTGACAATAAAAGATCATCCACATATTGTAACAGTAACACCTCCTCTGGCAGTTGGAATTGCTCCAAAATTTGTTCTCGAACTTACCCAAATAAATTGGTGTCCTTGTAAACCCCTGAGGTAAAATCCATCTGTATTGCTGCTTCCACCCCCTTTCAGGGTCTTTCCACTCAAAGGCAAATATATCTTTGCTCTCACTGTCTGAGACCACCCCATTAATAACACTGTTATTCCAGTCTAACAATGTACTATTTGAATGCCCAATTTCATCATCAAATCCTTTCCCAACAAGTTAGTCCCTGCCTCGGGTGCATACAATAATTGCTCAGTGATCATTCTGTCCCTAGTCTCAGCTTGGTGTCCCCAAAAAGTGGCAATGTTGTTGCAGTCCCTTCTACCTCCATCGCATTTACGGTTTCATTAGTTGATTTAAGCCCTGATACTTTACAGGCCAGTAATGACCTAGCTGCCTCAGTGTATTGGGTTCACTTGGCAAGGTTTTGGTAGAGGGCGGGCTGCAGTGCTATCCCCTGTGAGAAGAGTCCAGCAGCTGCCCCATGTTAGACAAGGGCCAGTTTCAGCCGGCTCCAAAGGGGCCCGCTGCTGCCCAGAGCCAAGCCATGAGCAGTGCAGTTTGTGCCTCTGTGAGAGCACATCCAAGAAAAGGAAAAAAACAATGCTGCACAACAGCAGCTGAGAGAGCGAGGAGTGAGAAACCTCCCTGCAGACACCAAGGTTAGTGCAGAGGAGGGGGAGTGCAGCGCAGAGATGCTCCAGGTGCCGGAGCCGAAGCCCCACCACGGCCCACAGAGAGGCCCCTGGAGGGGAAGGCTGACCTCCGCAGCCCATGGTGTACCGCAGCGGAGCAGATCTCCACGCGGCAGCCCGTGGAGAGGAGCCCATTCAGGAGCAGGTAACCCCCTGCTTAAATTAGAAAAGCTAAATTTATAGATTTCATTCATGAACAAAAAGTTTTTTTTTTCGGGTCCGAATAAAACTGATTTTTATCTGAGAAAATTTCTAACTGCGTTCTTTACATAAAGTCCTGCATTCAGCACCCTCCAAAATCACACCATTGCTAAGACGCACAAAATAATGCAAATCCCAGCCCTCTAATTAGCACTGTGTTTTAAAAAAACAGATGCCTTCCCCTGTTTTCCAAATAGTCCACTGCACAATTTTTACTACCTGCTGGGTAGGTTTCCTTCAGCTGCCACTAAATTCAGTTTATAAATTAATGCCCATCATTTCAGGACATTTCCAGACTTCCTGGGGTCTTCCCCTTTGGATACCAATGGGCTGTTACATCCATCAGAGCTTCCAGCAGGAAAAGCCTTGTCCACTCCCCAGTAAAGCTACAAGATCAGCAGGAGGTTACTTGCACTAACCAGACCCTTTAAAAAGAGAAAAGACATGGCATAAACACTGTTTTATTTAAGCATTACATTAAGAAATCAAATGTAAAATCTGTTGTACATAAATGTGCTAAACGAAACAAAGCAATGCATTTCTAAGCACTTTTTCATTTTTCAAATTAAGATAAACAGCAAGTTCTCACACTGCTACTTGACTTAGTGGCTGGAAGTCCTCTTCACCACCCACAAGAAACATAAAGAAGCACAGTAGAGCACAGGAGGGACTGAGAGAAGCAGACTGATAAGAAACTGAGAGTCAAATCTGATTAGCATGTAAATTTTCACATGCACTGCTCATAAATTTAATGCAAACAGATCAGATTGTTATTTATAGAACACTGAAACTGCATCCAGGTCTCTACAAATCACCTAGAAACACTCTTCTGGATACAAGGAGTTTTTCCTCTGAATGTAGTCTCTGAAAGTTCAGGCTTTCTACCTGTCATGATAGAAATTATGGAGGAGCAGCAACAGTGGAATTTTGGGCCTTTTGAGACTGATAAAAGTAATTTTTCCTTATCTGGAAGTTTGCTGAGTTTGCTGAAATGACATTATTCTATGTCTGCATGAGCTCTGACAGTGCTTCTGGCAAACAGTATTTTAAATTCTGTCTTACATATTCTTCACTTTTATGGGTAACACTCCTGACCTATGTCTTCTACTATATGTTGTGGCACACAGTGATATTTAAACCAAAAAGGAATTGCAGTGTGGCACGAGAACAATAGCCACAAAGATAATCCATCCTGAGGATATTTTAGCTCTCAGTTTTGCTTCTGATGTAAAACCAATCATTTGCATTTCTGATCTGCACAACTCTGGGAATCCTGTTACTGTTCTCCTTATTGAACATTCAGTGAAACATGTGAAGTTCATTTCCTTGTATAACAGAAAAGGAATTTGACTTCAGGACCTCAAAGGATTTTTAGATGTGACACAAGACCATGAAGGTCTTTTGTTCTACAAGCATATCAAAATGCCATTCCTCTCAGTCAGAACACTCTCTCCTCTCTGAAGTGAGAAATTCTGTGAAATATGTCCTACTTTTATATCTCAGAATGGCAAACTTACTGGCATTTTAGGAGGACAATAGAGTGGACTTTTATAGTTTTCATTAAAGAGCCCTGACATCCAGACTTTGATCGTGTTCATATAGGAGTTTCTATATGACAGAATTTTACAAATGTATGCTACTGTCAAGTTATACCAATATACTTTATGAGTTTAACAGTTGAGTGTATGCACGACTGTACAGAAAGAGAAACTTCAGAATATGTAGTAAAAAGGAAACAAAAATTAATTACTTGGAGCTGCTGTACAGACATATAGCTAGTTTGTTCTAAGTCTTGATATTAAATGTGAGCTAATAAAAAACATAACTGTAAATTACAATGCCTATACAAACATACAAAATAGTTCAGGTTTCCAAGCCTAAGTATTTAATATCTTAACAAATATAAACAACACGATAATACGATAATTACATGCATAATTCTACACTCTGAAGCCAAAAATACAAAAATAAAATTGTTATTAAAGTTCTGAGGCTAAGACATATGGTGTTTTCATGAAAGAGTAAGATCAAGATTTTCATATTTGGGAGCCCTGAATGAGGCAACTAAAATGTACTGTACAGCACCAAAACATATGATGTAATTTTAAGTGCTGTACTTTTGAAGCTGCCATTGATTTTAATGAGTTAGCATCATACTCCTAATGTTTCAGAACTCGGTTAACTTTGATTGTATGACATTATGTGCGACAATTCTCTCATCCTTTTGAAGGAGGGAGGCCTAATTTTGAAGTATTTCTAGTTTTATACTTGCTGATAGTCATGTATAGGTGAGAGATGTAAAGATATACCTTGTAAGGGTTATAAGGTCTTTGGGCAAATCAATTTGTTGCTGCAACTGAAGTGACTTCGGCCCCTCTCTAGCCTCACCTGCTATTCTATATACACTCTCTGTTGGTCTGTAGGCAGCCAGTTTTCCCATCCTGTGGATCTTCCCAGCCCTGAACGAGGTCTCCTCTTTATAAAGATAAGCAAGTATGAAGTGCTGTGAATAGGTGATTCATTTTCTCCTCTTGAGACTTACTGAAAACTTCCTAGGCTTAGGGTTCTTCTGTTGTTGTTTGTATGTTTTAGAAATCATCAAGTTATTTACCACTACAGAGCTGTGAATAAATAGTAAAAAGATTCTGGATAGTTAGTTTAATTTGAAGACATACTTCCAGTGCACACCTGACCTTTAATGACTCCTAATTTGTAAGAGGTTTTTTGTTTGAGAAAAAAAAAAAAAAAACACAGAAAAAAACGACAGCTCTGTGCTGTTCTCATTTTGAGTTTAAATCATCTTTTTCAAAGTTAGTCCGCAGCAAATTTGAAAGAAAACTTAACTAATTATTCAAACAACTGTATATACATTTACTACATGACTACTATTTATTTGGACTACTTAAAAGTTTTTATATATTTCAAAGTATTTAACTAATTATTGTAAAATGAGAACTTTTTCCCTGATTTCCCCATTCTCTCCACCTACTCTAATCACATTTTGTTCTTTCTATTCCTGGGATCATTGAGGTTCCTAGATGCCAAAGTAGGTTTCCACTTTTAAAGCCTATGACAGACAAAAATAAATGAGTGTAACTAGCAGGCAGGAAATCATTGCAGCTGATAGATGAGATCCAAATGCATGAGAAAAAAAAGTCCCAGTGCTCTCATACAATGCCACTGCACCACATACACAATACATGATCTTTGAACACACATACAGTGAGAAAAGCCATAAGTGTTTATTGTCATGATAAAACTTCAAAGCTTGTTTTGTACCAAACACTTTAACACTTGAGACTGTTTGAAGTATGCCAGTCTTTTATAGGCAAAGCTGATTCACAAAGTCATTACACTGATAGTGATACAGACTCTAGCAGCCAGAAAATGCTTCAGCATTTGTAAATCTTCCTTTACAATGCCGGGGCAATATGAGGATGTGTAAGCCTAGAAAGAAATGCCAGTTTGGAACCAGGTGCAACTTTGAATAGGTCTGGTAACTACTCGCTTTGCTATGAAGTAGCTGTGTAAATTACTCAGCAATGAGAGGCTTCCAGTACCTTCCCCTGCTGAGAGCTATGACAGCAGAGATGAATCTCACAATAAAGTGGCAAAGAGTTACAGGTTGTTCATACTCCTGTGAAGAGAAGGCGTACGTCTTCATGGCATGTTAATAAATGATCCAAGAAGAGTGATACTGAAGTGACAAAGTTTTCTCTTTAATCCATGGTTATTCAGGAGAGTAAAAACAAGCTATAAGGAAGTGCAAAAGGAAAACAGTGACTGGGCAATAAAACAGCAGAGGAAATTCTGAGTAGATAAATGTAAAGTAAGGCACGGGAAAAAAGTAATCCTAAAATTACATGTACAGCAAGTGACTGCAAATTGAGTAATAACAGTCAGGACTGGGACTGTAAATTTATGACATATAATTATGTGAAAGCATTCTATTAGTTCTCAATAACAGAAAAGCAAAGCAGGGAACAGAACAGAAAATTTCATTGTTTTACCATACACAATGCAGTATTACTATACCAATGGTTAGAACATTGTGTGGATTTGTTAAGATTTATGATATTACTCACCTTAAAAGTATACGGTAGAACCAAAAATCATGCAGAAATAGGCAAAATGATGATCAAAAATATGGAACAATTTTCATGCGTAGATAAATCAAATTGGAAAACAGATGTCTGAGAAGGATGTGATTAATGACTAGAAAACCATGTCTTGAACAAAAAGGCAAACAGAAAATGATTATTTACTGTCTTTCCTAATACAAGAATGAATGTGCATTAAATACAACTATGAAATACTTAGTCAAGAAGAAGTAGGGCTTTTTTTTTTTTTTTTTTTTTTTGTAAAACAGTGCATGTACTTAAACTGTGGAACTCATTGCCACATGATGCTCTGCATCCCCCCAGAAAATGAGTCAAAAAGGAGAGTAGCCAAACTGATGGAAAAAATTCTCTCAAGGGCTGTTAAATGAAAGAAAAAACACATTTTATGGTGCATCTGAACAAATGACACCCCAAGTAGCTATTACTGGTAGCTGGGAAATACCGTGGAAGTATGGCTACAAAATGCTGTTATACTTTTCCCATGTATCACCACCAGTCGTGACTACTGAACATTGGGCACCAGGCTAAATGAGCCTATGATCTGATGGAGTGCAGCCATGTTTTGTCCTAACAGAGTGATGACAATGCCATTTAAGAGACAATGACTTTCATATAGCTTTGCAATGTGGCAGACCACAGATGACCAAGCTCAGTGGCAGATCAGCTGAATTAATACAGCAAGGAAGACATAGCCCCTGAGTATTTGATGAAAGCTTCATCCGAGAGCTCGCTCTAGACCAGATTAAAAGTAACTACTTACACATACAAGGTCATATGAGAACTTCAATAACAAAACAGTGATGTTATAAGATGTAATGTTATATAACACTGTTGTTTGATTTTAAATCAATTATAAATAACTGAAAGATAGTGTCAACAGAATGGATGATGGTTCCAGAAGCTAACTAAATGCTATTATTGTTCTGTAATGCCATGAAACAATGGTATTCTGCTCTTAAGAAAATATCAAAACAGCCAATGCTAGCCTCCAGCAATGCAAAGGCAAGAACCTTGCACAAACTGTTCTGAAATGCCACAAAAGACTCTCACCACAATCTGAGTCAAACCAGGGACTTTTATGTATTTTTAAGAGCAATGGTATTATAACACTAGAGATATTAGCCATAATCACTGATAAATCTGCTATTTCTAAGCAAGAAATCTGGAAAAAACGGGTGTCAAGCAGTAGCTTAAAGGTGTTATTGCTGAGAGGCCCAAAACATCAACACAGTATGGATTTCAGGGTTTTAACTTCAGACTAAATGTACCCTGGCTGTCTGGGTTTAACAATCACATTGCATACACGTCTCTAAGCTGCACAAACTTACACCATTGTTAATTGAATCTGTACATCCCGATTAGAATGGGGGGGGGGGGGGGGAGGGCATCGTGAGCACAGCTTAGATTTTAGTTCCTTCTGAAAAGAATCTGAGATTTGTGCAAACCAGATCCACTTGTGAATCAAACCCATATGAGAGTAGGTGAGTACAGCTGGGGGATTCCCTTTGCTACTGCTCCACTGTTTACACTATGGCCTCAATCCAAAATATGAATTTGGATGTTCATTCTTCTCCTATTAAGCAGCAATCAGAGTGCTGACTGTTTACACTGAGAAATTTTTAAACTGCTCATTAGACTAGTTAAGGAATTGTATTGATTAAGTAAACAGTTAAAGAACTGCACTGCTTTACAGTTTCAGTTTTCTAACATCATGGAATTTAATTTAGAACATACTTTTTCACATTGACATAGATTAAAAAGTTGAAACCTAAAACTACATTACTTTTAACAACTGTATAGCTATAATTAGAATTAGATATTCGACTACATATCAGAGATGGAACACTCAACCAGGTCAAGTGTTGAGCAGGTTAAGTATTGTCTAATGGAGGCTGTGATCACAGAATCAGCACTGTGGCAGGAAAGGGAATAAGGATATGACAGGAAAAAATAATGGCTAGTAATGTTTTAGTTCTCATATGAACAACTGTTACAATATATGGAAGAAAACAAAAACACACCAGTGCTTTGGAACCTCAATATTGAGAAACAGCAGACCAGTTCTTGTCCAAGTGAATGATGAACAGTGGCTGTCATACAAAGCTGCCTAACAATTGTTTTAAGTAAATCAAAAACAATACAGAAAAAGTCAGAATGACAATACACCTATTAAGGTTTGGATGTTCTTTAGTTTTAAGTCGTATATGTAACAAATGCTGTCAAAGAAGGAAAATACTAGGTACACATTTGTCCCTCCTTATTAGAGCAACTGAAGAGCTACAGAGCAATTTTTCCAGAATAAGAAAGATTTCAAGGAAAGTAAATCAGTATAAAGACTATTTTAAAAATTCAACCTCTTTCTGCAGTATGTTCTATCAGTGGAGAAGCTGAAAAAGCATCACACTGAATTACACAGATCACATGGCTGTGAAAACTGTAGAACAACTGCATTTGGAGAGAGTGGGACAACTATACAAATGCTGGCAGAGAGAAGAAAATGAACAAGAAGTCTTAACTTTTCAAATATTGGAAGAACATCCCTGGACATAACTAGGGAGATCATACTCAAAAGGTGGCATTGGCCCTCCTAGTTAAGCCCTCCTGTAATTACCTTTGGGG
Source organism: Anser brachyrhynchus (assembly GCF_964034855.1). NCBI lineage: Eukaryota > Metazoa > Chordata > Aves > Anseriformes > Anatidae > Anser > Anser brachyrhynchus. Next base: position 44,997,992 of record NC_137697.1, read on the forward strand.
TGTGATATTTTCTCGCCACAGAGCAAAGATGATAATACATACGCAGAACACTTGGAGACCAAGTAATGAAAATGATTGCAAAATTGCTATGATGCAAGGAAATACAATAGCCTCAGTCTATGTTTTCAGAAATATCTGCAACGCTCAGAGACTTGCACTTTCAGATGGTAGCTGTTAAGCTTGTCTTCAGATCAAAAAGGGGATGACAGCACGTAGTCAGATTCTTCTCACCACTTTATTCTATGTCACATTGCTTGTTCTGAAATTTCCCGTACTTCTAGTGATTTATCCAGTAAGGAAGGAGTCCCTTTCATACCATTTATGACATATCTACTTCTTGTTCTTTGTTCTCTTTTTTTTTTCTTTTTAACTCAACATAGTTATGAAAAACCACTTTGCTTCCTGAGGATTTAGCTGTACTTACAGGCAAGGAAGAAAGGCTTGCTTGCTTGCTTATTATTACTATTATTTCCTTTCTGAACTGCCAACTCCCCATACATAAAAATGAGAATACTGAAAATTCTAGCAATTTTGTCTCTGTATTTCTTTTTGTCTTTAGCTTTGGAGAGAATGCTGGCTTGCTTGGGAGAACTATGTGGTATTCACAACTAAAAAGATAGTCAGGACTGCTGGATGAAAATAGAGCTATAAATAGGCATCCTTGCAGAAAAGAAAGGACTTCATGTACCAAATTCTGCTCTTTTCTACACCATATGACTCTTGAGTTATTAGACTGATTTCCTTGGCATTCCTCCAAGCTTAAACTGATGTAGCTTGATCACAATTCACCTCACAAGAATTAAATGGATTTCTTTAAATATATGAATCCAAGGGATACATATTCTTTGAATGCACTATTATTTTCCCTACCCATTTATGCCAAATTTGGAGAAATATACAATCTATGAAACCTATGGCATTATAACTTTTCAGTATGGCACATTTGAAAGACTTTGTGCTATCAGCTGTAATACTGCAGGTCTTCATGACAAATTGAACTTGCATTTGTTGAAAATCAAAGGGTGACAATAGGCCAGATACTTAATGACAATAGCATAGTATCTCTTGAGATCTCTTCAAACCCCATATTGCACTACATTTTTATCTATTAGAAAGTTTTGTTAAAAAAAAAAAAAAGATTACAAAGAAGGGAGGAAGTGGTGGAGGAAGCTCTTTTTTAATTGTTGAAGTGCTTTTAATGACATGGAAAATTTTTCTGTCTTCCCCTTTAATGGCCAAAGGCTGCTGTAGTAAATGAACCTGAAATCTCTCTCAAATTCTCTCTTACATGCATGTGGTTTTTGTATGTATAGTTCTAGTCGTGGTGTGTGTTAATGTAAGTCATTTGCCTATGCCTCTTCTCAGACTCTCCAATTGCCGTGATTAAATCAGTTCTCTGAAGTTTCTTTTTTGTTGTAAGCGAATGAACAGTACTTCTTTGTTCGTAGTAAGAGGCATGTTTACTTTTTAGTTTTATTATGTTGCTAAGCTAAAAAGAGAGTACCTTGCCCATTCTGTTCTGCAGGTAGTAACCTATATTTTATCTCAGTTTTAAAAGAAATTGCTGTTCATTTTTACTTTATTGTTTAAAAAAACAAAAATTAACTGAAAAGGCTTAATGCTGCTGTGAATCTAAGGACGGATTTTTTACAAAGCAATAAACCAGTTAAACTTAATTGCTTACCTTTTCTTTCAAAGCAAGTTGCCTCCATACTTTGACTTAGATTCAGCATACTGTTAAGTTTTCAGTACAAAGGGCCTGATTTAGTCCTCATCAATGTCAGCACTAATGGCTGGTCCATACCAATGAAAAAAATAAATGCTCTGATTCTGCAGAAAACAGCTGCTTTAGCAAGACTGTGATTTATCCATCGATATACCCCAAAAGGCCTACTCTATTAATGTAGCTTTAATGAGTTGAAAAATTTTCAAGTTTACATACACATTACCAGATAATTAAAAAAATTCAAGCTCACTTGATCCACAAACTGTTTCCATGAAACTGTCAGTTCTTTCAATCTCCTTATACGCTGGAAAGACAAAACAGGTACTGACTTCTTGTTGAAAGACCACTTTTTTGAGTACACATTTCAAATCAAAATTACAGTATATCCTTGTCATGGCACAACTCCTTTGTTAAAATTTAATGAACATACAGGGTATTTCTTGAAACTTGTAGTTCTTAAATTCCTTTGCACTGTGTGTAGATTTCATTCCAAGAGCTGCTTTCTACTTTAAAAGATTCCCAGAGACTTTTAAATACTATTGCAGTTTTACAGATGGGTAAACTTAAGTCAGTGTTGCTAAAACATAAATAATAGTCAGAAGAGCAACAACTAGAACATACTAGGCTTGACTGCCAGACTTCTCCTCAAACTAGAGAGTACAATGCAAAGAACAGGATGAAGATGACAAGCCATAACAAAAAGGGAGAAAATTATCTGAAGGATATCAGTAGCAGCGCTATTGACTGGCTAGATTTTATTGCACATACGCAGCCCGAAAGCAACTTGTTTAGTGAATGAGTGTATCAAACAGACAGAACAATCCATTGTGATATGTCTTGACTGTTAGTGGTGGTGGCAGGTGGCAGGTCAGCTGAACCTTATAGAGTAATTAGCTAAGGGTAAATTAATCTGTTCTCAAATGTGGCCTGATGATCTTTCCCAGGTTGTAAACTCTGCTTAAAAGCATGGCTTCTCTATTTTCTCCCTCTTTTCCCTCTTTCTAATGTTTAACTTAGTCTTCCTTGGACTTTGTGTAAATACTTGCATCTGCAGCTATGAAATATAACATTTTAAAAGAGTTTTCCTGAGTAAAAAAGGCTATATGTGTTGGAATAATTTCATACCATTTTCCAGTTAACACTGGATCTTTAGATTATTTGTGAAAATGTTCTGCAGGAAATATCACATAGCTGGTCTCAAGGAAGACAAATATTTAGTTTTTGCAGTACTGTCCTTGAATGACTACATGTACCTTAGGCAAAAATGATTTGGCACAAATCTCTCTATTTTTCTTTAGCCACCATAAATGAGGTTTGTTCACAGAGCTTGTGGTTTTTAAAACCTGGGATCTTCGTTCTTTTAAGCTATTCCAGAATGTACCTAGTTTCTGGCATTTATTACTTTTCCAAATATTTCACAGATTCTGCTTTAATGGTAGCTATTTCCAAACACTGTGACACTTGGTCTCATAGTTCTGTCCTTATTAGGGATATCAGGCTAAAATGTAATCAATATTTTAAATTTCTGCAAAGCATTTTTTAAAAGAAAGGAATAAACAAGGAACTATCTTCAGAATACATATTTTCATTTAAAATTCATTGAAATCACTTCCCATTAATTCAAACCAGAAATGAGGCAGTTCTCTACAAAGAACTAATATATACTAGGCACCCTCTTTCCCACACAGACCTTCATTAAAATTTAAGGTTTATTTGAACTGCAAAACATTTGAGTTGAATTTTTTTTCCATGAGTTATATCGTGCATCTGATAAAAAACTAATTTTCAAGCAAGCTCTTCTTCACACTCAGATTTACAGCCATTTGAGACAGAAACAATTCACACCATGCTGGGAATTTTCTAATTGCTTGCAGCAATTAGATATTGCTTGTACCTACAGAGACTGTCACCGGGCATCTATATGAAGTTCAATATGGCAGCAATTGTTTTTGCCTAGAATTAGTTGATTGCAAAAACAGCTCTCCATTACCTCAGGAAACACGCTGTCAGCTAAGGTATAAATGCAGATCCCTCTGGTCATCAACAGAGCTGAGGCTTTGTGCAGCTGCAGAAGGAGCCACTTCTGGAGCTCTCTGTGGATTCACTCCTGAACAAAAACAACTGCAACCAGGTATGATGCAGAATAGCACAGTCATCGTGATCTGAGCAACATCAGAACGCTATCATTTTAACCATGTTAAGCCTTCCTTTTTAGGATTCCAAAGTGCTACTTTTTAACTGTAGACTACGATTTTATTTATTTATTTATTTTTATTCATATCATCACCATATAGATTTTCTTCTGAAGATGCTGCTGTTGGAGATCAGCATGTGCTTCCCCTCACATGTAGTGTGAACAGGCATAAGAAGCTGTGAACACAGAGGTGTGAAACTTAGTAAATTTGTTCTTGGGTATTCAAGCAAATTTTCACCATTTGTCACGTGGTGGAAGCTCCACGCAGTTTCTAAATACGGTCTTCTATAATTAAATGGAAACATGAGGTATACATAACCTGCTGGAGATGCACGTCTTGCTCTGTGTCTAATGGACATAGGATGTAGTATTAGCTAGAGGACATCGTCTTTTACTGACACATTTCACACCTTGGGATGAAGTTTGTACCTGGGGGGTGGGTGAGGCCACAGCACCAGCATGTCCCCAGGTGGCAGCATGAATGCCAGCACCAAGCCAGGAGTGGATCCCTGGCCCTGCCTCCAACTGTGCTGCTGCACCTCGCCCTCAAGCCAAGCACTCTCCCTCCTGCCCCACACCCCGAAGTCATTTCAATCTGTTAAGGCATACACTGGAGCAAGTTGCCCCTTAAGCCCCCTGTGACTTGAACAGAGAGGAAACAGAAGTAAAAGAACTGTAAACAAATCCTCTCACCCTGACTCCGTGGTCATGTCCTTTCTCCCAGGCTGGTTCCAGTTCACCAGCTCAGGGGCTGGCTGGCTTGCGGCAGACTGGGTGCTGCCCCAGCCAGGCTCCCATGTCCGTCTCCTTTCCCATCTGAGGCACCTGGCTGTGTACCTGCTTTCTCCTCTCTCCCATGGGCTGGCAAGCTTTGCTGCTCCAGAGGGCTCACTCCTCACTTGGTCATTTCCTCGCACCACTACCCCCATCACACACACAATCCTCTGCACGATTGCCTGGGAAAGGCTCAGTGCTCCTGGAGCCTCATGTCCTTCCAGCAAGGACACGGCGAGCCCGTGGCCTCTTCTGCTGCCAAGCTGCACCCTTGCAAAGGAACATAGTAGGCCGCATGCAATAAATGGCAAACAAACAACATATAAATGGGTATGGCCTTTCACAGCTGGTAACTACTGAAATTGCTGCCCCGAGGGAGTGGTAGCAACACTGAGGGGAGACAGGTGCCAAGTGGGGGCAAATACTCCTGAGCCTGTCACAAAACTGCTGCCACATCCCACCTCATCTGGGGCCTGAGCCCAGAGACCACATGCCACCAGCCCCACTGCCAGCAGCAGCTTTTCCACAGCCTCTGCCTTCAGGTAGGGCAGAGCCCTCTGCACCACCTGGTGGAACGGGAAAGTCTGAGAGAGGTCTTGTAGATGATTGTTCAGCTTTCTTTAAAATTTCTGCCATTCTAGAGGAGTTAGTCCTTTGGGAGCTTTCCTGGGTTGCTGCACACATCCTGAGACATGTACTTGATTTTGCTCACTGCTTTTGGTATGAGATAGATGTTGCAATAGTTTCCTGTTCCCCTGAGCAGCGCACAGAAGTCTGACATAATGCTTTTATGAAAGCTGAAAATTAAATGAAAACTGGTTTGTACTAGTGAGTTTCAGGCTTGGCAGCTTAGCTTGGTGCTGGTGGTATAGCTGCCTGCATGACCACTCAGTATCTTCTTCAAATTCTCCACCTTTTTATTAACAGTTTCCCATAGTCTATTAACAGCTTCCTATTAAGGCATGTGGTCAGGCTGTTGTCAGCTGTGAGACTGGTTTTCTCTGAAGTTTGTAAGTTTGTTCTGACAGCCGTGTTTGATTAATGGCAGCCCAATGTCACTGAACACAGCAGGGCCAGAAAAGGCAACATGCTCCTGTGGCTCACAGTTGACTGATGAACCAGAAAAAGCTGCAGTGAATGGGATTTTTTCTTTTACACAGAGCTTGCAATCAAAACTCTTTCCATGCATATCAACTTAAAGCAGCAGGTTGGGCAGTTAATAAAACTTCTCATCAGAGGAGGGATGGGGAAAGAAAAGAGCACTGCCTTAGGTTTCTTGGCTTGCATAGCCAGTGCCAAGCTGCTTTCATATATCACTCAAGACAAGTGAACTGGGATATTAAATACAATCAACAAGCAGAACTAGGTCATGTTACTTAGGATATTTTACTATAAGGTTTCTGAGATAAAATGAGATATAATGATAAAATATATTCAGACATTTTGTTTATTTAGGAATATTTATGTGTTTAAGAAATAAAATTATCATGGGACCATGGGATAAGAAGCTGATAGGGTAATTCAGGATGGGAGTGAGCCTTGGAGGTCTCTGATCCACTGTCCTGCTCACAGCATGTTCAGCTGTGGGGTCAGACTTGGTGACTCAGGGCTTTGTCTGGCTGGGAAGTGCTACCCTCTGAGGAGGGAGGGGGCCTGCAAAGGAGCAGCCCAGGGAGTGGGGCAGCCTGTGCAGCTGCTTGCCTCTCTTTCTGGTGTTTTTAAGTTTCCTTACAGCTGGTCTTAACCTTTCTTGGCCCTTGCCCTGCTGCCATGCCTAGCTCAGCTCCCCTGCAGTGCCCTCATAGGCAGTGCAGCTGCAGTTAGGTGCTGCCAGAGCCAGCTCTTCTCCAGACTGAACCAGGGCAGGTCCTGCAGCCCCAGCCGTCTCTCTCAGTGGTCCTCTGCCAAACTTGTTCCAGTTTATGTCTTTCCTGCACTGGAGGGCACAGAACAGGATGTAGTATCTTGATGTGGTCTTATGAGGGCTGAAGAGAGCGGGAGTCCCATTCATTGATTGACTGGTGGCATTCCTGTTCATACAGCCCAGGACACTGCTGGCCTTTGCACTGTCCAGAGCACAGCGCTGGGTCATGCTTGGCTTTCTGCCCACCCTGACCCCCAGGACCTTTTCATCAGAGCTGCTCCTCAGTCTGGCAGTCTACAGCCTGTGCCACTGCAAGGTGTTATTCAATCCCAGAGTATCACTTTCCATCCTGTTCTGGTTGAATTTCATGAGGTTCCTGTTGGCCCATTCCTCCAGCTTGTTTACATCTTTCTAGGTGGCAGCCCTGCCCCTGAGCGTATTGATCAGTGCCCCCAGTTTGGTGTCACCTAATGATAAATTGCAGCAATCCATTTCATTTTTAAGTTGTCCTTTTTATTCTTCTTTTTCGAAACATGCCTGGGCAAAACAACCTGTGTGGGGGACTTGTACAGGATTTTTCATTTATCTGTTAGTGGGACAAATTGCTTTTACGGCTATTACTAGCTAACAAAATAAAGCTGCCCTTGCTGTAAGAGGTTTCTAACAGCATTTAATAAAGTTTATGACTTAAGAGATGTATTTGCCTCCTAGAATTGAGCTTTAATTCACAAAAGCACAGACACCATTTTGGATTCAATTTCCATGTTTCCTTAAGTTTAAAATAAATTTTTGTGCTACAGTAAGACAAACATATCAATATTATCTCTGTTTAAAAGGTTTTAAATTGATAATACAATCCAGGGAAAATATTAGAATGAATAATTGACCTCTATGTTAAAAAAAAAAAAGGAGACGTTTGCATTTCTTGGTTTATGAACATAAAGTTGCTCAGAAGTGGGAGAAAGAGTGTATTTTGCCACAGTTGCCTTCTTCCTTTAATTTTTCATACGTCACTATAGCTTAATGCGATTAACTGTTTAATATAGCCCCTGTAGTCTGCATGCTGTTATGAGTAGATGTCCTCAGACACTGAAGAAGGACCCCACCAGTAAAGAACAAAGAAGAACATTTGTGTATCAAGTTCCTTTTTATTTCATACACCTATTTGGATGATTTTCTTCACTTGTTAGCAGACAAAAAATGGGATCTGTACTGTCTTCAAAATCAGATAAAGAGAAAACTTCAGGCAAGTCTGGGAGATGTTATACCACGTGTAGGGAGTGGATGACTTTTGAGACAAAACGAAGTTCCAGCTAAACCATACAGAGTTCATAAATCTCTTCCAGGGTTCAGTTATGCTAGTAACTACCTATGCTGCTGGGAGTGTAACTAATAAAAGAATTTTAAAAATACAGGCTGAGCCCCTCTATAGAACAGGTATTTCCAGATACAGAAGTATGCACAGTTGGTCAGACTAGGTTACGTGCTGTGTCTAATTTAAGAAAAGAGCAAAAAGTATTTCTTGCCCTTCTTCCCCCTTCTTGTCTTCTTCCCCAGTTTCTTACCTCAGTGAACTGCTTTTAATTTCCTAGAGGTTTCAGAATAAAATGCTTTGACATAAGGAAAGCTGAAGTACAGTCTAATCAAAGTCTGTCGTGCTAGGCACTGTTTCCATAAATTGTATTGATGGCTCAATATTGGCTGCATTTTGGCTGGGGAATGAACAAGCCAGCAAATGATTTCAAAAATAATTTTAGTAGTTGTAGAAAAGTCTTCTAGCCTCTTAGTTATGCCTTTTGAGAGTCATAATAAAACTTTTAATCACTCCAACTGGATGTCCCCATCACAAATCCCAAATATCACACTCTATATGATGTCAGGATCTAGAAACAAAAACAGTCAAGACAAGATCCTCTGTACATGAATAATCCTTCCACTGGGATTATTTTCAAATAAATGGCTTTTTTTTTTTTTTAATTGCAGCACATGTTATTTATATCGTTAAATAAAAAGGCTGTTACTGCCTGTTAACTTTCCATTTTAACACCTCCACAGCCCTCTCTGCTAAACATTCTTCTCCCATGGTGGTCTTGTCTTTATTTTAAATGTTATCTCTTATGAGTCAAAATCTCTATAGTGTTCTCATTATGGAAAACATTTTTAATATAATTGTAATTGTGTATAATTGTAATAATTGTGTATAATTGCAATATTTTCATAACTATTTTTCACGGTGACCATGGCAAATTTGCACAATATCCTCAAGTATACTGTATCTCCTATATTAGTTCTACTTGAAGTGTACTAATTTGCCCACATGGAAACAAGGCCATTTCTTGCCTTGGGCACTAAACTTATCCTTTCCTAATTTTGTACTGAGCCAAAAGGTGCCAGTGCTTGAGAACATTAGTATTTCTAGTAAAAGAAGATTCAGTAGTACAAATCCCTATCACACATTATATTATGTTGCACTTTGCATCAGCCAACCTGGAGAAACTCTTCCAGTGTACAGCTGCATACTATATGAAATGGCATGCTCAGCATGAAATGTTGTCTGCCTTTTTTTTTTCAGGTCATAAAATACTTGATTTCCTCATCCTGTATTTTCTTATTCCGAGTATTAAAACCTAACAGTTCTTATACATCTTCTGCTATCACTCCAGTTTTGTAATCTGAGCATGAGATTCTTTTCTCTTAACTTGAGCCATATGAGCTGCCTGGTTTAAAATCAGTCTTTAATTCTGCCTCTGTTTGAAATCAGTGACAACAGTTACTGGACACCTAAAGTAGAATAAACTGAGCAGACATAAGGCTCCATCTGTGACTTTCCATTGGCTGGAGATGGAGCCTACTGAGAAAACGTGAACTCTAACATATACCTTTATGGCAGCAAAACTTGGGTGAGATTGTATTAATTTCTCAGTGGGTTAATCAGTTTCTTGATCTAGAAGAATTTTATTCAGATTTACTGTTTTCTTAGATTTCATAAAACTTGTTTTGTATGCCCTTTTTTTTTTTTTCATAGACTACTAAATGAAGTCAAACTTACTGGCTAAAACTCATATAGATGGTAGAAGTAGGTATCCAGCAGATATTCTTTGTCATTCACTTCTGTGACTCACATCTTCTGTGGCTTGCATTTTAGCCTATGCCATGCATTTATATGTTAATACAGCTGTAATACTTTTAAAAAACTTTTCCATGATGGAAGGCGTTCACTGCAAGGAAAAAAAAAAAAAGTGGTATTATTCTGAAATTAATGTTTATACATCAGTTACTAAGTATTATAAGATGTTATGGTTTAGGTCATCTTTCAGACCAACAAAACAACTAAGGTTCCTATTGATTGTGGACATTTCAGATTTCTTTGTTGTTGTTTTTCACCAATGTAATATATGTATATGTAAACCCTGGCTCCTGGCTTCATTCTGTCTCATTCTGCCCGCTTAAATTCTCCTAGCAGCTCTATTAATGTTTTCAGTTGCCATTGTGGAACATTCATGGCACTTACTTTATAGTCAACTTAGGTTGACTGTATACAGTGAACTGTTGTTTAATTCTTGCAGGTGTTATGAGGACAGATCGGTATTTTTATGATCCTGTCTTTACTGCAGCCTTTGTCCTTAGAAGGATGTATGTCAACATAGCAACTGTGCTCTGAGGTCTAGGGCAGATCTGAAATTACCCTTCCTGAAAACTGATAACAAAGATAATTGCTGTGAAAATGTGTCGACCCTGCTATCACAGAAACTGATACCTGATTTTCCTCTGAACTCTTCCATGAGCTTCTCCAAATACACCCTCCCAAGCATATATTCCTTGTGCTTCCACTGTGTGGCCACCCCCAAGCCTCCACCCCAATTTGCTAGTAGAGATCTAGCTTCATAGGTAGGTTCAACATTTTCATTCTCATCTCTGGAAGTCAGTTTCTCTGCCTGTGCTCCTCTCTGGTATTAGGTAAAACAGAGAACATGCTTCAGCCTGTTAAATGGTAATGAAACTTTTTTTTTCTTTTCTTTTTTTCCCACATCAAAATGAGGATTGTGTCAGAATCTAGCTTCATCAGTAGCCTGATACAAGGGCTTTAATCTCCCACAGAGACACTATAAATCTGTGCAATGTTATTATGTCAGAGTAGCAGGAACTGGTAACAGGATCAAGCAAACCAGCTGGCAGTGCACAGAGGTGATAAAAAGGCTGTGGATAACAATAAGAGATCCGGTGCCAGCATACAGACCTGCCTTTTTCTGACAGTCTAGTTAGTGTGGACACCCTCAAAGGTTTGTCACACATCTCCAGTCAAGAGGAATTCCCTGGCCTTTGCTTGTAACCCAGGGATCTCTTCCACAGTCAGTACCAGAAAGGCCAAGCAGACACAGCTCCGTAATAACAGCCATTTGGCAGAGGCACGATCAGATAATTGCTGTTTAAAAGTTTAGCAATTGTCAGTTGTTTAGGGAAGAACAGATCCCTATGGTCACACCAGATTTTCAGGGTCTAGACTCAGACAGTCAAAATGTAGCCTGAGGGTCAGCTTTAGCCTTTTGTTTGATTTTCTCCAGCCAGATGCATTTATCAATTAGAGAAGGAAAACAGCTGTTTACGATGGGAGCATGCCTTCCTGTATCTGTGGCTGATAAGAATACCTTTTTTTACTGTCTGTATTGAGAAGCAAGACTCTATTGCTCGTGTTATTCCCCTGCTAACCTGGCCTGGCCATGGGGAATTGGCATTCCACAACAGCAATTCAGACCCTTTGGGCTGTGGAGCAGAGCCATTCTGCTCTAGAGCATTTCTTTCTTTGATCTTTTGATTTGGCAGGCAGGCTAGTCCATCATCTCCTTCAGAAATATGTAGAATAATACCATGATTTACAGTTTTAGAAATCCTGAGATAAGTTGCTTGTTGTACTGATCATAGCCAAAGACAGGCCAAAGTGTACATGGGGCGTGACACCAACATACTGATATTTATGTGTCGTTTTATTGCTGCATGTTGAATTGCTATATACTGACTAAATGGCAGTCATTTTACCTATCATTAATTTCCAGTTAAGTTTGTGCATCTCTTGGAAAAGTTTCAGATGGAAGATACTATCAATTTTTTGTGCAACCCCCAATATCCACTAGAAAAGAGAAAGAAACACAGGCGATATTGTCTATTGAAAGCACAAGTGTTATCTACGTGCGCTGTTCACATCACCTACAGCATGACATTTAAGACTAAGCAAAGCCATTGGTTATGTAATTAGTTAGCAGAGGCAAACATCCTGCCTGGAAAAAAAACAAGAACAAAAGCTGATTTGTTATATCTTTACCATTCTCTTTAAGCCAATATGCTGCTCTAAATACAGCACTGCTGTACCAGTGTTTGTGTTCCTTCCTCACTAACAAAGCTGAGGTCCTGCTGCAGAACAATTCTCTTGCAGTGACATCAAATCCAAATGGCCTCTGAAGTAACACATTTGTTTGAAGAAAGTCCCAGTTACTAAAATTAGCTGCAAAACTGCATTTATTATGAGAGATTACTGTGTCGATGCCATGCTGCACCTCAGGAGACTTACATAATAGGTTTTTCTAACACTAATAATTCTGATTTTGTGATTCTCTGATCATCTGGGTATAACACAAAACTTAAGCCTGCATTCAGGCAGAAGTAACTGGATAGAGAGATAGAAAATTCCAATTACTTACATTGGCTGTATAACTACATTTATTATGAGAGATTACTGTGCCAGTGATGCTGTGCTGGTCCCCACGGGACTTACCTAATAAGTTTATCTGTCACTAATAATTATGATTTTGTGATTCTGTGATCAGCTGGGTCTGACACAGAACTTAAGCATGTGTTCAGGCAGAACTAGCTGCAGAGAAGGAATTTTCACTTTTGGCTATAAAGAAATCATAGTATTTATGCACTTTCACGTATAAACACTGCTACTAAGACTACCTTACTTCAAACAAACATCCTCATTAGATCCAGTGTTCCATTTAAACGTTAAAACACAATAGGCAGTGCATATTTGGGCAATCATTGCATGCATCAAATGATGTTTAACCACCCGTCAAGTACAATAATCCCCTAGAAATGCACCAGCTGAAATACCGTATTGCTTTTATAAACCTGAACTCACAAAGAAATAGAGGGAAAGCAGTCTAAATGGGCACTGACCTAAATAGGGTACCATCACAGCCAAGCACAAATCTTTATTTATATCAAGTGTTCCAGAGCCATTATATAATTTGATGAAGTGTCCAAAGTATTCTCAGTAATCTCCCTAGTTAGGGCTAGTTTAGCAGGATATACATATAGCACAAAAATCTTGTTTTATTTCTCCAGCTCATCTATATTTGTGTAGATTCCATAATCATGTAGAAAGAACTGCATTAAAAAGCTACCTCTGGTTTCTGGTGCCTGGGAGAGAAAGAGTCTGGTTGAAATGTGGAGATAAATTTGTCATTAGTGGAATTATCTTATTTTTCTTAAAAACTAAAAATTATGCAATGAATTCAGATTGGCAGAAGAGGAGAGAAGAGTGATTCTACTTAAATGTTGATGTGTACTTGACCTTGAACTTACTTCATTATTGTTTGTACTAACACGGGAGTCAACATGATTCAGAGGAAAATCAGTTGAACAAATCTTATATCAGGCACCTCTCGAGTTGCAAGTGAATGCACAGTTTTCTGCTTTTCTTTGTGCTTGTATTCACCTGTAGTAGGAGTGAATGACTTGCAACTTTCCCAAGGATATAGCCTTATGTTGACACAGTAGACAAGCAGAAGTAGATTAACATGGGCTATAGTTACCATACTGGTAATATATGTTTATGTGGGCATATTGGTAATATTTGATGAATTACATAAATTTGTATGAGTAGATATTACTGCATTGTACCTATTAGCGTGTTCTGGGTCCTTGGTTAAGACTTCAGGAATCTCTGGTGCTGACACAGGCAGTCCCAAATTCATGATAAAATCAGAGGTAAGGGAGATTCCATTGTTACTTTTCTTAGCGTTAATCGTGTCTGCTTGACAATGCTCAAAGACCAAGTGGAAACAAACCCTGTTGTATGTATGTTCTGAGGCTCTCTGGGCAAGGCAACAGGGTGTCTTGGAACTTGAACTGTCCGCTCAGATCCATTTAGAGACAGTGCTGGGGACAAAATAGACGATGCAAACCATGGTATTTACTCATTCTAAAAGAAGATGAGAATCTTGGTAAGAATTCGGTCCTCTTATGCTTTTTATTCTCTTACCCCAAACAGCGGTGAGCCATTAGTGATATATGTTAAAAAAAACTTGATTGTCTGGGCAGTCTCACAACATTTAAAGTTAACTGTGAGTGACCAGACTGCAGATAAATCAATTAGCAGGTTCTGGTCAGGGAGTACCTGCTGTCTACAATAGCATGATATATTTCAGTTACTCTGTCTACTACACGTTTGGCAGAGCTTTATGACTGTAAAACACCTGAAGGATTTCAGGACTAGGACTTGATTTATTCCAGGCTTCCTGCTTCCTAGTACACTGTACTCCTGGATGGATACTCCCTTTGTTTTTCTCCTCAGGCTGTCTATCAAGGTTAGGGATCCCACTACTTTTCTCACCAGATTGGTTTTAAGAGGGAACTATCTCACGAGCCAATGTTGCATTCTCTACTACATTCATACCCAAACTATGCAGGAAAATGATATAGGAAAAGTGCTTATAGGGGGTACTGCTATACAGGGGAGCTAAGCTGTATGGATGATTAATGGAGAATAGGACAGCAGAGAGAGGTTGAAAAAGATGTTTTCAGTACAGTATGATACACAAAACCCTCACTCTCTAAATTTACATGAACAGAAAGTGTTGAGCCACATTACTGTGGGTTTTACCAGTCAATAGACACGCTATCAGGATATTTATTTTAACAACTGTTTAGAGTAATACTTAAGTGTGTGTATATCAGTAGTCTAGAAAATAATTAGAAAAGTGTTAGAAACAATTAGAAAGGAATAAGTACTAATTAGGGGTATGAACCTGAGATTGTCTGTTGTTTCTAAGAGAACAGTCTTACTGCTGGTTGTCTGTCTTTTATATGACAACCTTTAATGTTTTATAATTTAGCAATGCAAAAAATAAGCGAGCCCTCCTGGCAAGAAGGGCACTCAAAAGCACACAAGAAAGAGATATAACTAAAAAGAAAGAGTAAAACTGAATTCTGAGTTGAGAGAAAAAGCAGGGGGTTATATGCCTTGCAGACACAGTCAAATGCTACATATTTTTTCCACTCATTCCATGGTCAGTGGAAAAATGGGACACTTGCTTAAAATCCTCAAGAGTTTTTCTCTCACCACTTCTGTTATGATTCCCACAGATTTTAATATCTAATTACAGCTCCTCAGAGATTCCCAATGGCAGCCAGCAGGACCATTTTTCCTGCTCACAGGAGCCTATTTAGAAAGCCCAGTGATAACACTGGATATAACCCTGATAACAGTAGGTCATTGCTGATCTGAGTCACACTAATAAAACTGATATCAGAATTTGGGACTATGTAATAGTAATGTCTCTACAGTGGTGTAAAACTCATTTGAAGAGAATTGAGCTCATTGATTTCAATAGAGCTTCTCATCAGAGTAAAGCCATCAGGATTGACCCTGGGAATCTTGTGACACAATGTTCCAGGAAGCAGCCTTTGTTTGCACACACTGCAGCTCTTATTTATTAATATGTGAAGCCAACAATGGCTATTGTCTCTTTTCATATTAGAATGTTGTCACATGAGCAGTTCAAGTGACACCAAGGATTGCAAGGCGAAGACAAGTGGCTCTCTCTGGCTCCAACTAGAAATGCTGTATATTTTAATATATAAATACTCAACAAACGTTCCTTCAGATTAAATCACCCACAGATTTTTTTTTTTTTAATTAAAAACCACCCAAACATCTATGCTTAACAAAGAGTTTCCCCACCTAAACAAAGGAATGCTTTATTATGAAAATCCAGGCACAATACCTATTTTAAAAAGCAAAACAAAACAAAAACAAATGATGAGTAGCTGAAATCAGGTTGCAGGTTATTTACTATGATAAATTTCAGAAAGTATTCACTTTGTTCTTGTGCCACTTGGAAATCCTAAGTGCAGAGCTGTAATTTTTATATGGGCTTTTGTTTTGCTGTTTGCAAAGACTCATCTTATTTGTCCCCTTGTTGGTAGTAGAATTTAGTCTTGCAAAATAAACAGCCTATAAAATACTTAACCTTATTTACGTGAACCCTATTATGTATAGTTTCCTCAGAGCTTTTTCACTCTATAAATCTAGAACAATCCTTTCTTTATTGCCTTACAATTGCTGCTTTCTCCCCATATTTTAAATGAATCAGTTTTGCATAACTGCATCTATTATTCCATTCAAGAGAAAAGATGAGGACTCTTGTAAATGGTATCAGGCTAAATTGAAATTAATACAGCTAAGCCTTTAGCTGCTATTATAGTGCAAGAAGCAACTTGGCTCCTATGCATTTCTTGGTATAATAAATGAAGAATAACAAAAAAGAGACAGTGAAGTCCAGAGCACTTATATCTGAATTGTATTTGAAGCTATATCTAAACCACTGGTGTGTAGACAGTGACATTGGCATTGTAGACAACGAGGAGATGTTCTGTCCTGGGAAAGGTAGGAGCAAGTACATAGAAGGTATTTTCAGAAATGTCAAAGTGCATTCCCTTTTTCAAAAATTTATTAAGCACATAGCCTTCAATCACCAAACACCCCCCAGACCCAGATTTTAATAGGTGTTATACAACAAAATTTTTTTTTTTGATCTAATTCTTGAAAGCCTAAACTATATTTTGTTATACTAAAGGCTAGATTCAAAAAGTATACTGGATTTAAAAAATGTAATGGGATAGCTATGACCAACACTATGATGCTACTGAAATTTTTGAACTCTCTTAATTGCCACTTAACTGAGGCGTCCCTGTGTTTCTGGCAAGACTGTGTTGTGCTTCCTAAACACCCGATATCACCAGCCTGTTTGTCTCTAAAGCTCAATAAGCAAGGGAGACAGGACAGAAGAGAAAATGGAAGATCTCTTTTTCAGGTAGTACTTCTCTTATACAAACTAGAATAAATTCAGCAATGTTCTGAAATGAAGTCCAGCAATAAGAATCTATGAGAAGTTCTATGAGACCTTGTTTCTATGACCTGGTTTCATACAAACAGATATTCTTGAATGGTGCTGAGGAACCCACCTGCTTTTGAGAGGTGAGAGCTCTTATCAGTATTTCCCAACGGTGAGTTTAAGCAACCTTCTCCTCAGTTTACTGACTTCTATGAACCCCATTCTAAGGTGCAGACTCCTGTCTTTGTCTATCACAGACATAGCTCAGGACAGGTAATTCCTTCAGGCACAGGAAATGTTGAACATACCAATGCTGAGGAAGTTCTGGATTCATCTACTTCCCACTGACTTTAAAGCATGTACAATTTCTAGTAATTGGATTCTTAGATATATAAAAATCTTTACGAGTCTGTCCTTATATTCTTTAGTTACTTAAGGTACTTCTGAATATTGTATTTCTAGCCTTTGCTGTATGATTTTAATAATATTGTATAACATATGAATCCAGAAAAGATCCCTCAAATGCCAAAGGCATTTAGCATTAACTTGACTTTAGAAACTTAGGACAATGCTCTCCCTTTCTCCTTTATGACCTGGGGCTCTGTGGAAACAGAGAAAGGGAAGGCACAGAGCCAGGAAATAGCTTATCTAAGTACTCTGAGTCTTTCATAAATCAACAGTATTACCACTGGAGAGTGAAGCCAACAGAAGAATAATGCCAGCATCACTAAATTGCACCCACCGTACATCCTCCTTGCAGGGGGAGGATGTTATTGCATGGCAAGTAGTGCAGCTTAGGAGAAATAGAAATAAGAATTACAGCTTCCTGTAGATGCTCTGAAATGTACGCCTCTCCAGACAAAAGGAGACTCTACAGCTTCACCCAGCATATGCAGAACTGGTTTCTAAATCTGCCTGTGATTTTGCTGAAGTGGTCAGACTTGTTATTGCCCTTCTCAGGAATTCTCATCAGTCCATGAATTTTTTCATATCCCAAATGCTTGCCAACTTACCCCTTAGAAGCTGCTGCTCTCACCAACCACGTACAGCAACGGAATAAAATTCCAGAGACTTTTGTTGCACTGGAAACTACCATGTTTTACAATAGTTATGCAACAGATGCATCTGTTCAAGGGCCATTTTCTTTTAGATTCTCTTTGTGCTGTTGAAGTCTTTGTGAATTTTGCCACTGACTGAATGGGCTCTGGATCAAGTCCTTACTGCTAAAATTGTTCTGCAGTGATAGACAAGATAGTTGGCAAGGAAGAACAGTGGCACCCAGTGGTGATTTTCTTTTTCTTTTCAGATTATATTCTCTTCAAAGACTTCTTCCTTAGCTTTTTGAGCAGATTTCCTCATAAAATACATAAATTAGTTTACACAAATATACAGACATCTGTGTATCCATTATGGAAAATATGTGTGTACACATACACATGCTAGTATTCATAAAGAGAAAGGTAGCTTTTATAAATACAATATAATTATAATGTTAATTTAAAGGAAAGTAATCAAATGAATTGCACTTTAGAAAAAAAAATCACTTCATCTAAGGTGCTTAAGGTGACTTTACTTGATAAATGGATAATGGCATTTCTGCAGCAGTTAAGGAAAACAACTGTCCTAATGGGACAGCATGGGTTTATGAAAGGTAGGTCCTGCTTGACGAACTTGATCTCCTTCTATGACAAAGTGACGCACTTGGTGGATGAGGGGAAGGCTGTGGATGTGATCTACCTTGACTTCAGTAAGGCTTTTGACACCGTTTCCCACAACATTCTCCTTAAGAAACTGGCTGCTCGTGGCTTGGACTGGCGTACGCTTTGTTGGGTTAAAAACTGGCTGGATGGCTGGACCCAAAGAGTTGTGGTGAATGGAGCCAAATCCAGTTGGAGGCCGGTTACTAGTGGAGTCCCCCAGGGCTCAGCGCTGGGGCTGGTCCTCTTTAATATCTTTATCGATGACCTGGATGAGGGGATCGAGTGCACCCTCAATAAGTTTGCAGATGACACCAAGTTAGGTGCGTGTGTCGATCTGCTCGAGGGTAGGAAGGCTCTGCAGGAGGATCTGGATAGGCTGGACCGATGGGCTGAGGTCAACTGCATGAAGTTCAACAAGGCCAAGTGCCGGGTCCTGCACCTGGGGTGCAACAACCCCAAGCAGCGCTACAGGCTGGGAGAAGAGTGGTTGGAAAGCTGCCTGGCCGAGAGGGACCTGGGAGTATTGGCTGATAGTCGGCTGAATATGAGCCAGCAGTGTGCTCAGGTGGCCAAGAAGGCCAAGAGTATCCTGGCTTGCATAAGAAGCAGTGTGGCCAGCAGGTCTAAGGAGGTGATTGTCCCCCTGTACTCGGCTCTGGTGAGGCCGCACCTCGAGTACTGTGTTCAGTTTTGGGCCCCTCGCTACAAGAAGGACATGGAGGTGCTGGAGAGAGTCCAGAGAAGGGTGATGAGGCTGGTGAGGGGTCTGGAGAACGAGTCTTATGAGGAGCTGCTGAGGGAGCTGGGGTTGTTTAGCCTCGAGAAGAGGAGGCTTAGGGGAGACCTCATCGCTCTCTATAGGTACCTTAAAGGAGGCTGTAGCGAGGTGGGGGTTGGTCTATTCTCCCACGTGCCTGGTGACAGGAGGAGGGGGAATGGGCTAAAGTTGCGCCAGGGGAGGTTTAGGTTGGATGTTAGGAAGAACTTCTTTACTGAAAGGGTTGTTAGGCATTGGAATGGGCTGCCCAGGGAGGTGGTTGAGTCACCATCCTTGGAGGTCTTTAAAAGACGTTTAGATGTAGCCCTTAGTGATATGGTTTAGTGTAGGACTTGTTAGTGTTAGGGCTGAGGTTGGACTAGATGATCTTGGAGGTCTCTTCCAACCTAGACGATTCTGTGATTCTGTGATTCTGTGATAATGAACTGTTCACAAATAATACAGGTTGAATATTTAGGTGCAGGTAGCTATCTCTTATCTTTTACGTTATTTCAGTAAATAAGTGGTGAAAATGTTCTCATTTATGCTGGAAGAATGCCAGCCTGGATTTACACATTTCATCTTTGTAAACTTCACAAATTTGCAAACACTAGTTTAAAAAAAAATAAAAAGTAGTTTCTTGTAATAGTGCATAAAAAGTATGCACATAAATAGTGCATTTGTTTATAAAAATCCTATTTGGGAAAGATTCATATTCACTATCCAACAGGAACTATATTTATTTGATAATCACTTAGAAAATGATGCAGATTGTTCTCTGTCTCAGCTACTGTATCCAAGCCAACCTTCTCTTGAATGTTTCCTAATTTCTTATGGCTCTTACATGGTATACTGTGGGAGATCCTGCCCTGTCTACATCTGTGGCTATGTGGCAATCACATTAATGCAGCATCTATACTATAATCTTAAATGTAATCAGTCTTGTTATCTGATGCTAAAATAAATTGACAAACGTTTCTAAATGCTGTGAAATTCTTTGTCTCCAGAACATAGATGCCGCAAGCAAAGCACTTGTTTGGAGTGATCTATAGCCCTTGCTTGTTCCTGAAGCTCAAACAGAAATTATTAAAAAGGGTTAAGTGGCTTGGGCCAAAAATATACCAGAGGCGATCATAGCAATTTATCTGGATGGACAGTTCAGAGCTAATGCCTCAGAACACTCTCAGGCTTAGTTCTATTTTCTAGCGTGCATATCCTGTAAAACTTCTATATAGACCTGAAGGCTTCTGAAGTCTAAGGCAGTCCTGTCATGCTTGAACATGCTTTTCAGGGCTGCTGAATAAGAGTGAGGCATAAGGTCTGAAAGGAAGGAGAATTCCTGGAGCAGAAAACTGTAGATTGATGGAGGGATGAAAAGTCAGGGAAATGTGTTTGACCCTCGGTTGAGAGAGCAAGCAAGCTGAAACTAAAAGGATCAAGGAGCATGTGTAAAAATGTTAAATTTTAATGTTTTGTTTTGTCATCGTTGCAGCCCTTTGTTTAAAAAAAAAAAAAAGATAAAATGGAGAGGATTATATTTGTATGTACAAGTTTGGGCAAACTAACTACTCTGAGGTATATCAGGGGAAGAGCATTCAACTTCAGCAGTACATTGCAGCCTTTGGATTCATTCTGTAAAAACATTCACTGAAGAAGAGAAGCAGCTACCTGGACTGGAATCAAAACAAAGTGTAGCACTGGTTCAGCTGCAGCTTGTTTGGTGCTTTGCCATCCAGCATGGCAGTTAATAGAGTCCTGTGATTTGACACCCACATTTTGTAAGTGGAGTGTTACTGAAGAGGAGGAGGGGAGCAGACAGCTGTCCAAGTAGTTGCATGATCAATCACACAGAATCACACAGAATCAAGAGTGGAGAGGGAGGATTTAGGTTAGGAAAAAGTGTCACAGGCTACTGCATGTTATCCTTTCTTTTCTTTTATAAAGTTAGTGTTGTAAAACATGTGGTTAATTATTTTTGAATGAGGACTTGCAGTTCATTGACCACTGTCAACAGTCCTTCAAGTTAGCAGCATTTTCAGAAGGGGAGGCTGAGATCCTCTTTGTTAGAGGCCCTACACAGAGACTTGTCAGGCGCTGTCAAAGAAGCGTGCATAGAGAGTAGACCAGTTCTTAGCAAATTAGTAGATTTCAGTTATATCTGATTTCTTTACCAAAACAATATGAAATTGGCATCAAATATGGCTTTTGTTATTCAGAATACATGGTAGTAAGTGGAGCAAACGTTTCAAACTGTTTTCCACCTTATGTGCCATATGCTCCAGTTTTCTGCAGACCACATACAGAGTGCATATTAACTCAGCAATACATTGTTTATTTGAAATGTTAAACTTGTTTTCTAAACAGAAGCACATTAGGAAAAATACCAGATTTTGAGTAAGAAATGTTATCCCACATGTGCATTTGCAATCAGCCTTATATGACTTTTTTCTTACACTACTATAAATACACACAATATCTGTTACTTTGCTGTACAGAATACCAAATGCTAGTTAAATTGTGCTGACAGCTTGTAAGAAAGCAGTGCTGTTGACCCCAATTACTAAAATCTGATTAAGAAGCAAACAAAATGAAATTCACTCACAGTCTAAAATTTGTAATCTCCTGTCAGTGTAAATTAATTGTTGCCAGCAGTTCTGACTAGGGCTGCTGTGAAGCATTCGTGTCCAACCCAGCAAATCTCTTCTTGGAAGTTAATATCAAAATTGTCATCCTGACTGTAGTTCATCAGATTGGGGTTTCTTATCTCTCAAAAATAGCAAGAGGATGACAAACTACTATTACAACAAAAAGGCAAAACCCAGCAAGCCTGAGGAATGTATGATGTGCTCCTCTTTCCTCCTTTTAAAAAGAGAACCTTCAAAACAAGGTTCATGAGAACTTACTCTCTAACACTGAAGAGAATATAAAAATAAGAATATTCCCCTAGTTCTCTTGGACAATCTCACGACCAATTGTAATTTGTGAGTCTTGCTATGCTCAGACAGAACTCCATCCTCCAGGAAGGCTAGGAGCTGCTTTTCTTCATTCCCCATGGGAATATTTGCCACACCTAGCTTTAGGCAACTCCCCCCCATCTGCTAAGTGCAAGCAAACCAGCACTACTAGCAAGGACTCACAGTGAAGGGCATCAGTCCTAGGCAGAATCAGTTTCCAAGCCAAGACCTACATAAGACCCATGTACAGAAAGATTAATCTGGCCAAAAACATATCTAAAGAACCCTAGGTATCAGCTTGCCAAATGCCAGTGTTGGAAGTTTTTTTCTATAATGAGACTAAAGATTCAGCCACTGTTTTTTGTAAACCTTCAAAATCCCTATATATATATGTGTATATATATGTATATATATATATATATAGGGATACATAATCCATATATATATCTAAATACTATCTATGACTTCATGGCATTTTCCCAGAAAAAAAAAAAAAGAAAAAAAAAAAGAATATACTCATACAATACATTCTGAAGAAGGTTAGTATATAAACAATACAAAAGTTTTTGACATAGTTACAGCATTAAATATTACATTATGATATGATATGTGATATGAAAAGACAGGCAGTTGTTTTCGAGTTTTGCTATTAAATTAACTTTTTTGTATAAAAGTTGATTTTCTTAAACCTCCAAGAGGAATGCAAGGATTATACACACTAAATAACTCAGTAATATACAGTAGATGTATGGAATGCAATTTTCATAGCTTGCTCTGTGATAGGAATAAGTAATATCCAATAATTGGTTTTCTCCTTAAAATTAAGAAAAAAGACTGATGATTTCACAGCTAATTTTTGAGTTTATATCATTAAATTGTCTCAGATTTTGAAGCATATGTACTGATAAAATTGGAGAATAAACTTTTCAGAGATTAAATTTGTGAACTTAATAGCAATACATACACACTGACACTCAGTTCCAAACATCCAGAGTTCAAGCCAGGCCCTGAGTTATTCAGATCTCTCATTCATAAAGTAAACTCAGCAAATACAGGACATAGATCTCTATAAGTGATGGACAGAAGTAATACTCCAAAGCTGGCAAGTCAACAAAATTGTATTTGAAAAGATGTACATAAGCCAAATCAAAATCATGCAAAGCTTTAAGACTGACTGAAAATGTTCTTTAATAGACCTTATATCAACAAGAGGTATCAAGGCTGTGAGTGTGCTGTGTGGAGTGTGCAGCTAAATGTTCATGAGGAGGAAATAGTCTGTTTAGCCCTTTTTAGAAAGGACAACAAGAACAAAAAAGGATCCTCTGTTATTCTCTCTAGGGCCATCAGGCTAAAGTTAGTTCAGTAGTATAATATGAACAATTTTATGGCTATGGTTTGTACTGTTGGAACAAAACATGAATGAAGTGAAATCTGGAGCCTCCTGGATAGGCAAATCTACAACAAATTGAAAGTCAGCGATGTTTTAATCTGTAGTGGCAAAATATGGTAAAAGCTGAAAGCCCCAGAGCACAGTACTGATCGAAATGCTAGAAATAGCTTAGAATGGACTAATCTGCATTAGCTGAAAGATAAAATAGATCTTTCACTGATTGTCAGCAGTGGGTGATTACTGAGAGATTTTGATTAAACTTTAAATCCATCCTTATTTAAGTTTTTACAAGTTCTGCATTATGTTGTTTGCATTTCTTAACACTGTCTCATAGCATAGTTAGTGGAGCAGAGGCTGAAATACAGATAAGAAAAGGCAACCTGTGAACAACACTCATCTTATTTTGGGTAATTGCCAAATCACTCCTAAGCACTATAATCTTATTTATTTATTTCAGTATTGGTCTTCAAAGCTACTAAGTCCAGTAGAAACAAGAATGCTACTGATGTCAGAAATTTGGGCAAAGAAGACAAGACGATGGGGTCATGGAGAAACTTATGTCTTGTATCTCCTTTCTTTAGTCTGGGCTGGGAAAATTCAGTTCCTTCAAAAAGGCATCTTCCAAATCTTTTCTGATACTATCATTCTTACTTCTCTTCAATGTCAAACTCTTTATACAATGTCTTAAGCTAGTCATTCTACCTACCCAAGGTATTGTCAGAACAAAGCAGCATTATCCTTTACACATTCCATGTAGCGATACCATTAATACTTAGGCAATGTCTTTTTTTTTTTTAAAAGGAACACTTTACATCTTTATTCATATGTTTTGTACTCCACTACACCTTACAGATTCTTTCTTACAGCACTTCTACCTAGCCATTTATTTTTAATTTTACAAGGGTGCTTCCAAAGTATATTTGTTATGTAGTATAAAATATATAAAGTATAATATATGTTATGCAGCTTATCTGTTTTGAATTTCACCTACCTGATTTTAGAGCAATTTGCATTTGAACTCTGCCCCACACTGTGCTTGTGACTCCTCTTAGCTCATGGTTGCTTATAAATGCACTCCTCTTCCATTATAGCAGTTAGCAAAAATGTGAGGTAGACCTGGAAAAGACCAGATTGTTTTACAGTTGACCAGTCTCCAGATATTCCATATACCTCCGTACACTTGAGAAGTCCTCCAGTCTGATAGAAAATTATTAATATTTTGCTTACCTCCTGTTTTACAATCAGGTATAGTTATGCCTTACTGTAAATTCTTGAGGTCTTATCTTCTTAGTTTATTAGGGAAATGTCACACAGAACTGTTAAAAATCTTAGTGAAATCAAGGCAGAGTTTCTCCTGTGCTCTTTTTAGATATGCCGCCTAAGAAAAGCACTGGATATGAAGTTTTCTTTGAGAAATATATGCTGACTTTCTTTTATGACTTTATTATTCTCTAAATCTCCCAAAAAGATATGGATCAACTTTCCAGTGTATTTCTGGATAATTAAGCTGATTGGCTTGTAAATCCTAAGATAATTCCTCTTTTCTCAAAACATACTTTGTCCTTTTTCAGTCCACTGGAACCCCTCTCCAACTTTTCGTAGTTGTCTGCGACAGTCTGGAATGTCTCATCTAGTCCATTAAATTTTCTGGGATGTATCTTACCTGTGTAATCTTTTTCTGTTTCTTTTTTTTTTTTGTTTGTTTCTGTTTGTTTGTTTTTGTTGTTGTTGTTGTTTGTTTGTTTTTATCTTGACTGTTTTTTTTCTGTCTCCATTTAAAATGATACAAACATCAAGCCTTTTTTCTAATATACATTTTTTAACACATCATCATTTTTTATGATTTTATTAGATGAATTATATTCTGACAAATAAGAATGATGTATTAGATTACATGTAATAATTGACCAAATACATTAGCATAAATATTATGGCAGTCTCCACTGCTTAAAAGCTGAAATATAAAAAAATGCTACAGATGGACAGAGGCCAACTGTTGTCCCACATCTAGACTGGCAGAACCTGTTTTCTGGCTCCTTAGCGTCACTTTCATTTTCTGAAGGTCACTCAGATGTTCACAGCCAGCCAGAACCAGGACACACAAACATTTCTGAGGTATTAATCCCTGCTGCTGTCTTTCACGGTCATGTCATTCTCACATCCCTTTTGTCATATAACCAAAATGTAAGCACCTGGTCACACAATCAGCACACACAAGTACATCAGGAACCTGGCCCACAGGATCATATGACAAGTACACGATTTTGCTGAGTGTTTGCGAATGCTTGTGTTTTTCTCTAGCAGTGGGCACAAGGACCTCATTTTTGAAACAAAGCTATTTCTTTTAAACATCTCACAGAAAAGTATCCCAAATAAGAGGAAGACAAAAATTTCAATGTTTGTTCAGCTGATGAAATTCCAAATATCTTTTTCATTAAATCTCTTTCTCTCTGTCACATCTCTTAGGTACAAGTTTGGCTGGATATAAAAAATCAGGTCGTTACTTTTTAAACACATGTTCCTGCAAACTAAACTGTAAATTAATTGCTAATGTAATTTGAGATAATGAATGGTTATACTTACTAACTACTGCACGTATGCAGTTTTTCATAGCTTCATATCAGTTGTATACAACACTCTTTACAGTGTCCAGTGGGTTGAAAGTTAGCATTGCTTCAGAGAAACCAATGACTCTTTGTAACTTCTAAAAATCATATGACAAGATTATCTTTTGATAAGTAATATGAACTATGAAGGTGGAATTTTGACCTGATCTGGAAATAATGGAAGAATATTCTAAGTGGATTTCCAGCTTCATCTGTAGTACACAACTCTGTCTACTGCAAAGTTGAATACAACTGATGGATATTCCTTTAAAAGGGAAGTCACCCAACTCCTCCTGCATATGTCAATAGGGGCAACAAGAGAAAGATCTTTTAAAGGACAAAATCTGTCTGCACACACTTGCATGTAGAACAAATACTAAAGCAGCTAAAAGTTAGTGATTTAGGGATGGACTCATTTCCTGTGTTTGCCTTGTTTGGCAGTCTCATAAACCCATCGGTTTAACTTGTTGACATTTAAACTGAGCAAGTGTCTGGGTATAGGCTGCTGTATGGCAGGTCTACACAAGAAACAGCATTACTTTACCTAGAACAAAACAGAGGCTGCACTCCTCCCCTCCCTACCCCCGCTGACGCTGCAGCCTGGAGGATCTGTCATCACGTGATGTATTTGAGCATGATGGAACAGTGATACCCTTCCGAAAACCCATGTGTCCAGAGCAGCGTGCATGTATTTAGCATGTTACCTTGCGTAACGTCAAGCACAGCACTAGGCATTTACAGCATGCATTGCGTTTTGCCTGCAATAGCAAGTTTCTGTTTTTGTTGTCACAAAATTTTGTACCACCACAGAAAGTTTTGCATTCTCCATTGCTGTAGAAAAGTCAGTATTGAGACCAAATCAGAAAGAGAACTAGTTTATAATGGGCTTGATCCAGGGCCAATAAATTTCAGTGAAATGCTTTATTTACGTTCAACAGATTTTGATGGAATTCCATTAGTCCACTAGAAAAAAAGTTTTTTTTTTTTTTTTTTTTAATGTTGCTTTGTT
This sequence comes from Anser brachyrhynchus, assembly GCF_964034855.1. Classification (NCBI taxonomy): domain Eukaryota; kingdom Metazoa; phylum Chordata; class Aves; order Anseriformes; family Anatidae; genus Anser; species Anser brachyrhynchus. The sequence goes on from NC_137697.1 coordinate 45,025,078, forward strand.
GTAGCTAGCATCCGCATTTAAGGAGGGTTGTTTTCTCTCTCTCCCTCCCTCTCTCTCTCTCCCTCTCATTCCCTCTATATCCAGACATATCTAGAGTTTCACTATAAAAGCATAACTTGCACTGTTGAATTATTCCTTGGCTTCTTCCGTTTGTATGGTAGATAACAGGTAGCAATGACAAAGTATTGAGCTCCATATCTATCAATATCTTCCTTAGGTAACTGAATAGTAAGAAATACAGAATATCCACCTTAAACTGTTAAGAATGTTAAAACATTCTTTTTCTTCTGTGCTCATTTTCACTCTCTCTCAAACAGCCACCCTGAACTATACAAATGCACCATTCACTGTATATGCACTAATCTCCGAACTTTCTGGGCCATTTTTTTGAAGATAACTTTTTCCAGAAGTAGAATTTTCTCATTTTCTTGAATTTCTTGCATCAAAGTAAACTTTACTGTTCTAACTGCAAATTCAAGTTTTGCAATGAAACAGAGTGAAAAGAAATGGAAGACAAATATAAAGTTTGGCAGAAAATTGAATAAATCCCAGAAAACCTAAAAGCTGTTTTCCTTTTTTTTTTTTCTTTTTTTTTTTTTTCTCTCCCAAAGATCTCTTTTTTCCTCTTTGGAGTGACACATATCATTCTGATGCCCTTGATCGAAGAGTGAGATGTGCCACATATTGTGTAAAGCCTAGATAAAACTAAATGCCAGTTTAATGGTGTACTACATTCCTTCATAAGTAGGTAATGGGAACCAGAGATATTTTGCCCTTAACAGAGACACATGCTGCCTTTGTAATCTGATAAGTGTACTCTGAATGGACATTATGGTACCTCAGTTCCTCTGCTAAGCAGTACAGAGTAGAGCAAAACTACGGAAAATGCAGTGATGATTACTGTTAAATAGAGTCATCACCTCACCTTTAGATGATGGTGAACCACGTGAGATAATTGTCAGGGTGTGTGGGGAAAAAAAATCTGAAAGCCATTCTGAAATACTGTGCCCCAACTGATTACTAAAATCTCTCCTTGGTGGAACAAACAAAATCCTTGAACACCAGCCACTCTGCAAGAAAACAAAAAATAGTTAAGATGTCTTGACCAACCTAGTCCAGGGTGATGTGAAACATCTGTATGAGGCATGCTGGGAAACAAGAAACCTGACTGTAGTTGTCGTTTAAAGGCAGAAGGCAAAGAGATGTCTTGATGAAAGCCAAGTTTTTTGTTTGTTCGTTTGCTTGCTTGTTTTTTTTATGCTTCCTCATTTCTTTCCTCTCTCCATAAGGAGCTAATATCACATAAGTAGCTTCAACCGCCAAGCAGCTGTTTTTGACCGTATGTGAAGGAGAACATAGGGGTTATAATGAGTAGAAAAAGGAAAATGATGGTCTTCAAAACATACAGCAAATAGCAAAATACAGACTCTTCCATTGGTCTCAAGGATGCAGCATAGACAAACAGCTGATTACAACAGGACACTGCACCCTAAGGAAAATCAATGGTAAGAATGATGTCAATCGCTTCTGTTCTCTGGAGGTCAACAGAGCTATGTTAGCTCTGCAGCAGCAAGGGGCTAGCTCTAAAACTTTAGTAACATATTTCAAGGTCGTTAAAAGCTTGATTTCCCATAACCTCCAGTGGTCTAGTTGTCACGAAGCTGTCCAATTTGACCTTTTCCCATGACAACAATTCATTTGTACAGATTGTTTACAAGACAGGACGTTACTTTATTTCAGACAGGAACATGGAGAGTGCAAGCAGTGTCTTTCCTCAGAAGAGAGCGTTCACTTTCAAAATGCAAGAAAGCAGGGAAGACATGAGAGAAGGTGTTTCTTTAACAACAGCTGCAGGCGGTGTTGTGAAGAGTGAAGTAAGACAATTGACTTTTCAGGAATATCAAATGTCACATGAAGAACATATATTCCTATTATTTTTGTCCCCATACTAACTACTGTAGCATGATCAGTGGCCTTGGCTTGTTATCCATATCGGAGAATGGCAGAGTGACATTTAAGGGCAAAGATCTTACCCCAGTACGACATAGATTTAAGTGAGGGGACTTGTCTTCAGAAGTTGAATACCAGCTCCATAGCTTATCTTAAGTGTCTGCACTCACATTGCTAGTTAGTTAAAAGAGCATGAGGCCAAAAAAAGCAGAAAATCTCAGTTTCTCCTTCTCACTAGTTCCCCTTGTTTAGGGAGAAATCATTTCAGTATGCCAGGCAAATGAATTCTGTTTGAACAAATTTTTGGCTGACATAAGCAAAATTGGACACAATTGTACTGACTATCAAAATTTATTCCTATTGTTCCCTAAAATTTCAATAACTTTTTAAAATTTCAAATATTTCCAGAGCCAATGTACAAACAATTACAAAGTTTAATTCAGCATGTAGCCTCCCAGCTTAAAAAAAAATAAAATAAAAAGTAAAAAAATTAAGACTACCCTTTATACTTGCCTGTAATAGCCAATAGACTATTTAAGAAGAAAATTCAGGTTGGACTTTCTTGAAATTTTTGAACAGACTTCACATTATACCATATACACTTTCAAAATTTGAAGCAGTCCTGTCCAGCCCTGAAAATCTCATTTATTAGAGCAGCAGATTAGGATGAGTATTTCCACAGCATAACTCCACTGCTTCTCCAAGCTGGAGCTGGAGCTTTGTCCAAGCAAATACCAAACTGACCAAATTTAGATCAAATGAGTGACATAGCCACTTATTGTCCTTATGTGACAAGCAGTATATGCAGTCCAAAGAATCTCCAGCAGTTTTTATTTCTATTGTTAAGTAGAGTGATCACTTCAGGTATCTAGGATACTATTTCCTAATTATAAATTATTAGAAAGGTCATATGCCAAATTAAAAGGTGGTGAGTGATAGCACACTGAGGTAATATTTCATATTCACATATACATGAGCTAAACTTGTCTTGCCTGTGCATAAACCAGCAACCAGTGTGAAAGGACTCAGTCAGGGAATACTTAGATCTAAGATTTCAAGCTCAGATAAAGATTTCAGATATCCCAAATGAATTAAAGGGTCAGAGAGCAGAGAGGCCTCTGCAATTTGTCTTCATGGCTTCATTATCCTGCAGAGTACAGCTGTTCACAGTCCAGTTCAGTAAATCAGAAAAGCAGAACTTTTAGAAAGGTCAGGCATTTGAAAAATTATTTTAGAATTATTCCCAAGATTTTCCCTCCCTTAAGATTTAGAAGTCCTCCTGGATATTTTGTGGGCCAGTGGGGAAAAATAACCTGAAATGTTTAAGGATTTTTTCCTCTGTTCGTGGACTGTGGGAAGATCTGAAGACAACAGAATTGCACTGGCATAAGTGCATGAAAATGTTTTCCCATGGTCTTCTGGGTGTACAAGGACCATGCGGCTTGAGCAGAGTACCCTGTAAACATACACATTACTGCGTCACATGGATGTTTTTTAGCAGTTTACAGTTCCAGCAGTGACTCATATGTTTTAACTTGCATCCACTTTCAGGCATAAAACTTATCAATCAGTAGTCTAATCACAACATAAGTAGTGGTTACGTTAATTTATTCTATCCTTACAAAGCACTCCCAGGCTGAGCATTTTTAAATACTTTAATCTTACAAAAGCTTTGCTGCAGATTGCCTGTGGCTTGCTTGAGCTGTTTTTGTGTGTGTTTATGTTTTTGTTTGTTTCTTTTTTTTTTAATTTGGTAGTGTTTTTTTGTTTGGTGGCAAAAAATTAAATGCAGCATCAGTTCAGAAGAAGAGAAGAAAAACACTCACTACACTGTTCTACAGTTCAGAGAATGTCAGCAGGGTCCTAGGATATTGCCTTTTTTTTTTTTTTTTTTAGTGACTCTATGATGTTGTTAATTTAAACAAGATATTGCCAAATTTGTTGAAGACCTCTCAAACCTAGGACTGTTCAGAATTTTTCCTCTGCTTTGTTCCTTCTTCTTTTCGTTTCATCCAACAGAGTGAAAGAATGTTGCTTTTTCTGGAAAAACAGCTTTTCTGAATTTTTCTTACACTCCAACAGGAAAGCCAAAACATGTTTTCTTTCAGATTTTGTTAAAATAAATAAATGTATTTCTCTTTTTAACTCTGAATCCACATAATAGATACTTGAACTGCTTTAGTGCATTGTGTGAATAATACTCCAGAGTTTCAGCAACTGCAAATGGTTATTTAAGTTTGGGACATTTGCATCTTAATACACAGATTGAATTATAATGAATGTGAAGCTTTCATTGGAAAACTGAAAATGTTAACATAATCACAGGGGAAAACATAGATTCAAGACATTTGTTTTTTACTTTACCCTTGCACCAGAACATAATCATACAACTCTTGTTAGCTTGTATAGAAATTGAAATTAGTGGGAAAATCTTGCTGGAGGCATACGTTTTACAAAGTACTTTTCAGATTATCATATTTCTAAGAGCTTTCTGAATCAGGTCCTTACTGCAGAAGTATGTCTTGCACTGGTCTACATCAAGAAAACTGGGAATTTGTTCTAGGACAAGGGGTTTTGCTCATTTGCAAGACATTGCATAATTTTATAGCCCCGTAGACAGTAATGCTACAGGGAGATGAGAATTTTTCAGGTAAACTTGGTACAATTAATTCATGAGTAGGTAACTTGCAAAGATTCCACACTAGAAACAATAGCAACTGGTTTTCCCTTTATATTTCACTTACAAATTGAATTGCAGTTTCCTTTCAGGAACTCAACATCACATCTTTACCAAGTCATTTTAAGCTAGCATATTTTTACTTTTTGGATATGATCTGTATAGACTACACTACTCCTCTTCCCAATGCAAGAAGTTTCTTTGTAAAAAACACATTCTTATGATATTGTGTACATGCACTTGTCTAGTATAGGCAATTTTCACGTTGTTAATCCATTTGCTTTATGCATGTACTATCTGCAACAGTTCAATGAAATAATGTTTTCAGAAAAAAAGAAAGGCTATAGCCGGAATACAAAGCAGAAGTTAAATGCATCCAATTAAAAGCCTGACTCATGCCTTAATCCTCAAACTGTCTTCTGCTGTAACCAAAATGTCTTTAGCACTCATCTGAACATAAATTCGCAATACTAGATCCATCCGTATCCTCCATCCTGCAGGAAGACAGCAGATCAGGTTTAGCCACAGTTTTCTCTTTCAAAAACAGGATAGTAGTGAGGTCTGGGCAACACCTTGCAGACATTGAATTACTTTGCCTGAGCAGCGTAAACATTTTTCTCTCTCAAAAGCATGCACCAGATATTATAGAAAGCCTTCTATGAGGGAAGAGGCACTAAGAAAATGGTTTGCCAGCTAGGTCTATTGCCTAAAACAAGTTCAGCTACTGTAAAAGACTGGTGTGAAACTAGGAGGTATGCTGTGTATGAGGGGCTTCCTTTTGGCTAAGTATCATGCCACACAGACAGCTGGGTGGAAAGGAGCAGGAGCAAGTTTGCTTGTACACATCAAGGTCTATTTGGAGTTATAATATATCTCTCTTCTCCTCAAGTAAATTTGGTAGATGTTGTAAAAGCCTGTGCCATGAAAATAGTTTTACTCCCTTCATAAGCCCTTAGACTAAATAGGTGAAATTATACAACGTTTTCTCATACTGAATAGAGTGTATTGAAAAGTTGTAAGAATTGACAGATTAATACTTACCTGAGTTGTACTTAAATTAAATCTGGGACTGAACTACAGAACTTAAACTGAGCTTGAAGAAAACCAGAGTATTTTCCCTGAAATCTAGATATCTGTAATGCCCATCATTTAAAGCTTGTAAAAGAACCAGTCCCCTACCATAAAATGAGATTTTCTAAAACTTTACCTTTCTGTATAGGTTCTGGGATAAATTGTAAAATTTTTGAAGAGGGAGAGGTATCTTGCTTTTTGGTCAGTACATGAATTCACAGCTGGAAATTCAGGCAGGGATTTTGATTGCAATAAGTAACATGGTGCTGGGCATAAGGGGTGAGGGGTGGGTGGGTAGAGGGTTGCTGGGGGGGAGGTAGGACTGGGGAGCAGCAAATTTTTTCCCTTGTGGCTGCCAATGACAGCACAGTACTCTATGTGCTATTTAGCTGCCAGATCAAGTGGAAGGGACAAGGGATGATGATTGGTCATTACTCTTTCCACCTCCAGGCAGCCCCTGAAATTCCTGCTTAACTGACCTGGCATGCCACAGCCAAGACAAAAATATGCTTTTACGGAGTGTAAATAAGCACAGAAATAGAGAAATACAGTGTTCCTTTCGTCAGCAACTGAATCACAAATAAACTTAAACAATAGCCTCTTTGAAATTTGGCTAATGCCTGAAGAGAAAAAGAGGAATGCAAGACCAAAAAATCCACCCACAGTCTCAACAGACAGATAATTAAAATCATACTTGTTTACCATTCTAAATTGGTTAACCTTTTTGTGTTTCTTACCCCTACGGACTCCCATGTATTTTATTGTAACAACTGCTTGTTACAAAGCTGAGATCTTAATTTAGATGGATTGTTTACTTTCTTTGAAATCAATAGGAAAGCTTTCATTGCATTCAGTGAGAGCAGGATTTACCCCTAAATCTGAGCTAGTTTTTTTTTTTTGACAATGGACTTTATATGAATGAACAAGTATTTATGGACAAACACCCACCCACATTCTATTGTTTTTGTTGTTGTTGTTGTTTGTTTGTTTGCTTTCCAACCCTAACACATTTTTTAAAAAGTCCCCTAAGCTAATAATACTTCAGGAACTCAGATTAATATTTCAGGAACATTGCATTTTGTGGTGCCCATTGTAAACATCACTAAGGTGATGAGAAAGTATTTAATTTCTCACAAGAATCCGAAACACTTAAAGATATTCTAAACTTCCTCACAATGTTTCTTCTCCTTACTTAACAAGTTCACACAAATTGCAATTAAGTCTTAAAAAGACTAAAAATTTAGCTTCTCAAATATGCTCATAAACAAAATACAGCATGTAATTACTGTGTGATCTATAGCTACTTCCAAAAATAAGAAAAGAAACTTCTGCTCATTGTCCATTCTGGAGCCTTTGGGGTAGAAGGGGAGGCAATCACCAGAAAAGTGATAGAGTTAAAATTGTGTATGGAATAGATATATTCCCATATAATATATGGGAATGATAATATATTAATAATAATATGGTATAAATTAAGACCTTTGATCCAAAAGTTATTTTCCTAGAGAGTAACCATTCCTCAGCTTCACCTGGTACAAACAGCTCCAGAAAATCTTAAAAATAAAATGCTTCCATCTATTAAATAGCAGATCAGCAGTCCATTATAACTCTGCCTCTGCTGACCCAAGTTTCAGGGACTTGGAGTTAGAATCCATGTATATAGGTATAAACCTGAAAGCAGCATCTGTTGACAGCGAGTGCAGAACATCTCTGTTGTTCTGAGACAATGCCTCTGAGAAACATCTCTACCAGGGCACAGCATTCCAGATGCACAAGAAAAGCATGACAAGATGCAAGTTGGACAGTTAGATTCATAGAATCATAAAATATCCTGAGTTGGAGAGGACCCACAAGGATCTTCAACTCCTGACTCTGCACAGGACTACCAAAAAATTAAACCATATGTCTGAGGGCGTTGGCCAAATGTGTCTTGGTATACTTGTCCTTGGGGATGCTGACTGCTTGTGGGGACACTGGGACCACTGGTGCCTCTACAGGCCAGTCCCTGGGGATGCCAGGACCTTTGGTGTCCCCACACCCTTGTCCCTGGGGACATTGGGACCCCCACAGCCCCAAGACTTCAGTCTCTGGCAAACAAGGGGCTCCCCATCTTGGGGCAGACATATTGTTCCCTGTCTGGGGAGGCATACTGTCACCACCTTGGGGATTCCAGGACCCCCACTGTCCCCATCCCAGGGTTCCTACAGGATGAGGGACCCTAGTCACCACAACAACCATCCCCAGAGAAATAGGAATCCTATTCTTCTGAGCCTTTGGTCTAATTGAAGTGTTATAAAATAGCAAAGCAAAAACATACTAGCAAACAGATAAAATTCTTCTTACATTTTTTTGGTTGAAAGCTGCATTTTTTATATTTTTTTAAAATTTGTTACCTTAAAATTCTTTTCTGTACTGTTTGGAATAGATATTTTTATTCCTGTTTCTATATTTTACTATTACCATCAAAAATGTTTCCTTCCCTAGCTGGAATTCATTTACCAAATTCATGAATTGGACACTTCTCACAGAAATTGTTTTCATAAAATAGTTTTTTTCTTGTCTTCTCTAAAAGAAAAATAAAAGATGAGAAATATGTAATTTCAAGTTTTGAAGGGGTAATTATAAAGAGTATTTTACTTTATTAATACACATTTTAATAATGAAGCTTTTAAGTCTATGAATAGTATAGTTATAGCAACAGAAGTCTTCTCCCAGTGAAGTAAATGAGAAAATTATACCATGTTTGATGGGTTTTGGTTAAAGCTGAACAACCTCACAGCTTGTTTCTGGAAAAACAAGGTATTTCATGGAACGAAACCAATGATCTTTTGCACTGTCACAACTGCATGACAAAAAAACGTATTTAACATGTCTATTTTATTTGAATGATAATTTAGAATACATAGAACATACATATTCTTTGAAAAATTATCTCATAAGTGCTCACATCCTGACAGCATGTCAATTTCCAGTGGAATCAAAGCATGTCATTCTGTTTATTTAACAGAAATTTATTTTGTACACTGCAATGATGTGTACTTTACAGGTGTCTATGAGTATCCTTTCTATCTCAGGTATTCTGTAACAAGAAGCTGAAAGGAACCCTCTTTATATCACAACCACCTTTTTCCTATCTGACATCGCAGACAGCAGCATATTACAATGCACAGTGCCATGTTATAATGCCATGTTAAGAGAAAAACTCTCCAAATAAAAGGAGGTGATGCACCATCACTTCACTCCAACCATTTTATAATTGCCGCCTCTTGTTCTCCTACCAGTGCATTGCTTTTGATGTATGTGCTGTTGCTGTCACGGTGATCTTGCAGCTACAGCCTGTTCCCACTGGAACTGCAGCCCCTGTAGGCTGTATCACATGCAACAACAGACAGACAGATGTCTGGCTGACGTGACACCTTTCTTTTGAGTTTTGTTGCTATTTTAGAGTCTTATGGTAGTTTCTTATCTCCTAGCAGCCGCCTGAGGAGAGGCAGTGGGCTATCAACTGCAGGGGCAGTTCTTCCCTGTTACACAGCCAGGTCAGGGCTTAAGCTCTTAAATTTTAACATTTAGCAACAAATCTGTCTTCCATTTCTCTGATAGCCTCATTATTTCCTAGAGAATAAAATGTTGTTTTCATGTCTTCTGCTTGTTCTCTTAATCAAACTGTCTTTTGGAGGTGATCAATCTGCTTTATTTTTTGTCAGGATGGTGCAATTTTTAGACTCGCTGCAAATGGTCCACAAAAGTGCTAAGATTATCATTTTCAAGGAAGCATGCTGATACTAGGCAATTTGCATGAACCTTTGTCCCATGAGTCAGGGCAGAGACTACTTCCCATCTGTTCACAAGTAGGAAGGAACCAGTTCAGGCTTTGGCTTTCAACCTAGCAGATGTCTCAGCTGCTCTCCATCTCTCATGCATTGCAAAGGACAAGAGAACAACAGCTGGGCCAATTGAAAAGGTATTTTTATTCTAGCTGGGGAATAAAAATCTGCTGTTCTACCTGGTGGAACTGAAACAGAAAGACAAGCAGAAACTACTGTGCATTACAAGAGGCATAATATCACTGGGGAGCAAGTCCTGCAGAATAGGATTAGGAGAAAAGATATTTCGAGTCAGATATATAGCTCTAAAGAGGCACTCCAAAAGCTCAGGCAGATGCTGGTTTCTAAATTGACTTCCAAATATGGCTTATTTAGGACTTAACCCATGGAAGAAGTATGCCAGAAGTGATCTTTTCCCCACAGAAGATGCTGAGGGAACATCGATTTTCATAAAGGAAAATATTTCTTTAGAAAGGTTTTGAGCTTTCATAACAATGAAAAGAACTGTCATGACTCAACCCACACTCAATCATCTACAACAAAGCTGGTGAAGACATTCAGCTTCAGTATTATATTATTTTGCTTTTGGGGACAGCATACTTCAGATAGAATATTTAATGAGCACAGCCTTATTTAACTGATCAGATCCATGTGTCTTTCCATTAAGGTCTTTCCATTTGGTTCAGTCACTGGTCTGCAGCATATGATTTCTCCAAATACCTTAGGATTAGAAAGTGATATATCTGTTTCCAAGAAATATATATATTTTTTTCATAACAAGCCTGATGTATCACCTCCTTCAAACTAATAAAGTAGCTATGTGTGAATTTTGTATAACACTGGGGTGTATTTTTTTTATATGTTTTGTGCTTTGGAAAACCTTTTCCTAACATTCATATATTAAACCTGTGTTTCTTACACATATTTTTAAAATCATGTGGCTAAGAAAACTTCAGTCCAAAGTTTCACCTATCCTCTAGAATGCTTATTCTTTCTATTCCAGGGTGAATTATAAGCAAACAAAAGGAAACTTTTTCATTGCCTTTGAGGAAAAAGCGTACTCCTGGGTACCACAGCTGCTTTAGGAAAGCAGTTTCAGTAGGCTAGCTACCATGCCTATGGTAAAAGTGACACAAGTAGTTGGCAAAAGGAGTAAGTTTGCTTTGGTGTTGCAATGAAAGGACTAGGGCACAGTGCCATGGATTGCTCTAAGTGACTGGAGATTCACAGTTCACTTTCAACAAAGCAATGACTGTATGGAAATCAAATTTGGAAAGGAACATATTTCTGTACAGTTAGATTTAATCACAATCTGTAAATTCAGAGCTTGAATTTACAAAGACACATAGATGTCTAACACTCCTGATCTGTTTGATTTAAAATTCTGTGTGTGGTATCACAGTCTTCCAAAATTCCAAAAAATTGAACCAAGATTTCTGTATTTCATAAGTCATAGGTAAAAGTACCGCTTATTGAAAATTCAAGTTTTCACACTCTAGAGAAGTGCTGAATACCTAACATTTTGAAATGAATTATATTTTGCAAAAACGTCAGGTTCCAAATCAAATATTCCATGGTAGATCAACACTAACATTGCCAACAAAAGTGAAGTGCAAGATAACAAACTGCCTCCAAACACTTTCATATTTTCAGTCAAGAATGTGAAGTGAAAGAATGTTAAAAGACTATTCTATGAAGTACTCTTCTACATTTAATAACCAAACAGACTAACAAAGTTTTAGCTTTGAAATTAAACAGTGTATAGTAATAAGAGTGTATAGAACTTATGCTTTCTGAAGGGGAGAAGAGGGAGGATGAGTCATGAATCCAGTAACATGGATAGGTCAGTATCTCAAAATCCACTAAGAAGTCAAAATGACAAAAAGTCAAGTCTTTTTGACATTCAGCAAAATGCAACTATAAAATTAGTTGTCTTGCCTGCAACAGAGAACCTTAGCATGTCCACATGCTCTGCCATGGGGCAGTAACTTGCAAAGTCATTTTACAAACCATCAAGTCATAACTTCTCTACCTCAGACTGCAACCTCAGATTCCCCTCTAAATGCTTCTTACCTTTACTTATAGCATCTGAATACCACTGAACATCCTTTGAAAGAAATAGAGAAGTTCAAATAGACTGCAAGCCCACAGCAAAATTATTCTTTCCTCCTGTTGAATGTAGTGATGAAATCTTCCATCAATTCAACATGCTGGAATCCAGTTCCTGTGGCTTAATTGGTGAGAAAATTAGTCTTATTTTCACAGCATACCAGCAGCTACAGATGCCAGAGCTTTCAGTATTCATTATGCCTGCTTTCCTTTGGCACCTTTTATGCTGCACATTCTTGTTCCAAACTTGTTTGTGGGTTTCAACCACAATGGTACAATGGTATACGTTTACTGGCATACCAAATGATCTTTGAATATAGTATAGCTTTACTTTCACAATATGGAAGGGAAGGGAATTTTGCTTTGCTCTTGCAATGTTTTTCTGGCTATGTGTTTTCCAGTATAGGTACCAAATGCCCAAAGCAACATCTGATTATCACAAGCCTCCTATTGATCTCCATTAAGAGAATGCTATATATCTGAACAGCTGTCCTGGTTCCAGTTAGGACAGAGTTAATTTTCCTCCTAGTAGCTGGTAGGGTGCTATGTTTTGGATTAGGATGAGAAGAGCGCTGATAACATGCTGATGTTTTAATTGTTGCAGAGCAGTGTTTACACCAGGCCAAGGACTTTTCAGCTTCTCGCTCTGTCCTGCCAGCGAGCAGGCTGGGGGTGCAGCAGGAGCTGGGAGGGGACAGACCCAGGACAGCTGACCCAAACTGGCCAAAGGGGTATTCCATACCATCTGACGTCATGCTAAACAATATATAGGGGTGGCTGGCCGGGGTGGGGGGCCGGCTGCTCGGGGATAGGCTGGGCATCGGTCAGCGGGTGGTGAACAATTGCATTGTGCATCACTTGTTTCTTACACATTATTATTATTAATACTATTATCATTATCACTATTATTATTATTGTTATTATTATTTTCCTGTCTTAATAAACTGTCTTTATCTCAACTCACAGGCTTCACTTTCCCGTTTCTCTCCCCCATCCCAGAGAGGGAGGGGGGAGGGTGAGCGAACGGCTGTGTGGTGTTTAGCTGCCAGCCGGGTTAAAACACAACAACAGCACACTGATATGTTCTTCCACCTATCAGAGAGACGGGGTGATAGCCAGCTGATGACAACTAATAATGATTCCACAAGATGATATCTGTTACATATGACACCATCTGTGGGTCACACAAGACAAGGAGGTAAACCCTATGCCAAAGATTGTAACTATAAATGGCATGTTTAGCCTAAAGAAACATCTTCCAAGCATCTTTAGTATCTCTGAGGTCTTCATAAACTTTATTTTATAACAGCTTATAAACATTTATTTCAAGCCTTGCAGTATTTGAATCACTGCTTCAAAGCTATAGCAATATAGTAAGGTTTGGATTATTTTCTTGCTCTGACTAAGCAAAGAACATTTCATAGTCAGCTGAGAAGGGGTGAAAACTTTCAAATTGTACTTAGATGCCTAAGTCACACTACAACAAAAGTCAAAACACATGCAAAATTTATCTCAGCAAGACAAATCTAAAATGATACAGGAAAATCCAAAAAGGATTTCAATAGTGTTAATGTGGTGGAAGTAAGTAAATGATCTCACTGTCTTCTCTAGAAGTTGTTATTTTCAAGTATTCCAAAAGTAGGAAAAGAAGTCAAAAGGATTGGGACTAGATGCTAGTAGCCAGCACCATGAGTAACTGTGATCTTCACAGTTCCTCTCACCTGAGTTGCCATACTGTGAGGCAAGAATGGTTCACCTGCCAGTGAATCTGTTCCTGAACCTTTGCAGTCCAGAACATTTAAAATGTTATTACATCTCAGATGTTTTAAGTGACTATGAAGGAAAAAAAATTTCCAAAACCAAATTAACCAGAAGAATGGAAGAGCGTTTTTTTCCTTGGAACTCAGACTGCTCATGAATATGAAATTCCTTTTTGGTGATATTTGGTAGTATCCCAACGTACACTGATTTTAGAAAACTTAGGCAACCCAGTCGGCCTTTTTTTTTTTTTTAATTTAAAAATTCACACTGCTCACACCATTCTTTCTTCAAGCATCTGCCCTCCAGCTCACTTCAGTTGCTACTAATGACAATAGCGAAGTGAAATTGAGTGCAGAAATCTGCTTTCAAAGGAAGAAAAACAATTAGTAATTGCCTTGGATTAGAAAATTCTCCTTGACACATATTCTGAAGCAGCTATATTTTTATTTATCACGAGCATTGATAATGAGAGTCATCATGGACTAATTGTGGCCTAATTGTAGACTACTCTTTCTTTCTTCCTTTGAGAGAACCATCTATAGAAAACAGTCCAGGATTTCAGTACAATAGTCACAAGTCCCTAGCCCATCTATAATCATAGCACAATATGCTTCTGTAGTCAGACATCTCTCCAGCTGAAATTCCCACCTTCAGCAGCTTTATTGGCTTATATAGATATCAATGGGTTATGTAGAAATCTGTGTTCAAGCTGCAATTTATAAACTCGGAAGTGTGATCACACTGATTCATTGAGGTAAGAACTCTGGGCCAGAGCAGAATGGGAGTTCTGAAGATTTCTCTCTCTCTTTTTTTTTTTTCTTTTTTCTTTCTTTTTTTTTTTTTTCACAAGAAGCAGAACTGTATAGTCATTTAAATGAGCCAGCCATGGGACATCTCCAAGTTCTTTTTCCTTCTGTAAATACCTGAAATGAGAGAGGGAGGGAAGACATCAGCTTGAGTTCTTTCTGGCTGCCAGAATGCAGACAGCATTTCAATACACTCTTAAGTGGAGAAGGGTTTTAGAAACTGCTGAGCATTACCCACAACAGCTGCAAGATTGATCCAGAGCCTCAATGTTCTTGCTTCTCATCTCCTGTGATCCAGAGGGGGAGTCCAGGGCCATATCTAGCACACCAAACACTTCCACTTTAAATCTACTAATATAAAGCATATTTTCCAGAAGAACCTAGAAAATAAATGACAATTGCTAGGATTTCTGTTGTGAGCAGAACCCACTCTATGATAGACTTTTCCAGCACTGTTCCCTGTGTTCTCACTGAGGAGTTCAGAGGCTTCAGCCGACAGCACAAGGGCTGTAGTTCATACTTTAGTGACATCAAAGAGGCAAAAGTGACTCCAAACTCTGGTTCAAAGTACTTCTAGTAGCCAACAGCCAAGTTTGAGATGAAACCTGTAAAGCTATCTGTAAGTTTGTCATTATATGCAGAAGACTGACTACAAAAGACATGTTCCCCCAGACAGCAAAACTAAATGGGCCGTGTTTTTTTTGTTTTTGCAGATTCTTCTTTTTATGTACACCACAGCAGTTCCAACTCGTAATTCTCCTTTTGCCCATGTCCTCTATTTCTTCCTTCTCCTCCTAGTTCCCTTCTGCAGATGCAAAAAAACTAGGTGCACTAACTAGTGCCTTGTCTCCCTTGTAGCTTTTGTTTCTCTGGAAATTTATCTACAAGATTGTTGCTCCCATTTTGAATTTCACTGAAAAATTAAAGCTGGATAAAAAAAGTAAGGGAAATGGGCATCGTAAGTGCACAAGCTTAGTTTCTTAGCTAACCATAAAAACTAAAGTTTCTACAATAGCGAGATGTATTCAGCCAACTCAATCACTCTCTAAATAGTAGGGAGTAATTCTGGTTGTGAAACCTTGATTAAGCAATATGTCAGTTCAACAGGCAGATTTTTTTTCCTGTGTCTTTGTCTAAAGAGAGATTTCTGGCGAGTATGTGTGCTGGGCATGGATTTTTTCCACATCCTCATAACAAATTCTAGGAATACAACACTGTCTTGTTTCCCACCCTTTCCCACCCCCTTTTGGTTGACTTTTCAGGGGTTTTGTTTGCATTTTAAGGAATTCATATTTCATTGATTTACACATTGTTAAGCTCTATTACATTGTTCTTCCTAATTAGTGTTTTCTTCCTACAGCTTCAAGGCAACCAAACTGAAGTTCATTTTTAAAGCAGAGGTTTATATAGCAGAAGATTCACACGACTTGGACAATTGATACCATATTTATCTGAACAGTTGCTGTTTCAGTCAGCAATTCCTGAAACACCGGGATCACAGGATTCCTTTAATGTAGGTTTCTTCTTAATACAGTTGAAGCAAATCTAAAATCTTAGATAAAATGGATCAGCATTTTTATCCAAGTTGTAGGGAAAGAAGGACAGCTATTTAACTATCTGTTTTGATGGCCAGTCTGCTAAGTGACTAAAAAGAAACTATAGCAATAAAATTACTGAAGTGTGCTGGTACAAAAGAAGAAACTTGTTATTTCACTAAAGACAAAAGCAACACTTATCTCCGTCCTCTTTTCCTAGCTATGTCATTCTGTTACATGTTTTTTAGACATCAGATTATCAGATTTTCAGTAGCTAAAACACAACTGCTTACAGCAGTAAAACTGAGGCTGAGCCTACAATGGAAAATTCAGTTTTTCTTTGCAATTGGTTGGCATTTGTGGTAGGTTTTCACAGCATTAATATTAGTGCCTTTTCAAAGTGCCTTAAAAAAAAGTTCTGACAGTGTAATTTTACCAGGAAAGTGGGTGAGGTTTTAAAATATGAACAGAGAATCAATTTAAGTAAAAATAACAAAGGGGCCAATGGTCTGGTAGAAGCTACAAAACTTTAGTACAGCAGTCTCCACTGTTAAATAACACTAATATAATAATTGTTCAGGCATAGTTCTAGAAATTCATTACTTTTCCGTTTCATTAAGTGTATCTATACGAACCATAAACACACATTTGTGAAGCACCACTATATTATAGACCTACGGATGGGCATTCAGTAAACCACCCTCTGTGAAATTAAAAAAAAAAAAAAATCACCTCAACTTTTTGCTAATTTTAATATGTAATGGGCCTAGGAGAAACAGTTTCTACAGACAAGCTGATTTAAAAAGCAGAAAATTGAACTATTTAGAAAAGTGTTTTGTCCAGTTAGACTAGCTCATACATACAGTAAATCTCAAATTTTAACAAGGAACTTATTGTTTGGAAACAGAGCAGGGATTTTAAAGTGTTTGTCCATTTATACCTCATCCTTGGATATAATTATTCAAAATACTTAGATAAACATCCTAATATGATTTACGATTCTTACTGGCAAGTTGCTTTGGTTCTTCATTTTAGTTTCATGTTTTAGAAATAGAGAAAGACCAGTATTTACTTAACACACATGTATTCTCACTCACATACACCGGTTTGGGCCATCTGTATGGCAAAATAAGTAAACTGAGAGCTCTGAGATGGAGAATTAGTCACAGTAAAATTGAAATTAATTTTGTTTGTTAGACGTGCTGCTTTCAAGCTTAAAAAAAATAAATCTATTGTTAAGTATATGCAGTTATATATACGTGCCAAGAATTCTGCCTGTTTCTTATGGCTGTGGACATGAAGGACCATTTTCTCCTTCAGCTTTACCTAGTTAACATTGACTTAGCTTATTGATTAAGAAATGCGGGAAAATTATGATCTCATAAGTTTTACATACAGAATATGTACAGATAGAAATGATAACCTGCATAAGGCCCATACAGAACAAACATTCTTTTGACCAATATGCAGGATTTACCAAATAAGTTCACAGCTAAAAATGTTTAAACAACTACTACTATTAGTTCATTAAACAAAATAAATATGTGGAGGAAATTTATCGATCCTGTTGTATCATTTGCTATCTTTATCAATATTCCTTGTGTAAAGCTCTCTTTAGGTGGCTTGCAACATTGTTCACTAGAATATATATGTGATTTTTTTTTTTTTGACCGTATTTATGTAAAAGCATGCCCTGTTAAATTCTTTCTCTTTCAGCTTTTAAACTGAGGAAGATAGGAAAAGGAAATTATTGTTTTGGTAGAAAACTACTCAATGTTTAAAGAGTAGGAAATTCCCAGAAATGTTTTAAGCACACATAAATTTTCATAGTAACCATAAAAAAAGCCAAGAAAAAGCTGAAGAAAGTTACCTGAAGGCAAGTAACAAGCGAGTGTTTGGAGGAAGGGAGTCAGAATGGAAGAATCATAGAATCACAGAATCATTAAGGTCGGAAAAGATCTCCAAGATCATTGGGTCCCACCATCCCCCTACCACCAATGTCACACACTAAACCATGTCCCTATGCACCACGTCCAACCCTTCCTTGAACACCCCCAGGGACAGTGACTCCACCACCTCCCTGGGCAACCTGTTCCAGTGCCTGACTGCTCTTTCTGAGAAGAAATGTCTCCTAATTTCAAACCTAAACCTTCCCTGGCACAACTTGAGGCCATTCCTTCTAGTCCCATCACTAGTTACCTAGGAGAAGAGGCTGACCCCCAGCTCCCCACACCTTCCTTTCAGGTAGTTGTAGAGAGCAATGAGGTCTCCCCTGAGCCTCCCCTTCCCCAGACTAAACAATCCCAGTTCCCTCAGCTGCTCCCCATAGGACTTGTGTTCCAGGCCCTTTACCAGCTTCGTAGACCTTCTCTGGACTTCCTCGAGCACCCCAATGTCCTTCTTGTAGTGAGGGGCCCAAAGCTGAACACAGTACTCAAGGTGCAGAGTCACCAGAGCAGAGTACAGGAGGACAATTGGACTACATTGGCTAACAGAAAATACTATGTTTAAAATGGTGCAGAGAGGAGTACAGAAATCAATGTTGAACGGGATCAGGTAAAAACCTCAGCAGACCCTTCTGAGAAACAGTCATAGCAGAAGCACTGTAAATGATCTATAGCAAGAGTGCTTGCTAGTAAGCATGGACAGAATAGCCCTGTGCTGAACAATGCTTGAAAGCAGAAGACAAGGTAGGGAAAAGAATTAGTCAAAAACAACAATAAAAACTAGAAACCTAGTCACTTATGAGGAAAGTGATGACGATAAAGAAAACAAGGAGACTATAAACAGGCAAAAAACAAAGATGATGGGGCACTACCCATGTACATCACATTTCTACTCCTAACAAAAACGAGAATTGCACAGCTGTCTACTGTAAGGATATTTTTTGGAGTGTAATCTGGTTAACATATGTTCATAGAAATGGGGAATCAGTCACTCTTTTTCCCCAAGTAAGTTCTTTCCTTTGAGGATTACTGTTCTGCCCACTGCATTATAGTTATGTGCTCCAATGAAGATCACTTTAAATCATCACCTACAAAAACTGTTTAGCTTTTTGGTAATTTGAGACTAGCTGTTGCAAAAAAAATGGAACATCCTTGTATGACAGAAAATACTCCTCACATAGAGGAGATGGATTCATTGCAGACAAGGCAGAAGAACAATAGACTCACTATTAAAGAAAGGCATAAATAATTGAGAATGTCTGCAAAGGGACTAAGTTCTCAGAGAATCTGGCTTTTAGCCACTTGTAAATTAAGTGTGAAGAGCACAGAAATAAGAGCAAACAAACCTGAAATTATCAGGAAAAGGAACAGCCAAATACTAGTTCCATTCAGGCAGTCAGGATATTAGCCCTAGCTCTAGGTGAATCATAGCACAGACATTTTCTATGAGTTTGTAACAGCAGACTACAATCTTGTTTCACTGCATGACCTCTGTGTGTGTGTATATATGTGCATACGTGCACGCAGGCCTGTGCACACGTATATTTAAAATCAGGCATACTTCAGCATCTGGTACATGAGTATAGGGCACTATTCATAGTCTCCATTTGGGGGTAACCACAGAAAGTCCAGTCTGGAGGAACATGTTCCACGACATCTATGTATTCAAGCCCCTATGTATCTTCATACATTGTGTTCACAGCTCCCTAGCCTCATGCAAGGCCTCCTATACTTCAAGGCCTCACAGCCCTTTTCTTCCAAGAGCTGAATCTTGGAAGTTTCCAACACAAGGCTCCACCTGCTGGGACCCTCACCGCTCTTAAGCTGCAGGAAACTTGAGACTCTCATTTCTCCTGGAGTCTAGACACCTTTTGCTGATGCTATGAAGAAAAAAAAAATAAATAAAAATCCAGACAAATTTAGGACAGTTCTGCCTTTCTCAGGAAGATCTGCCCACTCTGAGAGTGGGCAAGCCCATGTCTGTAAGCACCTTTCCCTCTTTTTTTTTTTTTTTGCCTCCCAGATGGGTTGTAGGAGGAGAGAGGAAAAAAAGTGAAAGAGAAAAAAGAACAGCAACCAGTACCATCTCTGGAGGTGACACATTGATCCTGTCTGTGGGCCCCTCAGCCCCATTTTCGCTTTCTGAAAGAGTAAGATACTCATCCTGCTTTATCAGTGTAAACCCCAGGGGCAGAGAGCTCACAGCCTGTGCCCTGTGTAGGACATGCAGGTCCTGACAACTTACCTGGTCCACAAGCAATAGTCCTTCTTACTCCACAGAGTTACAGCTCATCATCAGCCTTGTTGCAAAGCTCATAGCCCTGAACAGACTTACAGAAAAGAGGGATATTTTGTTCCCACCACAGTAGCTCAGAACACTAGAGATTTCGGGTTATGTTCACATATCAGTCTGTGCCACTCATTCTTCCCTCTATCCTACAAGGACTAAAACTGCCTTGCTAAGAATCAGAAACATATTCACTTGCTGCAGCTGAAAACCAACTCAGCCACGAGTCACAGACATCAGTCAACCAGGGTCTCTTGCTCCAGTAGAGGTGATCCCCGTTACTCTCGTGCCCTACCTCATTCGTATGCCTTTGTCTCAGGTTTCCTTACAAATATTTGCCCTTGCACAGTGAACAAGAGTTCTGGGGAACCTCACTCAGGGTCAACCAGTCAGTCAGTCTCTCTCACCCATACATCTCCTCTCTTCTTCCCCTCCCTCCCAGCTAACATAACAGTATATCTCACCCCAAAGCTCAGCAGGGTTTCTGGCTAGAAATCCATCACGCCAGTGGAGCTTGTCCTTTAACACTTTTCTGACTAGCTGCTGCCAAGGTGTGTTATTTAAGATAAAAGATTAAACAGGGATGAAAATGCCCTTACTAAAGTCATTGCAAATTTTCTGGGTGGCATTTATGTAGAAATCCAAGTTGGACCTTTTCCTTTAGAAGTGTGCTTAATAAAGAGGTAAATAACACATATCAGAATACAGACAGGCACTTTGTGCATGTCCCCCCGATGGCATCTTCTGCCATCAGTTACCGCAAAATGCAGGGACATGCCAGAAGGTACTCCCAGAGACACAACCCTCACAACAACCATTTTAGATGTCTTTATATAGTTTGAGAAACATTCAGCAGCTACACTGATTTGCATTTTAAAAGTCAGTATATTCTCTAAAGAGTGCTTGGTTTGCTTCTGTTAAAACAAAATAAAAAAAAAAAAAAAAAAAGAGACAATAGCTCCTCCTTTGAAAGGATACCTTGAACGAAAGAGGAAACAGCCTTTGTCCCATCTAAAATGTCCAGTTTTACATAAAATAGTACATCATCTCTGTCACTTCAGCCCCATGCAGTTTTTGGAAAATAAATCAAAAATTGCTGAGCTTCCATTTTACAAGAGCGGGTGGAGCTTACAGTGGTGGTCAGGCCTTGGCAGATCTCTGTTACTGAAAACTAGATGGTGTGCAATGATGGGAGTGATATCTTAGTGTAACCACATGATTTCCTGTGGTTTCTATGTTAATCCCATTTCTTTCATTGGCTTTTTTTTTTTTTTTTCCCCCTCAATGTCTCTGTTTGTGTGTGTCTGTTAGTTTTGGTCTTGTTGCACACTTCTGTAAGTGTATGCGAGATTGATTGCTTCCCTTTTCTCTCAGTCTGGCTGTGTTTCCCTGTCTTTTTGTTGCATTTTTTTCTGACCATAATGATGTGGTCTTTCTGGAGTCCATGTACCACTTTCCACGAAGTTTAGTCATTACTTGTTAGAGGCAGCCCACTCACCCCAGTCTGTCATCCTGTTCACATTCATGCTCCTAGTATAACTGCAAAAAATGCTAGCATGCTAGCTCTGTGGAGCATGAATGAGAAAATAAACTCTTTTTCCTTTGCTCATGTTCATCTTACCTTGCACTGAAAGATTTACTTGCCCTTGGAAGGGGCCATGCTGCAGCATAAATCCTTTTACTAAAAGCAGCCCTAAGTAAAGTACCATTCCTCTGCAGGGAGATCCAGCACACTCCAGCCAGTCATGGAGTGACCTGTGGCAAAGTTGTGTTGCTCCTTAACTTAGGCACCCAGAAAATGTGTGGTTTCAGATTTTGTGAGGTTAATCAACCTGCTGTCAATATGCGGGAATCCGTTTCACACATCACGTACCTGTATCACTCCCTAACTTGTCAGCATCTCATTGTTTAATATAAATGCTTATTTCTGAACTGTTTCAAAACTGATTATTGTCATTGTTTCGAAGGTAATACTTTAATTCACTCATTAAGTTCAGACACCTTTACCATCAGTGCATGAATAGTACTGCCAGGAAGGGTGGCCAAGACAATCTGCAAGAGCCAAAGACTTTTTCCTATGTGACTTCCACACCTAGCCTACTGCCAAGAGTGATTTAGGTCATACTTACAGTAGCAAGCAATTGCACCAGTTTACACTGGTATGCTTAATAATTTTCTTTGTGTAATTCATTACTGCAACCTCTAGATGAATGACAATTTAAGCCAAACATGTTTTTATTTAAATCTCTGTACTGCTGATGTAACCATTTTGGGTTCGGATATGGAATCTTCTGCTCAGGAAAGATTGAACTTTAGTTACTCTCATAAATGTCAATGGCTGGCAAACAAATTTTGCCTAAATGTGAGCATTAAATGTCTCTGGGCTGTGTACAGCTCAGATGTACCGCCGTAACTTTTACATTTTTTAAGGAGAGGCTGGAAAACAAGGAGAAGACAGAAAAAGCTCCCAGTAATAGCACACAGGGAGTGTGTCCAGCATGGACCAAGTACCCAGCTGTGGCAGTAGATGCCTGAGGGGACTTAGGCCAAGGTTCCCCTACAAGGATTTTGTTTTATCTTATCCTCAATTAAGCTTAAAAAGACAATAAAAAGCCCAGCGTGAACTGAGATTACAGGAAATAGATGTTCAGAGAACCATGTTTGCCTTGCGGGCTCACGAGCTCGTTGTGATCTCTCTGCGGTCCATGCACAGAGCACCTCCTCCGTGGCACAGCGCCGCGCTCCTTCCTTCGGTGGTCAGCAGCAGGAGCTGCGCCTGCTGGGCCCTGCTGGCTGCTCCTCTCCTCCTCCATATCCGTAATTATAACCTGTTTCTGCAGGTCTTTCCTCCCACTCTTCAGGCCATGTTTTCAAGCTCGTCCTTTCACTAGCAATGTGTACACCGAGGAGCACCACCCTAAGAGCAACTGTGAGCCTCTTGGGCTGGATCCAGGTTGGATGTGTTTGATTCACCGCTCCATTGAGCTTTCCCTTGGCAGGGGAGGATGAAGTGGGCTTATGGGCTCTAGCCACTTCCCTCACAGCCTCGAGAGGAAGGCGTGTGCTTGGCAGTGTGGTGCAGGTGACACACCAGCAGGCACGCTGCCCCAGCCGCCTCTGACGGACAAAGTTGTTCCCTGGGGCTACGGAGAGCTGCAGACAAACTGAGGCAGCTCTCAGTGAAAGGAGACAGGGAGCCTGCTGTGAAACCACAGGGTCGCTGACCAGCCCTGGTGCTCGTACAAGGGATGAAGCAACTCCTCAGGAACCTGCTGCCAGAACTGAGCACACAGCTGCAGCAGCCCCTGGTCCTCCACAAGCATGTGGTTAGGTTTTCACATTGACAGCTATACCAGCCCCAAATACAGTCCCACAATCAGAATAATCTGTAAGCGTCTCTCAGTTCTGAAATCCAGCACTGTGAAGACTGGAAATCCAGCAACTTACAAAAATTTATATTATTCAGTGTGTATATTTTCCAATTCTTACATAACATTCCAGAGATATACTTTAATTATGACTTTTACATTTTAGCTTCAGTTTTACTTTACGTAATTATAATGGGTATATCCCACACACAGACTATGTATTTTGCAGATGTGAAATTTTGTTATTATAATGTGGAGGGGAAATGGTTAAACTAATTGACAACATAATGTGAAGTAGTTAAATTCATCAGATACACTGGAGGTTTGTTATTTTTACATCTTGTTTTCCAAGTTATCACTAGTATCATTTTCATAGCTTTTTTTAAAAAAATATGAAAAAGCAGATTACTGAATATACAAAATAGTTCAGAGTAGTTGCCTGAATGCTGTTAAAAACAAGGTTAGCAAAAGGTAATACTTATAGGAAAATTACATTAAGGACATAAGGGACTAAAGTATGTCTGCAAATTACCTGCAATATCCCAATATAATCACATTTTTACTGGGAAAAAATGTACTTCGGCAACTACTATTTTTACTTTAGTTTTTAAGACCTCAAATGTAGAAAATAAACCAATGTACATACAAGTACTCACAACATATGGTGCGTATTCCCTTGCTAAGGTTGTGCAGGTATCCACTTTTGGAATATTATTAAAGGTTATTGATATAGTACGAAAAAGGTCCAATTTTTTCCATTATCCATCTGTGGATCCTCCTCTCCGCAAATTTTCTGTGACCAAGTTAACTTTAGCTTTATGACAAGCTTTCTAGACAGCCTACAAACAGTGTTATCAGACTCATCTAATGCAGTGCCCAGTTTATGGCAAAGGGTCAGCTACTTTCCTGCAGCCAGGTAGTCCATCAGCACAAACCCCACAGCAAGCTGAGTACAAAGCCTTTATGTTCAAGTTATGACCGTAGCATATGAGACACACCTGCAGTGGTCCTCAGTATGGCTGATTCTACAGTGATGCCTTTGACTGTCCCATACACTTTCCAGACATAATTACTACATTAGAATTGTTTAACTTGAAGTGGATTGTTTACTGCACATCAGCACAGCTAACCAGATAGTGTAAACAATGGCTACGTTTCAGAATAGAGTATTCTGAGTAATGTTAAGGAAAGCAAGCTGTTATGTAGTCTGAACTGAATTGTTTATGATACACTAGACATGGTCAAGAACAATTTCCACAAATAAGAAGCTTTCTTTTCTGATGACTTTTACTGGCAAACTGATAGATATAAAAGAAGAGCCTGAAATAGATACCGTTGCATACTGAGTAATCCCATTAACTTAAAATAGAAATACCCGCACTTTTAAATTATTTTTTTATCTTCACATTTGATCAAATTCAGCAGTGCAATGAAATGTCAAAGGCAACACAATGCTCCTGGTTGCTTGGGTCAGCTAAGAGCAAAACGGTTCTCTTTTTCCAAGTTAGGTTGTTGCAGCCAACATAGTTCTCTGTGATCTGTCAGATCATATTGCTCCCTGCCCCTTCAGACCTCTGTAATACCTGCTGTGTGTAGGGATCAAGAGTGGGTACCTCTTTCTGCTTTTCTGACTCACACATACACAAGTCAGAAGAGGTTTTCATTAGTATCTCAGAATATTCTTCTTTCTGATCCATGTTGCTTCTGGTATGTTCTGCTTTGAGTTGGGAGTTTGTACTACATAGATACTAACCCCTTACAGAGCTATGTATGAGTTCCTGTGATTGACTTTGTTTATTTATACAGAGCTGGTAAAAACAAGCAATCAAGTTATTGGCTCCTTACTGTTATCAAGGTGCAAAAGAGATTTAATTGATCTTGTATTACAAGTTGAAGAAGTTTTTTTGGTGGTGGTTTTTCTTTGTCTGTTTTCACTAACAGTTATGCTTAACTGTTTCAAACTTATCCAAACCTGAGTTTAAATTGTTTAAATTTTCCAATTTTTCTAGGTCAGTGTTTTGCATTGCCCTACCTCCTATCATCAGGCACAGAAGAGTGGTTATATATTCCAGTTTTTATATTTTTTCATACGCAATTCAAAGGAAAAAATGTGTGAACAAATAAAACAGGATATCAAAGCTCCTACCACTACAATAACCCTGACAAAAACACACTTTCAGGCCTACCATACAAAAGCTCTTCAGCACTGTAAACATTTTGTCACTACAAAGAGCAATACTTGACCACTTTTTGAAGACAGGCAATCCTATCTGAAAGAAATGTAATACTTTTTTAGACTCCCACTTAAGCTTTGTACGTGCTATGATTGTCAGGTCTGTAATTCCCAGCATGTCCAGCTCTGCTCTTGAATCAACAGTAAACAGTGTTCAGGTGGCAGGAGGTAGGTTTTGTTCACTAACAGCCTTGTGTTATGTCCTTCATGTGCTCCCACATCTACATGTGCTCTTCTGGCTGTGAGTTCAACCCCTGAAAATATAATTTGCACGCAGTGTGTTACAGCCTGAAGCTGAGCACACTGTCTTATCCACACAGAACTGATCTTATGTGAACTTTCTTTCCTCATAATATAACTCTATCAAATGGGGATCAGATGTAGTCCTGGCAATAAGCAAAGACAAAATACAGATCTTACACACTTGTCTTGATTTTGGAAACTGAAATCAATAGAAGTTGTCCAGTGGTCTAGAACAATAATCACAATTAATAATATAACCCTAATAAAATTACTTCATTTTATTTGCTTAGATTATTGAACTTCCTGTCATGATTCTACAGAGATGAAATTTTCTTTTCAGCAGAGGGCTTGTAGATTTAGAAATCCCTTTCCTAGAGAAATAATGGGCAGGATTTTCATAACTAATAAGGAGAAAATGGACCTAACTGAGCCATTTCCCAGGAACCCTGCTCTGGTACTCCAGAAGGATTTTAGAAATATGCACTTCTTTCACTTTCAATTTTTGAAAGGAAAATGTCAGGAAATGACACAATCATTTAGGTTTCAAGAAAATATTTATATTTCCTCTTGTTACATCTGAAAAATGAATAGTGCTTGTTGACCTAGCCTCACTCAGCACAGGCAGGTCTTTCTTTCTAATAAATTTGCTATCAAAATATAGATGGTAGCTGTACATCTTCATGTGCAATGGAAAGACACTTTCCCTGGGTGCACGTTATCTAAACTGTGTTAGCTGAGTGGAACTGTGGAAAACCAAAGTCCCGTACACTGAAAATTAAAAGCTGTCCACACAATCTCTGGCATATCCAGCAATTGATATACATGCTTGACAGGACAGGGAAAATAGCTTTATGGTTACTTATAGGTAGATTGCATTTCAGCAGTGATAATGATTCGTCATTAATCCCTGCTCTTAAAATCTAGCTGCTAAAATGAAAATGTATGTTGGCAACACTCATAAAACTATTACATGGGAGGCTCTCCTATTCTGCTGTGGGAAAATCAGTTCAACCATCAGTCACTGCGTAATACCTTGGTTTTTAATAGCTCTATTATCATTTATGACAAAGTGGTCTAAGCACGTTAGGAAGACTCTAGGAAGAGGTAATGAGTTTTACTAGAGTAACTGATATACTTAGGTACTCAACTTACTGAAAAGGATTTACCAAATAGCTTTATGAAGAGGAATTAAACTACCGACCAGTCCTCCTCCCTTTTCCAGCTACTGATTGGCATGCTAAGACAGGAACAATCCATGCATGCCCAAACAGCCATTGAAATTGATTGCAGAAAGGGTGTTTTTCTCTTGGTCTTGGTGGATTTCTATGTTTTTTGTTTTCTTTCACTCTGTTTTGGGAGGAAGAGGAGGACTGAATGGATACGGTCTTCAAGGGAGATTTGAAAAAGACTGTAAATCAAAAGGAAATTGATTTCTTTGCATGCTGCCAGTACAGAATCATCAGATATGCCCCTGCTGTACTTCTTCACAAAGAGGTGAAGAAAATGAGATTGTTAAAGTTGTGTTTGGCATAATCCACAATTGTTTCTCTAAATTTGAAAACTTATAGTTGAAATTGTCAAGGAACAAATATACCCTCTATTTAGTTTTCCCCACATGAAACAAAATGCCCTGTAAAATAACCTCCATCACAGTAGACTTTTGGCAGCTGAGCTTCCAGCATGACTATTTCATTGCAAGAAAATGCACCCAGAGTTACTGAACAGTGTTGCTGGGAAGAAAGCAGCATAAACCAGCTTTCTGCTCTTGTGGTGAAGGCAGCCAGCCATATCCCAGGCTGTAGTAGCAAGGGTGTAGCCAGCAGAACCAGGACAGTGATATTTCTCTATTAGGCACTAGGGTCAGCATCATGTATGGTGAACTGTGTCCAGGTTGTGTCTCACTAGCATAAGACCAACATGGCTATACAGGAACAAGTCCAGCTGTCTCCAGGATGGTCAGGAGGCTGAAGCCCTTCACAAGTGAGGACAGGCTGAAGAAGATGAGATTGTTTGACCTGGAGGAGAGAAAATTCACAGGAGACCTTACTGCTGCCTACAGCTGATCCCGTTGGAGGGCAAAGAGAAGATGGAGACAGACTTTTCTCAGAGGTGCAAGGACAGGCAGCAGTAGGCAAAAGTTTCAACATAGGAGATTCCAACAAGATTATTTTTTTTTTCCATTGGAGAACATTTGAATACTTGAACAGCTGCCCAAGAAGCTGTGGGATCTCCAACCTTGCAGATATTCAGAACACAACTGGACACAGCCCTGAGCAACATCATCTAACCATATCTCCCTGCATGCCCTCTAATTTTT
Source organism: Anser brachyrhynchus (assembly GCF_964034855.1). Taxonomy (NCBI): domain Eukaryota; kingdom Metazoa; phylum Chordata; class Aves; order Anseriformes; family Anatidae; genus Anser; species Anser brachyrhynchus. Next base: position 45,053,208 of record NC_137697.1, read on the forward strand.
GTGATTCTGTGTATTAACCAACATGTTCTGCTAATGTTTCTGAGCACATATAAAATAAACAAATAAATAAATCCTCTCTTGATCTTTCCTGATGATACATCATTTGTATGTTAGCGTAACTTCATACTTCACAAACACTATTTTATCCTATAATAGGAACTAATGGGTCTTATCCAGGGTTTTATTTTTATTTTTACATCGTGACAGCCATCTAAATATAAAATTATAATAGTGAGCTGGCACAAAGACTTTTTATTCTGAGATTTACAGAGACCATGGCTCATGCTACAGTCCAGAGGGATGGGGATGCCTGTAAGGTTTATTCCATTTCACTATAAACCCTGTATCTTGGTTATCAGCACTAAGCAGCTACAAAGGGCTTAGCAAGAGCTGCTGATCCTATTCAGGATCTGTTCAGTGCTGAGCCACAATGTTTTTCAGTGCTGTGGCCATGCTACTAGTAATATTGAAGTTGTTACTCAAGAGCTGAAGAGTATTTTCCTCCACAAACTACAAGGATAGTAGACATACTGTATATGTCTCTATTATGCAGACGTAGATTCAGCCTCCACAATGAAGGTGTACAGTAGCAATTTCCAGTGGACATACTGAAATAGCCACTTTGTGCTTGCTTACATTAGGATTTTATGCTGTTACATGTCCAGTTAGAGAAACATGCCTGTATACACGTGTCACAGCAGTGACTGCTTCAGGTAATAGCATCATGAGTTTAGTTGTATGCAGCTCTGCTTCAGGTAATAGCATCATGAGTTTAGTTGTATGCAGCTAACTACATCTTTCTTTATGTAAATGCACTGGTTTCTTTTTGAGAAAAAAAAAATCTTTTGGTAAATATGAGGTTGAATAGATCAAGAAACATTTCAAAGCATGTAAACTAATACCCGTTAACATACAGGTATGCATACTTGTAATGCTGTATAAGATTAATAAAATGCATTAACTAGCAATTGTGAATAATTATTTTCTAAACACTGTAAGCTTTCTAATCTTGATATACCATTCTGTAAGTTATTTCTACATTATCCGTGTGTTTTAGGCAAGATCTTTCTCAGTCTATGGCTTAAACTTCAAGACAAATTTATTGAATTGTGATTTTATTATTTCTGTCTGCTGCTATGCAACTAAGAACACATCAGCCAACCAGTGCTTACTATCAATCAAATTCCACAAAACCATTCCATTATCACCTCTGAACTCCAATTTTAATTGTTGTATAAATAAGCATTCCTCTAATTTAATAACTGCTATTTTCTCGATGGCTAGAGAGAAACTCAGGAAAAGTTGAAAACATTACACCATATGGCAAATTTACACTGTTATAACTGCTGGTGTAATTGTGTCACCAACATCTTATGATGCTTCAAGGGAAGAAGCTGCATTTTTGTACACAACCAAGTCTTTTGGTTGTCTTTTGAAGTTAACAATAATGGAAGTTGTTTGTCCACATCTATAGTAGGAGCTACAATGACTACAAATAATACTTTTGATAGGGTAACCCATAAGCTTAGGTCATAGGGATAAAGAGACACACAAAAAAATCACAGTTCTCAACTGTTTTAAATATCTGATTGTTAAAATTCTTTCACTGTATATTTTGCTACCTTGGCCACTGCAACATGTCTTTTTGCTTCATGACACCTGGAAATGGCCCTTTCTCAGGGAAGTAAAGCTTTGGAACAAGCAGACAGGAACATCTGAGTTTTGAGTCACAAACAGAAGAAAGAACTGCAGTAAAGAAACTAAGGCAGAAATATCTGAAATGACAAAGAAGGAAGAGAAAAAAGTGATCTTATGCCAACCGTTTTTAGGAAAGGAAAGCAGAAATGTTATAATACAGTCTCCTGACACTGAGAAATCCAAATGGTAAAGAGAGGAAACATCTCATTTTATATAACTGGCAACTACACAGTAATGTTTTATGGCCAGTCTATATAGGTTATGAGGCAACGTTCAAGACTCTGACAAAAACTGTCTAAAGTTTAAACAAATATAAAAAGCAAAATAAAATAGTTAAAATAAAAGACCCAAATCTCAACCAATGGTAACGCCTAGCCAAAAACAGAGTGACAGAATAGAAATGGTGCTATTAATGGTAATTCTAATTCCTCCTTTATGAGACTCACCCCGTGACTATCAGGCAAATACCAGGAAGAAAGCTACATTCTGCCATGTCATAAAGCCTCTAAAAAAGCATGTTATCACCCATAATAATATTACAGTTCTTATAGAACCTATTAAAGGACAACAACCAACGATGTTGCTTCTCAAAACCTATTTTATTAAAAAAATGACTGCACATGTATTAAACATCAGTGTGGCACACTACCAATTCGTTCTTGATATGTTCAGAAGTTTGGAGGCTGATTCTCAGTTATACCGAAGTAATGCTGCTAAAGTTGATCACAAGAAACCAAGGTCACATGGAATCAGCTCATAAGAATGGGAACCTCCAACTACATAAACTTTGTAAATTCATTTCTTTTTCTGTGACAAGGATACTGTGACTAATGTCACAAGATTAAAGTACCATAGGTCTGCTTTGATTTACATTGGAGTCTGAAGTGATCACCAGAATCAGACACAGGATTACAAAGATTAGGAACTCACATAAGTCTTTCTGCTGTCTCAAACTGGGGACAATTAAACATACTTTATGATGCAATGTTCCCACTCCAGCCTTTGTCATTTTTTCTCCACGTGGAATAGACAGTAAAAAATCTTTTTTCCCCCATGGCCTCATAGTGTGCAAAGCAGTTCTTTGCTTGGATGTTAATATTTAATTCTCAATATCAGTTCTCCAAATTTAAACCTATAATACCGATTTAAAGAGACAAGGCAAGATTTTTAAAACAATCTACCAAAAATGGAGAATCTCAATGAAAATCAAATCCATAACATGAAAGTATAGGCTAATTCAGGCACTGGTTATCAAGGTGCCAGAACAATGCTGCACCAAATCCCACAACTCCCCTGGAGTTTTTGCACTAGCCTAAGTAACATGCTGGGAGAAGTTACAGCACCAGTAGCTTTCCCTCTATATAAAACAGATGCATTTTCTACTGCCTTGTTGTCTAAGGCACAGCGACTTCAGCATGGGCCAGAAACCTATGCTTCACAGATCCTGTCTTAGCACTGATGATAAGTGTTCTTTGTATCTGCCTTGAAAAGCCCTTAACCTTTCACTCCCTTCTGTTCCTGCTAGACCATGGAGATAACAATGCAGACCTCTGAAGTCATGATGGGGGTTGATTAGTCTGTGTGCCAAAAGGGGAAAAAGAGAAATTGCAATGAAGTGTCAGCTGCTTGCATCGTAACACTGACACAAGAGCAGGAGCCATGGCAGCCACAGTTATCGATGCTGCAGAAATGACATCAAATCTATATTTTAAAAATAATAAAATAAAATCCAAAACTTTGCTGCAGAAAGTAGATCTGAAATTCTGTAGAAATCCAGAAGCACTGAAAATAGGATGTAAATTGTAGGAAAGAAATAGCTTTGTTTTCATGAAAGATGTAACATTAAATAACATTAACATGTTATTTACAGACTAAGCATATTTCAGTAAGCCAGGATGAAAAAAAATGAGATTTTGTATCAAAGAAATTTTTGGTCATGGCCACACACCCAGTCATGTTGTAGATCAAAGGTTTTGGGATTCTTTCCTGCAGTCCTTGGGATCTATGGGCTGCTTCTTGGTGGTCACTGACAAGGGCTGACAAATTTGTTGATCTTTGCACCAAACTAACTGAGTGTAAATTCCTAGCAAATGGTCTACAGATCATAACAAAGCTTACATCTCCCAAGCTAGACCTCTTGAAAATGTCCAGTGAAATCACTGCTGACATGTGTAGTTCTAGTACATCTGTATAGATCTCCAACCTGCAAAATCCCTGTGTAACAATCCCATCAGGCCCACAGGTCCAGACCCATTTAGTACCCACAAGCCTTTCTTCTGGAAACATGGGTAGTAAAAGCTGACTAAGCTATGATTCTCAGAATTATTTATTTTATTTTATTTTATTTTTTTGAAATCAAGCTTTATGTATCTCTTCAGAATACAAAGCAAGCAGAGCAAAGAGAAAATAAGACAAGTTGTTTTTATACATTTTTTCTTATTAACACCAAATTCTTTTCTATAAAGTCCATCTCCGGTGAGGGAGAAGTCTGCTTTGCTGCCAACTACATCAGTTGTTTGATGGTTCTTTTTCTCTCTCTGCTAGCACAGCTGTACTTCTGGATCCCAACCCAGAATCATAAAGCTGTAGAATGATTTGGTTTGAAAGGGACCTTAAAGATCATCTAGTTCCAACTCCCCTTCCAAGCCAGAGACACCTTCCACTGAATCAGGATGCTCAAAGCCCCATCCAGTCTGGCCTTGAACACCTCCAGGGATGGGGCATCCACAGCTTCTCTGGGCAACCTGTGCCAGTGCCTCACCACCCTCACAGCAAATAATTTTGTCTTAGTCTAAAAACCCTCTTTTAGTTTAAAACCGTTATTCCTTGTTCTATCACTACATTTCCTTGCAAAGAGCTTTCTTGTAGGCCCCCTTTAGGCACTGGAAGGCTGCTATAAAATCTACCTGGCTCCTTCTCTTCTCCACCTGAAATAGCCCAACTCTCTCAGCCTGTCTTCGCGGGAGAGGTGCTCCAGCCCTCTGAACATCCTTGTGGCCCTCCTCTGGACTCACTGCAACAGGTCCATGTCCAGGCCCCAGAGCTGAACGCAGTGCTCCAGGTGTGGTCTCACAAGAGTGGAGGAGAGGGGGAGAATCACTCCTCTCAACCCGCTGGTCACACCACTTCACCTGCCTTTGAAGGCGAGCTCAGATCCTGCTAGCTGCATGGCAATAGCAGACATTTCTGTGCAGGTCCAGCACATGAGAACATATACAGCAGTAACCACTGCATGGCTCTTGCAGAGCGCACAGAGCTATGGATTTCTGTGGGTACTTTAAAGCTAGCTCACGTTGTAGCTAGCTCAACACCAGTTGCATCCAAACCTCTGACTGCAGTGGAGAAATAGCATCAGAGCAGTTCTCACAAACATACACCCCACACATTGCTGAGAACAGGCTCCCATCTCAGCTCACTGTTTGGGCCAGCATTTTGCTTTAAGGGTCATAACTGAGATATAAAAGTCTTAAAATCTCATCTGGAGTACGACAGCTTTACTCCCTCATGCCTATCAAGCGTCTTCTCTCTGTCCTTATTTGGCTTTCTTTCTCTGCAGTAGCCTTTGACTTAAACTCCTCACAGTTAGATTGTTTGCCAAACAAACTAACATAAATGTGCTATTTGCAAAAATTTACACATTCTACTTCTTTGTCCACAGTGCATAAGTATATTTGCTTCACTAACATCAAGAAATACTCATTTCAAGAAGAGTTTTTAAAGATTGCATAAGATTTTCTACAGAAACCAATGTAATAAGCGAGAGTCTGTACCAGAGTGATGCAGAGCTGCAGACTGGCCTGAGCACAGCTGCATTAGCGCACAGATCCTCTCTTTCCCATCTCATTAATATTTCAGGTCATTCCACAGTGAACACTTATTCTTATGAGGCACAGCAATGTGCCAGAGACTGCTTTGTGGACTGGAATAGTACTGTTTCCATTCAAAGTCTGGTCCAGTTTCTCCATGGAAAGTAAAAGTGAGCTATCACAAAACCGAACTGCCAGCATGTCTTCAGAAAACTTCTGCTGGACTTTGAGAGTGCTAAGGAAAAATCCTGTGCTGCGGTATGGCAACTGGTGTGAATTTCCTCTTTTTGCTGTAATGAAGTTAGCAACATCCACAGATAGATTGACTTAAAGTGACTGCCCAGCAGTATTAAATTCCCCTTAACAGACTGACTTATCCCAGTGGTTTACAAAAATATCTCTTTGGAATGCCTCCAAACATACCAGAGATGCTGGCAAGCTCAGTCCCCAGAATAGTCCTCAGCTAGCGACTTCCAAGCTCCACACAAGAATCAAATTGCCTCACTTGAACACCGGTCTACATTCTTTTTTTGGTTGAAGACATTACCTCCCTCTTTCAGTGTAATTACGAAGAAAAGTTGTCTTCTTTTAAAATAAAATCAAATCCATAGTGTCTGAAGACAGACCCCGGTACAGGAGAGAAATCCTAGGCCAGAGAGAGAAACACTGTTAATGCGGCTTCATAAATATTGACAACACGTTGCTTTAGGCAGTATTGATGCAACAACAGCAACATTTTTTGTATGCACCCTGTCATTACCTTTGGTTAATAGTCTGTAAATTTGTGTTAGCTTTGATCGAGGTGCCCTTGTACAGGTTAAGAAGTAGCAAAAGCCAGTAGTACCTCATGACTTCTGGAAAATACCGTCCCTTCTGCCCACTCTGTCTCAAAGGTTACTGCCCCCATGACACAGAGAAGCAGAGCTGTGCTTGTATGCCAGCAGTGACAGGTTGTAGCCCTGCTCCTTTCTTTCTCATCATGGAGCTGAGTTTGGAGCTCTCACTGCCTTCCTGTGAACTGTGATAACCGCAGTGATGAGCCACCCCCTGCCCCACTGCCTCTGCCACAAATAGCTGCAACCTTTAACCGATGGACAGGACAAGCAGCAAAAGGAAATAAATAGCACCACGTGCCACAGCGAGAGTCAGGGCCTCAGTGCGGGTGAGTCAGCACAGCCCCAGCTGTACCAGCTATGGCGCTGGCTTTGCTCCTCCATTTACAGGCTGCAAGCCAAAGCACAAAGGGAATACTTCCCAACGGCCTTCATTGTTATACTGAGTGCAAAATAGCTATATTTAAGGCTTTTTCTTAAAACAGGCAGCATGCTGCTTCCCTTCCCCACTCCATGAAATGTTTCACAAGCCAGGCAGCACCAGGACTGTTTTCACGGTTCTTGTGTGTTCAGGAGTGTGGCCTTTACTTCCTGGCAGTACATCAGATGTTATTTCCACTGTGGTATTTCAGTACTGCTAAACCATGCTTGCAAACATCCACTTAGACTGTAAGTCATTCTATGCCATTTTATGCCATCTTTTAAATGTTTCTTTCCTTCAATCGATCATGCAGATACGTTTTTATTTACATTAACTTCTAGGAATATTTTTTCATTGTACAAGCACTTTCAGAGATACTTCTCTGTGAAGGGGGTGGTGGTTTTTCATTGATTCTCACTGCTGATATTTCAGTCATCCAATTAGGAAAAAGGAACAATGCAATGTGACCTGCACACCAAATATACAGACTGACTGAATGCTTGAAATACACAGTCTGAAATTCATGCAAGACTGAAATTTGTTTGCATAAGCTGTTGTAAGAACAATGTAAAAACTTATCTTAGTAGAAATCAGTTTTGTCAAAAAAGACAAAGATAGGCCAAAGTCATTACACATTTTATTCACAACAAAGATTACAGTCAGTGATTTGTTAGTATTAGGTAGCTTAATCACTGTTTAATGCTAAGAAAGAACATTAAACCTCGGAAAAAAGTTTAGGCATTTTTTCTCCTGAAATTTTCTAGAGCTTTCATACTTATCTTACAGAACAAGAAACTTCCTCACTTGTCTTCAGAGCATGGGACTAAAAAATGAGACTTGTGGGGCTTGAGAAATTTATTTGCTATGTACAGATCATAAAAAGACATTCTTACCACATTTATAAGACGCTGTCCTCCACACAGTCTGGTTAATGATAAAAAGAATATCCCAGAAACAAACAAACAAACAAAACCAAACATTTGCTCTAGTGATTCTTATCCAGTTATAAGAGATCACATGTACTATATATTGTTCCAATGCATTTGGAAGCACCATTCTGCTAATGCAACCTGTCTCTTTTTCCTATGGGAAGATTCACTCAACTACTGTCAAAAATTTTACTTGTTTTTATATTTAATTTTTTAAAAATTGTGTCCATATGTGTATATTGTAACTCCTACAATATTTGATAAAATGCAAAGCAAAACCAAAATAAAATACATTCCTGAATTTTCTTTCTTTATCAGTGTGCTAAATAAGCCTTAACAATTCTCAATCTCTAAGCAAGAGCATAATCAAACTGGCCTTTCTCCATTCCACCAAGTCCATCAGCCCAGGTTGAGGTTGGCATACTCCGGTAGGGGTCAAGCAGAATTCGGAAGCAGCGAACAACGAGGATTCCCAAGAAAATAAATAATAAAATCACAAAGGCAAAGGTTGTTTTCTGTTCCAGGGTCATGCTGGAATCTGATGTTATGTTCCCAGATGGCACCAAAGTGGCACTGAATATCTCTCCATCCATCGTCCAGGGAAGCTGAAACGAATAATCCCACAGTCTCCTTCTTTTCATCATTAGTTTGCTGAGGTCAGAGTAGAAGCCATTTAGATGCACTTTGTTATCTGTAGGGCAAGGGGGAAGCAATGTTAATTGTGAATAGCCCTTTTGTTTAGTTCAATGCAACTTTCTCCTAGTGGAGAAAAATGAGATGGAAAAGGACTTGACAGCAGTTCTGCCTGCCTCTGTGTCACATAGGAGAGACATGTTAGAAATCCCGTACCGCTCTGTTGGCATAGCAGAATTCAGTCACTGATATTACATGTCACTAGACCCTGAGCTGGCAGGAACCTCTCCCTCCTACCATATTATTTGGACTGGGGTAGAACATTTCTTTCCTTGAAGGGTAAATGAGGGTTTTAATCACAGTGTTCCAGTGGGTAACCTACAGAAACGGCAACTGGGAAACAAATTGCATTCCTTGCTGCAGGATGGACGAACTGCAATTGATACCACTCTACGTGGGGGACTAGAAAGACAAGTGTATTTATGGCTTTATACACAGTGACCAGAAATGTTCTGAGGTGGGATGGACCAGGATCTGATGCAGGACAGTAAAATGCATGTGTCTCCAAGGTGGAAGGCAGCAACCCAGTGTTTGTAACGCTGCAGCATTTATAAGGAAAGGGCATAAATAGTGTTTGAAATGAGAGGAAAACATTTAGGAAGGCAGTCTAAAACAAGTCAAATACTAATGCAGCTCAAGGGCAAATGTTTCCTCTTCTTACTTAAAATCACGATGAGGTTTACAAATATAGTTAGCAAGAAAATGTCTTTTATATCACCTGCTCCATGGCATCAAGAGAATCACCAAGATTTGTGACTGAGCTTGGCTGTTTCTGGACAGAAGAGCACAGGCTGTGCTACCGCTGGCCTGGCACTTCTGCTGCTGTGTCTGTCTGTCTGGGTGTCTGCCAGCTGCTGCCTCCTCCTCCCTCACACACTGGGTTTTCCTTCCAGTAAGAAGGAAGCACGGCTGGATGCCATAGCTTAGGCCTGGTCATCGACACTACCTGAGAAATGACCTCGGGAACAGAAGTGTTGAAGGTCGAAGGACAGCACTGTCTCAGTTGAACATGTTCCGAAGAAATAGGAAAAGAGCACAACGCAGTGCACAAGTATGCACAAGTGGAACTTGCAAGTGATTGTGGCTATTCTGTCACTGGACTTGGGTCAGTAATTAGTTACAAGCATGCCTCAGCAAAACCAGTTAACAGGTATAAGTGGATTCAGAAAGCATAGTCACACTATCATTTTGATGGTATTATTCTAAAAAACATACCTCAAACAAAATAAAGTATTAAAGCAACAAAAATATGGGAATTGCACAACTGTTATTGCCTGATTCAATTTATGAATGAAAGGGTAGCAAATTTGAAATTTTAACTTCTCATCTTTTGAAAGCATGTTTCATCTACCAACCGAAAAAAATGCAGACTATATAACAGTGAGCTAAAACTTAAAGAACACCCAGTTTAATAAAGCTGACTGATTTTTTTTATTTTTTTTTTATGATACCTTGTGGAGGAAATAATTCTGATGATAAACAATCTTGTTATAAAAGAAGAAGAAATATATAAATTGAGACAGGCATGTAACATGGTGGCAGAGATACTACAGTGAAAGTCAAAAGCAGTGGTGACCCCTTCTTAAAGCCCTCTGGTAGTTTGACTACAGAAAACTGTAACACTCACACATTATGTCATGGATTTCCATGTCATTTAAGCACACACTGTCAGCTATATGCATATTATACACACTTAACACTCTTCCCTAAACCTGCAATCACAAGATGCACTATTCCATACTTGCTCTCACAGATCTGAGTGTTTTAGGAAATGCTTTCCTGACATTTTTCTAGGCATTGTTTCAATGCTGCAGGTGACTGTGGGAGAAAACAACTGTCAGGAAAGATCAGCTTTTGACATGCTGCTTTTAAATGTCAAACTTTGAATACACATAGACTCAGCACACAGTATCTTTCCAGTTTTTGAAGAAACTTGACTTCAGAGAGATATGTGCAATTAGGTACTCAGTGATAATCAAATACAGTTAATTATTTTCCTTTAGGCTCTGTATGGGCACCTATTCTGGATAATACAGACGCTCATTTTCATACTCATTTCATGCTCATTTTCATTTTCATACCATTAAGTGCTACTCATTTATTTTAGGAATGGGAGGATGTCTGATAGTTTTACGCTTAGCAGCTTTTCACACTCCAAATGCTAATCTTTATGCTATAGATTATAAGTGGGAAAATAACAAGACTACATTGCAAAGCTGAAAGGAATGTATTTCCCAGGCTTTGGTCTCCAGACAGCGTTCTGAGTATGCTCATCACTGCATACAATTATAAGGTTTTGGGGACAGGCAGTCTGTCTACATAGAAAGGCACTATACTCAGCATAATCAAAACCATTGCCCTGTTTGGAGCACTTCTGCAAGCCAGAACTTTAGTGATATCATCGACTGTTTCCTATGCATCAAAATGATGTTTAACTGTCTCTACAGATACAAGTACATAGGTACTTGAAAACAGAAGTTAACCAGCTAATGACATTAGTTGGGTGTTATTTCTAGGCACAAGTAATTAGTTAGACTTGGAACAGGCAGCAGCTGGTGGATGGTGCAAGGGAGACCCTGAGCCCTCCATCTTCTTCCCTGCCAGTCATTTTCGGTTGTGTCAGGAGAGCTCCACTGGAGCTGGGCACCAGAAACTTCTTCCAACAGAAAATGTTACCTATGTAGGAGACCACACAGAAATGGTAACATAACTTTAAAGTGTATTTTCTTGTATAAGGATCTCTGCAGTCCTTGTAAGAATTCCGCCAGCTGGCCTGAACTCCATCACACCTCTGTGGTACAGATTGAAGGCTGACAGGGGGAGACAGGAGATTTCTTTTCAGCTTGTTCCAATCACTCAGAAATGATCCAGGTTATCGTATGGGTGGAAAATCCTCAAGGTTGTTTAAAAGTAGTTGATGTAACCAAGATTCCTCTAGGTGCAGACCCACTTTTTTTTTTTTTCTTTTTTTACATCTCAGATAAAGTTGATAGAACAAACAGATTATCCTTCACTTAAGAAAAAAATAGGCCTGCTTTTACGGTTTTGTTTTAATGCAGGGATGCCCTATTCAATTACTTTCTATAATGGGTTCCTTGCAGATGTGACTAATCCTTTGTTTAATAAGTACACAATTGCAAATCACTCTATCCACATCAGGTTGTTATTATAATTTCTCCTTGCCAGTGTGCACACATCCATTAGGTACTTCAATTATAGATCTCCCTGAGGTGGTGCTTACATTCTAAGGTACTAAATTTGTAAAGTAATAAAGAAACAGAACTGAAATTGCATATTATTAGCAACATTGAATCGACATGTTAGTCCTTGGCACATCCCAAGACTTAATATCTTTCATATAGTTTCAACCCAGAAGCTGACCTATTAGCACAAGATCTGGTCAAATGTCACCAAAAGACAGCTTTTATTGTCAAGCCACTAAGATTTTTGAAATTAAAATGACATTGAATTAGTTAGTAGAGCTATCTACACATTGGTATGAAAGACACAAATTCACAGGACTCTTGAGAGTTAAAACTTTTTCACAGTACCTTTGACTGGTCTTTTAGGGCTTTCTGCATTTCACTTGTTTCAAAGATGACTTTACTTGAAAATTGCTCTATAGTTAAAGGATTTCCTCAGGGCTCGTATTTTAAAGCTTCTTACTTTGAAAACAGTAGGACTAATGGAAAGATAGGCTACAAGATCTGCAGCTCTAGAAACTTACAATTAAATTTGGTGTTGTTCTGTTGTTTAAAGTGCCCTTTCTTTACTACCATATACAACATAAATGACGTTTTGTGTCAACACTCGTATATGTACATTCTTCTCATGAAAGCCTTTTATGTTTGTGAAAAGTCACAACCAAAGAGACTGTAGGTAATCACATTCTCATTGTGCTGAGTAGAATCTCACTTCTACCCTTTTCACAATTTCTATATCCTACCTGTTCATAAACTCTCCAGTGATCCTGTTTGTGTGGCTGGAGTATGGCACAAACACTCTGAGACACAAGAGAGGCTCTGGAAGTGATCTTCAGTTGCCAAAAGTTGTCCCAGCGTAGCTTGAGGTACACTCGGATTAGCATTACTGGCCCTTCATCTTTCAAAAGAGATGCAGAAATGCTAACTCAAAAATCTATTGAAGACATCCAGACTAAAATGTGACATACACACTCTATGTGTACATGGATTTAAAGTGGGTATTTCAATTTTTAGAACAACAACAAACATTAAGAATGAAACATCATTTAGTGGTGGCATCTGTTTATTTCTATTTCTTGCCAGATCCTTCATTGCACTGTTCTGTCTATATCACATAAAACAAAAAGAGAGGCCTTTGAAACAAGCAGATTGAAAGGAAGAATCTGACCATCAAAAACAACTCATGGGGATATATGGTTTAATATATTTGACCTGTTAACTAGACCCAAGGCCAAGTATACTGCTAGAGTTCTGCTGACTTAATTACCATCTTGTCCTTTTCTTGTTCACTCGAGATTTACTGGACTAACGTGTAAGGGCAAAATGTGGTCCTGTGACTGCACTGGGTGCTTTACAATGTATGCCTGATATGTAGGTATCCTATGTTAGTGGAGCAATTGGGTTTCCATTATGAAATATCCCATGGAATGTAGCAAGCACACAACTGTGCCAAGCCTGTGTGCATGATTTTCCTATACCACCCATACTAGTTTCACTGATTACTCACTTCCTTAGCTACAAAAACGCATGGCAAGTTTCTTCAGGCTCAAACATCTGTACACAAACTATTTGAGTGAAGATATTTCCATGTGCCCACAGCTCAGTTGCTGTGCCTGGCATTTTGAACCTGTTGTAAATAAACTGAACTCGATTACAGAAAAGAACAAAGCTAAAAAATTAAATGACGTATGCCCTACCCTTGTATTCAAATGTGCCTTATATGCATTTGTACTTCATCCTGTGTAGTAATTTGCAACAGCAACTGCATACTTTACGAAGACGTATTAACAATACCCTATTTTGGCTATACTTCATCCTCTTTTTTACAAATTTGTTATCAAACTGACATTGCCCTTCCCTGCAGACACATATCTTCATTGTCTTTTCAACAGCTTTTAAAGACTTTGTGTGGGAGAAGACATTCTTGGTGTGCCTTTCAGCTATTGGCATTATTAAAGCAACTTGGTGGGGTTAACTTTAGCAATAAAACAAAGATAGAAATTGATTGGTTCTTTATTTCTGTAGATTCTCTCCAATACCATGCACCTCACTTTTATTTAATGCACCATGGAATGCTTAAAATGAATCCTCACCTTTAAAATATTAATGCACACACATAGTATAAGATGTGAGGATGATTTATACATGAAAAAGTCAAAGTTACTCTAAAAGCTTGAATTATTCACTGCATTTGCTAAAGTAATTGCTAGCTTTATGAGATACTACCTGTGAAGATCTGAATGCATGAATCTGTGAAACACCAATGTGTTTATACCATCCAGGCACCTGTGCAGTGGTTTGAAATATGCACCCAACAGACTGTTTTCCTTCCTCTCTATGCCCTCTTCTTTTTAAAAGAGGATATACAGATACAAAGGCATCAGTATTGCAAGTCTTCTCCACAATGAATATTTAAATGTATGGTAATAATAAAATAACCAAAAAATGCTAAAGCCTTAAAAACGAGTAACATGGTTAAAATCCTTGTAGTCTGGTTCCTATGTGAATCAGCAGGTAGAAAAATTTTATAGTCTTAACAGTCATAAATCCTTAAATAAATAAAATAAAATAAAGCCATTTGCAGCTCGAAAGGACATGAAATGGATTTTATATTACCCTTTCTTACATCTGTAACATCTGTAAATGATATACTGTAATATACTTTCTAGAAAGAAAACAAAGAATGTGCAACAACATAATTGGTGTACATATTCATTTAATTATTGTAATTTTTAATCTGCTGTCAGTATTCCCAACCTGCTATGTAGGATGTAACAGTGTTAACCATGCATATGCAATATAGAGGTTATAACTTTTTAAAATAAATAAGGAAATTTAGGCAAGCAATTTCTGTGAAACAAATACCTTCATCTAGTCCAGAGAGAACTTGACTCATTTCCCACTGCAGCAATTACAGGTAGTTACAAGTTGTATCTTTAGTTTCCATTCTTCTGTACATTTCTTGTATTTCTAAGCATAAAGGATCAGGACTACCAAGGAACCAGTGAAAACCCAAGATAAAAAGCTGCCTTTTAAAGGTTTATAGTTTATCACAAAAACAAAACAAACAAACAAACAAAAAATCAACGAAACATCTCCCCAAAAAATGGAATGAGAATCCTACTTGTGTGTTAGAAATAATTAGTTGACAATACTGTTGTTCTTGAAAGTGAGGCTATAATTTCAGTTCTGCTTCAGCAACTCTTCACTGGATTCTGCTTCACCAAGTACAGCAGTAGCCTCACAGGCTGTCTGAAACCATCTTCAGCAGAACATTAACATTCAAAAGGCGTACCATAAATAAATAAATAAATAAAAAATCACAGGGTATTCCCATACCTTTGCAAAATCAGAGCTATAATCTGCTAGCATTTCTCTCTTCTTCTTCACTGATTGTTGTCAGCAATCTTTCTTTTTAATGGCAGTAAACTCTGCATTTATCAGACAATCTGAATATTTATTACAATTTGTGATCTTCAAATGCATTAACCTTTACATAATGATTATAAATTGCAATTTGAAAATAAGATTATACATACATGAATTAACACTCATTAAAATGTAATCATGTCATATGTATTCCTGTGGCATATTTCTTTAGAAAATAAACTGACCTTGCAATGGGAGAGGATACACTCCATAGCATTTACCGCTCAACTTTTATCTAGACATTTTGGCCCTGAGAGTTGTTCTTGTTTCCACCCTACTGTCCTTGATATAGCTGTGTTTTATTTTGAAGGAAAATAACTAAAATAAGAAGGTTCCTGTTTTCCTTTCCCATGGGAAAAAATAAAGTCAGCTTTAGAACGTCTGTCAAATAGACAGATTAAAACATGTAAGTTTTTGTTTGTTTGTATGTTTGTTTCCCCCAAGTTTCTACTTAAAAGCAAGCAAACACACATGCACACAGAAACCTGAACCATTTTAGGGTGACAGAATGCCATTTGTTTTGATCTTTTACTGGGAATTTAAGTTTTTATATATTCCATACTGTCACAGAGCAAGAAAAGAGTATGGTATATTATCCTCTTCTTATTTTTCCATGAGGCTTCTAATATGGAAAATAGATTTGAAACTCAAATCCCACCTATCTCCCTTTCTCTGTCCCTTGCAGTTTTTTCCTGTTGAAGCATCCTTTATTTTAGATCATTAAAGTTTCCAGCTGCATTGTGGGTGGCAGGCTTAATGGTGTGTAGTGTGGGACCATGGTTTTGTGCATATAATAGGGCAAAATATAGTTTCAGAGAGGATGCAAAGCTGCCACCCAGAGTAACACAAAACAGAGACGGACATTTTATGGACACCCACATGGACAATCAGAGACCCCTATACACCCATGAGGGGGTCTGTCTTAAGCCCATTCACAGCATGGCTTCTCATGCTTTGCAAGCAATAAACAAAGAGGAAAGCACCTCCTCTTGCTGTCTAGAGAGGACTTTCCAGTTCCTTGTTCTTCCTTGCACACATGCATGTCAGCTTTGATGCTGTGTTCTGCATCCTCTGAGTCCCTCAGGATCTTGTGCCTCTAAACTGGATTTCAAAAAGGTATCTTAAGCCCTCTTCTACACTTCCTTTAGTCCCACCAGAACTTCTCATTTTGTGACTTTAAAAAGTCAAACTTTATTTTCTCTTTTATTTCTTTGGGGATTTTCCACTCTCTCAACCTAAAATCCAGTAGATAATCTATATTTTATCCACCCCATTGCTATAGCAAGCAACTGCTAGAAGGGTATTTGCCAAGGTTTAGTAGCCCCTCCTCCCTCATGGTCTGAAAGGTTCATGACAAGACTTGATAAAAGAGGCTGGATTACATTCCCAGAAAATTTCATGACAGTGATTTCATAACATTAGGCAGAAGTTTTGTATTTTGCATTTAACTTCATTCACATAATAAAAAGTCTCACAGTCTCAACAGTACACTACTGTAGCACCACTGCTCTGTGATCCAGGCAAGCTGGTGGGCATTAAAGGGTACACCTTTTTGTTGCAGAGAAACTCCTAATCACCTGCGTCCTTTTAAACTGTCCTCACCATGATGCATGTTTTCATCCACCCAGCTTCAAGAAGCTTAGCAATTCTGTAAGAAAATAAGGAATGATTCATTTCTTACAGGAAGACAAATTATAAGAACACAGATATGTTATCCAGCAACAAGGGAACTCCCATAGAAGAGGAGGTTTTCTCCTATTGTTCTGTATGCGTTTTATTGGATAGAAGGAAAAAAAAAAAAAAAAAACAAGTAATTGTGGGATCCAGGTGGTTAACATATAAAAGTTGGGTGCTGCTGCCAGATAGTGTAAGCTGGACCACTGAGGAAGTTTCTGCAGTGCTCTTGCTAGGGTCTGCTCCCCAAAAGGTACACACAGGAGCCAGGAATTGAGTGCAAAAGTCCTGGGGTGTGTCACACAGGCCCACTGCTTGGTCAAAGAGGGAAGATAAGAGGACAGCATAGAGAGTTCAAGCAGATATTAGTCAGTTTCCTATAGTCCACTTGATGCTGCTTTAGGCTGCTATAGGTTTTGAGTGAGACTTTTGCTTTTATCAGACACTGTAAGTCAGTCTTCCAGGGGCTGCAATGAGTGTATAATATGCAACCCCAGGGACTACAAGTTCCTACGTCCTTATTTCATTTGAAAATAGAATGCTGAGCATATGCCTTTGAAAGGAAATAGCTTTGACTCCTGAAATAAATATCAGAAACATTGGTATTTCAGGTAATTTCCTACTGCACTGGTAACAAGATGCATTTGCATCTCCAGTTATTTAAGAGGAAAGTTCCTTTCCTGCTCTTCAAAGAAAGTTTTTCTCAGCCAGTACCATTAAAATATTTTCCATAGCCCTGACTTGCTTTGCTATAAAGCTGTGCTTCACCCTTAATAACTTCTTGAAATAGGAGAGACTTGAAAATAATTATATTTGGTATTCACATGGGCTTCAGTTCCAAAATCTGTATTGGTCCCAAAAGGTGTAAACAAAGGCAAGCTTTCAGGAAACAAATGGATTTTGATTAAAAGTCATAAATGCAATCATGAGGCATTCATCGCAACTCTCTGGGAGACACTCCAGCAGGCTTTTTAATGTGCCTCTGCATCCACCTACAGACCTGTCGCTGGCTCTCTGGGTTGGGTACTGCTGAGTGCAGCCTGCACCGTGCTGTGTTGGCAGAGGCATGCTATGGGCTCAGAGGGAGATGTCCCCCTTGCAGGCCCTCTACCATCAGGTTGGGTAGGTGCAGCCTGCTTTTTCCTGCAGGATGTGCAGTCCCAGGTGATTTTGCTGAGCCACCTGTGGCCCTTCTGGCCGATGCCACCATGGGGCTTCCTGCACCAGGCTGGGAGAGGTCAAGCAGAGGAGAAAAATCATGAGCCCCTTTGGCCTCTTCTCCCCAAGAATGGGGAGTATGCCTGGTGGGTTCAGCCCACGGGACACGTGTTAAGTTGCTGACCTCACTGAATCTCCCTTCTTCCTGCAGCTGGCATTAATTGCTGCTGACATCTGGAGGCATCCCTCCCCATGACACGTGTTTGGCTGGATGAGCAAGCAGGGGCTGTCAGGGGCTGTAAACATCCCGAGAGCAGGCACAGCATCTGGCCAGTGGTCCCTGGCAGGACATTGAGATGCCCAGCCCTGCTTTTCCTCCCATGCCCTGCAGCGCTGCAGCTGGGGCTCCCCTACATCCACTGCAAAGGATGTTTTGAAAATAAATCTGCCCACTACATCCATAAGTCCACTCTGGATTCGTTGCACTGTCTTATCAGTGCAGTTCCTTGTTTTGTCTATGCAGGGAGAAGTGTTCTTCAGAGGGCGTCCAAAAGTGCTTTGCATAGGTAATGCCAAATAACGGGGTAGTTCAGATATTTTCTGAATAGATGCGGTAGGTGAGCAGCATGACTCCTGGGGCTAGGCCAAGCCCAGCCGGCCTGCCTCCCCGGCCTGCCCGTTCTGCCCCCTCCCGCCTCTGTCAGTGGCGTTTTCTGTGGTGGTTACTTCAGCCCTCCCATACGTGTTTGGTCTGGCACGTTAGAGCTATTGTTGCAGGACCCAGTGAAATTAAAATATATTTTTCTAATGAAAAATTTGTAAAGGGTGCCTGCGATCTGCAAAGCGATATTTACTGGTGCCAAGGCAAAGCGGGAAGGGTAAAGCACTCAGATATCTGAAGGAAAAGTCGTATTACAACTGAGATTTACTCTGGAGACTATGTAGCATCTCTGCTCACCAGTCCCACTGTAAAAGTGGTTATCTTATGTTTGTATCTACTTCTGTAATATTTAACACCAACCAGTGCAAAAAGATCAAATAAATATGTGAGCCAGGAGTCTCAGCTTGGCCAGAGAAAGCAAGAAGAAATTTTGTTTTGCATTCAGTGTAAATATCATTCGTATTCTGACCACCAATGTCGACAGCTGTTTATATGATCCTAATCTGCAATTACTTCTGAATGTTTTTTTAAGGACAAGGTGAAAACAGCACTCCTTTGTGCAGGGAGAGGCTGCTGCACCTGGAGAATTAAGGGGGAAAAAGGAACAAAGATAAGTTGTGGGGTTACAACACCTTGTCAGGAGATGCCTAAAGCATCAGCATGATATATGCAGTGGAAAATCAAGCTCTCACATTCCTGTTTGTGTGTTTTAGTTTTATATGACTGTGCCCCATGGGTCCCCTTTCAGGATCCTGCTTAGCATCTCCCTTACGGTTTTGCCACAAAAGCTGACAAAACCTGTCCTGCTTCAAAACCCTCTGAAGTGCAATTGAGTCACTCACCTCTGATTGACATCAGAGGCTGGCAGGAACAGGGATCGGCCACCATGGATTTCAGCGTAATACCTATGAAGAGCCATAAGCCGTCATCTTAAGGAGGTGGCATTCAATACACTAACAACCTAGTACCTCAGAGTCCGTGTTTGCAAATGATATTTCACTAGTATTGATTTATATTTCCTTCATTTGTATTCTTTAGTTTGCACTGTAGGGATAAAAAATAATTAAATAACAATCCCCAACATCATTTACATAATTCATCATAAAAACAAGATTTCAAAGGGAATTGACTTTCTTTGCATTTTTCTCTATTTCCCCATTTTGTCTTAATGCAGCCTAGATGTGACACCTGACACAACATGACAGCATTTCTGCTGCCAAAAAGCCAAAGTTTTATAAGAACTTCTCTTCTATATTTGATTTACATAGGGAGCCATGTAAAATTCTGATTGGGTCTGCATGTAAGAGAGTACTGGATATCTTAAGAATGGCAGCTTTAGAAAAGCAATGATTTAAACTTCTACCTTGCACAGACACAGCAGAATAGAAGTGTACAATTAGTTCTAACTTTACTCCATAAGTTTGCTAGCCATTAAACATGCAATGTGCAATTTTACTACTCTGATGCTGAAAACTAAGAGACTGAATGAGGATTTCCAAAAACATCACTGGAATACTGCAATTACAATTTGGTATAATGCAGCTCAGTAATGTCAGTAAAGGAATATTTTTTTAGCTGATACACATTAAAATAAACCCAGAATAACATCACTGAACAGATTTTATTGCTTAAGAAATTATAAACCCTACCTTATATTCCCATCCCCATATTAACTAGCTTGCCTTAAAAGTCATCTCAGAATAACACAGAGAGATTTTGGTATAACAAGTTTGAAAATACGTGTGAGACTTTAATGAGCATAACACTGGCTTTTTTGCTATTTGATTTTGTCCTTATTTTCAATAACTTTGCAGAACTGGGAGCTACTGATGAGAAGCAAGAGAGTATTGTCTCAGCAGAGGCTGAGTGTAACTGTGATATAATTGCTGACCTTTAGAGAAATTTGGAATGATGAGTATCTTTTTCCCATTCAAGAATCCTGCTTCCATTACAAAAGCTGCCCCTTTTCACACTGATGTCATCCTTTGAAAGTGTGTCATGAAAGGAAAAGGTAGATCCCTTAAACAAACCCTTACAGATAAATTTCTATACAATGTGCTACAGAATTCCAGCTGAGGAAGCTGGTAACGCCCAAGTGATTCTTATCCACTGATTTAGTTAAGTTAGGGCCTTAAAGGAATGAAAGTCATCCTGCTGGCTAACCCAGAAATGCCAAAGGTGACAGTGCTTTTTCAGTAAAAACCACAGAACTTCCATAATGAATGCTTCACACTTCCAGCAGAACAACAAGTCAAACGGACACAGATGAGATGGATCTTTTTTTCCCCACAGCTAAAGGTATAATACCACAATTGATATAATATGATACATAAGTTATACACATTTATATCAGAAAATAACACAATATAATATTTATTAATTTATGTAAATGTTCATAAAACACTTATCCAATGTAAGGGAATACTATATACGCAAAGGCTACAAAAAATACATTTCAAATGTAAGCATAATGAATTTGATGTGACAAAAGATTAATTGTGCAATTCTCTTTTCCAAATAGCATAATAACTAGCATATTGTAATTCTACCTCTCACTGTCCTGTCTCATGGAATTTATAATTCTCTGAAACTAAAATTAGTCTCTTTAATTAGAACTCAAAGCATGTGAGCACTCACAGAGACACACACACAGACAGACAACAGAGTTATTTAATACTGCAGTTAATTTACAATTGAGATAAGTTCACGTTTTTCATGACTGGGGCAATTGTTTTAGTTCTATTTTAAGAGTTGGTAGCAAATGTAATCATTTTCCTTTGAAAGGTCCTTTCATACATTAATCACAATTAATCTGAAAAACTCTCTACAAAAGGTGGTATGCTCTTGAACTGTGACAAACAAAGGAAGAGTATGCCAGGTCCTCAAATGTACATTGCAAAATGTATTTCTAAAGCAATAAAGCTTCCTTTTGCATTACTGCATTTTTACATATCAATAAGTTTGCCATCTACAAATAGAAGGTGTAGAAATACACCTGAAAATTTATAACCTTCAACTTAAACTATATTATAACTGCTAACATATCAACAAAATCCATATACATTCCTATTTTGTAATGCAGTTGATTGCACATCCTTCGCTTTGTTTAGGTTGGTATTTCAATAACCTGCAAAGATCTCAAATGACACAAAATTTTCAGCCTTCTTCCTTTGCTTTGGAACAGAAATTACCAAAATCACAAACAAAATTAAAGTTATTTTAGACAGGTTTTGCTAGGCAGCACAAAAGAAATTACAGCTCCCCCTTTTCACTCCCTCTTACAATTTCATCAAGGTTGCCCACATCCCTTGGTACTTTACTCCCTTGTAGCCACTAGACAAGAAGAATTGATGACCTTTGTAGCCAGCCTTGTATCTCCCTAATTCTTGCTTCAAGACAGCCATTTCACACTGCAGCATAGTCAGTGTGCAAGCTATTGACAAAAAAGGGCAAACTCGCTCCCCCCACAACTTCCAACTCTGAAGGTTCCCACCACACACTTTGCATCAGACACAGCTATTGTGCAACTACATCATAAATCAGGTATGGAAAATTCAACTGGAAAAAAAAAATGAAACAAAGCAAAAAAAAAAATCTCATCGGATCATTTAGCATCTCAAGAGATGGGCGCAGAGGGAGGAACAGAGGAGCAGGACTGTCTCTTTTCAGCAGCAGCTCATTATTAGATTTGTTTAGCTGGAACTTGAAACTGCATCCTAAGCCTTCCTGCAAAGCTGGGGATGATAATGACTCCTCAGTGACCTCTCCTTAGAGACAGACAAAGAAGGAGATTCAAACAGATGGGAGGGTCCACGGGTGTGCCACAGCTGTGGCTACCTCTAGTAGAGATATGCAGTAGGATTGTAACAGACCCAGGTTGGAAAGGGAGGGAGTTGCAGATGGACTGGGGTGATTTCAGCAGGTTTGCAGAGGAGCTGCATGCATGCTGTGAGAAGCTGTAGGAAGAGATAGGGAGGAGAGGCTGTAGGGAAGAAGGCTGAAGAAGGAGAGCATTTGAAGGAGTTAAATGGGAGTACTTGAAGGAGTTAATTGCAAAACCACAGTTTCGGTTAAGTGTGCCTGAGAGCAAGAGGGGAGTCTAATGGCTGAGAGGAAGGAATAGGAGTCTTCTGTGCATTAGAATGCTTGGGAAGAAGTCACAGGAAAATAGCAGTTAATGTGCTGTGTCTATAGGTGCAAACACAAATAATACGCAGTATGATACTAAGGTTGTAATCATGCTGCAAACTGAAGACATTTCTGGTACTGCAACAGGTTTATTATGGTACACGACAAGACTCCCAGCCATCCATACTCCCACTGCTCTACACTGTCTGTACACCCCATGCCGGCACCAGCAGTAACACTGCCAGCCATGAGGTACCCTGGTCCTGTGGGAGCTGTCTGTACATCTGCTGTCACCCAAAGGATAAGAAGATGGAAGCTCACTTTTTCCTTGAGGCCCCATTTTTCTTAGGTTGTCATGATAAGGCCACACATATGAAACTGAGGGGAAAACTCCATTTGGGAGATGGCTTCTCTATCGTGAAAAATAGCTTTCTCGTGTTTTTAAATTTAGTATGATATACTAAAAATTAAAGCCCTAGAAGGTTAATTTCTCCACTTAAAGAAAAATAAAAGGAATATCTGAAGGCTCTCCTTGTGTTTTCTACCCTTCTCAAATTGTTTTAGTGAAAAAAAAAAATCTATGTGATACATCTGACAAGTCAAAGATTAAAAACAAAGCAAAAAAGAAAGGGACAACAAGCCTTGTTCTGGGAGATCTTTTTTTTTGTATCATAAAGCTGCAAAAGATGTCCACAATACTTTAAAAAATATATTTCAATTCACTTAAACAGTTCTGATTAGTCCCAGCCACTGGATGATACAGTGTTTTGAAAGTCAGCTTCCAGCGTCTTGACCTTCAGCATTGTAACAGGCAGACTGCAGTCTAGTGAAAGGCAGGCTCAGATAAGGTACTGGGGGAGCTCCCAGCTGTGGCTGACAGCCATGAACACTGAAAATGCTACCAAAAGAGCATTTCTTTGCTTTCTGTCACACGGCTTTCATCAGCACATATGTTTATCAATAAAGCTTTCTGATGACATTAGAACTTTGTGGCCCTTAAGGCTTTCCAGATGATAAAACCACATTTAAAATTAATTTAAAGTTCAGATATTAAATAGTATTGAAACAATTGCGAAGCTTATTAAAGAAACTGACTTAACAGAACTGGAGACTGAAAGTTTTTATCTCTCATAATTTCCAACAGTACAACAGTATCTCTCTCATCCGGTCTATCCACGTATCTTTCCTCTAGCTTGGTGGTAAATCTGATGGGGATAAAAACAGTTAATATTGATTCATTAACTCCTTAACCTCTAACTCAGTCTTTTATTGCCAACAAACAGCAAGAAAAATGAGATATTCACCAAATCCTTACATGGCTTCAAATAGATAACTCTGTTTTTTTATTCAAAATAGAATATTCATTAGACTGCACACAGCATAACTGATAGCATGAATCTCTCAGAAGCCAATATTGCTATTAATGCCAGTCAGTTAGTTTATTTGATAAATTTAGTCTTTTTTGTGCCAACAGAAATTACTTGAAATATTTCCTTTGAAGGAATGAGGAAGAACAAATCACAATTTAGCTGTGCCAGGTCACATTTACTAGCCTCTTCTCCCTTACTCAAAGCACATCAAGAGTAAAGATTCTTCCCATCTCTGAGCAGCCTACATGCACTAAGATCACTCCTTTGAGGGCTTTGCAATTACTCATTCAAAACAACAAACCTATTAATCTTGCTTCTCATTTTCTACTTATACCCAGTCATTGTGAAAATCTGTATGCATAGACCTCCCTGTCTCACCCTGCTATTTTATCTCCCCTACCACCTAAGGAGTGCTGCTTGACACAGGTCTCATCAGAAAGCGTTAATGAAGCTGCTGTCCTCTGCAGGATTTTACTGCTTTGCAGTCACATCTACTTCTGGTACACACAGGCAACATCCACTTAGTTTATGCCTCTAGCAGAGGACCAGTGTAAAACCGCTGCAGTCAAGTAATTTTTTTCAAGTCACCCTAACCAGATTGAGAGTAGCCACTCTGTGAAACAGCTGATCCTCTGCATTCACATTTGAGAGGCAACGAGGGTGCCTTCACAGCACTGACACTGCAGTTCACCTTAGGTACTTGAGCTTTCTCAGAGTAAGCTGAGAGTACAGCTGCACTGGTTGTACTTCACCTGAACCCATACTCCTTGCTTCTTATTAAGGCAATGCCCGTACACAAAAAAAAATACAGCCTTGTTTTGCTGTGGCTGCAAACACTGTTCATATTAGAAACAGCTGCAAAATCATCTATTTCTCTGGGTTGTTCTGCTTTGCTTCTTACCTAAGTGTCTTTCATTTCAATGAGTTCTACAGTGAGCTAACTACTGACCTATATTTTTTCTCTTAGCTTTAAATTTAATGTCTCTAAGTTTCATCCAATCCTTTATTACTATTGAAAGGGCATATAAAGACATTCTCATTGACTGTTTTTCAGTTCTGGTTTAGAAAGTCTACAAGTTTCTTGGTAGACTTCATTTTTTTCTGCACATAATCTGAGCAATATGTCACAAAGAGAAGGCTTTTTCTGTGAGAAAGGAAGGAGACTCTATTCTGACAGATCATTTATAAAGATCTGATGATATAATGAAAAACTCTAATGTTTTGTAATGTATGTATCAAGTGTCTTCATATCATAGATTGAATTTAATTTTACTTTGTCAGAATTTGATGTCCTGAAAATTATGTTGATTCTGCAGATACTGCATTTCCCAGTGAAATGCATTTCTTTGAAAATTCTCAAAAGCAACAAAAAAGTGCTTTAATATTTTTACATTAAAAATACCAAAACTAATTATTCTTTAAAATATAAAAATAGAGATGAAAATCTCATTGTCCAATTCACAGCCTATTCCCAGAATTACAAACAAAACTTGAAATTGTGGTCTTTTCAGTCCCATTATTTGAAACCAACATGAGATTTTCCTAAGGCAAGCCCAACTACACCAAAATTATTCTGGCAGATGTTTGTCTAATATTTAACAAAGAATGCTTCTTCTCCTCCTCCTTCTCCTTCATTTTGTGAGCCACTAGTGTGCATCAGGATCCCTACTGAGTGCTTATTTCTGCATTTTGATGGCTAGAATCTTCATTATTCTTTAAGTGGAAGCTGAAATTCTCGCATGGTCAGATGCCAGTAGGAATTGGGCCTTAATTAAAACATCAAATAGCCAAAATTAAATTGCAGGAGTTGGCAGCATTGTCTTAGCTTGCTGAGAAAGAAAAGCAGGCAACTTTTTGTGTAGCTGGAACCTCTCAAGTGATGTTCTGACTCACACAGACAAAAACCACATGACCATATTTTGAGAACTTCTCTTTGCACCTTAATCTAATTTGGCAGTCCTGGGGCTCAACTGGTTTTCTGAAGAGCAGTATCATAAATCACTGTCATTACTGTCTTTACCCACCAAGAAGCACAGACCCCATATTGTGAAACTGTGTTACAATGCTTCTTCAGATGTAAGTTTGTTTGGAAGTGTTCTGAGCTCCTAGATGTCCTTCATAGTGACACATGCTAGCTCCACACATTTTTATAAGGAAAATCTGTGCACTTCTTACTATTAATCATTGAATCTGTGACAGGCTTAGTTTAAGGTGCAATTGCAATGTTTTCGTGAATAACATCATATTTTTCTGCTAAGATAAGGTATCCACTGGATACCTGGGGATAGGTTGTCTGTTTTGCTAGATTCCTCATGTCCAAAAGTAACAAGGTAAAATAAAATAACTTTTTGGCTTGTCCGATGCAATTTTGAAAATGTACTTCTGGAGGGGTAAATAATTTGAAACAGGACTACAAAAGGTTAATTCAAAGGTAAGAGTGGAATAAATAAATACAAGGAAAACATAATGCATGTTCATGGACCTGAAAGGTTGAAGGAAAGTAGATGCAGATGGAAAGTGATATGGAAATAAAAAATAAAACAAAGAGATGTGAGGATTCCTTGGAAGAAGAAAGAAATAAAATAAGAAAGGAAATGGCCACAAGTGAGAAAAAATGAAGAGAACATGTGTTAGAGTTTTCATTCAAATCTACTTTTGCTAGTAACTATGTGTTCCACATTCAGATACTTCATGTTTCAGAAAGGAAAGGTTGACATTTTCTCAAGTGTTGTATTGTTGTAGCACTTTTTCCTAGAAATCTACCTGCCAAAGCAAGAAAAGTGGAGCCTATCTTTAAGGAACATATCATAGGTTCCTGTGAGCTAGGGGCAGGGAAAAAAAAAAAAAACCTACTAAATATAAAACCAAGACGTTCATCTGTGCTCATAAATGCATTGGGAGACAACAGTAAAATAAAATACACATGGTCTTGAAAATGTGATGAAGAAGATTATGGAACTTAACTACATGGGCATCATCTCATCTGCAGACAGCTGCTGAACCAGAGGGCTTTCCATACCCGGTAGTAAAGAGAGAAAAGGGCTTGAGAGAGAAAACTGATCACAGAGTCAAAGAAAAATAAAAGACCAAGCAAAGCAAGAAAAGAAGTTTGCTGCTCTGCTGAGAAAGGAGCAGTTACAGAAATCTATGTAGCAAGGAAGATAGGAAAGGAAGCAAACCCTGGTAAAGCAGAGACTGGTGCTCAAGAAAAGAAGAACTGGGCAGGCAAAGTCTCAAGAGAGACTGAAACACAAAATGGTATTCTGAAAAATGATATTGTTGAAATCCTGCTAATAAAGAAGGAGATGTCAATAGTAACTGTGTTGACAAAGATGAGGAAAGGAGAGAAGATTCAGGTTATCTTCCAGAGAAACCAAACACTCCTTGGAGGAAAAAACAACAACAACAACAACAAAAATAAAATAATAAAAAACTGAGACCAAGGTCAACTGGTTGTTCTACATTTGGTTTCTTGAAAGATGGTTATAGAAGGTGATAAGTTTTATCTTCTCAACAAATGGACTGTACCTAGGTCCCTTAAACTCATACTGATACATCTAGAAGAACAGCTAAGAAACAATCTAAAGTTAACTCGTTTTTTCATCTTAGTGCACACGCCATCAGCAAATACCCTTACAGAAATAGAATGACAATGGCCTTTCACTGGCATAATGTTTGGTGAAGAATGAAGCTGGGCATAAGTCCTAGGGTAACTGAGCATCCTAGTATTAGTCGCATTTCTTCTCCGGTCTACATATTGGAGATAGAAAGAACAAAAAAATCTGAAATATAGCATACAAATAAAGGAGAGACAGAGCACAAAGATGCTTGTGAAGAGAAAAGATCTCTAATATAATTTCTAACATAATTAGAAAGAAAATATGAGGATATAAGTAACTGAAACAGGATTAAATTTTGCAAGTAAGAAACCTCTATCATGCACATGGGGATGAATAAACTTCTGTTTGAAGCTGAGAATTCACTAACAAGGGAAAAGAAAGACATGGGTGTATACACCTGATCACAAGATGAGTGCAAGCATGTGCTGCAACTGAGAAAAATGTTATTCTGACTCTGGTATATTTAGGATCCTAGTGTTTGCAATAAAAATTGTGAAGCTGTGACGTAGGTTTCCAATAAAAATTAATCTGCAATATTCTGGAGTATTTATAATATTTTATTTTAACAATTAACTACAGTACTTGAATACAGTACTTTTACCATGTATATTTAATGCAGATTCTTCTCCAGTTAAGACATATAGCACTTAAATTAGGTTCTCGGTGTCCCATTTTTGGGCTATCCATCTCTATAGACCACAGATGAGGTACTTATTCCCATGAGCTCTTGTTGCTTATGGGTGAGCCTAGCATCAAAAGACAGTTCAGCTGCTTATTTGAATAATAAAACTAATCTTACTGACATCTGTGGGGAAAAGAAGTTAAACAATGAATCAGAAAAAGCTGTGCAGTAAGTCTAGTCAGTCAGTTGCCACACCAATTTTTCATTATTTGCTACTTCTTCAGAAAGTCCATGTAGCTATGGAAAAGCACAAGATGACTGGAGGAAAACATGTTTTTTATTTATTATAGATAGGTGAGAAGAACATTAGCATTAGGGGACAGTGGTAATGTATTGATAGATCCATTGATAGATAGATTGATAGATTTCTTGGAGAATATTATTTGATGTAACCCATGTGAATTACTGAATTCCACAAACATTACATGTGATCCCTTGAGATTATTCTCTTTCTCTGTCATTGA
The DNA here is from genome assembly GCF_964034855.1 of Anser brachyrhynchus. Taxonomy (NCBI): domain Eukaryota; kingdom Metazoa; phylum Chordata; class Aves; order Anseriformes; family Anatidae; genus Anser; species Anser brachyrhynchus. Next base: position 45,081,977 of record NC_137697.1, read on the forward strand.
AGCAGAAACTTACAATATAAATAAATATGAATATATATGCATATATACATATATAATGTAAATATGATATATCTTGGCTTCACAACTTTCATGTGCTATACTTTTCTTTTTTTCAAAATGCAAAATTTAAATACTAAAATAATGTAGATGCCAAAAAGCTGAGATTTTTCACAAGTAGATCAATCTACATTTGTCTTTGTCCATTTCCTGCACCGATTCACCTTATTCATTAAAAGTACAGCAGTATCTATCCAAAACCAACCCTAAGTCTATTATAAACATCTTCTGAAAGCCAGCCTCTCTAGTTACCACATCCAAGCTGCCTCTGCTTAATAATAAACTATTCAAATCAGTTGAAATTCAGATTGTAGTAGTTTAAATGTTAAAAATAACCTAACATAAAGTTGAAGATGAGATGCATATTAGTGCATTCTAATTTTACATTCATTATTGCAGTCAGTGAAGGACAGATCAAAAATTCTGGAACACGAACATGCTAAAAGTAAACATTTTTTGGTTGCATATTGATTGGTTTTGTTTCTTTTTCATACCTTCCCAATTCAAAGTATCTGGATAATATTACTCCCAAATTTAGAATTTCTTACTGAAATTTATATGAAGCCACCAACATTGATTTTCTAATGACAAACAGTGAAGATATTTCTAAAAGAGAGTAGGATGACTTCTTTGTGAAATTGTTTCTGGGATGAAAGAAAGCGTGCATGAGAGGGCATACACAGGTTTATTAGTATAGATATACAACCAACTGAATCTGTCAACCCATGATGACACAAAATTTTGTCAAAATAGCAAAATTAATACAAAAATTTATTTGCCTCCATATATATTTTGTAAGATTCCTGCAAAGCGTACTTTTTTCCCAGAATTCCCTTCTGTGGATGGAGAATTTCAGACTTTTTGGCCTTCGTTCCTGTTCAAGACCACCTGAAGCTCTGACATCTGAAAACACACTGCGATAGAATGTGATTCCCATCTTCCCCATAGCTCTCCTCTTTGGCATGTCAGCAAGGGCACATGGATAGATTTAAAAAAAAAAAAAAAGAGAGAGACAGAAAAGTACTTCTTTGGCATGCAATTAAATTTTAAATTCTGTGTGATGGGCAGGGTGTTCCCTCTGGGGACATCAATTCTCAAATGATGGCTGGCACTTTTCCCATAAGGATGGTATTAGAAATAGGGTTTCCTTGCAACTGCTCTGGGATCACACAGCTTCTGAGCATTTCTCTGGAATAGGCAAGTGGCGCATGTTTCCTTGCCAACTGTGCTTGCATCCAGGTGTTTCCTCTTGTTCAATGACTGTATTGTGACTGTTTGTTAACCATGACTTATATTTCCACAGTAGTGACAGATGGGAGTAAATGCCATAGATAGCGCTCAAAACACTCGGTTTTGTGTTGTTTCCCAAGAGTCAACACTGAAGGAAGTGGAAGTTTTGTATCAAAGTTTACATTCCTGGACAGGAATAGGCATGGAGTTAATAGGAAGAGAAAATAATCCAACATTTATTTTTTGCTTAACAGAGAAATAATTCGCTAGGTCAATGACTAATCTCTAAGCAAAATTACCAGATATATCTAGTCAAGTGAAATGAATGAGCTATCAGTAAACTAAATGCATACTAATGTCTAATATCTTTGCAAACAGTCACAGCACTGAGACATTAAATAGACCTGCCTTTTCCCGTGTCTATTTCTTAAAAATACTGAAAATGGTGATATTTTCTTTTCTGTCTAGTTCAAAATCAAAGAAAATAAATTCTCTGTTGTATATGACAGAGAAGAATTTTGAAAAATTTTTACATTATCTGACATGGGAGAAACTCTGTCAATGTAGCAAGGCTAACATTGTCATAGCAGTTCAGGGTCAATGTTGGAAAAGAGAAAAATGATATTGATAAATATGGCTAGAGGAAGTAATGGGCATGAATCTTTCTCTGCTACAGCCTCTATTTAAGACCTTATAGGAAATAAATAAATAAATAGATAGATAGATAGATAGATAAATAAAAAAATATATTTCCATCATTTTCTGCAGGAGCTTGAAACAATGAGCTGAATACTCCATTGGTATAAATTAGTTATGCTTTCTGGATTTCATATGGACTTAAGCTACCTAAGAATCTACAGGATGGCATTCTGGACTGGGTCAAATTTGAAATACAGAGGATTATTTAAAATAGCTGGGTTTAATTAATACATTTATTTAAAAATACCTGTGTACCATTGTTGATCCAGTATGTTTCGATCTCCTTGGAAACACACGCTAAAAAATTCCCCTTAAAAATAAGTAAATAAATAAATAAAATCCAAGAAGAAGAAAAGAACTATAAACATGTCTGTGGCCTTCAAAAGATCTGAATGCTTAAATCAAAGAAAAACCTACAGAAATGTTTCCCTCAGGGAAGGAATGATAAAGAGTTGAAATACTCCCTGCAGGTGAGATCTATCATCCTGTGGAATCATCTCTTCAATTTTTTAATTAGAATTTTTCATTTTGTTTAGCCAACTAAAAACAATTTTACTTACAAGACCTCCATGGCCAGAGTAAAACTTTCTGCCCAAATACTTCCAGTATTTTTATGTTTCTTTTGACCAAAACTTACTCTCTGAGCATTTCCAAATAATTTAAGAGAAACATTCAACAGGATTTAACTATATTCCCTTGCAAACTACAGTAGAACTTTTTACAATTAGTTGGTGGTGGCTCCAAGCTCCAGACAAGGGAATAGATCCAAGTAATTTCCAAGGTGTTGCTTCAGAGGTAACATTTCCTGAGGAAAACAATCTCCAAGACATAACAGAATCTTAGGCATAAATAATGGCATTGTTGACATTAAAAGAAGCTACATATACTTTTTTCATTACCATTGCTGAGCTTTCCTTTTCAAATTCATGGCTGACAAGGTGATCCCAGATTTTAGGGCATGGTTAGCATTCATTTGTCAGATGGCAGAGAACTTGCCTCCCTAACGCTGGCTGGTGGAGGTCATTTATTTCTTACAGGACCAGACCCCACGTTGCCCCTGACAGGAGTCCATCATGTGGAGATGTGACCTGTTACTGACTGAAGGATGCCTGAAGCACATTGAGGAACATTTCTCCAAAGGCTTTGGTTCTGTAGCCATGGAGATCCTTGGGAATCACATTTTTGCATTCCAGATCTCCCCATTTTATATTTATCACTAGCCAAGGCCTAGGGATAAAGTAGTACATTAACTTTTTTTTTTTTTTAAAAAAAAAACAACAACTGTATTTGCAATAATGAAACCAACTTTGAAAAATGAAAAAAAAAAAAAAAGATTATTAAGTTGCTTGGCAATTAACTAGAGATCTGCTCTGCTAGCTGCCACATCTTCCCCCTAGGTTAAACTACAACAATCCTTTCTTAAACTAAGATGGAGTCACTTTTGCCCTAATTGTCTAAAATGGTGTGCAAGCATCATCCACTGGAATTTACTGGGTATCACATTTTTCAGTGGCTTTCCTCAAAGAACAGGCTGCAGATTACCTCCTCAGGAAAAGAAAAAAAAAAATGTTTGTCTTTTATTCATGGAGAAAGAGAGGGAGAGAGAGAGACTTATGTATACATACAATTTTTGTTTTAACCTTCAGACATGTTAAGTCCCATACATTTGCAAAAGAACAAAGTGGGATGATGAGGTGAAGGGCTAGAAAATACAGATGACAGTTGAATCTCCTATTAGCAAAAGTCAGGTAGTGCTATGAACTGACTTGTTTTGGCTGTAGGTTTCCTGGCAGAGAACATACAGAGCTGGCTTTTGCATAGCAAATCTTTAAGAGAGGTCAAAGTGACCTTCAAACAAGCAGGATACAAGTATTTCTTTAAAGTAGATCCATGATGGGTTTTCTTGTCAGAATAATAGCAACAGCACATTAACTCTATTCAAGCTGATAGCCTGCGGTCTGCCTCATTACTATGACTCAAACATTGTTTGAAGTTGTAAACCAAAGAAAATGAATGGTTATGTTTCACCAGGTGTCAAAGGCCCCAAAACCAGCTGCAGTTTGCCACTTTATGTTGGCAAGAGTTGTTCTAGTAAACTAAAATGAGTTAGGATAATGTCTGTACATTAGCAAAAATGAAATCTAAAGTCCATATGATGCCTTCTGCTTTCCTTGTACACTCCAGCATGTTCAAAGTCATCAAGCCTCTAAGCAGAACCTGTACTGGAACAAGTGGAAGAGCAGTGATTCTACATTTGTCTTTATATATCTTTGCTGATATGAAAGCATTAACAGTACCTCTCAGGTCAGAAGTAATAAGGGAGAACAGTTATCGCCCCACCTAATGCAGTCTCAAGCAACCCAATGTGACACTTTAAGGACAAGTCATTCTTGCTGTGCCAAAACACTGTGTGCCAGCACTAGTTTGGTTTAACAGAAGATGAATACAACAAAACCCAAGTCTCCTGCCAATCTGCAGAAACTGCCTTTCCCTGGGAGCCAGTGGAGCCAGGAAAGGTTGTGTCATAGTGTAGAACTGTTCTACATGGCTCTAGGAGGCAAAAAAAAAAAAAAAAAAAAAAAAAAAAGGCAAAGCTTTCAAATACGAAAGTTAATTTTATCCTCTTTATATGTATATATTTTTGCATAGTTGTCCTGGTTCCTGCTGGGTTAGAGTTAATTTTCTTCCTAGTAGCTGGTATAGTGCTGTGTTTTGGATTCAGGAAGAAAATAATATTGATAACACACCAATGTTTTAGTTGTTGCAGAGCAGTGCTTACACTGAGCCAAGGACTTTTCAGTTTCTGAAGCTGCTGTACCTGCGAGGAGGCTGGGAGTGTACAAGGAGCTGGGAAGGGACAGAAAACTGGCCAAAGGGATTTCCAATACTGTATACTGTATGGTGTCATGTTGAACAATAAATCTGGGAGGATTGGCGGGGTGCTGCAGGCTGCCACTTCTTGGGGATGGAACGGGCATTGATCAGCCTGTGGTGAACAATTCTATTGTGCATCACTTGTTTTCCATATTCTATTATTCATTTATTTATTTAATTAATTGTTCATTTATTCATTCCTTTTCTGTCCTATTAATCTGTCTTTAATTAATTTCAACCCACAGGTTTTACCTTTTTTTTTTTTTTTTGATTTTCTCCCCCATCCCACTGAGAGGGAGTGAGTGGATGACTGTGTGTGCTTAGCTGTCAGCTGGGTTAAATCACAAAAATAGTATTATGAATAGTTTGTAAAATATGAAATCAAAGCAGTAAAACCGGAAGCAACCAGACTTTGGTTGATGAAAGGACATTTGCTGCTGTGTTTTGCCCAAGTTTCTGTAGCTCGGCCAGCTTCATTTAGAGGGGTGTGATAAGACAGTACAGTTATCTATCAGCTACCACAGGTTACGTCAGTGGTGAATAGATTAGGGGAATTCACTGTGAAGGAAGCATCAGCAAATTGGTCTTTAGGCTATGTTTGTATTAGTAAATAAGCAGAATCAAAGAAGAGTGAATCAAAGAGTAGAATCAAAGAAAGAGCCCTGCAGTGTGTTTAACCCCTAGCACACCCATGGGCATCACTCTGTCATATGCCATACTGTGCTCTGCATTATGATGCCTGGCAGCGACACAAGTGAGGACCAAAATCAAGAAGTGATTTGAATGTGACCACTGTGGTCAGGGCCAGGGAAAGGCTTGAGAAGTTATTTGAGGACTGAGAAATGAATAGGCTTGTGTAGTATGACCACAGAGGATGGGATACAACAGCTCCAGTGAAATTTCAGGTTATACATCCTATGTTGCAGCAAAGTGGTTGCTGTGCTCTTCACACCAGGCTCCCAAACAGGGATCTCTGAATAGTTCTCCAAGTGTCTGTCCTTGTCCGACTGTCCCTGAAAGCCCTTCCTCCTGCCTCCTCCTTTCTGACAGTTGTTCTGTCTGGAGTCTGCACATGCAAAGGAGATGTGTTACTAAACTTCTGTGGCAGTAAGAGCAGGCAATATATACTTTTCCTCTGTTTCTCCTAGACTGTCCCCGAGGTGGTTTCTCCCATTCAAAGCCATCTGACCGTTTTTCATGCCCTTCCCCAGCAATTTCTTATCTTTTTCTTGCACCATAAATTCTCTGTCAAGTCACCAAGTTCAGACTGCTTACTTGTGCTTTAGTACCAGTCCTGAATTTAGCCTTATTTTCTTTATCCCATGACCCATTTTATTCATTCTGATACCTTCTGAATGCCTGCTGGTACCTTTTCCTTCAGCAGTCCTGTCTGATGGATGTGTTTCCACAAACATTTATGTAGTGATAATTTACTAGGCATGGACAATATTTTCATCTGCTTACTGAGCAAGTAACTGACAATTCCGGACAAGTCTATAATGATTGCCATGTAGGCCAGTTTAGGGAACTGGCACAGCTGAAAATCAAGAGATAGATTTCAGTACAACAGACAGGCTCCAGCAATTCCCCCCACAACAAAATGAGTAGAGCAGGGTTGCCTCCTGGAGTTCATCCTGCAAATCTCATTGAAAACAGCAACTATTTCTTTACCTGATCCTCCAGTAACAAGGCTGCCTCCCAGCCCACCAGTGAATCTCCACACAGAGTTCAACCCTGCAGGAATCTGAGACCGAAGGGAAATCAGACACAACCTAGAGCACAGGTCTGGGGGTTGGAATTGTTCTTTCACTTAGATGCTTTCTGGCTATCTTGTCAGATTACAGAGAGAAAGAATGAATGGAAAGCACCCGGCTATTTGGTATACAGGGGTGAAAAAACAAGTATTTCAGGTGTGGGAAACTTGATAGTAGGAGGCCAAAGGGGTGAACGTGAGAAAAGAAACAGCAGGAAGCCAAGGAGGTATTTGTTTTCAGAAGAGACAAGAGAAATAAATGATACTACACAAGAATATGTGGTCATGTGGGTACAGATATCTCCCTGTAGACTGTGTTAGAGTTGCAGGAAATAAATACCTAATAGCTTCTTAGTCACTAAGGAATAAGAACTAGAACATAGACTGGTGAATATTTTTATTTGTTGTTGTCTGTTGGTTTGTTTTTTTTTTTCAAGAAAATAACGGAAGAACTACTTGAAAGCCCATTGTCTTATTCAATCTCCAGAGAGTTTTAGAGGATTTTGTCAGCAGCTCTCTTGTGATATAAGATCAAAACAGCTATGGTGGGTCTGGCTAAAGATCCCTATAGCTATGCATCATATTTCTGACCCTGGTCAGAAGCTGATTCCATATGAAATAACATAGGAGCAGCTCAGCACACAACGAAACTTCTCATGCTGAGGCCTCCCATTTTCTAACAGACATAGTTTAGAGATACAGTTGTGTCTATATCCTTGTGATTAATGACATTTTGTACTTCTCTATTAAACTCTTTTTGAACTTATTTACACTTCTGATTTACCAGGATTTAGTTCCTCAAAGAATACTTGTTCTGAATCTACAGCTGATACGCAGAGCAATGACCTTGGTTAATGTCCTTTTTTTTTTTTTTTCCCACAACATATTTGTGTGAGCACAAAACTTTATGACACATTTTTATTTCAACCTTAAAAAAATCTATAGCAACAGTTTTTCCTAAAGTAGTGAAGTTTTCCACAGTAATCCCTGTGATTTTAACATATCTAAGACCTTCAACGGTCTGCATCTCTTACCTCTTGAGCACAAATAGACATCTTCCTTTAAGAGGGGAAGGGACTGGACTGGCAAACCTGGAATATGGCCATCCCATTGACTCTCAATCTGGTCTGGAAAGTATGTTCATACACTTTTGGTAATGGTGCCAACATAAGAATCTCTTCAAGAACAGAGCATTTTTCCCTTCAGAAAATGAACTGAATCAGATACAGAACTTGTCTGCACAGATTCATTCCTGCTCATCTCCATGTGTGGCATTAAGGTCAATGGGAAAAAACAGGCTTCTGAAACAGAAGCATTCACACATTCAATTACTCAGAAATAACTGTTGTGTTTCCAATTCACATCCTACATCAACATTCACTTGTAGACAGCACAGCTTGTAGCAAACAGAAAAGGAAATGTCTGCCAACATTTTCGCTGGGAGAGAGTATTTCCAGAAAGAACAATATTTCAATTAAAGTAGATGTATTAGTAACATTATCACAGAATACAGAACAGCTGAGGTTAAAAGGGGCCATTGGAGAACATCTGGTGTAGCCACCCCGCTTAAGCAGGGACACCTATAGCAGGTTGTCCTGGACCATGCCCAGGTTTCTTTTGAAGATCTCTAAGGAGAGAGACTCCACCACCTCTCTGGGCAACCTGTGTCTGTGCTCAGTCACTCACACAGCATAGAATTGCTTCCTGGTGCTTAGAGGGAATCTCCTGTGTTCCAGTTTGTGCCCATTGCCTCTTGTCCTGGCACTGGGCGCCACTGAAAAGAGCTTGGCTCTATCCTCTTTGCACCCTCACTGCAGGTATTTATTTGCGCTGATAATATCTCCTCTGAGCCTCCTCTTCTCCAGGCTGACAAGTCCCAGCTCTCTCAGCCTTTTCACAAAGGACACATGCTCCAGTTCCCTCAACCATCTGCGTGGCCCTTTGTTGGACTTTCTCCATAATGTCCATGTCTTTCTTGTACTGAGGATCCCAGAACTGGGCTCAGCACTCCAGGTATGGCTTCACCAATGCTGAGTAGAGAGGAAGGATCACCTCTTTGCAATTTGTTACCTAAAGATTCAGTAGAGTCAGTAAATATGAAAAGTAAAGTTCAGCTATTAAATAGACTGAAACCTTCTCCATTGTACCTCCCTCCATCTGCTTCACATTCTTTCCCTGCCTTTTTTTTTTTTAATAATGAATGAAAAGAATAACATTTTTCCTACTTCTATTAACAAGGAAAAAAACAAAGTGAAATATCAACTAAACAGAAAGTTGCAGTCCATCTCTAGCCTAAAATTCTGTTTAGTTCCTCATGAGTGATGTTCTGCATTCATACTTTCTCTACACACACCTGAGCTGAGTGAGGTTCTCTCTCAACACTGTTAAAAAGCACTTCTTTACAATCACCAGCAGCCTGCAAAATATTCTCAATAAATCATGTAATGCAGTGCCCTATGAATCACTTCAAGGGTTATTCTCTCTCATACTTATTATATGAAGAATACACATAGTTTTTAAATATCATAATCTAAATAGAATTTAGAAAGATATTTTTCTCTTGACCCTTTTTGGGGAGAAGTTTTTATATAAAAATGTGGTTTTATAAAGAGTCTGCCCTGTACATAAGAACATAGTTCTGATGGCTGCTTAGCCAAGATATAACTTGAGACACATTACTATTCCACAAAATAAAATAAAATAAAATAAAATAAAATAAAATAAAATAAAATAAAATAAAATAAAATAAAATAAAATAATATAATATAATATAATATAATATAATATAATATAATATAATAAAAATAAAAGACTTCACACTTACTCCCACCCTTATTTATAAAGAATTATACAAGAGTACTTCAGAAAACACCAAAATTCAGGTTTTCTGTCAATGCTTATTTAAAAAAAAAAAAAAAAAGTTAAAATAGATAGAGTTTGGTTCAAAAACCAACTAGACAAAGGTCTAAGTGCATCTGCTCTGGAAAGCCTCAGGTTGTATCTTGTTCACTTGGTAGATTTGAAGTGTGGGAGCCAAACACCAGCAGGAAATGGGTGTATATTATAAAAACTACCCAAAAATAAAGTTTTTAAATCAAACATTTACTAGACTAGGGTCTTGTATGTCTCCTGTGAATACTGTACTGTGGTGGCTACTGCATGAAGAACACTGCCCTCCTCTGTAGGAAATCAACATCTCCATAGCTGCTAACCTGGCTCTTAAGGCCTTCTGAGCAACAGTTCCTTACAATATTTGAAGAACTCTTCAAACGTATTACAAAAATAAATAAATTAATAATAATAATGGAGAAAAACAGTCTGAGGTGTTAAGCATGTATCTCTGAGTGCCAGATCAACCCTCCTCAGTGACGTTAAATGCCAAAGACAAAGGCAGAGGGCCAAAACAGCGAGCAGAATTGACCAAGTTGTTCTTTGGAGTAAGGGCGGAATGAAGTTTTGTCAAAGGGTAGAGGAGCTAACATGTCCCTAATGGGATCCAGTGAGAGGGTGACAGGCCTACCACAGCAGTGAGACTTCCTTAAAATGAATGTAAGCCTATAAAACCAGGTGAATAGAATTAAAAGAAGAAGTGGAGGTGAGGTAAGGGAGCATCAGTTAACCAGAGTAGGCTGAGGGGAAATTAATAGAAAGACAGATTAGGATGGTTGAAATGATACAAATCAGGAAATGAGAGTTAAAATTACAGCTGAACAAATCTGTTAGATGCCTAGAAATTATTTTTTTCTTGTGCTCTGGTGCTTGTTAAAGTTGCCTGCAGATAAGTGTTTGACATGGTAATCAAAACAGAGAAGAATTATAGAAGCGTCCTTGTTAAGAATAATAACAGCAACAAATAAAACCCAGATAAACAACAAAACCAGCAGTTCTTTTTTTTTGGAGACAGCATAACTAGTGCAAGGCAGCTGGGAGTCACAAAGACAGTATGTCCACATTATGTTCACATATATCACATCTTACCTTGTCTTCATTTTAAAGTTTTCATCAGCTGTGCCTGCAAAGTAGCACCTACACCCACCCACGATAAGCTGTTATAAAACCTTCTCCACTTGGCATCAGCTGGAGCAGAGCATGGCAGGTGTATGTCAGCATTCCCTTCCAGTAGGTGGGAAGAAGCCCCCAGGTATACATGGCTGCGTTGGCTACAGTCACTGGCACCTCGTGTGTTTTCCTCTGCTGTCTTGGCACTGATATCCCTGGAGTGGATAATTACAGGATTGCTTTCACAGTAGCTCATCTCTCTTGGAGAAATACACAGAAGAGAATACACAGCGACAGACTGCACATCCAAAATTTAAAATGCCAACTGCCTTCAGTCCAGCACCTCTCATGTGTGACTCAATACTTGAGGAAAAACAGACCTCTGAAGACTGAGAGATGCTTTGCCTTGATCCAAAAGCAAAGCCAAATAGATTTTTTGAATGTGTGTGAAAAGTGTGAAACCTTGTCAACCTCAATGTTCTTATTCAACAAATTCACACAGAAGTACAGCACTAGGGCTGTCATATGAATAGTGCTAAATACATGCAAAGAATGAAGGAAGTGAACATAAGCATTTGCTCCTTGGGAACTTGCCATCACCAACACACTGGTATAGTCAAACTGAAAGGGATTGATGTCGCATGTACAAGCGATCTAGCTTGCTCAGCAAACAGCTCCCCAGCCCATTAGAGGAATGTCAAACCTTTGGGTTATTTTAACTGTAACCTCTCACAAATAGTATGTCTTCACTGAATGAAGTAAGATAAAGAAGGAAAATCTTCAGTGCTTTAGGGTACTAAGACTCAATGGGATGACTGTGAATAAATAGATGCACAGATACACCTTCTCTCTGTTGTGATACTTTTGCAAGCAACAATCACTTTTATGTAGCTGCCTAGGCAGAGTGTGCAAAACCACATGGTGTCTGTGGTTGCTTACTAAAGTTTCCAGAGGACTGTTGTGTTTTCTGCCTCTAAGCTGCTTTCCTGCAGTGACTACTGCTCTGAGGATGTGTTGGATATATAATTACATTATTTGCTAGCAACTTCCCTCTCACTGTATGAGCCTAAGTAAATTAAAAACTATGCACTGAAACTATATTATTATAACTGTTTTATTCATACCAAGTTATTAGGAATTTGCTAGAATTTACAATACAGTAGCAAATTTCTTATTATGTGCTCTGAACTACTTCAAAAAAATCAACAAAAATAGGCCTTTCTTTTGAAAAGTAAATTTATAGGCAATCAGGCAACTCTGCAGTTAGAAGGATGCTATGTTGTCAGAGGCAAGAAGTTCTGCTCAACTTCAGCCTGAATATGTGTCAACCCTGACCGGAGAGATCTGCTCTCACAAAACAGTGTTTACTCAGCCCTTCTCTTTAATACCAGATGAGTTCTGTTAGCACTAACTAGAAGGGTGACTTTGATCACAGCCTGAAACACTAGCAAGGGAAATTGTTTACAAACTCATGCTTTCATCCAACAGAAATGGGAGAGGCTTCTGCACCAAGAAAATAGAGAGCAAATTGCAGGTAATATAAACAGGCAGCAGTGAGAGGTAACTGAAATTAGCAAAGCAAATTAAAATCATGCATTCACACACATGATTCTATGCAACTATTCTATGGACTTTGCTAGTACTGCTTCACATGCATAGCTATTCCTTATTCTGTTTCCATGCATTGGTCTAAACTTTGAATATATATCTTCAAACATTCTTCACCCAGCATTAGACAATTCTCCAAAAATAATGAACAAAAGCAAAATCCCTCATGCAAGGTCTTCGAGTGTTAGTTTGGATAGTCTCAGTGGCAAGGAAGATACTCTGATACAAGATACAGGTAGTGTCATCAAGAGTAGCTAGACTTTGCACCAGCTCTCTCCCACCTCTCCTTCACATACAGAGTCCCCAAAACACAGCTCCAACTTCATGCTTTCCCTCATCCTTATCATTATACCATCATAAATGAGGTTTATACACTTCATTCCCTTCTCAGCATTGTTCTACATACTTTGTCACCACTTAGGTCTTCCTCACCTTCCTAAGGCTAAAGTACAGTTTTCACCATGGGTGGATTCCTATACAACTAATGAGAAACTTCTAAATCTGCCCAGAGTAAGACATGGCATCTACAGGTCATGTTTCTTTTGTTTCTTGTTTGTACTTAAGAATCCAGAAAACATGAAGTTTTTCAAAGTTATTTGCCTACTTATTTCTCTGTCACTCATAGTAAAAGAACCTGTCGTCACAGATCCATGGGATTTGTGGCACCTAACCTTTTCAGAGTAGAACACTACCACAACACCCTAGCTTCAGTAACAATTTTAATTTCTTAGATTTAGCAATTTATCACCAGATTTTGTATGTCTGGTACTAGTGTGTTGAAGGGAGCTGGAATGTCCAAGGGAATAAACTCTGCAAAGGAGTTTACAGGAGATACAAAGGACTGCATGTACAAGGCAGAGAGAGAGCCATTTTGATCTTAGAATCATAGAATCTCCCGAGTTGGAAGGGGCCCACAAGGATCGTTGAGTCCAACTCCCGGCTCCACACCAGCCAAAAATCAGACTGAGTGTCTGAGAGTGTTGTCCAGATGCTTACCAAAATTTGACAGGCTCAATGCTGTGACCACTGCCCTGGGGACACTCTTTCAGTGCAACCACCCTCCCAGTGAAGAAAACTTTCCTAGTATCCAATCTGAACTTCTCCTAATTCAGATTCAGCCAATTGTTCACCCATCGTATTATGTCCTTGGCTAGCTGTGTGATGGGCATTTTGTCCAGAAGGATACTGTGAGAGACAGTACCAAAAACTTTGTTGGTAGACAAGAGTATGCCTACTGGCTTCCCTTGGTCAACCAGGCAGGTAACCTTGTCATAAAAGGAAATTAAAAAATAATAATAATAACATTCCCCTTAAACAGGACTTTCCCCTTGTGAACCCATGTTGGCAGTGACCAGTGATTCCATTGTCTTTCAGTAACTCCCAGAAAAACCTTCTCCATAAAAAGAGATACTGAAGTGAGACTGACAGGCCTCTAATTACCAGAGTCTTCTTTCTTACCCTTCTTGAAAACTGGAAAAACATTTACCACCTTCCCATCAACTAGGACCTCTCCACATTTCCAAGACCATGGAAAAATATGTGAGAAAGGTCTTGTGATGATGTCAGCCAGCTCCTAGAGTACCCAGGGATGAATCCCTTCTGTAGAATTTATGGCGTAACTGTTTGACCTATATAGGCAGACTTTCTAAACCTGTTACTCTGCAGTATATCTATTTTTACTGCTTCTTGGATGGCATAGCTACCATTCAAAATCCCATGACTAATCATAATGCATTTCCTTACACAAAATACAACTTCCTGCACTTTCCCAAGGACATGTGGTAAAAATCACCTATTGTTTGCAACAGTTGTTTCTGCAATTGTAAGAGTTAAATCATGAAACTTATCTTTAAATACTATGCTTGATACTTAAAGAAAATAATAAATTAGAGTACATCTCATTGCAGTTGAATGATATGCTTTACACAGCCTGTCTCACATTTGTAGATACAGCAAATGATGAGAGTTTAATTAAACTTATATCTTACATGTACTCATTTTCTCACAAGCAAAAGTAATTAATCCAATTTTAACATACGAACAAGGCAACATCTATTTGTTTTTGTTACAGAGCTGAAAAGAAGGAATTTCCTTCCAGTATCCTCTTAGATGAGAAAAGTGTTTTCTTCCATTAGGAAATAGTCCTAAAAATTCAGAGTACAATTGACTCAACTGCATAAGATGTAGAGCATGCACCTGTAGATACTCAAAATGAGCTTTTTCCAGTGAAAACTTAAACCTAAGAGAATTTGTGATAGAATACAACAGAAAGTTGAAGGAGAAATTTGACTCAGTGTCTCAATGCATTGTTCACAACAAAATTTCTACACTAGTTAATTTTAAGCTTGATTTTTATCAAATATATGCTATTTTCTTTGATCTACGAAAAATAGATTAAAATAAATTTGAGAGTCTAAATTCATCATTACTAGCACTATGTTTAAAATAAAAATAAAAAAATCACTTGCACTCCTGTCACAGTGTATGGGAAGCATGTTTTTGTGATTAAAAACTCTGACGTAAAACAGAATTCTATCTCTTTTTGCATTGAAGAAAGCCAACTTAACCTTAGAAAACTAACTCACTTACTCTCCCCTCGATGATATGAGGTACTTCCCTATTTTACAGAAAAGTCCATGGATACATTCACTCATACTTCTAGAATGCTAAGACACTTGGAAATCACTTTTTCAATGAGAAATGTTTAAATTTGTCTGTAACCTTTTTAAATCTACATTTACTTTGATTCCAGTTTATGAAAAATGATTGCATTAGTTCAGAAGCAGCAGCTGAGTGTTTTTGCATCTGTCATTTGTCTTCAGCACTGTGTATTCACAATTTAATTACCAGGTCATAGTCTGGCTACTTTACAAAGTCAACTGGCTAGCATATCTAAAGCTTTGACAGAATTCTACACAATGAGATGATAAATCAAAACAACTGGCATTTTTTCCTTTTAGGAACTGCAGCTCTATACACCATTACTTTTACATGAATAGTTTTTCCTTAATTGTATAACTATGGATGGAACAGAGCCATAAAGTCAAAGCCAAATGGCTCCAAGATTCATGATGTCAAAATGTGAGGCTCTGATAGATTACAGACAGACTTAATTGTGGCTGTGAAGATCCACATCAGAAAATTAACCACGTCTGAAGCTATGCTATTCTGGTTTTCAAATCTTTTAACAACTTTTGATAGGTTACAGAATGGTTTCATCTTTCTATTTGTTCCAATGTCTGTTAAGGGGAAGAAGAAAATAAAGTTTTTTATTGTTAGTTTGTTTTTTAACCACTTGGTCAAATATTAAATGTAATTGTAAACTAGACCCATAAATTTCCAGCTTTGACAGTTAATAATGTTCAGAGATAAACTGATACTTTCCATATGCAAAGTTTACATTATGTTATTTTGAAAAAGAAAAAAAAAAAAAGACTATTTTTACAAATTTGCTGAATGATTTTTACTAAAATTACAGTTTTCACAGGTTTCTATTTATACAATTTCTTCAGAAACCTACTACTTGAAAATCACTCACTGAAAAACCATATGCAAGGATTAACATAAAAGGCAACTTGTAAACTTCATTAAACGTACATACTCAATCACAATTATGCTAGAGCTCTCTACTACAAGACTTGCATGGATGCTCTTCTAAAGCTGGCCAAATTCAGCAATAGCAGACACACCCAAGGAATTTTTAGAGGGATTCAGGACTTACACTGTATTCCCATCTGCTATCTCAGTTATACTCTACTACTTCCTGCATTCAGTGCATTGAATAACTCTAAAAGACGATGAAGCTGTTCTACCTTCTTTGTTTTAGCTGTTCTCCGTTCCTCACTGAACATCCCTACTTCTCTGATACATCCTGATTTCCAACACATCCTTTGACTTCATTCCTTTCTTTGCCCTCTTTTGCCATGTCTCAGTAACTTGCCCAAACTGAGCAGGTGTCTAAAAATGAAGATTGAATTTGGAAGGCATTTCTGAAAACCTGTTGTTAAAGAAGAACATCCTAGAAAGTGTATAGGCTCAAAAGTGATTTGTTTCTAATTTCAGATAAACTGACAGTCCACCTAAATAACTTGTATCTGCTGTTTCTGCAGGCCCTACATACCTTACTCTTCTCCAGAGATAATTAGAGTAAATCTGAAGAAGGTAGCTGGATGAAATTTATCCAGAGTAGTTTCAACGGATGGGTAGAGAGTTCTACAGCTGAGGTATTTCTAACAGAATGGTGCAGTTCTGAATGATGAACGTGATGAAAAGGCTGATGTTGAGCCCAGAGCAGTAACTGTTCAACTCAGTCTAGCTGCAACCGAAACAGTGTGTGAGAGCAGTCCCAGGTAACTTCAGCTGGCTGTGAGTAAAGAGAGCTTATTCTGCTAGGAATATTGTGTAATATAGATCATTTTCTGCTTAAAATTAATAAGTAATAATTATTTGCTCTTACTCATCACTCCTTTAACTTCAGTGAAATCAAATCATTTGCAACAGGACCGAATTTGACCCCAGCACCTATTTGGAACATACACCTCATTTTGACTTTTGCAGTCTCCTGAGTCATGTATATTCATGACCTACTTAGCAGGTCAACTTAATGAGGTATGAGTGGAAAGGGAGCACAAGCAGCCACATTTTTGCAACCTGTACATTGACACAATTAACAAGTGTTTTAAAAAAGCAGTGCCAAAGGCTTCACCACAGAATAACAACCAGCTTGAAAGTATCCAGAGACTAAGTATGTTTCCGTGTTTTTCCTTCTGTGGTCATCTGTATTAACTAGAATAAATTTAGCACAGGTAAACCTATCTCTGCTGCCTTCCCATGTGCTCTTTGTTTCACGCTTTTGTAACCAGGTTCCTCTGTAACCACTGGTTCCTCTTTCTGAGGTTATACTTTCTACTACTGAGAAAAGTGCACAGCTTCCTTTCACAAAGCATTCCACTTGGACTTCTGCTGGATAACTGGTATGCAGGCTGCAGGCATTTTGAAATAGATGGGGTGTCCTGCTTCTGCACAGAGTGTATATTCTAATTATGGGAACATAATCTCTAGGTATATCAGGAAAAAGAGGTAAATAAGAAACGTAAAAATATTTCACTCTCTCCTAAACACTCAGCTTGTCTCAGTCTGTTTAGATGATCTGACCCAGACTGGAAGGCAAATTAAATGCTTGCACCAAAACTCTGAGAAACTTCATTTCTAAGCTTTGGCTTCCCATATTTTCAGTCACACAGTCTTGTCAGACTTTCATAATTAATTCATTCTGCTCCAGGCAACCTCTCAGCCCACTGAAGTTATCAGCATGCATGTGATTATTTATGGGGCTATTCCTCAGCTGAGGTCATCATTTTTTTTTCTTTTAGTTTTATTTTAGTTTAATTTAAACTTTTTTTTTCTTTTTTTTTTCTTTTTTTTTTTTTTTGTGAGGGTTACTTGTTGTGGAATTGGACCAAACAGGAAGAGTACATTTATTAAATAAATAAATAAATAAATTTCCTAAGCCTGTTGATAATAACAAACACCCCAAACAGCTGCTACAAATGGAAAAGCTCAAGAATGGCCAGTAGGAGTAACGTGATACAGAAGGTGTCTAAGTGACCACACAGTGGTGTTTTAACAGGATGGCTGTTGACATAGCAGTTTTGGTTTTTGTTTGTTGTTGTTTTTCCCTAAAGAATACTAATCCGAATTTAAAAAATGAATATATATATATATATATATATATTAAACTTTACTCTTATGTACTAAAATCTCACTTGCAGGAAAAAACAGAAAAAAATCTTTCACTAACTCTTAGTACTGACATCACATACATAATAAAGAATTTGAGCCCTCTACTTGCCAGCAGGAGCTAGATCTCATTTTTTAAACAATTTCGCTAAGCCCTGAAATTATTTTTCAGCCTCAGGAAAAAATAAATTAATAAAAATTTAAAAATCCCATATTCTTCCTGTAGAGAAGATCCTTGTGCTGATTTTTTCCTGAAGACTGATCCACCTCTTACTAGCATGTACAGATCCTTTCAAGTTCAGCCTGAATTTATCACAGGTCTGCTAATTAGTATTCTCCATAACATCAATTAAAATGCTATCACTGTGCAACCTACAAGTGCCTTAAATGAATCACTGCCTTAACTTGTACTAAGCAGTATATTTAAACACTTAGCATTGAAGGGGCTACACAAAAGAAGCAAGTGTTGCTGCTTGGTAGGGTATCAGGCAAATAGCAGAGCTAATAAATAGTCCCTAACATTTTTTTAAGATTCAGCCTTAATTCTGTCCCAGGTAGATCACCTTCAGTTTAATTCAAGCCGTAAAGATTTGGCTTTATCTGTTTTTTTTTTTTTTTTTTTTTTTTTTTTTTTTATGTGGTATAACAGATAAGTATGTATTTTGACATGCATACAGGCACTAAAGGTTTTTAATCGGGACGTCTTTGTCAGGGTCATGAAAAAGCTACTATGCAGTGCTGAGAAGCAGTGGTGCAATTAGCCTCAAGTAACTGAACTGACCACATGCTGATAGTGAAGGAGATTACAGTATCATTATAAAGGTGTGCAGCGAAAACCAGTGTCACCAATGTCATAGCAGAGCATGCAGTCATTGTTACTCTTCAGCATACCTACAAGATGCAGACCATCTCTCACAGCCTGACCTTCTGCAACCTGCTTGGTACAGTGCCATAACTTTGACGGCAGTGAGGCAGGAGCTATAATAGAAGCAGGTCATACCACGTTATGTTCTTTCTACAGTGTGATTATCAACATATATTTCCTGCTGAGACAATTACAATTTCTTTGAGGCAAGTATCTCCAAAACATCATGATAGTACTGAAAAAAGTCCATGGTAATGGAAAAAATTGCTTTCAATGCTGCTTGCTACAAAATCTATAGTAAACAAAAAGATGAACTGTAATTCCAAATCTGGAGATAAAGTACAGCAACTCTGCTTTCCTTATATAGCTGTTTTCCCTTTTTTCTGCGTGTAGCCTCCATCTTCAAATGAGGGAACTTTCCTGATTTTTTTTTCCTTATGACATCCATTCACAAAGCAGCAGCAATTATTTCTGCTCTGTATTTACAGTGGTGACAAGCAGCTGAGAATTGCCCTTACATGTCCAAATGTGTTCATTTGCTTCACTAAGTTGATTTCAGCATAAATTTAACACAGGATGTCAGTGTCCTACCTGTTGAGCTTTCTCTCCTATCATGACCCTATTGGAGCAGACTGTGAAAAGCTGAAATCTATCTTTAACTTGCTCCAGAATTCATTCATGCAGCTCAGACTCTGAAAAGGGTTTTCACTCAAATAGGAAGTAATTTATTTATTATTTTTAGCTTTGCAGAGCACACTGTAGACATTTTTGCTTTCCCTGGCCTCTTAGGGAAGAAGCTGAACTCCTGCTCTTTATGTGAGGATGTTATTTTTTTTTAAATGTAAACATGCAAGGGAGAAGAAAAACAGAATTTCATCTTCAGTTTTAATTCATTAAATTAATTAATTCAGCACACACAAACCTACTGATAATTTCATGTCCTCTTCTACTTTTTATCATGTAGGATACAATCACTCTACAATTACCTTAAAGGAGGCTATAGCAAGGTGGGGATTGATCTCTTCTCCCAAATACTAGTTTATAAAACAAGAGGAAAAGGCTTTAAGTTGCACCAGAGGAGGTTTAGGTTGGATATTAGGAAAAAATTCTTCACTGAAAGGATTGTGAAGTATTGGAACAGGCTGCCTAGTAGTTGCGTCACTGTCCCTGAGGTCTTCAAAAAAACATGTAGATATAGTGTTTAGGGACATGTTTTAATGGTGGACTTGGCAGTCACAGGTTAAAAGTTGGATCTGATGATCTTAGAGGTCTTTTCCTATCTAAATGATTCTATGATATTGCAGCAGGGAATAAAAGGGCAGCATTTAATATATTATACACTGCAAGCTGAAAAGACATTAAGAGCAAAGATACCTGCACTGAACAATGTGTTCACAGAATCATCTAGTTTGGAACAGACCTTCAAGATCGCGAAGTCCAACCATCAACCTGACCTAGTCCCATCACTAAGTCATGTCCCTTAGTGCTATAACCACATGACTCTTAAATACCTCCAGGGATGGGGACTCCACCACTTCCCTGGCAGGCCATTCCAATGCTTGACCACCCTCTCTGTGAAGAAATTCTTCCTGATGTACGATCTAAACCTCCCCTGGAGCAACTTGAGACCTTTTCCTTGTGTCTTACCATTTGTCACCTGGGAAAAGAGACTGACACTCACCTTGCTACAGACGTCTTTCAGGTAGAGAGCAACGAGTTCTTCCCTCGGCCTCCTTTTCTCCAAACTAAACAGCCACAGCTCCCTCAGTCACTTCTGTCTTGTGTTCCAGTCCCTTCATCAGCTTCATTGCCCTTCTCTGCACATGCTTGAGTAACTCAATACACTTCTTGTGCTGAGGGCCCAAAACTGAACACAATATTTGAGGTGCGATCTTACCGGTGCTGAGTACAAGGGGGCAATTTTTTTCCTAGTCCTGCTGGCCACACTATTTCTGATGCAGGCCAGGATGCCATTGGCCTTCTTGGCCAGCTGAACACCCTGTTGGTTGACGTTCATCTGGCTGTCAACAAGCACCCCCAGATCCTTTTCTGCTGGGTTACTTTCCAGCTACCCTTCCCCAAACCTATAGTGCTGTGTAGGGTTGCTATGACCCAAGTGCAGGACCCAGCAGTTAGCCACGCTGAAGGTCATGCGATTGGCCTCAGCCCATCGATCTAGCCCATCCAGATCCCCCTGCAAAGCCCTCCTACCCTCAAGCAGATCAACAGTCTTGCCTAACTTGGCATTGTCCATGAACTTACTTAGGATGGCTCAATCCCCTCATCCAGATCATTGATAAAAACGTTAAACAAAACTGGCCTCAATACTGAGCCCCAGGGAATGCTATGGGTGACCAGCTGCCAACTGAATTGATCTCCATTCACTACAGCTCTTAGAGCCATGCAATCTGTCCAGTTCCTCATCCAGAGAACCGTACACCTGTCCAAGCCATGAGCAGCCACTTTCCCAGGGGAACACTATGGGAAACAGTGCCCAACATTTTACTAAAACCCAGGCAGACATCCATAGCCTTTTCCCTTGCCCACTGAATGCATCATCTTGTCATAGAAGGAGATCAGGTTAGTCAGGCAGGACGTGCCTTTCATAAGCCCATACTGGCTGCATCTGATCATTTGATCGTCCTGTATGTGCTGTGTGATGGTCATTCAAGATATCTGCTCCGTAACCTTCCTTGGCATTGAGGTCAGACTCACAGGCCTAGCAACTCCCTGGATCCTCCTTCCTGCCCTTGTTGACTGGAGTCTCATTCAATAAACTCCAGGCAAATGGGACCTCTCCAGTTAGTCAGGACTGCTGGTAATGTATTGAAGGTGGTTTGGTGAGCTCTTCCACCAGCTCCTTTCAGTACCCTTGGATGACTCCCATCCAGCCCCATAGACTTGTGAATGTTCAAATAATGTAGTGGGTCACTTACAGCTTCCCATTAGGTTATAAGAGCTTCACTTCACTCATGATGACAAACAGAAGTCCCAGTATCATCCTTTTAGCTTTTGATACTAAGAAGTTAAGAAGTCCCCCCAGTGAAAAACCTCATGACCTCAAGAGTCAGATACGTGTGTTTTTTTTTTTCTTCCCATCAAGGTGTTCATCAGCTATATTAAAAACAAGTAAATCTTTATAACATCTTTATAATATTTTCCTCTAGGAAAAACATTTATTCAACTAAATTACAGAGTAAGCCAATTAAGGCAAAATATATTACTTGGAAATAGACAGGCTTTCACTGGGTACAAATATGAACTGGCTTAACAGTATTGCATATAAAAATGTCCTTTGAAAGCATCAAGAAAGGTAAAAGCAAAAGAATACAAGCTGAAAAACTGTTTAAGGCAAACAAAAAGTAATTGTTTATTCTTTGTTCTTAAAAAAAGTATTATTACCAAAATATTCTCTTCACAATTACTTCCGTATTTCTGCATAAAGATTTACGATTGTGTGAGCATAGATAGAAGGAATGAAGCCATGAAAAAAATCAGAGAAGACTAAAAACTTATATGATAAACAGTGAGCCCATGACATCAAGAAGGCATTTAAGACTTATAAATGTTTAGAAAATGCAGAATAGCAAAGCAAGTGATATACATCTCACTATTTTCCACATCCAATTGCTGACAACCATAACTTGATAGAAGAAATTATACTAATTCCATATAAAATGTGTGGTTTGGAAATACTGTAGTAAATGATGTTGAAATGCAATGCTAAGATAATTTCATGTGTATGTGCTACCTGATCTAAAAGCCACTGAAGCAACTTGAAATCTGCTGTGTGTTTTAACTGGAGATGATTTCATCTCTGCTACAGAGAAGCTATACATAAAAAAGAAAAAGATGCAGCTTGGAAAATGAGATTTCAAGAATTATTTAGCCCAGACTCGAACTAACTGGGCATGGATTTGTGCTGTTTTTCAGCAGTTCACTGTTACATGTTAAAAAAACTACTCAGCATCAGTCCTGAGAACGAACGAACTTACACCAAACCTCTGATTGTGAAATACCACTTAAGCACAGGCCCCAAGAAAACATCTAATACAGAAGTTGTCTCTCTAGATTGAAATGCACATATAACATACATATTATGCTGTCAACATGTTTATATTACTAATGTAATAGAAGTAGCTAAACAATGATCCCCATCTTTAAAAAAGTACATTGAGTAACTGAAATATTAAACATTTCAGAAATGCCTATGAAGGTGTCAAGTAATAGCACATTCCAATTTATAAACTGTGATGTTATTTGTCTTATTTATAAATATATCTGTTTGTTCTGATTTCCTCTTTTATGAATCATATTGGAAATCACATGGTTATTAAAAATTGGAATTGCTCATTTCCACTATTGGAAACTACCTCCACATCTTAAAAAGTAAAATACAGTTTACAGGTAGATTAGAAATCTGTGCGGTATCCCCACTGAGAATTAGAATATGTAGTTTTCACCAGAAACAAAGCCAGTATTCCTTAGTGTCATGGATCAGCCTTCTTTCAAACGGTCCTGGGTGGTAGATGTTGTTTGTACATTCCTGCTAGAGCCTTGGCCGCACTGTAGATCATCTGTCGACGGGACATGCCAGTGAATACCATGTGCCAATCAGTCCTGTTGACATTCAGTATATTCTTCTCAAGCACTTCGCCCACTGTCACCAACAGGCCTGACCATCTCAGATTGTAGTCCTGAGGAGTGAGACTCTTAGCCTGTGCAACATTTTGAGAAGTGATTATTGAATGAGCATGAAATGAATAGTTTTGTTTCTGTCTTCACCAATATTAGCAGTAAACTTTCTTACAATAGGACTACATGGCAAATAAAAGAATATCAGAATCCAAATCTCATACTACCCTGTAATTTTGCAAGCCGATTACACTTTTTAGATTTGTGTCTATCATGATCCAAGTGACATCTGAACAATTTAAATGTGAAGCACATTTGACGGCATAAAGACATTCTGCTATTAGTATGAAGTAGTTTTCTCTTTTGAAGTAGCCAACAGATGGAATCAGCATCAATACATATTCATACAGTAAATTCTTACTCTCCAAAGATTTATTTTTTTTAATGGTTAAAATGTCCTTTTGGAGTAGACAAGTAACAAGAAAACTGAGCTTGGCTCAGGAAAGGAAAAAAAAGGAAAAGAGGATTGAGCTATTTGCATGAGATCACAGAGTGTGCATACACTGTAATTCCCCGAGGCTGGATGCAGATGGGAAATAGTGGTGTAATTATCACTGCATTTATCTGTTCTCATTCTCACCCCAGACAACCACCTCTGGCCACTCTCACATATAACGAAGAAAATTTCAGCCTAAGAAAGGCTCTTCTTAGTATTTCTTCATAACATTGCACAATGGGCCAAATTCTTCATACAGCTTTTGTTTTGACAAGTAACTGAGTTAGTCTGTTTCCACTGCATGTGCAGCAGACCAAAGTTCAGCAGTGTGTTCCAGCCTTCCTACAACTGCTGTCTTGTGAAGTAACAGTATATATCACAGAATCACAGAATGTTAGGGATTGGAAGGGACCTTGAAAAATCATCTAGTCCAATCCCATATATAAATTTGTTAGAATATACAATCTGATCCAAAAATGGAAATAACTCGTTGCTCTCCAGAGGTACAGATCTTCCTTTGTAAGGAAAAAGCAAATTCAATATTTCTTATTAATCCAAACATATCGGCAGTAAGAAAATAATTTACCTGACAGTAGGGACTGAATATCTGTTATGGTACCTCCATTATGATCCACAATTGCACATAACTTCATAGACAAATTTAGAATTTTTGCTGCTAAATATCAGGTAACATCAAATGAAATATAAAAAATTAAATGCCTAGTATTTTCCCATGTTCTTGCAGTTTCTGCTTTGACAAAAAAAAAAAGATGACATCTGACCTCTTAACGGAAAAAGCTTCTCATAACAAGATCTCAAATTCACCTTTTTACTATCTCAAATCAAGCAATATTTAAGAGTTATAAACAGCCACGAGTCTCTAATTATGTGCTCAGAAAACGTTTATGCCATTGGTAAAGACATTAAGAATTATATTCTAATTCTAAAAAGTTTTATTCTATGCAGATGCTTTTATCACTACTTCTATTACAAAAACAACAAAACACACAGCTAGCAATTTAATTGCTTTTCATGTATTCTGTTATACCTTTTGTACTGAAATAATATCTATCTATATAATATCTATCAACCAATGCACATTTCTTCTGTGTTTTCAGTCTGAAATATCACTGTACAATTACTGTTGTTTTTTTCCTCCACTCTGTAATCTAGATTTTAATTACAGATATTGAACTGGATTCATACAAAGTTTCTCGCACATTCCTGAGAGAAACTGGAAGAGACATAATGGGAATAAAGGTAACAACTGGTGCACACACACAGTCAAGAGCCCAACAATTTGCTACAACACATCATCCATATATTAACTGAAAAGTATGTTTACCTATGAGAAGACATTACTCAGAAAGTTAAACTATCAACAGTACCTTTTAAATGACAAAACATTGTTCTGTAAAACAAAAATGAAGGAAAGCTATCATGATGTTATTATTTTTTTTAAAAATCAATCCCACAAATGTCCACTCTAATGGAACTGGTATTACACACAAAAAATTAAACAATCACTATTTGTTTTCTCAAAACAATCCTCTGCAGATCAAACTCCAAACAGTTTTGTTTTGAAATTCTTCACAGAAACATTAAAAATAATTTGCAAACCAGAGTTAACTAATGTATGACTCATATCTGCAGTCAGGCAACATGCAGTGACTGGAGTTTGGAGTAATTCCCAGTGTGGCCCAAGTAATGTAAGCAATCTCATGAAAAAATTCTGTTGGTTTAAGAACTGCACAGTACTGGGTTATTTTCAGTGGGATGACCCATGGAATTTCCAAGACTTAAATCCTTCTATTTCAGAAATTTTAAATCTTTGTGAGAATAGCACATTCAGAAGAGGAAATCTGTCTTGCTTTTAGGTAAGAGTCTGTATGTTGTGGAATTAGGTCCGTGCACAAATATGAAAAGGTATCTGCAATTTATTAGAAATAAGTTTTAGGAACACTAACCAATACAGTATGCTATCCTATCAGTATGCTGGTAATTAACAACATAAAATATCTAGGTTTTATGAGCTTTATTAAAAATGGAGTGGTCTCAGTTTATATACTTGTGCCTGAATGAAATGTTAGATTCTTCACTGGTTTGGTAACATGTGCACGTGTGCAGACACTCCACTATTACACAGTTTTGTTTACCTCAGATGAAACTCCAATACATACATGAAGTAAGTTAAGAAAAGGAAAGCACTCCTTTCCTTGGGTAAGAGTGCTTACTGTATGTACTTGGTGCACTTGCTTAGTGCATTCTTGAGCTGCAAGGCTTTCCTGTATGACCAGGGAAAGTGTGAGTATTCTTATTTTATCTAAAGATTGGTAAGGTTTATTTTTAGTTGCTGAACCAGATTGACAGACGTAGTACAGTGATTAAAATTATATTCCCTTTTGAGGGAATATTTTTTCTCAGGTTAATTTCTTTTTGGTTAATATTTCCTCTTAGTTAATTTCTTCTTGGAATATTTCTTTTTGATTAATAGAAAAGTAAAACTAATGCTTCCATGTGCCATATACTGCAGAATGAGACTCCTGAGCAAGTATTACTTTGCCACAAATGCCTACAGATTTTTAGGTAGTACTTACCTATGACTTAGAAGCGCTTTTTGTCCTCATTTATGAAGAAAGATTTAAGTGGAGCAACAATAAGAACTGACATCATAAATGAAATCAAAACTTAAGTCTTATGTCTTGACTGTTAATCCAATACCGGTAAGAAACCTGAACACTCACCTGCTGAACATATTGTAAAGGCACTGGTGTTGCTTGGGTAAAAGCTTCCAGATGAATTCCATGAACTGGATCCTCAATAATTAAACATCCGATGTCGAACCACCTGCAATAATATGCAAATTAATTCACTTTTTAGTACTATGTATCACTTGATTGAAAATTTCTTAGTAGTTGAATTACAACTCAGGTATTTTACAAATTCTGCTACATATGTAACTGTATGTAATGAAGTTTCATTGAAGTGTGTTGCATATTTTAAATAAAATTTGTATACATCATCTTTAGTGTATGTGTAACTATAGTGCATGAGTATGCATGTAATAAACATAAAATAACTAAAAGTATATACAAAATACATGAAACAGATCAAAGAAACACAGAAGGCTGAAGGAGAGGGGGCATGAACAGATATATTCTACTTATTATGTTACAATTTTCATGCAATCTTTGCAATAATGCTTCTAATTAAAATAACTTTCCCTAACAATCAAAAACCTTAATTCTCATTCACGTTCTACATTCAGAAGATTTTTCTGGGTATATCTAATCTTACTACAATCACTTAAATGATTTAGTCAGAAGAACAGTTCTGCACCTTTCATAAAAAATGGTGCCTGCTGCAGAAGGCACAGTAAAACCACTGAAGCAGTATCAAAAATGTTTCTCTATCTAGCTTGCAAAAAAATTAAGCAATTTCTCCCTATCGAACTTACAACACTGATACAAAACTAAGGGCAATGCATCATCATTGCCTCGCTGTATTCAATTACCAGAACAGTTTTACAGTTGAGCTGCCACAGGAGAAACATACTTCACGGAAAACACAAACAAAAAAGCAAGGCCAAAATCATAAAAGATTTAGAAAGCTAAATATTGCAGCTGTTGTTTTCCACATATTATACATGTGTCTACATATAAGTTAAATTTTATACTTTAAAGTGTGGGAAACAAGAATGTTGTTATGAATAGAAATGCAAGACTCAAATTTAACAAATGACTGTCTGGGGGGTGACAATAGCTTAATGTCAGAGCAAGAGTGCAGTAGACTGAGACGGGAAGAAGTACTTCACTTGCACCCTCTTTTGTAGGAGGAAACAGAGCACTGGAATGCCCTGTGATAGAGCACTACTCTCACTTGCAACTATGAAAGACTTTGTTAAGGATAAAGTGCTCTCAATTTATATAAAAAAAAAGTTGTTAAAGGGAAAGATAACAAAATACTTTGCAACTTATTCTGCAAACAGTATTCAGAATGTGCAACTGGAAGGGAAGTAATGTCCTTCAGCTCTCTGAAAGACCACTGAGAACTGGGTGGTTACTTGGAAACACTGCTCTCCTTTCAGATGTTTGTAAGCATGATATCAGCAGAACACAAACTCTATCCCTGATACTGAAGTGCAACACCACAATGCTCACTTCAGAATTATTATTTATCAATTATTAACACCATGATCTATTATTTCATTGCAGAAAAAATAGGGCCAAAAATTGTTCAGATGTTTTTTTTGTAACAACATGCAGGGAAACTTTCAAAGTCACCTGTTGGATGAAGCAAGCATCAAATTATTCTTTGTTTCTACTGTAAATAATATTGAAGATTACGATGTTCTTGGGGCAAGTATGGTGTGGACAGAAAAGCTAGCATTCTGTTCAATGATATTCCTGGGCCAGCTCTTTCATTTCAAATATTTTATAGAAAATTCTCAGATTTAGGAATGAGTAAATTCAAATGAAGAGAATAGCAATTATTCTGAAACAGAGACCTTGTTGTCACAGTTACTCCTTTGTGTAAACATAATAAAACATCTAAATTGAACTAGGTGGAAATAAATGCTAAACAAAAATTAAAATACTTCCTAATTCTCTTTACTTTAGAAAGTTCACCATTCATCTTCCACTAAGGATACTAAATGTACCTTCAAAAATGGAGCAAATGTGTGTCAAAAAATGAATCAAAGCCCATTACACGAACAACAGTGCAAAGATGAGAAAGAAAATTATTTAAGATTGCATCAAGGAAACATGATATTGTCTCATTGTTTTGGAAGATAATTATAAAACTACTTCAAGAACTGTCTGTCAAAAAGCATGTTATGAAGTCAAGTTGTAATGAATGCACACACACAAGAGTAAGGAAGTCATTAGCCAGATTTCAACTTTTACAGCTCCTTAATTTTGTCAGTTTTGTGTAACTTCATCGTGCTTTTGTAATGTGAATCTTGATAAAGCTGACAAGGATCTTGTCTATTCAACTCTAAAGATGTCTGGCCAAAAAGCTGAACAACCTCACCAAAATCAAGTCTGCCAAAGCAATACTGAAGACAGACTCCCTCCTGTCTTCTGCTGAGAGAGTGATAATGCTAACAACTTCTTATAGTAGGCCCCTTTGAGTCAATAAAGAATATTCCCCGCCCACAGCCGCCAAGAATAGGTATAAGGTTCTCACTTGTCAGGAAGCAACTCCTCAATGAAGTTTTCCACTGACACAGCAGGCTGTTTTTCATGTATTACTCCTGTCCGACGCAAGCTGTCTATCCTTTCTTGGGCTCCCTAGAAAGTAACATAAGCTGTTACACAACAGTCTCTGACTCACATCATAGTACAATACTTGCAGATGAATACAAAAAGAACTCTTCAATGTACTTTTCAAGTTAAACAATATGAGAGATTTGGAAAAATTACTCTTATTTCAACATTAAAAAAACAGCTCATAGGGGAATCCTCAATAGTTCCAAAAACTGTAAGACTAATTCAATGTTTTTAGTTTGCTATTTTTCCATGAAAAAGACCTACACTAGTATACAAAGAATTCCTAATCTGTAACTGCACCAAGTTTCACTGTCAGCTAAGGCATAAGAATATATTCCTTTTACTTACACTGCCATTTCTGCAGCTTTTAGATCCTTTATCAATGTTGTAAGACCAAAGGAGAATCTCTGTGTTGTGGTACCCCTCCAAGTAAGATCTAGAAATCACCTCCCCAAATCTGTTATCACTCTGAGGTTTTAACAAAAATAGTACAAGTACACAGCAGTAGCCAAAGGGAAAAAAGAGGTACAGCAGGTAAAGAACATATACGTTATCCCCCTTTACCTCAGTATTAAATTGTATCAGTTAATACATAGGTATGAGGGTAGTCTTAACTCAGCTGTGAACGCTGCCCCAACAGTTAGGAGAAATTACTTAATTGAGAATAAACGAATGATTTGCTTACATTTAAGAACCAGAATACTAAGTAGTTTTTTACAGCATTTTTGGTTATTGGCCAGGCGGTGGTTCAACCTATGTATAAATACTCAACAATCATGCAGTTTAAAATCTGGTGAAACACCCTTTGCTAACCATTTCTTTGGGCCAGCACAGCTGTTAATGAGGCTGCACAGTTAATTCTTACCTTTTAAGGGTAACATAGATCTGCTTGGGAAGATCCCTGTGACAAGTGTTGATCAAACTATCTTTGAACTACAAAATTAGTGCAGAGACAACCTCAGCCTCAGAGTCTCCTTTCATTTCTAACATTCCCAAAATACTGTGCTAGTAATAGCTGGAGAACAAATGCCCGATATACTTAGAAACTAGAGCAGTATCACAAAGTATGCTAGATGTGATGGAAACAAAAGACATTATAAGGAAATTGATGAAAACATTCTTCATCTGCGATGAAGGCGTTTGCAACAAGAAGTAAAAACTTGTTTCAAAAAACCACTTGAAAACATTTAACGATCCAGATCATAAAAAAACAAAGGTTCACCTGTACTACAAATCGACCTTCCCTTTACGGGAAATAAGGTTGCTTTGGGTGAACGTTTCCACAATCTGTCTTTGCATTGGAGAAACATTAGTGCAGTTACATATCAACTTACTTTTAAACCTGCAGCATAGCCCACAGGTTGGGGTGCGATGTTAGACTGTGCAGCCTCTCCAGTAACAACAGCCATTCCAAAGACTTCTTGAAAAGCATCTCGAATTGCTGCAACTTTCACTTCTTTATTAGAAGTAACCACAATGTCCAGTTCTCCACCAGTTTCTGTAAAATACATATAGTGTGGGTATTTATTTCTCCATGTTCACATTATAAGCTAGTTCAAATAGGTCCTATATCTTAAGAATACGCTTCAGTTGGTCTTCTCTTTCCCATGAACTGCACAAAAGCTCTTTCATGAAGCAGAAGTAACTGAAACTAGAAAGTAAGAGTTAGATGAATAGCTAAGAGATTTATGGATGAAAAAAAGACAACGGGAACTGAGAAATGTTCAGTACCTGAAAAAAAGCAGACTCCTCGTTAAATATGACAGTCCATGGATTTAGAAGAGTAACTCAGACATCCATTTCTAAGGATGTTTTGATATTCAGGGAAGCAGTAAAGAATGTTGGTGTGACACAGAAATTTGTCCTTATGAAAGAGACCAAGAACACGGATTCAGTTAACAGAATCAGTGAACAAATGTCAAGTTACAGAAGTTTTAAAAGAAAGGATTGCATCACTTTCTAGTGGTCCTTGGACTGCAAATTTCAGTATCATCTTGTTGTTCGTCTTCCTCCCTACAATTTTATATTGATTATAGATTAAACATCTATGGATCAAAAAGTTGTCAGTATTTCCAAAGAACTTCCATATGAAAAAGACGAGTTTCATAAAGAAGGGCGAGTTTTCAGTAACTTTTAACTGCTTGAGCAGGGGGGTTGGACAAGATGACCTCCAGAGGTCTCTTCCAACCTTCACCACTTCGTGATTCTGTGACACATCAGGACATTTCTAGGACAAGAGCAGCAAACTAATAAAGCCTTTTAACCTGTTATCACCCAGGCCCACTGATTGTAGAAAAAACAAGCTGCACCTGTGAGGAAAAAAGAACAAAGTCCAATGATTTTGCTTGCGCCCATGAGCTTCAACAAGCCTTAATTGCAAGGTGTTGTACCTGGGTTGGGGCAGTCCCAAACAGGAGTACAGACAGGGAGAAGAACTCACTGAGACCCGCCCTGGAAAGAAGGACCTTGGGGTTCTGGTGGATGTAAGGTTCACCATGAGCCAGCAGAGCACGCTTGCAGCCCAGAAGGCCAACTGCATTTGGGATGCATCAACAGAGGAGTGACCAGCAGGTCGAGGGATATGATTGTCCCCCTCTGCTCTGCCCTTGTGAGGCCCCACCCGGAGTACTGCATCCAGGTCTGAGGACCCCAGCACAAAAAGGATGTGGGGCTGTTAGAGCACGTCCAGAGGAGGGCCACAAAAATGATCAGAGGACTGGAGTACCTCTCCTATGGGTGACTTCTCTGCAGCTTTTCAAAACTTAAAGGAGGCTTATAAAAAAAGAGGGAGAGCAACTTTTTGCTTGCGCAGATAACGTTAGGACAAGGAGGAATGGTTTTAAACTAAAAGAGGGTAGATTTAGAACAGAGGTTAGGAGGAAATTCTTCACGCAGAGGTTGGTGAGGCACTGGAACATCTTGCTCAGAGAGGCTGTGGATGCCCCATCCCTGGAGTTGTTCAAGACCAGGTTGGACGAGGTCCTGGGCAACCTGATCTAGTGGGTGGCATCCTTGCCCATGGCAGGGGGGTTGGAACTAGGTGATCTTTAAGGTCCCTTCCAACCAGAGCTGTTCTGTGATACTAAACAGAAGATTCCACTTAACTACACATGCTGATAAAGCCTGCAGTATTTATCCTGATCTAAAATAAAATCCTCCAAACAAAGCTTTAAGTTTAAATTTTAAAGGAAAGAACAGTTTATTCTTTGGCTCATATTACTCAGCAGACCTCAATTACAGGAAATATCTTCTTTTTATGAAGAATTGCCAGAGGTATGCCAGAATAGTAGTAAAACTTTTTTTTTTTTTAAATCTTATTATATATTAATTAGTTTACTGAATGGAATTGGATGTACACAATGAACTCCAGTGCAATTATTTTCCACATAGCAAAAAAACAGGCCAATAAAAATAGGGAAATCACTGAAAATATCTTTTTTTCATTGGTTCCTTCTTGATAAAAATCAAGTTAAGTAAATGTTCTTAAAATTGACTGCAGGCTTTTGCTGAAGCTAGCCTTGTTTTGCATGGCCTAGGGATAGAAAAACTGCTGATGAGCTTTTTAGGCAACTGAAAACTAACCCAAAACGTATCTAATAATACGTTACTGCATATTAACTTAAGAATGGTAATTTTGACTCACGTTTGTATTCTGCACATGATGAATTTAGATTATGTGCTTTTGTATTAAGTATCATCATGTAACAAAAGCATTTATCTTTTTTCACCACAGAAAATACAGAAAGGAAACAAAGGTAATATATGCATTAAAAGAAAATTTGTGACTGAGTCTGTCACATATTATGGTGATACGGAAATAGTAAAATCTAACGTGTAAAAATTTGAATGTATTGGTGTATATTTGAGACAGAACTGTCACATCCAGTTAAGGTCCAGACCCTGTACATCAAATTGCATTGCACCCTGCGTGTTACTGAAATGCTGGTTCCAAAGACAATTAGAGATTCCCTGTCCTCTTTTGTTCTAAAACTATTGCTGTCGGATTTTTTATGCTTATAAGGTGACCAAGCGTTTAATGTGCAGAGATATTCCATTCCAGGTGCTTAACTCAGACTGAGATCTTTACCCTGAGCCACTGAAAACAGTTTAGCTGTTTTCAAGGAAGAGATTACAGAAATACTGTTTTTTCACATGCAAATATTCTTTCGACCACCTCATCTACAAGCTTTGGTACTTTTAGGCTTTGGCATGAAAAATCTGAAATTTGTTTGGAATTGCAGCAACGGAGAGCACAGAGAAGGGGGCCAATTTCTGTTGACAGCATGACTTTTGTTGATTCCAGAAAACATTTCTAGAAAAAGGTAAATACTAAGTTTACAAATTTCTGCCCTATTTCCACAACTTGCAACTACAAATGAGATGTACACAGCTGCTTTCCCTTCCAGCATGACTTCAGAGAACTTTGCGACAACCATTGAGCTTCCATTCTCTAACAGAATCTTACAAGCAAAGCATTTTATTAAAATGACTTCCTCCTCTAGGTAATGCTGTTCTGTCCAATGAATATTGCATCAAACCGTCCAAACTGTCAGTGGATTCTGAGAGATTCCATATTAAAAAGGGACAGTCAAGACTGTGATGGAAACCTTAACTACAGTTCCCCTAATTGCGCATCATCATCATTTACTGTACATTGCCTCCTGCTACTCCACTCAACAGTTTCTCAATTACTGGCTGGCCTTCTCACTGACTTCATATCCCTCTATCTCACCACTAATGAATGAACTGCTGGGATATATTTACTTAAATTTAAGATGATTAACTACTTTTACTAATCAGGACATCTTCCCCTTTTATTTGACATATTGTCCACTGCATTAGTGCAAGACTGCAGCAATATAGTTAGCCTGATCACAGAGTCAGTTCAGCTGAAAAACAGCTCCAAAAAACAAAATGCAAAAAATATTAATAGTTATTTCTCAGCCACATCAGCTTCCTGATCAGCTTGACCTACATTCAGACAAAGGGCAGTATTGGCACAACAAAAGAGGGAGGACTGCTTACAGAACTGCTGGAAGGAAGAGGGGGGGGGGAAAAAAAGGATAAAAAAACAAACCACCACCCTGGATAAATCATGTCTTCTGTTCCATATTTAATGAAATAGAAATCTCAGGTTACTATATGTGGCATAAAATGTACTTCAGTAAAACAAAAAACGTTGAATACCATAAAGTTTCTCCCTCCTAATAATTTTCAAACTAATTGAAATGCAATGCTTTTCCTTCATGGCTCAATGCCCAGCAATACTTCAGACCTCATTAGACTGTTTTAAAATTTTAACTTTCCTGCTGCTTTAAGTTTGCCAAATTTCCTAAAAATAGTATAAATACTAGCAGAGTAGAGAAGTGGAGCAGGTCAAACTCAGAAGAAAGCCTCAAAAGCCATGTGAATACCTCTGTCCTTTGCCTCTCTGAGTCTGTCCACCTTTCAGCTTGTTTTAATTTGAATATGGTACCTTATACAATACTAGTATTTAATCATGTGATCTAATAGGATTGATACTTAAAGTGTACTTTAAACTCTGTAACACTTAAATGCAGATACAGTGGGAGAAAAAAAAGTATGGAACTCAGGGATTATAGGCGAGTCCTCTTAATCGGTTTTATTTTTTTCTCCTCATCTTCCACAATTTGTATAAAAATTATATTACTATGCCACTACATGAACTATAGTGCAATACAAATGCCAAATGAACCTCAAGACATAAAGAAAAGAAGCCAGGTTCCAGAGTGAGTGATTCATTGGAAAATACACTTGAAAAACCACTACAATGCTGTGGCTTTGAATTAACATACCACATATTTAAATTCTTTACTCTGAGGGTGGTGAAGCACTGGAACAGGTTGCCCAGAGAAGCTGTCAATGTCCCATCCCTGGAAGTATTCCAGGCTGGATGGGACTCTGAGCAACCTGGTCTAGTGGGAGGTGTCCCTGCCCATGGCAGGAGGGTTGAAACTAGGTGATCTTTAAGGTCCCCTCCGTCCCAAACCATTCTATGATATACAAACTTCAAGTGTATAAGTAGCATGCTATTACGTTAACCTATTATTTACAAATATTATGTAATGGTTTGTCACAAATACTTACTGATATATGGAACCATCCCAGGATCCAGTGTTGTGATCATGGACTCCACTGAATGTTTGGTTTTATCAAGAACAGACTTCACCATGGGATTCTCAGCTACACCCTGAATTCAAGCAAATAAGATTTCCATATTTATCTTCTATCAGGATGCCAAGGTGTTACAGTTTAAAACAAACAAACAAAAAGTTCCCTTCAAAAATCAAATATTAAGCTGTTTTGTGTTTTTCTTATCACATCTACTCCTTTTAACATTGCATCTCACTCCTCAGCATATATGCTACAGGAGATGACTATCACTGCATGACTCTAGTTAGAGCATACACTTCAAGTATTGTCTTCACCATCCTCTTCTGCATTAATGAATTACCCAAATTGACTTAAAAAGAAACATCTCCATCAGGGAGATAGTGTGCATAGTGTGCAACACACTTGATCTGGTCCTGTTCTGGGACTGGAATCCGTATGCATTTAATAAGGTTGTAGATTCCCAATGCTAACTATAAGCACCATCAGAGTATGCAGCTAGATTTAGACTATGCTAACTTAAGCTGAAGAACTCTCTTTTCTAACCTTCGTAAAGACAATAGGATCTATTTTTGTATTGTCCATTACTAAGAAATATTTCTAGGGCAACTGAGCTGAAAGTCCTCAATTTATAAATAGATTCTAAACAATACTGGAAAAATGTACTGTACTCTCCAGCCAAATCATAGGTGGAGCTGCTGACAGTCTTCAAAGTTGATTAAATATAAACACAAACACTGTCCTGTGTCTTGCAAATAGTCTTAATGAATGTCTGTATCTCTTTAGAAGTTTACTTAAATCCAAGAAAGATTATAGGATGAAAGAAGAGAGACAACAATGCTTAATCTGTGAGGGATAAAGCACTGGAAACTGTAACATTTATAACTTTATAACACCTGTAACATTTCTTTGGTAGACAGGCTGCTTTAAGTCTAACATTAAAAATGCAGATGCTTACATTTTCTTCTCTTCCGCATAAGCATTATGCAGGAAAGCACAGTGCATGCACTTTTTTTGGCAAGTGCTTGCTTAATAAGTAACATGTATTTCAGTGAACTGCAGAATCAGACAAGCTTTAATTATCTTAGAATAACTTCTGCTCAGCAGAGCTTCTTTTCCACAAATACAAATGCTTTCTATTTCTTTGTTGCAAACTTAAAGGAAAAAAAAGGCACGATCCTGCATCTACTGAGATAGCACAGATACTAATAAGGATTGTTTTACCCACATCTCACACTGAAATAACTCACTGCTGAGTTCAGGTACTCTTCTCATCACTGTGGAGAACATTAAGCCTGACTACAGAATTTGGTAAAGAAAACAAAACAATTTCTAATGCTAGCACAATGGAACTTTTTCAAGGCAGAGCCCATGGTAGCCACTTCTTTCCCATGTGTACAACCCCAGACACTGTTCTGAATGGTAGCATCACTCAGTAATATGCAAATTATTGTGATTTCTCATGTATCCACAGGATGCTGTCATGAGCAGGCCAGTAATATTCCGTCTTCAATTCTCTCATAATTTGAGGTTTGTCTGCTTCAAGTGAAGGAGAAGTAAGAAAAGAACTGAGGGAATGCTATAAGATCCTCAGAAACGCTGCCAGTAGGAAGTTCCAGTTCTGGAGTCAAGCAGTACTTCATAGAATACCCCGAGTTGGACGGGACCCATAAGGATCATCAAGTCCAACTCCTGGCACCGCAAAGGTCTGCCCAGAACTACTTCTCCAATTGCTTCCAGGTTGGCTGCCTAACTAATAACTAATACACATCTCCTGCAGGTAATCAAGTTCCTGAAGAGCAAGAAACTGCTGCTTCTGCCTTTGCAGACTGCCTTATGGTCATTGGCCTATCACAGAGCAGGGAGAAATAATCTGCATTTTTCTATCAGTGCAAAACATGAAGTTACCACAACACTGCGAACCATAACGTAGTTAAATTTGGAGTTTCTACCAAGTCATTGCTAAGTCAACATAAATCCAAACAGATGTGGAATCTTCAACACTGGAAGACTGCAAATACAAATCTCTTGAAAATTTAGGTATTGATGTCCTCTTTGCTTAACCAGTCAAATACTCTAGCCACAAGATGCAATGACTGCATTAGCGTCTAACTTTGCTTCTGACACATACAACCAATCTTGGAATATATCTATAAGACTCCTCAACCAACTTTGACAGATCCAGGGAACTGAAGCAGTCTCACTCAGTTCCAGACCATCAACTTGTTAATCTTAGATTGTCACAATCTTGAGTATTACCTAACTTGAAGGGAATCTGGAAGAAAGGTATAAACGTATATCTTAAGAACACCTGAGAAAAAAGTAGTTCAGACTATATCCAGAATAGAAATAAGGGTAACTGCTGCAACTACTATTTTAGTTCTCCAACAGGGAATCCAGGACGCATTTCTATAGTAATTACCAGTTTGTCTCCTAGATTCCAGCTCATCTTCAGAAAACAAAGTCTGATGTATGCTGACAAACATCAAGAATTTGATGGCTTCATTGTAATTAATGATTCCTTATTCTCTGACCTAAAAAGTCCTCAAAAAGAGGCCACTGAGCACATGGATCACGCAGAACATTTAATATGTCAATAAATATTTAGTTTTTATTATTGATGTCAGATAGTGATTTCCTCCAAAAATGGAAACAGGACACCTTTTGAACCTTCCTGGTAAAAAGGCAACAGTAATAGGGATGAGATTGGCTTTTCTGATAATTTGCAACTGCAAGCTCTAGTACTTTCAAAAGGGCTACAAAACCATGCCACAAGAACAACGTTCTCCCCTGGAACATTACCTCTATTGCAAATACAAAAATAAAGATGATGACTGAGAGAAGGACATTATTATTTAAGGGAAGAGAAAACACGTATTTTCATAATCATGATAAGACATCTCTCCCTGAAAAGGGCAGCACAACACACTCTCTGCTCTCACTGTAGCGATGGAGGTTTAATCTGGCGCTTCAAAGCTGTATCACTGTGAAGTTGTATATTCCTTGCTGGCAGAGTTTGCCATCTCACAACTTTTTCTCCCAGCTTTTTACATTCAAAAGAGCTTGAAAGTCCCTCCAAGACTCTACATTCCCATCAGGACATTAGTCCTCTTGATCTTTCCTTCAGGTTTGGCATAAACCAGCAAAGAAGATGGTGCTGCTCTTGAGGATGGGGTTCAGCATTTATTAAAAGTCCTTGGATTTTGCCACAATCTACACAAAGCTACTTATACATAGCATTTTCCAAAGCTTCAAAAAGGTTACAGACTAATAAATTCCACTTGTGGATGTTGCTGCCTATTTCCTCAGAATTATGAGACTGCTCCAAGAGCAGCTACTCTTCAGTATATACTCCACATTTTCTAGTAGAACAGAAAAATCGTACAAGATATCTTAGGCATTTCTCTGGTAAACTTTTCTTTGGTGGAAGAGATTTTATTGGTCTCCCCTTGAAGAGACTTGTCTGTTACAGAACAGGCAGGACTTGCATCCCAAAGAAATCAAATCCACTTCATTAGGGAATTATAAAAAAAGGAAATAAACAGTTCTGTTGAGGTAAAACAGATTATCGTTTTTCTGCATCCAATTGCTGTGAAGTACAAAGCAGCTTTCAGATGTTCTAGAACGTCACCTGATTTAAGAATGGGTGACAGAACCTGTTAGGCATGCAAGTCTTCCTGTCACAAAAACTAAAATTAACCTAGAACACCTGCATTTATGCAGTCCTTCCTCTTCTATGCAGAGGAAGAGAAAAAGCATTAACTTCAACAAACATCACTACTAAAAATGACCACCTTTCACATGACACCTGAGGAAAGACAGGATTCATATTAACATGCATTTAAAGAATAAGGTGTGTTCTACTGCAGTCAGTAAGAAGTCGTAACTTCTTGTGAAAAGTAACAAGAGAAAAAAACCTTACCTTTATAAACCCCCACAGTCCTCCAGCAGGTGCTCCACCCTGAGTAGCAGACACCCTGGGGTCTTCATGCTCCTCAGGAAAAGTGATTGCAGAACCACTTCCAGTTCCAGAAGCCAAAGGGGACGAGAAAGATGCTTGTTGAGTAATAGGATCTGCCAAAACACCTTGTAAAATGGAGAAATAAAACACAAGTGTTCATTTATTCTACTGCATTTAAATGTTATACTGTAGCAACATGCATTGTTTAACAGGAAAATGAGCAGGAAGAATTTAAGAATACTGGGCTGTTTTGCTTCATTTCTTTACGGCCCCAGAACAATTCTGCTTGTTAAAGGTTAGCAGATATAACTAC
The DNA here is from genome assembly GCF_964034855.1 of Anser brachyrhynchus. NCBI lineage: Eukaryota > Metazoa > Chordata > Aves > Anseriformes > Anatidae > Anser > Anser brachyrhynchus. The sequence continues at coordinate 45,121,611 of NC_137697.1, forward strand.
TGTAAATGAGTTCAACAATGTCCACTAATAGAACTGAGACTGCCTGTACGTTATGTATAAAATTAAACAATGTTTTATTTTCATTAGAGCTTAGTTCAATAGTGGTGCTTTTTATTGTATTCAAATTTTCATAAGCCCTCAGTTGAGGAAAAAGAGGAATGGGTGTTGCTCTCTGAATAAAAAGACAGGAATGTTCTCATACATAATAAAAAGAGAGGTAGGAAAATTTCTAACCCTGAGTGCTGGAAATTAGTAGCAATAGAAAAAAGAGCGAACAAATGAAAAGCTTTACATATTTTTAAGGAAAAAAAGAAAAAAACTCAAACAATAGAAAATTTTAGCTTGAGCCTTTACCCCGTTACTCAGGTCTATTTTAACAGATTTTCCAACACAGGCCTTAATCAAGAGTTATTTTTATCTTACATTGCCCAACAGATAGGTCTTTTTAAACATTTTCCTAATACAGAACACTTAAAAGAGATATCACCAGTAACAGTAAAAGCCTGGCCCAATTGCAAGTAAACAGCCAAGTTTCCATTCCACTAGCAGAAAATGACATCAGTAGAGCAAGCAACTACAGAAACTGCTTGCATGGAAGGTATGTATTTTTAGCTGTCCTAATGAAATTTAGTGACTTGAAACAAGAAAATAGAAGCTGGTGTCACGGGATGAGCAGTTCACTACAGATTAAAAAATAAAACTAAAATATAATATGAGATTACAGCCTGCAATGTCATACCATACTGCGGAAATATCATGCCTGTACTTGACCCTCTGTCCTAAACAAAAGATACGTCTCCACATTCAGTCTGATTCTTCTGCACAAGTTAACAAAACCCACATTTCTCAAGGATTTTTTTGCAAGCCTGGATGCTAGTAGACCTCCATGAAAGAGAACTCTGTTCTAGACCATGACTGTATTTTAAAGGCTACTCTCCGTTCTTCTGAGTGCGGCTACATTAATTAAGTGTACCTAGAATAGTAAGAACTTAAACTTGCAGGACTCTAGCAGAGCAGGGAATAAAAAAAAACACCACCCAGGAGGTCAACGCCCTCCACGTCTCACAAACATGAAAGCATACAAAAAAAAAGGGTAAAAAAAAGATACCTGTGACCAGAGGTGCAGAAAATGATGGCATCAGTGGGCTCTGTGGTGCTCGACCAGCATGACCTCTGGTAATGTCATAGGTTGAAGACATAGAAAATCCTGAAATAGGTGGACCAGTGGGAGGTGCAGAAAGACTAGAGCCAGCTGTAGAGCTTAATGGAGGAGGTGTAGAGAACTGGGGCAGGGAGGTACTAAAAGCTGAAGGGGCAATAGGAGGTGGGGCAGGAGTTAAAGGTGGTGCAATAGTAGAAACTGCTGCGGAAGGTACAAATGGAAGAGAAGCCGAAGTCATCATAGGAGGAGGAAGTGGAGACACTGCAGCTGGCATGGGTGGTGAGTATGCTGGAGATGATGACATACTTGGTGTAGCAAGGGGACTGGACAAAGCTAGGAGAGAGAAAAAAAAATGTATTTTAGTAATATCAAGCCTTAACCTCAGAAATTCAGTTACAGAGTTGGTCAGATAACTTTAAAAGCAAGTTTTGAGCAAGTTTGCTTTTTTCCCTTGAAAGGGAATGTTAGTTTTGCTTAAGTTTGCACACAACATTGATTCCACTCATTTTTTGTGACAGTATCATGTAATCCATGTCCCTTTTTCTTGCATTACCCTATTTGCCTTAAGCTAAAAAAGAAAAAGATGAGTCAACATTTGTCTACTGAATGGACAGCTGCTGAAGGCTGCTGCAGAAATTTCTAGCTAGCACCGTTCTTCCTAAGTCAATGCTTAATCAACAGGACTTAAGGTGATGCAGGAAGTGTCCATCTTCAAGAAAAATCAAATGTATACTCAACTTAGATATGGGCCTAGGGTAGTTACTTCACAGGTGTCAATCTGTAAGGCATGCTGAACACCAGACAGACCTGTAATCCTTGGTATCTAGCCTCATAAACCCTATGCTTTCTCTGTTTCAGTCTGGCCCCACCTGATCCTTGGATAAGCCACTTTTGCTCATTAAGTCAAGGATAGCCAGAAAATTAAGTTAGAAAAACAAAAACAATTTATTTTGATAGCAACTGTTGGATCAGCTCAAGCAATTCATGCACCTCAGCCTAAACATGATCAATAGTTAAATGATATGTTGAATTACATTAATGCACTGATCTCATACCCCCCTCTCAGTGAAAAAATAATAAAATAAAAAATTGAGCAAGCACCATCCAATACATGCACATTTCTTTATTTATAAGTTACTTTCTTGTAGTACTGTACTAGCATATCATGTACATTATAAAACAAACACAAAATTATAAATTTTAAAAGGATGAGATAAAGATGAATGACATTTTTAAAACTTTTTTTTTAGTAGTAGTACAAACATCTTTCTGCTCTAAAACTTTTTATTATTAATATATTATTAATAACTATTAGAATCACAGAATGGTTTGGAAGGAACCTTAAAGACTATCTTGTTTCAATCCACCTGCCGTAAGCAGGGAAACCTTCCGTTAAGTAAGGCTGCTCAAAGCCCCATCCAACCTGGCCTTGAACACTTCCTGGGATGGGGCATCCGCTTCTCTGGGCAACCTGTGCCATTGTCTCACCACCCTCAGTAAAGAATTTCTTCCTCATGTCTAATCTAAATCTTCCCTATTTTCGTTTAAAGCCTTTAACACTTTACTTTTTACTACACTTCCTGGTAAAGAGACCTTCCCCAGCTTTCAGTGGGCCCCCTTTAGGCACTGGAAGGCAGCTACAAGATGTCTCCAGAGCCTTCTCTTCACTAGGTTAAGCAACCCCACCTTTCTAATACCATCTTTTTAAGTGAGATGCTCCAGCTCTCTGCCCATCTTTGATCCTCCTCTCAAGTCCAAGTATTAATATAGTATATAATTCTACTTTTAATACTTAAATTTGTGGTTTTTTTTTTCTTTAGTGTGAGCAGTGTGATTGAGTAAGCCTCATTATTTTCTGAAGTCTTGGTCTAACACTGTGATATAGTGATTAAAAGGTTTGGTTCTATGCTCAGTTTAATCTGAAGCTTGGATTTACTATCTGTCATAGCTGAAAAAACACCTCACAAAGATCCAAGTAGATGGTAGATGTAGATCCAAGTGGAGGAAGTGCATCATTCACTGTGCTTTCTAAATCATGATTCTTCTTTTCCATTCCATCCATTAATTATTTGTTTTCTTCTTGAAATTCAGCTAGTAAATTCATATAAGCTAATCAGAATGCAAACTAACATTGCACTTTCATATTTTTAACAGATCAGTTCAAAATCCACAGAAACTCTTTCTGTTGAAGATTTTTAAACAAGTTAGGAACTTCTCTATCCAAATTTATGTGTACAGATATGAGAGTTTTCACAGGTACATACTTGTATTACTTTTCAGCAAAAGCATCACATAATAATGGAAACATTCCCAAACAGCTATTTTCAAAATGCTCTCTCCGTATCATGAGTTTCTAACAAAAAGCATACTTTCTCATTGCTTGCTAAAACTCCTCCTTCACCTCTATGGGATACATTACTTTTTTCTATTAGATTTTGAAAGTATCTGCTAGGTAGCACAATGCCGATATTGTCATTACAGAAAAGGTTAGAAAATTTGGAAAAGTTGTCTTATCATACCAGAAAAACATGCAATTCATCTTTAAGCTCAATAACTCTTTTAAGCACTTTGCCACAAGATAACCATCCAACCCTTCTATCATACAAAAAATGTCGCTGGTCAACCCTCATCTCACTGCAAATTATTGTAAAGATTCTGCTATTTAAAGGCTGTTTTTATAAAGTGAACCACATCAATAACATCCTGTAGCACTTTGCACTTCTGGCTCCAATTTCTTTGCTGCAATAGACATGAACAATGCAGTGAATAAATTTCACGTTTGGTGATACTTCTGTAACCTTACGCTGGCATCTGTTTTTTAACAGATGCCAAAAGCTGCCAAAGCAGCCAGCCATTCTATCAGTGGTTACTCTTATGCAGTTGTCCCATAAAACTGTGTTTTTACTAAAGAAGTAATTTACTGTTGAGTTTGTATCTTCTACAGCACATCTCTCCTTTAGTGGTTCACAATGAAATAGCTCTTGTATGTCATTATTAAAACAGAATCTAGCAAACACCACATGCTGAGACATGCTAGGAACAACCGTACTTTCAGCCAAGTGTATGGCAAACCTCCCACACTGCGTAGTTTGTTTCTTCAAATCTTCAGCAATGTTTTCTATACATCTTCCAACAGTATTTGCTGACAATGTGCTGTCACCGTATTGTTTTCCAAGTATTATTTCAGCCATTTTTACCATCACAGGAAGAACATGGGTTTCCCCAATGGTACGTAGCTTTTTGTCTTTCACTGTTAAAAAAGAAGCCTCTAAAGAGGCTTCTAAAAATTTAGTATTAACTGTAGTGAAATTTTGTACAGTACTGGACTGAGTACCATATGACCTGAAATGTTGCCCAAAAAATTGTAAAGTTTAGTCTTCATGTTCTGGATGCTTAGCTTTTAAATGTCTTGCTAATTATAACGGCTTCATGCTATCACTAGCTAATACCAAAAGGCACAATATAAACTTAGGGTAAGGTTCATCCCTAACAGTGGCAGCTACAAAACCGTATTTCAAATAATCCTGAAAATTTTGAAACTTTTTTGGCCAACTTCTTCTTTGATCTGATTAGATTGTCATTGTTTTTACCTCACAATGTGGCTGACAAAGAGTTCTTACAATGTGCAGAAGCGTCATCTCTGTCATTTCCTTGCTGCCTGCTTGTGTTCACATTGTTAGCATTATCTTCAATCTGTGGTATCTTTGCTGGAATCTTTCTAAAACACTTGCCCATTTTGTGAGGGTTAGTGTAGTTAAACTAGGTAATACAATCCACAATTCCACTAAACCAGACACACAATGTTGCAATACACTGAAAGCAAGATAACAAGAGAGGCTGCTACTGTCAACCCCTCTGTGTTATGAACACCCACTCTTCTGTAAGGACACCTCATATACCATACACAACTTGATTGTCTGACATACTGGATTATTCACTCGGGTTGGTGGGTGTCAAGGCATATATTAAATGCTCAAAGAGCTTAATTGCTTTATTTTTAAGATAAAAATAAACGTCCATAAAAGTTTGAATGTTTTCTTCTCACACCCCAGTGAATTGTCTTGCGCACCTTGTGAAGTAAGCACATAGCACTTTGGAGACCACTGCACAAAATACCAGACGTGTCAGAAAAACAAAATATTTGGTATTCAGCATATGGTGTTCAGATCCTTTAAAAAAATTAGATAAAGTGCACATATAGCTTTGACTTCCACCCACAGTACTAAAAAAGTGATTACTTTTCAGGTTTACTACTATAACTCACTTCTATGCTGATCTTCTAACCGTGCATTGTAGCATAAGGTACTATTTCTTAATAGTTGACCACATCCTTAAAAAACACAAGTGTACGCACTTAACTTTATAAAAAAAAGTTTCAATAAAAAAAAAGTTTAAAATATTGCGTCAAATGTGCATCAGATAAGCACACTTCCATGATTAAGAAACAATTTAAATCCTTCAAATTAGTCTGGAGAAGAGCACTGTAATTATGCTGATTGCAATATTTTTGGATGAATGGCTGTACTTCAAAACACATGAATAAATGTGACCAAGTTGCAAAACAAGTTTTGGTACCTAATGAGACAGGTGTAGCACAGGCAGCAGTAGCCCCCACTGTGCTTGGTGGGGGTGTGCCAGGTGGAGTTGTCTCTATTCCACTCTCTTCCATCATTTTCCTTCAGCTACAAAAACCTGCAAGAAAAAAAATAAAAAGCATGCTTTCAGCAACAAAACAAAAAAATTTAAATTAAAATGAGAGGGTCACAACACAGTGATTTATGTTACCCAACAGAGTGGAGAAATCTCAACTCTAGGAAAAAAGGAAAAAATTCTCTGCTCTCAAGTACATAATTACCTAGTATGTCTTATTTCTCCTACACCTTACCCTTATTTTTAGCACTGTAATAATATGTCAGACACCGAGCATCTTTCTAAAAATCTTACTGTGCATGCCCACTTACTGTGTCTAATGCATACTAATGGCATTTAGATGCGTAATACTACAGATATATACAGGTATTTTGCTGCGTTATTGAGTGGTAGCAATTCAAAGACCTGTTATTTTCTGAGCCACGGCTGGATAGGATGCAAAACATGACCGGGACAAGACAGAGGACCAAAGCCTCCCCCTGCTGGCAGCAAGAGAACCAGGACTAAACAAGAAGCTGTAACCACCTCAGGCCTAGGAACACCAGCAGATGCTGCTGAGCATCACACCTGGGCCAAAGCACCTGGCTGAACGCTACGAACAACAACATCAGCATGGCAGGGAACCAGCCCAGAAGCTCCTGACTCTGTGACCTGCGCTCTAACCAGCAGCTCACCTACCTTAAGAAGTACTTTGGGTCAGCAGAATTAACCCCCAGGAAAGCTAAACGAAACCAGCCAGGATTTATTTCAAATGCGGCTAAAATTACATGGAAATCAATTAAACTTGAAAAGTTATGAATAGTACACTGAATATAAGATTTCCAGTACAGCCAATTCCTGTAAAATCCGTGTATCGTACTACTCTGGTAACAATGTCAGAAACAAAGACAAATGACAAATTCAGCTTTTATTTTGAAGACCAAGTTTATCTTGTAACGCTTTTAAGTAAACCTTCAAAATATACCACTACTGAAAAAGTAAAGCTATGCATTCACTTAAAAGTTTAAAATTAATGTATAAAGCTGTAGGACAAGAAAAGGAGAGGTAAAAAATAAATAAATAAATAAAAATCAAGACTCAAGAACACCTGGAGAATTTTGTTCTTCAGTGCAGAGGCAGCGAACAAAAAGCCCTGCTTCCTCCCAGGCCTGGTAAGCTACACAGCAAAGATTTGTATCACTCTCTGAAGTAACATTTCTTAAGGAAATTTTAATAAAATAAAAATCCTACATAATTATACATATGAAAAGCTGAGACACTCAAATATTTTCCACTTTAACCATTACGTCAGCAGCTACTGAGGAGTGCCAGATTATTCCCTTTACAATTTATAGAGGAAAAGGCGTAGATAGTGTGTTGAGTAAGAATACCCACATTTATATAAAAGTAATTCCACATGCAAAAATACATTTCTTCCTCTCTCTCAAACAAAAAAAAAGAAAAAAAACTATATCCTCACTGCCCCACTGTTGTTTTAAATGCACAGACAACACTAAGTTTATTTTTTTCCTCCATATTAACTCTTATAAGCAAACTGAAAAATCCCAAATGTAGGATGTAAGTTTTAGTCCTGTCAGGCTTATAACATATCTCCAAAAGCAACAAAAGCATCAAAATCATGGGAGGAGAAATTCCAGACCCTCTGCCAAACCGCTATGCAAACTTTGCATCAATGATTCGGTATTAAATGAGCCTAGCCTCAGAAAGCCAATAAGCATGTATATAATATACAGACAGCACTCTTCATGAAAACTCTTATGATGGGAAGACTTCAGTTTCTGGGGACCTCTTTAATCCATTCAAAAGCTTCACTTTAGGCAGGATGGATGGGTCAGTAACTGCTTGGTGGGGAACAGACCGTCCTTACAGAGTTAGCACATCCATCTCATCGTCCCTTTGAAAGGAACTGCACACAGTCTCCCGTTAAACTTCTTACGCAGAGGAATTTGCAATGATAAGATTTCTGTCTTTTAATCAGGTTACGTGAGTTTACATTCCATCCGTGAAAGCACTTCGAAGTCATCCTTCTTCCAATTATACACTGCAAAGCCAGAAAGAATTTTCCATTGTGCAACTGAAGTAATCACTGACCCAAACCTCCTAGAAACATCTTATTTCATCGAGGCTCCGCTGATCTGCTGCTTGAATGCAGCTAATACCAAAATTAAATACCGTGGCCATGCGGAGTGACTGAAAAGTTTCCACGGGGCCACTTCTCAAAAACTCCACACAGAACATTTTTCAAAGCCAGACAGACATCGGAGATTCAGGAAGGGGGAGGGGAGGTGGGGCCAAAAAAAGATGCTGACGAAAAAAAGAAACCTGAACTGACATCTGGAAAACTAGGGATAAGCAGTAATGTAAATAGACTCCGTAGTTGCTTTTCTCTACTGCCTTTAAAATAAAGGAACTGCTACAGCACCTGCAAACTTGCAGCAAAAATTGCAAGTCAGTTCCTGAAGTAGAATGATTTAAAAAAAAAAAAAAAGGAGGGGGCTCAAAATTTGAAATTTAAAAAAAAAATAAAAATCAGTGGTTTCACGTTTTCTTCCCTCACTGGGGAGACTCTGCAGGACAGCCAACCATCTGCCAACCCAGCCTGGCCAAAGATAGAAGCTCAAGAGGGGAACCCTACCAGCCGTGGGGTTTGTTCCCATTCCCCTGGGCTCCACAGCTCTGGGTGTGCACCACCAGACAACGTCCCCAGTAGGCCGGATGCCTTCCTGATGGTACCCCGTCACAAGTATACTGCTCTGCCTCCCTTCTGTCTGCCTCAGATTTTATCCTCTGACCCTAACACATCATATACTCCTTCATATATTGCCCACTATAATCCACTGGGATTTTTGCCAATAACTGAGGAAAAGACAACTTCACCCCACCTCTGGGTGGAAAGGCAGACATTTCTTTATTCCTTCACATAACACACAGCCAGGGCAGCCTGTAATATTTTCCTCCCCCTCTCAATTCATTACTTTCACTCTTGTCTTTTTCCGTCTACCCAATCCCCTGCCTTTTAGCTTACATGTGTCTTCACGTTTTCTGTGAGCTCCTTCTCCCCGATACCCCACTGCCCCAAGACACTCTTTTGCACCCAAGCAGCTCTGAGAGGGAAACAGACCGTGCTCTGACTATGAAGAACACAAGATTGAGAAATGTCACACAACAGTCAAATTCACTGTGAAGTCCTGACCTGGCAGCCTGCACAAATAACAGCTTTCTAAACACTGAATTCTCAACATAAGCCAGTCATAGTTTGCATGTGCTGCACGCATTAACATAATTAAAAAAAAAAAAGTTAAAGAGAAAAATAAGAGAGAAGACAAGAGAGAAGGGAATGCGCAAAAGGAAAGGAAAAATACAATAGATGTAATTGGAAGATAACAGCTCATCATGTCAAAAGAGTCCAGCATTACATATAATTAAAACTAATTCTGCAGCATGTATGGGTTAGCACTTGAATCTAAATGGCCTGTCTGAACACAGTTATATGTGAGAAATTGGGAAGCAAGCAGTATATGAGAAATGTGTAAGAACAGAAAACAAAATACAAGGAATCCACAAACTTCAAAAATAATGTCCTCAACAAAGTTTCCAATGAGGATTTCCAGCTTCCCTCAGAGAAGCTGCAGTGCAGCTGTTTCCCAGTAAATCCTACAAATCCTTAATTACTGCTCGAAATGGCCTGTCTTTTAGTGATTTCTAAAAAAAATAAAAATAAATGTTTAAATCATTATTTGTACTACAAGCCAAAACCAATTTACAATCAGTAGCCCCTGAAAACTATGCTTCATTTCTTAACGATATAAGTCTTTATAGAAGCTACAGTGAGGTTTTCTGCTTTTTACATAGACAGTTTTTATTGCACCTAACTTTCTACGAAATACTGTTCATCAAAGCCAGCCATGTTGCAAATCTGCAAGCCAGTCTGTTTTGCCAAAAAATAAATGCTAAAGTGCATCTTACTACGTTCTTTACTTCTCCCCTCTCCTTGATCGCTCCTTTATGGTCAGCAAATATTTTTCAAGCAAATATAGTCATGTAATGCAACATGAATAGACAGAAAAATGACTTCAAAAATTAATTTAAATACACAGACTTTTATATTCCTTCCTGCAAACTGGAACACTGTGCATTACTAAGCTGAAGAGACAAAGGAGAAACTCTGAGACAAGCAAATTGGAGTACGTACAATTAGTTGAAAATTACAGCAGTACTGCCATCTACTGATTTTTGACCAGAAGCTGCTATCACAAATTTGATAATCTCACCACATTTCATTGGAAGAAAACCTTTACTTATGCTTATACAAAAGCAAAATAAGTGATACAGAAAAGAGAAAAAAAATACACCCCCCCCCACACACACATTCCCAGTGACCAGCCATCCTTAAAATAACTCGTATAAGGAGAAGCATTACTTCTGCTAGGCTTCCATCTTTTTTTTGTTTGTTTGTTTGGTTTAAAAGAAATCTTTTTCAGTATTAATAGGATGCATTAGGGAAGACGCTTAATCCTTGCATTACAGAGAGAAAGTGTGCCACATCTGCAAGGCCTGTCCTTAGCTGACTGGTAACTGTATTTTACTGATTCTCACCAGATGAATCTCAGCCATTAACCCAATTCCCAAATGCAAGGCCTGTGTATGCTGACGGAAAATCAGGCTAAAGCTCTAACTGAAAATTTTAACGGAGCTGATGTTAAAAGCAGGAACTAAACCATTCGATTTAGAGACTAAAAGGCTGAGCTGGGAAATTAATCATCTTTTGACTTAAGTTTAATATGAAGTGATTACATTTGCTTTAATATTTCAGCAATAATCTTAATGACATAACCATACTTCAAAAGCATTCTTCAGGTTATTACTCTAATATACAGAAATTGACAGTTAATGATAAAATTACCTACAAATGGAGATTAGCAAATTTCACATGGATAAAAACACGTTATCCAGAAATCAGTCATACTTTAATGTTTATACTAAGGTCTTATTTTTAGTCATTCTTAATTAACCCCTTCTTGTATTTCAGTAGATACTCCTGCTAAAAAAAACACACAACATACTCAAGAGCTCGAAGGGGCAAAACTGTTCTCCAAGCAGAGACTAAAATGAAAAAAAGTACAGCTGGAATACTGAATTCAAACACTATTAAACTTCTCACCTGTACATCACAATAGGTATAACTATTTTACTTAAAGTCTGAAACATACTATGTGTGGTTACTCACACTAGTAATGGCTAAACACGAGTTGACAGCTTTCCAGAATAAGCAGTAGCCATTTATTTATTTATCTGAACAAATCAACTGTTTGGAGTCATACACCCAAAGCAAACACCACTTCAAATAAAATGGTACATCCTAGGTTGTATTGACTGAGTCACAGGCACATACTTCCATTGAACAGGACATAAACCCAAGGGGGAAAAAAGCCCAAGAACTCAAAGATTCAAATAAAATATTAGAAACAGAACAGACTGACTGACCAAGGAGAAAGCAATAAAGAAAATGACAAAAGATGAATGACAGCCTATTAAAGAGGAAGTTGATGCTGGTTGAAGGCAACGTACTTTCAACACAAGAAGTTAAAGTTTCATCTGAAATATTCCTCACACTGGTTTATTCTACTTTAGAGAGGCAGAGAGAGCCAGGGATAAGACTTCCTTCAGAATCTGCAGACAGGTCCTTGAGGATATACAAAGCCTCACTGAAGCCAAAGGAAGGGCATACAGGGATCACCATTTTAATCACCTGGTGTTAAATGACTTGTCCTGAAGGCCAAAGCTCTGAAGAGAGGCAAGCAAAGGGGAAAAAAAAGAATGACCTGAACCCTCCTATAGCCATTTTATGTCCATAGCATAGATAACGGCAATCAAAACACCCACATCAATGTTTCACTTAAAAGAAAAAAAAAGCCTTTACCGATCACCAGTCAGAATCCAGTGTGCCTCAGACCTATCACATCACCAAGGCGGAACAAAACGCCAGGCATGCCAGCAGTGGTTGTCTCTAATTTGAGACTACTTACAGACAGGGATATCATAGTTCATACATAACACTTAAAAAAAAAAAAAAAGGAAGTTCCACTCTGAGCAACTCTGAGTTCGTTTTTACTCTTCCAAAAGCTTTCTAATCTTCTGTAAATTATTCCGTCTCCCAGATTCTCACTACCACTGCCACCCCTCTGGATTTGTTCCAGACCACATGCACTCTGACCACTGAGGCTTTATTTTTAAATATCACAATGCCTGTACAACACCGAGGACCTCTGATCATTGCTGACCAATCCTACTAGTTTAGGACAGGATGTTTCACCTGACTACATTACACCATCTAAAAGAGACAAAAAGCGGTAAGCGTGTATGTCCCACCAACTTGCAGCAACAGCTACACCGCATGATGTGATGTAACAGCTCCTGCACTTACAGAGTGGTTTTTTTTGTTTTTTTTTCCCCAAAAAGAAATACCTTTTTCATGAGACAGTAAACATACATCGTATAAATCGCGGGTAAATCCATTTATCAGTGCTCCCGCTGCCTACAGCGACCCCGCGGCACCTCCTGCGGCCAGCCCCGCACAGACAGCGGGGAGATCCCCGCGCCCGGTCCCACCACCACAGGCCGAAACCACGCAGCCCTACCTGCACCAGCGATCCCAGCCCCCGGCCAGGCACGAACCCACCCCGGGGGTGCCCTCAGCAGCTCCCAGCCCCCAGCCCCGTCCCGCCCGCCCCCAGCCCTACCGCCGCAACCGGCACCGGTGAGCGCGGGGCAGCGACGGCAGCGGCGCGACCCCGCCGCCCGGCCCGGCCCAGCCCGGCCCAGCCCTGCCCAGCCCTCCGGCCACTCCCTCCCGGCTGCCGGCTGCCAACGCGGCCCCCCCAGCCCCGCGCTGCGGGCACCCCCCGCGGTCCCGGCCCCCGCCGCCCAGCCCCAGCCGCCGCCGCGCGGCCTCGGGGGGAGCCCGCGCCCCGCGCCCCGACGGTACGAACGAGGCACGGACCCGGGCCGCAGACGCCGCCGCCTACAACTCCCGGCGGCCCCCGCGGCGCGGCGCACGCGCGCTGCCACCCGCCCGCTCGCCCTGGCCCCGCCCAGCGCCACGAGCTGCCACGTCTCCCGCGGCCGCCGCCCGGACGGAGGCCCGCCCCTGCATGCCCTACAAGATGGCGGCCGGGGGGAGGTTAAAGGGGGGGTTTAAAGGGACGGCGGGAGGGACCGCCCCTTGTGCCACGTTCAATGGCGGCTCCGAGCGGCAGATGGGAGACGTTGGTTTTACTGCTTCGCCTTAACGCTCGTAATGACGCTTTTTGCCGGCTTTATGCGTGCAAATAACCCTCCCTGCCTTCTCACTACCAGGTAAAAACCGGCGTGGTGGACTTACTTACGGTCTGAGCACGCCGTTGGGCACCCTGGAGTTCAGATTAACAGGCTTCTCTCTTTTTGCTGGGAGATGGCCGTACACAACCGTGAACAGCTGTATGATTCAAGTACGTGGACGATGTGATGTTAAGATACATATTTGAAATGCTTCGTTGCTCGCTTTTATCAATACCGCAGCATGGACTTCCGTGTTCAGCCACAGAACTGACATAAACTAACGTCGATCTGACCCGGCTCAGTTCAGAAATGCCAGAATGAATAATCAACTGACAGACTGCTAAACAACAGACTAATACGAAAACGTAATCTTTTGTGTAAAACAACCTAGTATAGTAAGGGTTTGTAAAAAAGAAGTGGCTTTAATGATAAAGGAAAACTATAAAGTGCCAGTGCAATAGAGAATTGACTGAGGAATTCGGAGCAATTGAACCAAATGAAGCTTAGGAGAAACTTACTAACTTTTCAAGAACCATCATTATTTGCTCCATGTTATTTCAGTAATGGAAAGATAACCAGCCACGTGTGTCGGGGACTAATTTTATCTATTCCTTGGCTGTATCATTCCCCCTTTTGTCTGAAGCAGATTGTCAAGTGGAAAAGTGGATGGAAAAACGTAGTTTTTCTTACAAGTACTATATGCAAAATCCTCATAAGATTGAAGAGTCAGTTCCCTTCCTATTGGTTCAGAGGATGCTTTTTCACTTTGCACTAGGCTCTGAGAACTTGCCTTCTCACTTTTTTTTTTTTGGTGGTTTTATTACTGTATCGTGGGTGCAAGATGCGTTTTGTGTTCTGTCTTCCGTGCCTCAGAAAGCCAAATACTCCATATCCACTTGAGTTGAATTCGCCCTTGTCTTTGGCTGGAACATTCCAGTATTTTAGCTGTTGCTAAATAAAAGGCCATTTAGTCACTCCCTCATTTAGCTAAATGGAAGACATGCCGATCATTTTTCAGCATGGTATGTGATTATTTGAAAGTTAAGTATAAACCCATCAAAAACTGCTCAGCATTCATCGTGACATTGCTGAGATCACCAAGTGCATTGATTTGTGTAAATGAAGATTTTGCATTCCCCATTCTTAAGAAACCATTCAGAATTGTTTTGTTATATTGATCTCAGTCTGGCCTCTACCAACTCTGTGGCAACCAGCTTAATTAATAGCATGTTCTTGAAACAAGTTCTGTAATACAGACATAACTCTTGATTTTCCTTAATCCATTTTTTTTCAAAACTGCTTTGCAAACTTAAAATGTATCTTCATAAGTCTTGTCATTCCCATTATTAAATGATACAGTGAACACAAATGGTTATGATTACCTCTATAAAGTACGTAACAAAAAAACAAACAAAAAAAAAAAACCAGCCCTGGGGTAACTATCAAATAAATGAATAAAATAGAAAAAAGTTTGGGAAACTTTTTTTTTCTCCTCTTTTTAATAACATTTTTTTCTTTAATTTGCTCCTGTGTAAGCATAGTCTTCAGTGTTCTGATGACAGTGGAGTTTTGTAGTTATGCAGATATCTTGTGGAAATAAAAAAATCAATAGCTGCAGCTGTATGTAAAGTGCTTCAAGAAACAACACCTCTTGGTGTTGACCATGACTCGAGGTGTACAGGTAAAGGGATGGTCTAGCCAGCGGCATCCCCTGTACAGTGTGGCCTGCCAGACCTCAGTGTCAGAGCTTCCCTCGCCTCCCGGTGAGCAGAGGGGCTGTGAGCAGGGCAATCACAGGGACACAGGCTGTGACATGTCTTGCAATGTAGAGCCAGAATAGATGGCGCAGGCGGAGTTACTCTCCTGCATTTCGGAAGCAAGCAGAGGAAGCGATCTTGAAGAGTACTTATCTGGTGATTGTGTCATCTGTCTTTTATGTGATAGACTGTAATTGAGGACTAGAGCCGTAAGGGGATTGATGTTAATTCCTTCACTGCAGCAGTTGAGTGCCTCCCGTTTTAATTGGGATAACCATACTCCTCAGGGTCATGTTGTTTGGTTCTCCTTGCTCCTCAGCTTATGGGAAGCTTGAAACATAATCAGTTAAGTATTCAGAGGATATTTTAAAATCCATTACTTAGCTTATTTTTAAGCTCAGTGAAAGCTTGATAAACATGGCCTTTCTTTTATAATAAGTTTGTTTACCTTCCTGCTGGGTAGAGGGAACTCCCGTTTTTTTCCTTCTTTTTCTGCCACGGTTTACATGAATGGTTCTTCAGATGCTGGTCAGGGGAACATGTTACTACAATGTTTCATTAGCAGCCTCAGCCTGTATTTTCATTTCTAGCAGAAACTTTGAAAATTGTCCCTCTGAATTAGTGCATGGTTCCCCAAGGTTCAGTTAACGTTCTTGGGGAGGAGGTTCAGCCATGAAGGATTAACCAGGAAAGGTTGGTCAGATTGAGAACTTCATTTAGGACACATAATATATTGTTCTTAGACCGTTTATGTTAATGGTAATTTGTTTTGCATTTTGGCAAGTCCATGTGCTTCTATTACATAATCATAAATGTATTTCATTTTATATATATATATATATATATATAAAAGTTTAATCTGGAATAAAACTGAGGTTTTATGCAGGGTTAGCCTCTGGTCATTTGACTTGCAAAAATACTTCTGAAATGTAAAGCAAATGCAGAATGATCTCTTCCTAAATTTGCAGAGCACCTGAAGTACTGTCTGTGAAGTGTTTGCTGCTCCTCTCACTTCCATGGGTGTAAATTCAAATGACAGAGATGTCACTTTAAAAGCGATCATGCTAACTATTTCTCTATATGTTTATGCTAATGAAAAAGAAAACTGCGTTTTTCAGTCCCTGTATACCATTTATTTCTGTAGTGTGTGCGTAGAATATGCAACAAGCAAAAAACAGCCAATAACTGAGAACACAGCAGTGTGACCTAAATCTGTCTGCAGTCAATAAGCCTGTTTACGTGAGCTAGCAGCTGTGTGACTGCATCATGTGCTAGATGCAGTTGAGAATTTTACAGAAAAAGAGTTGCTTTTCAGCTATATGAAAATGAAATCCCTGAACCAGTTTACTGCTGAGTTACATGAATGCTAGAGCTGGCAGAGGCAGGAAGACGGAAGGCAGAGCCACCTCAGTTTGGATCTAAATCTGTTTAAGCTGTTACAGAACTCAGACAAAATAAAACAGATATTTCATTTATGGTATCTTTCCACTGCTTTATTGTAGGAATCTTCAGTTTCCTTGGCTTTTGTGTTTTTATTTTGATGAGTCAATTAAAAGAAAAAATAAATTATTAAAAAGTGGTTTTTTTAAGATCATAACATGAAATTATATAGAACAGTTTAAGGCAACGAGATATATTGAAATATCAAATACCCTTGCTGGAGTTGCAAAAATGTCACAAGGGAGATTGACACAATGGTGTGAAGTTCGTTCATGGGAAATCAAATAATAGGTTGTCTTTTATTTGATATGTCCTTTATGTCCTTCCTATAGAAGTCATGGCTAAATGAGCATGCAAAACACTTCCTTAGTCCTATAGAATTGAGTCAGGGCGAAGATGCAAGAAAACAGCAGAATCAAATCAATTCAAATGCAAAGAGTGAAGATACAATCCTCACAGTGATGGAATTAGCCTCTGAAGTGTCTAAATTGTGACTCTTTAATTTTCAAGGTAGTAAGCTATTCAAAAATTGGTATGCTTTTGGTTCAGGAAGGCACAACTACTGAGATGTTCTTGATGTTAAACCACAGTAACTGACATGCTAAAAGCAGGTATCTTGAAAAGTAGATTAGGTTAAAAAAAAAATCTTTATGAAAGTAGGAACATTTGAAAATGTGTCTTGTGAAACTAGCTCTTGAAACAATCAAGAGAGTCAGTCAAAATGGATATGATGGAAAAATACTGATCATTCACTTGCACAAATACATAAAACAGCAAAATAACAGTGCCTTGAGGTCAGAAACTTTTTTTTTTCAGAAACTACATCAACAATCAGCTAAGTGTAGAAGTCAAATTCTTCTAAATGCTTCTATGTTAATCCAAAAATAATTGTTCTCGGGATCCTTAAAATCCTACAGTTTCATTCTACAACATGTTATTTTGAAGTTGTAACAGATGTATTATTACGGGTCTGCCCAATTCAGTCTCTCAGTAGCTAACAACAGCAGTGAGCACACCTGTAGGAGGTGCACCCAGGTAGAACTGCTCAGCATGACGGCAGAGCTACTGGAGGAGGTGGGCAGGCTGAGGAGCATCAGGGAGCCTGTGAGGAGATCAGCTGATGGAGTAATACTCTGCCATTCCAGGGGCAGACATGTCAACCATTGTCACACATGATACAAAGGACCCCTTATTCTCTCTCCACCAGGTAGACAGTGGTGGCTTAAGAGATAAGGGGGAATGGAAGCTGGTTTCTGCTTGGGGGTGGCAGGTGAATCCCCTCTCGCCTACCTTGCCTTCCCAGCTACTCTTACACAAGAGGTGTGTGGCTCTGGAACTTGAAGGACGCAGAGACAATAATGTGGACGATGACCCATCCAGGTTGGAACGGTCACCATGGCCAAGCCACCCCCACATCATGACCACCTCCATTAAGAAAAAACAAGATGTTGTCATTGGTGACTCCCTTCTGAGAGACACAACCTCCCTGTGGGCTTGGTGAAAGATTTTACTAGAAGGCTTCCTAGCCTGATACAGCCCTCACATTATTAGCTATTCTTGATTTTTAATGTAGGCAGTGATGAAGTTGCAAAGACAAGTCCAAAGGCAATCAGAAGAGACTCTGGGGCCTTGGGATAATTACATAAAGGATCAGGAGAATAAATACTGTTTTCCTCTATCCTTCAGTAACAGGGACTGACATTGAAAGAAACATGCAGATGCAGCTTGTCAATCCGTGGCACAGATAAAGCAGAGGCATTTAATGCCTTCTTCGCCTCTGACTTTAAAATCCATGATGAGCCCTGGGACCACAAGAGCACTGAGTGAAAAGACCATAACAGCAAGAATGATAAAGAGCGTGATTTGCCACTCCAGCTGGATACATATATGTCTATGGGGCCAAATGGGATTCATCCCAGGGTACTCAAAGAGCTGGCTTATACCATCAAGAGACCTCTGAATTATTTTTCCAAGGTCTTGGGAATCTGGGGAGCTCCCAGGCGTAAGAAGGCTGACAAATGTTGTCCCAGTTTTCAAAAAGGGGAAGAAAGAAGACCCTGGTAATTGCAAGTCTGTCAGTCTGTCATCAGTGCCTCTTAAAATTATAGAGTAGGTTTTTCTGGGAGTTCCTGAAAAAGCCTGAGAGAAAATGCAGCCACTGGTCACCACTAACATGGGTGGGCCACAGGAAAGTTGTGTTTGATGAACTCAGTTTCCTTTTATGACAAACACAGCATTACCAGCTGGTTGAGGGAAGAGTATGTACCGCTCTTTTCTGCATTAGTGCGGACACACCTGGAGTACTGTCTGCCACAAGGGTAGGGACATGGACACCAAGTGTGTTGTTACAAATACTCAGACATTTTCTGCAGTTTTCATGGCTTTATTTGCTTTGTCTAAAAGCCTTAGACTGCTGTGAGCCTCCCTGTTCCCACCCCCCCCCGGTTGCCGGCGTGTGCCCCATCTGCTGGCCCAGCCCCAGCTTGGCCAGCTCCTGGGGCACTGTCCTAGTGTCGCCGGCGGGGTGGCCTCTTTGCGGGTGGGGCAGAGTCCTGGCAAGTGGGGGCCCTCCTCTTTGCAGCTCGCCGGGGCCCCCTGCGTCTTTGGTCCCTGCCCTGGCCGGCAGTGGAGGGACCGGCCACAGCCTCCTCTGGTTCCTCCGCTGGCACTTGTTGATTTCTAGGCTCAGGAACCGGGACGGATGGAAGGCGGCTCGGTCTCCCGGGGAAGGCAGCATTTGAGGTCCCAGGGAGCTCCTCTGCGTTGGTTCCCTCCGAGCTCTCTGGGCCAGCTGATGGTGTCCCCACCGATGTGGCAGTGTGGCTGGGGACTGCTGCAGGGCTGCCCCCCTGTCCTCCGGCAGCGCGGGAGGCCCCCAGGCCCAGGATGTTTTGGGCCTCCCCGCTGCACCGCTGCACGGCGGTGGCAATGAGCCGCTGCACGAAGCCGGCCGTCTGCCTTCCCAGGGAGGTCCTCAGGAGCAGGGTGAGGGCCCCCTCGTCCAGGCCAAAGAAGCGCAGGCCTGAGATGACGTTGCGCTGCGCTTCTGAGGCTGCCCTGCCGTCATCCCCGAGGAGCTGCCCCAGCTCGTGGCGCAGCCAGGGCAGCAGGGGCTGGAGCACAGCAGGGTACAGCCGGAACAGGGACGCCCAGGCGAAGGGGTGGAGGCCGCCCACAGCGGCTGTGGGCAGTGGTCCTGCAGCCTCTGGTCGGGAGGCTGGGTGGGCAGGAGCTCCGTCTGCCTGCTGGGCGGTGACCGGTGCCTCCGCAGGTGGTGGGATGACGAGCTCCTTGAACCTGTTGTCCGCCCGCACCGAGTGCACGATGGAGCTCACCCTCCTCTTGCAGAGGGGGCACTCGGGCTTGCTCTCAGCCCACCGCTGGATGCATTCAAAGCAGAAGCGGTGGAGGCATGGCACCACAAAGCTGGGGTTCACCCAGCTGTCCAGACAGATGGGACAGCGGGTGTCCAGCGCCGTGGCCATGCTCTCCACCTGCTGAGGTGAGCTGGGGAGAACTGGCGATGACGAGCCGCTCCCTCTCACCGGCGCTGCAGCAGCAGGTGTCACGCTGCAAAAGGCAGAGAAGAGGCCATGGTCATCGGCTGAGCCGGGGGCGGCTGGAAGAGTTGTGCAGGTCCCCCAAGGAGGAAACCCTTCCAGCTGCCCAGGGCCCAGGGGAAGGTGTCCCCACCGCGCTCACCTCTGCTGCCGCGAGCACTCCTCCTGGGTCTCCCGACGGCCCGAACGAGGCAGGGCCGCGGAAGAAGCTCCGATGGCTCTGGGAAGGGCACTGAGAGCTGCTGCAGCAACTCCCAGAGCACGACACCAGCACCAAGGCCAACCTTGCTCCTCACTCCAGACCTCGCGTAAACGCTCAGCTGGAGTGCGGGCACTAGCCGGCGGGGTGGGACTCTGCGCCCGCATATGAGCAGCGAGGGCCACGCAGTCACAATCCGTCGCTCCAGGCTCTCACAGTGCGTCGCTCGGAGCCATCACAATGGGCCGTCCTGCCCCGCAGCGCTCGCTCTGGCAGCGCTCTGGCCCCAGCACATGCGTCTGTGTCTAGCACAATGTCACTTACCACTCTGCCCAACAAAATGTTTGCCTTCATCTTGGCGTCGGTGTTATCCACCAGTCACTGCAGCCTTGGCCGTGTCTTCCCAGTGCACCATCAGATCACCCTGGCCATGGCAGACACCTCCGGGCCCATAAAGCAAGAGCGTCCATTCCATAAAACCTCGTGCCTGCCTTTGAAGCTGCACGACACAGTCCTCACACTGCTCTTGCTACACTCCAGCACAGCTGGCCAGCCCTCGCGTTGCCCTGGTTCTCCCCACAGCAGGCTAATGGCAGCCCTTGCCTTGCCCTCAGGAATCTCCTTGATTTTGACCCTCTCTGGAGGGAGCAGGGCGTTCCCCTCTGCTTAGCACCCATCAGGCCTCATCTGGGCATCGTGTCCTCTTTGGGGTCCTGGGCGGGAGAGACATCGACAAGCTGGAGGAATTCAGGGGAGAGCACTGATGCGGTGGGGCTGGAGCACTCGCCCCGTGAGGAGGGTGTGGGACCGGGACTGGTTCAGCATGGAGCAGAGTACGCTTAGGGGCACAACGTGGAGCCTGTGGGAATGGGATGACTGCAACGGGGACGAGATCTTCCCAGCAGTAGCTGGCAGGAGGAGCGGAGGCAGATCTGGGCCTGGAGAAGTCCAGGCTGGTGATAGGGAAAAACAGAGAAGTCCTCTCAGGGTTCCAAAGGACACTCAAGAAGTCCTGTCAGGCTTAGGAGTGGGTTTTCTAGCAAGGTGGTGTCACCCCTGAGCATGGAGGTTTTCCTGACCCGAGTGGAGCCAGCCCAGAGCACAAGGGTCACAAGCCTGCAAAGGGACACATGCGGAAGTCCAGGGAGGGAAAGCGTCGCCAGTGTGAAATGGAGACAGGGTTTCCAAATGAGCTCATTGCAGCCAAAGCAAGACGCAGAGGCCCTACAGATGCAGAAGGCCCAGCCCCGTTGGGCTCTCTCTCCTCAGGGCCCAGAGCCGCTAGGAGAGCGCACGTCTCTGCAGAGTTCAGAGCAGGGCACAGGGCCCATAGCTGTCAAAGCAGGGGACAGAAGTCCGAAGGCCCCATGTTGCTCCAGTGAGGGGAAAGAAGTCCTCAAAGACCAGGGACAGTCCCATGTGGCTTGAATCGGGGCTCAGGAGCCCTGCAAGAGCAGAGGGTGAAGTGCCATGGCAAAGGCACCATACAATGCCATAGTGCCAGGAGTGGTGAGACATGAGGAAGTAGAAAGAAGTCCAGCAAGAGCAAATGACCCAACTCAGAATTGCTTAACTCAGTGCCAGTAAGCTCTTAATACCACCGGGCTTCACGGTGCTCGAGAAGGGGAAAAGTTCCTTTGAAAGAGCAGAGGACCTGGCTCCTTCTCCTGTGGAGCAAAATGCAACCAGAGAGCTCAGGAGGCGCAAATGAGGGCAAAGAGGCTGTGCAAGAGCAGGCAGAGAAGCCCCACAGCGCTCTGCTGAGGACAAAGATGCCTTGCAAGATCAGCGTGATAGGTCCAATGGTCACTGAGCCTGCAGTGGAAGGTGGCTCTGCAAGAGTGGAAGGAAAGGACCCATGCTGCTCAGAGCAGGGCTTAGAGGCCTTGTGCAAAGTTTTAGTGTGGAAGACAGCTAAGCACCTCACAGCTGTTTGCTCATTGCCTCACAGTGGGGTGGTAAGTAAAGTAGAGTAAAAGTGAGAGAAAAAGCAGTCCTTGTCCTTAAGGGTGACTTAAATGTCCCAGTCGTTCACTGGATATGCACACAGCCGATACAAACAGGTTTAGGAAAATCCTGTAGGACATTGATGATGCCATGGTTTTGGCTGGGATAGAGTTAATTTTCTTTGTAGAGGCTCAGATGGTGCTGTGTTATGGATTGTGGATGTTGTGGATTAAAATAGTGCTACTAACACACTGACGTTTTTAGTTGTTGCAGAGCAGTGCTTACACAGAGCCAAGGACTTTTCAGCTTCTCATGCTGCCCTGACAGCAAGGAGGCTGGGGGTGCACAAGGAGCTGGGAGGTGACACAACCAGGACAGCTGACCCAAACTGTAAAAAGGGATATCCCATACCGCATGGTGCCATGCTTAGTAGTAAAAGCTGTGGTAAAGAAGGAGGAAGGGAGGGACATTGGAAGTGGCAGTGTTTGTCTTCCAAGAAAACCGTTATGCGTGATGAGCCCTGCTTTGCTGGAAGTGGCCTAACACCTGCCTGTCAATGGGAAGTAGCAAATGAATTCCTTGTTTTGCTTTGCTTGTGCAGGTGGCTTTTGCTTTACCTAGTAAACTGTCTGTATCTCAAGCCGTGAGTTCTTCCACCTTTCTGATTCTCTCCCTCATCCAACCTGGGAGAGTGAATGAGTGGCTGTGTGCTCTGACCTTTTGTGGGATTTGCTGCTCCAGCTGGATGCATATCAGTCTATGGGGCCCAATGGTGTGAGAAACAATATGCAGCCAGTAACCCAGGCTCAGACCATGCAGGCTCACAGTAATAAATCCAATACCATTAGATTCTGGAATACTATCTTTAACAGACTTGTCATCTCTTGCAGTCCCCAGATCATATCTAGAGCGTTATTTTTTAATTCTTCAACTATGACTGAGTTAT
Organism: Anser brachyrhynchus; assembly: GCF_964034855.1. Lineage (NCBI taxonomy): Eukaryota > Metazoa > Chordata > Aves > Anseriformes > Anatidae > Anser > Anser brachyrhynchus. The sequence continues at coordinate 45,144,589 of NC_137697.1, forward strand.
TCACAATAGCCTTTTCTAATTCACCCATCCCTAACCAATGGATAAACCACCTCGCCAAACTGTGAAATGCCCCTTTCCTTTTCACTAGAGGATTAGCTGAAGTCCACTTAATTCTGCGTATATGGATCCCAAGGGGCCTTTGGCTTTGTATGTCTGCATTAATAGATACATTTGGAATTATTGCCCCCAGGGTACAAGCTCTCTTACATGTTAGGGGCAACACTTTCCTGGCTTTATTACCACATAGCCAATACCACCCCTTGCCATTCAGGACCAGCCATCAGATTACAGGATGATTCCCATGTTGTGTCTGGTGTGCATTATATACAACAGCATTCCTATAATTACCATATTCAGTACAGTATGGATAATTCCTTACCTCCCAGGTAACAGTCCCACACCCAGGGTCAGTATTATTGCCCCCTGAATTTCCATTAGTATGAATAATGATATACATACTAACATAAAAAACAGAATTCCCTGGAAATACTACATAATCCAACTCTTTTCCCCAATTACACATGGTATTCGTTATTCTTCCCTAAGGAGAAGTTAAGAGTTAATTTACAGCTTTGATTCACAAATTCTCCTAATTTTTAACTCTCAAGGTTCTCCTATAGGGACAGTCTCTCGGGTCTCAGGGTCAACTGATGCCTTCACGCAGGTGTAATGAGTGTAATGAGTCCACCTTTTCTCCCAAATGTAATGAGTGTAATGACTCCACCTTTTCTCAGCTGTTCTTATGGTCACCTCAGGAGTCAGGAGTACTTGGAATGGTCAGTCTCACTCAGGCTATAGCTTTGATTCCCTCCATATTCATATCAGAACCCAATCTGCTGCTCGGAATGGATGGATCAGGACTTCCAAGGGTGGGGTATGGGCTAACAATCCACTTGTCCTGAGAGATGACAAAGAGGACGACAGCCCAAGTATATAGTTTTTAAGGAAAGAATCTGTTGTCCTGAATTAAGGTAATTCACTCCCTTTGCCCAGGTACAGCAATCCAAATAATATGAAATATGATGAAACTCCTTTTCATCAGAAGAAAAACTTCTTTTCTTGGTGCTGTTTGCACTCAGAGAAGTGCCAAAGTAAGCACTTTGTTCACAGGAACCAAGTTTGCGGAACTAACTTAGTCAATTCCTTCTTTACTGTCTGATCTGCTCCACCCTTCCAGAAGAGGAAGGATGCCAAGGAGTGTGAAATTCCCATCTAATTCCTAGAGTCTGCATTAGTCCTTGCAATATTTGTGATGTAAAGTGACTTTCTTGATCAGAGTCAATATTTTCAATGATTTTCAATATTTTCGAAGCTTGTCCCTGCTAGGATTTAGGTTGCAACATAGGTAGCTTTCTTTGCCTGCCATCCCTTTGTCTTTTCTTCCTCTCCCTTCCATCCTGGGCCCAACTTCCCCTTAAAGTTTTCTTCCTTTATCTCCAAACCTTGGCTTCACTACCTGGTGCACTGTGAACACTATTAGTTTTGCTCTCTGCTTTTCCCTCTCATCTTCCCTCCTGACATACACCTTCTGGTCCTCCCACAGGAGTGTCTCCAGTGACTGTTCACTCCATCCTCCCACCTTCTGGAGCTTTTTCTCTGTATCTGGCCAGGCTTTAATCACAAAATGAACTTTCAAGAGCCCTTGGGCTACAGGGTCCTCAGGATTCATCTGCGAGTACTTTCTCATTATGACCCTAAGTCTCTCGTATGGTTTCTGTGTTGTGGGTTGTTATTATCCCAGTTGGATAAGCAGCTATTTCTGCTCTATCAGAATTACTCCCGGTCTGGGGGGGTCGGTTCTTTCCCATTCTTGCATAGCTGCCTGCCGAATCATTCCCCTCCTAAACATCCTTCTCCAGTGAATAGCATACTCAAGATTGACTGCTAGGGTCAAGGTGTATTTTCTATCCCACTTCCTCCTGTCCTTCTCCTAGCCACTGAAGTAAAACCACAGGGTGGCATGTGGTGTGCATGCACCGTGCCTCTCTCTTGAGTAGAGGAACTGCTGCTCCTACTAGCTGAGACACAGGTCCCTATGGGTGAGGAGGAAGGCATCATTCTCTTCAAGCCACTGAACCTCTAGATTCACTGAGCTCTAGAAGATTGCAGGGGCTGCCTGTGCTGCTCTTGTTGTCTTCCATTGTCCAAGGCCAATTTGCAAATAACTTAATAGTATTTCTACAGAAAAAAATTCTTCATCTGTGTGATTGATCCCTTCACTAGAAAGCCCATGGATAAGAAGACAATACTCAAAAATGCAAGAGCAACCAAAGGCAGAATTGTCACTGTTGAGGACCATTACCATGAAGGTGGCATTGGAGAAGCGGTATGCACTGCAGTAGTGGGTGAGCCTGGTATCACAGTCAACTGCCTGGCTGTATCTCACGTACCACGAAGTGGGAAGTCAACTGGGCTCCTGAGGATGTTTGGCATTGACAAAGATGCCATTGTGCAAGCTGTTAAGGTGGCAGTGTCCAAATCAAGAAATGTGGAGTAGTTTGAAGCATCTTGTGCTATGTTACACAAAAACAGTGTTCGGAGAAGTACTGAAAGCTTAAGGCAGGCAAAGGTGCTTTATGTAGAGTTTTAATAAAAATAGCAGCTTAAAAATGAAAAAAAAAGAAAAAGGAAAAAGAAAAAAAGAAAAAAAATGCACCCTGGACCCAAGGGAATGGTGTCAAGCTGCGACAGGGGAGGTTCAGGCTGGATATCAGGAAGAGGTTCTTCACTGAGAAGGTTGTTACGCACTGGAACAGGCTCTCCAGGGACGTAGTCACAGCACCAAGCCTGTTGGAGTTTAAGAAGCATTTGGACTGTGTTCTTAGTCATATGGTCTGAATTTTTGGCTAGACCTGTGTGGTGCCAGGAGCTGGACTCAATGATCCTTATGGGTCTCTTCCAACTCGGGATATTCTATGCTTCTATGATAACGTGTTGGGACAGTTCCTCCACAGCCAAGATGCAGGCCCACAGGGAGGAAGAGAGATTTTCTTTACGTTGGTAGGGTTGTTGGGCCACTACATCCACTGCTGGTTCCTCTCCATCCTTCCAGCTCATTGGAGCCACCATAGCAATACGTTGGTTTGAGTATTCCAAGGATATTTAAAATTCTCAAGAACTTTGTAGCTGGGCAGGGACAAAAGAAAAAGGGGAAGGAGAAGGGGAAGGTGCTGTTCCTTGTCTCCTGCAAAGGTTGGCTCTCCGAGGAGAAAAGTCTGATTGTGAATCAGCAAAAGAGATGGTTCCTCAAGTACAAGGATGATAGCAGTGCTCTGTGCAAACACTGGAGAAGGTTCATGACCAGTGCTTTTATCATATCCTCAGTGAGTGTTGCACAGAACATCAAAGAGATAAAACTAAAAGCAACCTTAAGCCAGACCCCAGAGGTAATACACAGTAAAACAGGGAGTATAAATGGCAAGTAAGGGCTACATAACACAACTTGGAGAGCAAGTAAATCAACACTGTGACTGGCAACTATGAAATGAATATAATGCTCCTAACAAATCATAAACAAATATCCTCTCTCTATCAGGCTCTGGTCAGATTTATGCCAAGTCTTTGTGCCCCACGTTCGACACCTGGAAGACTACTTTAAGCCAGCGGGCAGCAAAGCACCATGTAGCCATTGGCTCAGTCTTCCCAGAGTGGAATAGGGGCTGAAATGAAAGAAGTGAAAATAACAGAACTCGTGGGCTGACATAAGGACACTTTGAAAAGTAAGTAGGAAAAAAAGAAAACAAAATTATAAAAACAAACAAAAAAAAGCGATGCCCAAAACAATCGCTCACCGCAAGCTTTGCCACACTTCTCACAGAAGCCGTCCCTGCAGCTCCCATCTGCTTCCACAGCCTTGCCTTGTCAACCCAATACACTTCCCTGCTCAGCATTGCTCTGCCCAGTGCCAGTTGCTGAGGGTTTTATTTGTTTATTTTTTTGGAGGGGTAAACTCTTTACAAGGGAGGGCAGTGATAGGAGAAGGGGTGACGGTTCTAAGCTAAAAGGGGGTAGATTTAGATGAGACTTGAGGAAGAAATTCTTTGCTCAGAGGGTGGTGAAGCACTGCCATGGGTTGCTCAGAGAAGCTGTGGATTCCCCTTCCCTGGAAGCGGACAAGACCAGGTTGGATGGAGCTTTGGGCCTCCTGACATAGTGGAAACTGTTCATGCCCATGGCGGGGCATGGTGGGAGGGGCGGTGTGACTGGATGGTCGTGAGGGTCCCTTCCAATCCAAACCATTCTGTGATTCTATGTTTCCAAGGTGGTGTCCAGCAGGACCCCAGACCCTTCCCAGCAAAGCACTTATCCCCAGCTGGACAGCTCCCAGCAAGTGCTGCTTCCTGGGGTCGTTCCTGCTCAGGTGCAGGACTTTGCCCTTCACCTCGTTGAACTTCTTGGGGTTCCTGCCTTGGCCGGACACAGCGTAGCTGCAGACGTGCAGGCCTGGAAATGGGTAGCATGTGTTTTTGGGGAAGCAACTCAATAGTGCCTTGTACGTGGGGAAAAAGCACGCCAGCACCAACACCCCAGCTGGCCCTGCAAAGGGCTGCATCGACGTACCCTTCTCCCACCTGTCTGAACCCATTGGCCTTCGGGTCCAGCGGACACACGAGGAAGCGGTGGGAGTATCAGGAGGAAAAGGGGGAGAAAGCAGCGAGGGTAGGGACAGGGACACCAAGTGTGTTGTTACAAATACTCAGACATTTTCTGCAGTTTTCATGGCTTTATTTGCTTTGTCTAAAAGCCTTAGACTGCTGTGAGCCTTCCTGTTCCCCCCCCCCCCCCCCCCGGTTGCCGGCGTGTGCCCCATCTGCTGGCCCAGCCCCAGCTTGGCCAGCTCCTGGGGCACTGTCCTAGTGTCGCCGGCGGGGTGGCCTCTTTGCGGGTGGGGCAGAGTCCTGGCAAGTGGGGGCCCTCCTCTTTGCAGCTCGCCGGGGCCCCCTGCGTCTTTGGTCCCTGCCCTGGCCGGCAGTGGAGGGACCGGCCACAGCCTCCTCTGGTTCCTCCGCTGGCACTTGTTGATTTCTAGGCTCAGGAACCGGGACGGATGGAAGGCGGCTCGGTCTCCCGTGGAAGGCAGCATTTGAGGTCCCAGGGAGCTCCTCTGCGTTGGTTCCCTCCGAGCTCTCTGGGCCAGCTGATGGTGTCCCCACCGATGTGGCAGTGTGGCTGGGGACTGCTGCAGGGCTGCCCCCCTGTCCTCCAGCAGCGCGGGAGGCCCCCAGGCCCAGGATGTTTTGGGCCTCCCCGCTGCACCGCTGCACGGCGGTGGCAATGAGCCGCTGCACGAAGCCGGCCGTCTGCCTTCCCAGGGAGGTCCTCAGGAGCAGGGTGAGGGCCCCCTCGTCCAGGCCAAAGAAGCGCAGGCCTGAGATGACGTTGCGCTGCGCTTCTGAGGCTGCCCTGCCGTCATCCCCGAGGAGCTGCCCCAGCTCGTGGCGCAGCCAGGGCAGCAGGGGCTGGAGCACAGCAGGGTACAGCCGGAACAGGGACGCCCAGGCGAAGGGGTGGAGGCCGCCCACAGCGGCTGTGGGCACTGGGCCTGCAGCCTCTGGTCGGGAGGCTGCGTGGGCAGGAGCTCCGTCTGCCTGCTGGGCGGTGACCGGTGCCTCCGCAGGTGGTGGGATGACGAGCTCCTTGAACCTGTTGTCTGCCCGCACCGAGTGCATGATGGAGCTCACCCTCCTCTTGCAGAGGGGGCACTCGGGCTTGCTCTCAGCCCACCGCTGGATGCATTCAAAGCAGAAGCGGTGGAGGCATGGCACCACAAAGCTGGGGTTCACCCAGCTGTCCAGACAGATGGGACAGCGGGTGTCCAGCGCCGTGGCCATGCTCTCCACCTGCTGAGGTGAGCTGGGGAGAACTGGCGATGACGAGCCGCTCCCTCTCACCGGCGCTGCAGCAGCAGGTGTCACGCTGCAAAAGGCAGAGAAGAGGCCATGGTCATCGGCTGAGCCGGGGGCGGCTGGAAGAGTTGTGCAGGTCCCCCAAGGAGGAAACCCTTCCAGCTGCCCAGGGCCCAGGGGAAGGTGTCCCCACCGCGCTCACCTCTGCTGCCGCGAGCACTCCTCCTGGGTCTCCCGACGGCCCGAACGAGGCAGGGCCGCGGAAGAAGCTCCGATGGCTCTGGGAAGGGCACTGAGAGCTGCTGCAGCAACTCCCAGAGCACGACACCAGCACCAAGGCCAACCTTGCTCCTCACTCCAGACCTCGCGTAAACGCTCAGCTGGAGTGCGGGCACTAGCCGGCGGGGTGGGACTCTGCGCCCGCATATGAGCAGCGAGGGCCACGCAGTCACAATCCGTCGCTCCAGGCTCTCACAGTGCGTCGCTCGGAGCCATCACAATGGGCCGTCCTGCCCCGCAGCGCTCGCTCTGGCAGCGCTCTGGCCCCAGCACATGCGTCTGTGTCTAGCACAATGTCACTTACCACTCTGCCCAACAAAATGTTTGCCTTCATCTTGGCGTCGGTGTTATCCACCAGTCACTGCAGCCTTGGCCGTGTCTTCCCAGTGCACCATCAGATCACCCTGGCCATGGCAGACACCTCCGGGCCCATAAAGCAAGAGCGTCCATTCCATAAAACCTCGTGCCTGCCTTTGAAGCTGCACGACACAGTCCTCACACTGCTCTTGCTACACTCCAGCACAGCTGGCCAGCCCTCGCGTTGCCCTGGTTCTCCCCACAGCAGGCTAATGGCAGCCCTTGCCTTGCCCTCAGGAATCTCCTTGATTTTGACCCTCTCTGGAGGGAGCAGGGCATTCCCCTCTGCTTAGCACCCATCAGGCCTCATCTGGGCATCGTGTCCTCTTTGGGGTCCTGGGCGGGAGAGACATCGACAAGCTGGAGGAATTCAGGGGAGAGCACTGATGCGGTGGGGCTGGAGCACTCGCCCCGTGAGGAGGGTGTGGGACCGGGACTGGTTCAGCATGGAGCAGAGTACGCTTAGGGGCACAACGTGGAGCCTGTGGGAATGGGATGACTGCAACGGGGACGAGATCTTCCCAGCAGTAGCTGGCAGGAGGAGCGGAGGCAGATCTGGGCCTGGAGAAGTCCAGGCTGGTGATAGGGAAAAACAGAGAAGTCCTCTCAGGGTTCCAAAGGACACTCAAGAAGTCCTGTCAGGCTTAGGAGTGGGTTTTCTAGCAAGGTGGTGTCACCCCTGAGCATGGAGGTTTTCCTGACCCGAGTGGAGCCAGCCCAGAGCACAAGGGTCACAAGCCTGCAAAGGGACACATGCGGAAGTCCAGGGAGGGAAAGCGTCGCCAGTGTGAAATGGAGACAGGGTTTCCAAATGAGCTCATTGCAGCCAAAGCAAGACGCAGAGGCCCTACAGATGCAGAAGGCCCAGCCCCGTTGGGCTCTCTCTCCTCAGGGCCCAGAGCCCCTGCGCGAGCACACGTCCCCTCTCTGTGGGGTTCAGAGCAGGGCTTTCAAGCCCTGTAGGAGCAGAGAGCCAGGTGCCGTGGTGCTTGATTTAGGGAAAGGGCAACATAAAAAGCCATGGTACCAGCAGTGGTGGGACATGAGTGAGCAGAAAGAGGTCCAGCTTGAGCAAGCCACCCAACTCAGAGGTGCTCAACTCACTACCAAGAAGCTGATGAGTCAATAGCACCAGGCCCCATGGTGCTCAAGAAAGGGAAAAGGTCCCCTGCAAGGTTAAAGGGCTCAGCTCCTTCTGCTCTGGATCAAAATGCACTCAGAAAGCTCTGGTCCAGGCCCCACGAGGGACAAATGGTGGTATAGAGGCTATGCAAGAGCAGGCAGAGAAGCCCCGCGGTGCTCTGCAGAGGACAAAGAGGCTCTGCAAGAGCAGTGGGCAAGGACAGCTGACCCAAATTGGCAAGAGGGATATCCCATACCAAACTGGGATACCAATACAGACGATACGAAATTGGGTGGAACTGTTGACTCCACCGAGGGTGCTGAGGCCCTGAAGAGAGACCTAGACAGGTTGGAGAGCTGGGCAGTCACCAACAATCTGAAGTTTAACAAGAACAAGTGCCCGATTCTGCACCTGGGAAGGGGCAGCCCTGGCTATACGTACAGCCTGGGGGATGAGATGCTGGAGATCAGCCCTGCAGAAAGTGATCGGGAGTTCTGGTCAGCAGCGAGCCAAACATGAGCCAGCAGTGTGCCTTGGCAGCCAGGAGGGCCATCCGTATCCTGAGGTCTATCAGGCACCTAGCCAGTCGAGGTGTAGTGGGTTTATGTGGCAAGGTTTTGGTAGCGGAGGACTGCAATTGTGCCCTCTGTAAGAAGAGTCCAGCAGCTGCCCCATGTTAGATTAGGGCCAGTTTCAGCCAGATCCAAAGAGACCCACTGCTCCCCAGAACCGAGCCAGTAAGCGATGTCTTTTGCGCCTTTCTGAGAGCAGATTTAAGAAAAGGAAAAAGCAAGGAAACAAACAAACAAAAGAAAACAAAACAAAACAAATCTACTGCACAACAGCAAGTGGTAGAGTGAGGAGTGAGAAGCAGCACTGCAATCCCCCAGGACAGTGCAGAAGGAGGGGAGGAGGTGCTCCAGGCACGCAGCAGCAGTTCCCCTGCGGCCTGTGGAGAGGCCCCTGGTGGAGCAGGCTGTCCCCCTGCCGCCCACGGGTCCCACGGCGGAGCACATCTCTACGCTGCCCCCATCTCAATCCTTATGATGATCTGGCAGGGAAGAAGACTGGTGTGGCTGAACAGGGAACTTTTGCTGAGTCTCCGGGAGAAAGAGAGTCTATATCCAGTGGAAGAAGGGACAGGCCACTCGGGGAGAGTACAAGGAATTTGCTAGCATATGCAGAGAGAAAATCAGAAAGGCTACAGTCAAACATGAGCTCAACCTGGCCACTATGGTAAATGATAACAAAAAATGTTTTTCCAGGTATATTAACAGTATGAGGAGGGCCAAGGAGAATCTCCATCCTTTATTGGACTCAGGGGGAAACATGACTACTGAGGATAAGGAAAAGGCTGAGGTTCTTAATGCCTTCTTTACGTATGTCTTTCCTAGTCAGACCACTTGTCCTTGGGGTACTCAGCCTCCCAAGATGGAAGTCTGGGTTGGGGAGCAGAAGAAACCTCTCACAGTTCTGGTGGGAAGAGTTGGAGACCTGCAGCTCCACCTGGACTGTCACAAGCCCATGGGGCCAGATGGGATCCACCCGAGGGTGCTGAGGGAGCCAGTGGATGTGATTGCTGAGCCGCTTTCCAGCATCTCTCAGCCGTCATTTTCATCCGCAGAAGTCCCAGATGACTTGAGGCTTGCTAATGTGATGCCCATCTCTAAGAAGCGTCGTAAGGAGGACCTGGGGAACTACAGGCCTGTCAGCCTGACCTCGGTGCCAGGAAAGGTGATGGAACAGGTTGTCTTGAAGGCAATTGTACAGCATGTGCAAAACAACTGGAGAATCAGGCCCAGTCAGCATGGGATCATGAAAGTCAAGTCCTGCCTGAACAACCTCACCTCCTCTTATGACCGGGTGACCTGCCTAGTGCATGAGGGAAAGGCTGTTGACATAGTCTACCTAGATTTCAGCAAAGCCTTTGATATGGTTTCCCACAGTATTCTAGTGGAGAAGCTGGCAGCCCGTGGCTTGGACAGATACACTCTTTGCTGGGTTAAAAACTGGCTTGACGTCTGGGCCCAGCGAGTGGTGGTGAATGGAGATCCAGCTGGAGACTGGTCACCAGTGGTGTTCCCCAGGGGTCAGTGCTGGGGCCCATCCTGTTTAATACCTTTATTGATGGTTTGGATGAGGGAATTGAGTGCTCCCTCAGTAAGTTTGCAGGTGACACCGAGTTGGGGGGAAGGTGTCGATCAGACCCATGGTCTGATTTTTTTGTTGTTCCTGTGTGGAACCAGGAGTAGGATTCAAAGATCTTTGTGGGTACCTTGCAATTTAGGATGTTCTATGATTCTGTGGATTTAAATTATATATAACATGTTTGAAATGAGGGGTAATTTCATTCAGCTACAAATTCTGATCAGATTCTGAACAGGGGTACAAACATTTGGTGACATATCATTTAAGTGACTGTAATATAGGGTTTCAAAGATGTCTTTGGTGCATCAAATGAACCTTATATTCTGCACATTTTAAAATAATAAACCAAAAGGAAAGTCAGTTAGTGATTACAAAGAAAACATTGATAAATCAGGGTTGTTATACATGTTTTTGTGTGCAGAATGGATTTCTTTCTTTTAAAATAGAAATGACATTTTAAGGCCCTCTTTGGAGACTGTAGAGGTAGCTAAAAAAAGTTTATAGGGAGGAGGAGAAGCAGTCAAAGTGGTGACTCACATACCCTATTCTTCAAACTAGTAACTCACTAATCTGTTTTATTTTTGTTCTTATTTTTGTTTTTGTTTGGTAAGTTTTTGTTTTGGCCAGCGTGAAAAGCACTATAGCGCTGTCTTGTCATTTCAGGAACTAATGTTGCAGCTCTTACCCATCCTCAGTCAGTCAACAATGCCATAGACAAAAGGGGAAAAGAGTAGGAAGATACTAAGAAGGGGCAGTAGAAAACAAAGTGCAGGTTTTCCTTTTTATTTTGAAGAAAAGAATAAAGTGCTTTTCTAGGTCACATTTGGTAATACCTTACCTTCCAAATATTTTTGCAACATACTTTTTTGTTATTCAAAGAATAAGTAGTAGCAGGTTTTAACCATAATGGTACACAGAAATTGTTTTCATTCTTCAGACGAATGTAGCAGAGCTTCTGCATTACCATCCATTAATGCTGATCTTGTCACAGATTCATGACAGTAAGAATCTGATTGATGGAGCACTCTTCATGTGCCACACAGAGCATACATTAACCACTCTAGGTTCCACGGTGATAAAATAAACCAATGGCTAGAAAAAGCTTGTATCCAGTCTTTTCTTTGTCTTGCTGCAGTTTTCAAAGTGTTATCTTTTCCACTTTCCTATTTTAAAATTATGTTTACGCGGAACAAAATCCTACACACCATTACCACTGCTGTGATAGGGATTTAGGGGAAGATTAAAGTGAATGGAAATCAAATTTTCTTTATATTATCTCTGATAATTATCTCTGAAGAGAAGGGATGAGCTGGAGGCTGTAGTGAGGTGAGGCAGTTGTTCAAAGGCAGGTGATTGGTGTGAAAAACTACCTTTCAACTCCTGCTGAGGTTATACTTTGGCTGATTGCAGTGTAAAGTCTCACCACAAATTTAAGGTGTTAATGAGGTAATTTAACCCATGCAAATATCATCAGATCTTGTCATTTTTGGAAAACGTGCAAATATGTTTGAGGCATTTCATTTATTGTTGGCTATCCTGTTGAAGGCAGTTCACTCAGTGTTTTCAAGGGTCTTGGGAGAACTAGAGAGTCCATTTACTTTCTACTGGTGGTTAGAATCCTAGAAGTAACCCGTATAACCCACACGACCACTCACGTATCTGAGGCATGATGTTTGGTGGAGGTGTCATGGTGACTAACTACTACCTCTTTGCTTAAGGTGAAACATAATTGAACCAGTCCTTAAGAATCTTCTGTGGGATGTAACACTTTCCCGTTAGTACCTAATGCTAAATCCCTCATCCTTGAGCAAACAGTGATAGCAAAGAACAATTTCCCACACCACCTACTTGTAGCCACTGCTTTTAGGTTCATATAAAGAGTCAAAGTTAAAAGTCAAAACAGTATCTCATTTTACTCCATGTTTGTACTTCGGTTATTGGCTTTTTAAAGGTCAGTCGAAGGTTATTGTCCTACAAAAAAGGGAAAACACCTTGCTTTCGGCAGTTCAGTTCCACGTCTTTTCCAAGGGCAGAGCTTTACGCATTCAAGAGACAGCCTTGAAATAATCACCCACTTCACAGAGTTGATTCCTGTGTGATCTGACAGTAATAACAAAAGTTCAGCAGTTTAAAATCCAAAATCAACCTTGCTATTCTGCAAAGCACCTCAGAAACTACTGGCTTTTTATAAGAGGGAAAATAAAATACATTACTTGTTGGCAACGATAACATTATTTATATTTCCCGTTCAATTTAATATTCATCCTAAGGGGCCTAAGGGAGGAGGGGGGGAGGGGGGGAGGAATAAATTCAACCATTTCCCATCTTTCATTAGAAACTTTATTATGTTAACCTACAAGTATGTGAAGTGAAATAAATGGTAGTGAAGGGCAAAATGATGAACATCAGTCATCTTTGGAAAATAGATATATTTTAACAACAAAACAGGTTTTTGTTTTTGCTTTGTTACAGCTATGAAAAAAAAAGTCCAGACATACTTGATAGGTTTTCTTTAAAAATATATTACAATTCAGTCTTATCAAAGTGAAGTCATGTGGTCTAAAAAACTGAAAATAGAAGTGTTAGGTTCAGTGCTCTAGCACTAGTGTAAGCGTACCAAAAATGGAAAGATTTTCTATACAGTAATTAATAAACACACACACAATTGTTTTCAGTCATTTAAACTACTATATATATAATCTTTAATATAAAGCATTTTTGTCAAAATTAGCTCTGTATTCTTCAGTCTGGATTATGGAGCTTCAGCGTAAGGATTACTATTTGGAAACATCTAATTAAAATATCCAATTGTAGTCACAGTACTTTGAAAATTCAACATATGTTAAATAATGCATTTTCTGCTCCTGAATTTTTATTCTAATTTCAGTATTAACTTGACTTTGCAGATTGTCTCAGAAGAAAGTACGATTACAACAAAATCTTCATTCTCCTCTAATCTGTATGTGCATTTGCAATTAAAATTGATGGGAGCTCTCTGGGTAGATCAAGATGAGGACAAAGTTTACACATAACAGTGTGTTTTGATTAAAAATATTTGATAAAACAAAAAGCTGTTGCAGTTTATTATGCTTCTAAGTGACCAGAATAAATAAGCCTGTACTATCTAAACTTAAAGTTTATACTTACCACATGCTTTAAAATCAGCTATTCACTTTGTGCAGAATTTTGCACTTTATTAAACTGCTAAACAACTTGCTAGGGGATAGCTACCTCATTTTTTCAGTGCTATATTTCTCACTCTTATCATGTGAACACGTAGAAACAAGCATCTCTTTCCAATCCTATCTGTGGTGAAGCCAATTCTCTCTGTGTAGCTGGTGTTTGCTAAAATTATTGCATCAACTTACTCATTAAGTTCCCACCAGAATATAGAATGGATGGTCAAAAGTATTCTAGTTCTTTAAGAACGTACTATGATCTGCAAAAAGGACTGTTACAGTCATGAGAGTTGAGTTTTGAATCTGTTAAATTGACAACAGATGTACTCCAGAGCTAGCCTCCCTAACAGCCATGCAGGAGATGAAAGGATTGCAAACAGAAGTCCCAGGTGCTTTTTTTCCTCTCAAACGAATGATATAAAGATACCATTCAAGAGGAATGTATTACCCCTACAGGCAACCCATTTTGTAAGTGTCTACCAACAACCATCCGCTGAAGTGAATTCACAAGTCATTTACTTGACCTAGATGTACTGCAAATATAGCTCAGACATATTCAGACATTGCTTACGCTGACTACACAGCAGGATTTTTACTCACAGAAAGGCTGGTTATGTATATATGGCTATGTATATACTTCGAACATACACAATAGGCAAAAGTATCAGAAATCCATTTGTTCCCACAAATATCTGGCTGAATATATCACTAGAGGAAATGTGTGTCATACTGGAGATTTTCAAACCAATTAAAAATCACGTATTGAGCTCTTCGTTGCTGCATATTAAAAAAGAACTGTTTCTATGATGAGGATTTATTTATCTAGAGGTCTCCAAATTTTATACAGAGTAAGAAAATAATTTTTTGTGAGCTTACAATTGCCAAATACAGCATTTTCTATTCACGGCTTCAAAGACAGGTTTTATTTTAAAGTCTGTTTCACACAGTACAAACACATGTATATACCATTAGCGCTACATGTTCCTATATGCACACAGATCCAGTCAATATTTTGTTTTACGGAGGGATTAAATGGTGACTGGCTTTTAAAACCTTGTATTTAATTGCTATGCTGGCAATGACCAAAGCTGATCAAGTTGTTTGTTCCAAGGATGTGCAAGGGTCAGTGCTTACAACCAGTAAGAACCAGGAATGTTAAGGGGCGCTGCAAACAGGCATATGCTTTCCCCAGGGTTAAGCACACCTGCTACAATGTCTCTGATGCCGAACTCTCATTTATCACCACTTCAATGACAACAAATAAAAGCACATGGTGTTTCCATTTCAAACCAGGGGTTTGTTTTCAAAAACATTTCTGAAAGTGTGTGTTTGTTTGTTTGTTTTTCCAGTTGATACTCTGTTGCATTTAGTATTTCAAAGGCAACTGGTTGTGATTTTCACACAAGTACATCTATTCCACCATGATAGATACTTCATTGTCTCGGGCTCTGCTGCAGTCCAGCCTTAAAACTGTCACAGCAGTCCCTGTGCTGAGCTGGCACACACACCAGACTACTGACCGATCAGCTCCACATCACATAGTGAGTGTATCACAGGTCTCTGTGCCAAAATGTGACTCCAGTGCAGAAAGAAGAGACTAGTAGGACTTTATGCTTCCCATTATATGCCATAGAATGCAACTACCTATATCCCTAAGCTCCTCATAACAAGCTACAGAGTTGGTACTAGAGCAGGGTGAAGATTGCTGGGATTGTGTCACAAGCATGTCAGCAGATGGCATCACTGACAGCAGAAGCAGCTGGAAGTAATATTGCCACAGCTGAGAATATCTTTTTTAGGTTTCTAAAGGTATCTTTACTTTTTCAGACTGTTTCAGACAGAGAAAGGAGTCTTTTGGAGGGATGGTCTCCATCCATGTAGTCAACAGAATGAGCTAAATTTCAAAGCGGGAGTCTGTTTTTCTGTTTTTTGTTGTTGTTGTTTTTTTACTTTTTCTGCGTTGTTGTTATTATCCCCAACAAAAGACCTTGATATTTTATTCTTCCAATGAATTCATTTCATAAAGTTAAACTATTATGTAATTGCTAACCACCTCTTATAGTATCAGTATGACATTATCCTTACTTTAATCCTCTTCCTCCACCCAGAGGTCTCTTTAACCAGACAAAGTAAAGGCCAGTTGGCAAAAATGCAAAAAAGAAAAAAAGAAAAAAAAAAAGACACACAGTAGAATATTTTTGCAATTACAAGCTAGATCACTAGAAACACAGACGTACACCTTAAAAATTGAGACAGAAGTTAATGAAGAATGGGGGTACATGTGTCACATTATTAGCAATGCAAAAGACCAGCTTAAGCATGTTTTTCCCTACATCAACTATAAAAAAAGAAAAGGTGCCTTTAGCAAGTATGCACAGAGATTGCTTAGTTATTTCTAAGAAAAAAATCACAACATTTAACTGTTTTTACCCTATATTACAGTAATTATTACTACCTGTTTATAAAATGTAAACCGTTCATTGCAAGTCAGGTTTACATAATTCATCACCTTTTTCCACTCCTTACACACTCAGTCCATGCTGACAAAAATAAACTGATTTAATTTACATATTTTATGAAGTAATTACTGATATGTTGTGGATTATTAGTAGTGAATGGAAGAAATAGTGGTCAGAACTGCAGCATATGGAGTTGAAATGTAGCAAAAGATTTGTTGAGGACTGGTGCTGGGTTTGGAGTACCCAGAGATCTTGAGGCATCATGTAATATTGATGTATGCAATGCTTTTGTCATCTTCAAAACTGTTCAAGCAAAGTATTCCCACCACCAGTAAGGGACAAAGAATGCCTGATGGTGGAATTCCCAAACAACTGCAGTATTGTGCTTACTCACACCCCATCTGATCTTGTTTCTTAGTATGTCTTGACTAAAGATCAGAATGGAAGGTAAAATTTGGCAAGGCAGTTTTTCTTCTACATAACTAATCACCTGTATAAAGTGGCATTTGGCAAGTTGCACTGTCCTGGGAGTATTTCTACTTTGAAACATGACAAATATCAAGTCCACGTTTAAAGTAGCTGAAGTGGGATCTGTTAGCAAAACCGACCTGCAAACTAAGATTTTTAAGCAAGTATATTACAGTATAAATGTGTTGTATACCTGTTTCTATAAAATTAACTGCCATGAAAAAAAAAAAGAAAAGAACAATCAGGGTCTCCCAAGTGTGGCATTTGTCCATCCATCACTTGTATACACAATACAAACTTCATGTAGAGATTCCTGTTTTATGTACAGCAATTGCCTGCTGGACAGATTAGGAGCAATAGGATCGTAAACTAGAGGAAGGAGCCATGCCACTTGTCCCCTTGAGAGTCCCACTGTGCTACACTCCAGCTTTTGGGGTCATTCACTGCCAACCTCCTTTGTAGAGGATGTGGGGCTGTCTCGAACTGGTAGCAAGTCATAGTGACATGGAATGTGGCTGTTTTTCGGGAGATCATAAGGATCCTGGCTGAAACGTCCACTGCTGCTGAATGCTCCCTGGACAACGCTCACCGTTGGTTCTGCGATAAAAGAGAGTACATACACTCATCACAAGAAATGGCAGAGAGATGACGCTGTATTTCATTGCAGTTTGCATTACAAAATATTCTGTCCTATCTGCTCCAAGACAAAGATTCCTTGTCATGCTGAGTCCTGAAATGAAGGTGTGTTGGTAAGTTGATGCTAAGGCATTCCAGCTTTACACTAAATAATGCCTCTAAGCTTGCATCAAGGACTTACCATGAGTATATTTAATGACAGAACCAAGTGGATCAGCATCTGTTCTCTGTGTGTGGACAAAAAAAAATAGTAATAAAAAATGGGGGATTTAAATCAAGATCTTATAAAAATCCTTAAAAATACAACACAGATAGTGATGGATTTCAGAAGAATAGCTAACTGGGGACAGTAATGGAAAATGGTGTCCTGTAATGCGTGACACACATTATTCTGGTCCTGAGACCATTAGGGAAATAATATGCTACAAGACTCCAATGTTTTCTGTAACTACAGTAATGCAGCAACCATATAGGAACCCTTTCAGTAAAAACCCACTTCTGTGGGTGAAAATGCATTTTTCTGCTCAAGGAGAAGAAACAGACCTTTTCTATCCCTCCCATACACTTGTTCCACCTGTGTTCAGTACTTAACAGATCTGAATTATATTGCAGTTAAATGCTGAGCATACCTTCTGCTGTTGTTTACAGAAAGACTTTCAAACTAAGGAAATCCAGAGGTAGCTGTGGGTTATTGAACACAGACCTGAAGGTATTTTTAAATGGTGCTCTTGTGAATTACACCACTCATCTGAAAAGAATGAGCTTGTTTTTACAGCTTTTGAGCAGAAAACAGAATTTGAAAGCATCACAATTTTTTTTCAGTGAGTATTTTTTCATGTGTTTTCATTAAATTGATTCAAAGGAAAAGAGTTTTGTGCTTCCTCTTATTAACCTTCAAAATCTCGAAGCAGAATTTCTACTTACCAACTTCATAAACATTCTTATTGGCTGAAGCAGAGCTGGCAATCTCAGCATACGGGGAGTCCCTGCGTGCTGGTGACTTCATTTCAACATATCCGCATTCTGAACTCTTTGGTACAAGAGCTGGTGGGTCTTTTATAGTAGCATATGGGTTTTCAGAGCTACTCAATGAGCAATTGCTTAAATTGTATTCTGAGTTCTTCACTAGATCTGAAAAAAGAAAAACAAACTACTCTCTCAAGTACACTACATAATTTGGACATTGATACTAAACAGAGCAAAATGCATTTCCACTTTTACACAACTCTGAAATTATACAGACATTCTTTAATCTTGAGTTTTAAAATTCACTCAATATTTAAATTGAAACTAATCGTAACACTTCACAATTGTTATACAGCCATTAATGAAAGCACCTCTACTGGTCTGTTCTTTTATGAGATTGATCTTGCCATCAGCAAAACATCTGACCAACTTCACTTCTGATTAAGATAGAAGCTAGCATTAAATACAGATAATGTGTAGAATCAATTTTTTATACGGTCTTCAGAATATTTTTGCCTTTGCAAGTGCTGAACTAAGGACATGATTAAAGTAAGTGACCTAACAGACTGTTTCTGATAGCAATGGCTAGGCAGATGGCAAGGTGGTTTATAGAGATGGCCTATTTGGTGCAAAACTTGAGCATGAAGCCACACCAAAAGAGTAACCAGTTTCTTGGAAGTTTCTCTGAAGTATGTATAGGAAAGCTGAAAAAGAAACACCAAGTGTCTTATCATTTCAGGATTTAGGTGAAGGACAGCTTGCCATAGTTTAAGAGAAGAGGCATCTTCTCAGGCTGAGAAGAGTCTCTGTGGTGTCTGTGTTACTTTGTTCTCTGTGTTGCTTTGTGGTATGCTGTATTATTTAAACTTCAGAGCTGAGACTTTCTCAACTGGTTCCTGAGTGAAGATCCAGCTTGAGAATGACTTTGGTAAACCTGCCAGTGGATATGTGCTCATAGACTTGTGTCTCCTTTAAGATATGTTCCATTAAGATTCCTCTAGTTCTGCAAAACCAGGGAATCTCAAGTAGCAATATATAGCAAATCACTTCTCCAGCTTAAATTGTCCAGTATTATAAATAAGGTGACAAACCAGCTGTTCTTGTCAACATATTTAACTTATTTAGCTACACTTTTTTTATTGTTTGGATATCCAGACATTCTAATCATCCTTGCTATACCTCAGTCATAAAACAAAAACAGTTGCATACACAAGTATGGTGCAGTATAAAGTCTTATAAGTAAACTGGATAACTCAGAATATCAAAATACCATAATTACCCCAAATTTCCTAAGGTTTTCATTCTTCTCTATGCATTCATACTTCGATAAACATTCCAAAGTCCTGCAGTGAGCATGTTGAAGCATTGCAGGCTTGCTTGTGATTATGCAGTCCTACACCGTCCATGCCATTTGCAAGAGGAATTGGTTCTCTTTTAAAGCCTTTCATCTGAGGCAGCATGCATCCTTACCTAGCTCACTAAACTGAAGTTCCTCTAGAATGGCTAGAATAGAGCCATTTTGTGCCTCGTGCATTACAGAAACATTTGTTGTATGGGACACATAAGGAACTTAGAAAGCCTTGAGGTTTTTTGGTTTTTTTTTGTGTGTGTGTGTGTGGTTTGTTTTGTTTTAAGAAACCTACCCTCACAAAAGAAAGAAAATAAATCCACAAATAAAAATTCATGCATTTAGGGCATTGATTCAATGACACAGTAATTTAGTCCAAAATTATTTTATATTCTCTTTGCACAGAAACCAAATATAATTTATAAGAGTAAACTGATTATTGACGTCATTTCATCTAAACGCACCAGAAAAAAACTCACCTTTCAGGGATTTTCCCAAATAACCCCTATCAAGTCCAAAAGCACCTGAGAAAAATGATACCAAAAACAGAGCAGTTTTAAAATCAAAGAAAACCGATTACATAACAGCTTCTATGTCTTTCAAATTAGCTTTGGGATTGATTTCTACCTTAGTGGAAGTATTCTCTCATAAACCCCATGAGACTGCCCAATATAGGGTTGCAAAAGCATTGTTCATATTTGCAAGCTTTCAGTACCTCTCTGAACAAGAAAGGTGGGTAAGGTTATAAAGGACTATTAAATTATCTGGTTGACCTCACACATGTCACAGGCCATTACATTTTGCCCAGTTACTCTTGAATGAGCCTAATAACTGCTGTTTGATTAACGCATATTTTCTGTCTGGGTAAACTGTATCTACCAGAAAGGCATCCCATCTTGACCTGAAAACCTCAGAGTATGGAAGTTCACTCCAGTTCTTGGTATTTTGCTTTCACAGTTAATCACTCCCACTGTGTTGTCCAAGGTCATTCTGTTACAGCTCTTTGACCTGAGGGAATGGCCTGAGCTACTAGTGCCTCGGTCTACAGCTTTACAATTAGCTGTTAGGAACAAATTTATCTCAATATAAATCTCAATCTAAACATCAGCAATGACTGACAACTGTTTTCAGAGACCTGGTACTTGCCTGGTTGTTAATTTATTCAAAAAGCTTTGATTGATACTATGCAGTACTAATTTTTTAATCAGACTGTATGGTGGTACTATGCTAGAAGGCTTACAAAAGCCTAAAACCATTTTACCTATACAGCATCTCTATAAACAAAAGTCATTGTTTCCAAAAACGAAATTATTCTATTTGAGAAGTCCTAAAACAATGAATTGTATTCCTACCCCATAAGTTACTAATTAGATCTCACATTAGCTGTTCTATTGTTTTTGCTAAGACTAATGCACAGGTCACCAGCCTACAGCTACCCAAGTCATCTCTGTTTATCTAGAAAACAAACATAATATCAGCACTCACCCAGTCCTCTCGAATCTCCCTGTTACTCAAGGTACACTGCAGTGGACTAACCACAGCTTAATGTGCTACTACAAACACTCTTGACTAAGAAAATGTGAAGTTGACCACCGTTATGACTGAAACCCTTTTCTACAGACTAGATCTAAGCCTCAGTTGTGTCAGCAAAAGATCATGGATGAGCATGATAAATAAGGGCTCTATACTATTGTTCTCATTCCCAGAATCTGCTACTGTTAAAGACCAGAAATGAAGGTAAGAAACGATACTCAAAATTGCACTGGCACTGAAAGACCCTTACAAAATTTTCACTTGTCAGTGATAACAGTCAATATAATCCAGCCTTTTTGGAATGCAAGAAATTGGGAAATGATGACAAGACAGCAAAAGACAGCATAAAGCAGGATACAGTAACTTAACACTTGTGAATTTTTCTTCCTAAGATGTCCTTTGTTTTGGCAAATGAGAGACTTAACTTGGGAGATGCTCCTAGAATTTACAGCTGAAGCAGGTCAGATGATGAGAAACTATTTTTAAACAGATTCAAGATAGTGGGGATTAAAAAAAAAAAACATATATGCAACCTCTCATTTATTTTGTAAGAAATTGTAATTTTGCCAAACAAAAACACTACTGTAGAACATTCATTGCATTATGACATTAATTAATATGAAAAACATTTTATAACAATGAGATATTTTGCATATCACATCTCGATGGGGCATCAGATTGATTGACAGTCCCTCATAAGGAGTCACTTTTTCATCTGTCAGGGTACTGCCTTAAAGGAAGGACAAACCCATAACCCTGAGCCTCACAGAATCTGACAAACCTGACATTACGAACAAGGCTTACTAGTGTCACAGAAGAACCATTTTGATACCCTGACTGGAGAACACGTTCTACACGGAAAAAAATAAATCTGTTTTCTATTCCATCTCAGCTACAATAAAAATAACATTGATTTTTTCTTACCGAGCTCATTGAGGTAACCCCCATGTTTCCAGTCAGCAGGCAGTGTTCCAGTGTAGTCCATGATGGTGCCTCGTTTTCCGGGTTCCACATTTTTAAGGTTCACAAACAGCTGATTGTTTTTTGCCTATTTCAAAGAAAGACAGATAATTGAAACTAGTAGGGGATTGCTGCATTCCACTAGGAGATAATCAGGGAAAGTGAAATAAATCCAATGAGAGGGAACACAGTAAAATAAACTGGCAGCTAATCTACACAGAAGAATCTAGATTTTTCTGCTTTACCTTTGCCAGGGTCAGTCTGTCCATGTTGTTGACATGAGGTGGGGTAGTGCACTGTGTTAGAGTGTGATAACTAGGGTTGGAGAAATAGTGACTGTTAGCATTTCCACCATTACTATGAGGGATGGTTTCTGAAAAGGAAAAGAAAAGAAAATGATTAACTTAAAATAACATGCGATTTCTTTCCTAAGCTATGTTTTCCATAGTGCTAAGTGGATTTCAGAATCTAGTCTGGAGTTTCTTGAATAAAAATCTAGAAATCTTGCATACATCTAAATGAATAAGAGAGAGACAGCAGTAACTGACTAATTGCATAGCCACTTTTAGCAAAGAGCATTATCAAGTGTTACTTAATGATTTGCCTTTCTGATCTGATCCCTTGTTTTATTTTGCATCTGTAACCATGGCATTGTCCAAGTCATAGACACTTTTACCACAGAGTTCACAGCAACATTTTTTTTGGTGCTTAAACAGCACCACTGTCTTCTCTGGTACATCTTTCTCTGCTCTGACAACTGCTTCTGCTGGCTTCTTTAGCTGCCAGCTTCCTTAATAGCTGTGTGCAAAAGACAGGATCACCTGAATTTTCATGTACACCTGCATCCCAACTCACATCCGTGGATCGAAAACTCCTGTCCTGTTTCAGGAACATTGCTCTTTCCCCTCATCTGTTTCAAACTTGGACCACTCTGCCCCTCTACACAGCCTTGCTGCAGCTAGTGTGAAATTCTGATTTTTCTCAATCTATAGCAGTCTTTCTGTATACAAGCTGTTGGCATCGAATTTAAAGTCTCAGCAGAAACTACATTTTGCCACACTTTCCAAGTCCGTTTAAAAGTAGGCACAGAGGAATAGTGAAGTCCATATGTCCACCAGTTAATACAGAAAAATATTTAGGGATTAAAATGTTACTGAGTAGAGCAAGATATATGATCACTTGATCCTTTATTCAGCAATTAGCATATTTTACCAGCATATACCAGCTTTATTGTACTAAATGCACAGATGAAATGACTACGATACAGAACAAACTAAACAGCTACAGATGCTGAACCAGCATCCTTCTGAACCCTGGTGAACCGTCTCTGGCAGCTGGAAGGTGACACAAGCCTACCACTGCTCTGGTGTGCTGGTTTACTAGCAAGTGGTGTGGTCCCAGGGGCTGCTCTGCTATAAAGCACCATTGGGAGCAGTGAGTCTGACTCCTCTTTCCCAAAGACGGAAGAACCCTCCCCTGTCTCTTTCGAGGGAGGCTTGCAAAGCAGACTTGTAGATGCACTCTCTGGAAACAAATAGGCTCCTGCTCAGAGCAGCCTTCACTAATGTAGAAAGATGAAACGCACACATTCAACCCTGTTATATGAATCCCATCAGTGCTCGACTGAAAACATAAAGTCAAGAGACAGAGGAAACAATCTGTTCTAAATCTCACTTACCTGAAATGGTGTAATCTGCATTGATGACTCTCATAGCAGGTGTATAGGTCACTGAGGGCATATTTGTTTCTTTCCCTTTCTGTTTTTGTCTGTAAATGATGAACAGCACTAGCAGGAAAAGCACAACCAGGACGAGAATGATAATGCCTGCTATAGCCCCTATCTGGTAAGAATCAGCAGGGATGGCAGTACTGGTACGGCTTAAACTGTTCAAGTTTCCCACTATAATTACACCAGCTGAAATACACAAAGAAATGAAAATATATTACATAAATTATGAGGCTTACATTTCAGGAGCAGAAGACAATATTTCACTTCTCAATCTTTCTTTCTGTTAATTTTAACTGTACTTCACAATGCCAAAATAGAACTATGTCAGAAACCAGCACAAAAACAACCCTAGCCTTGAGGAAAATCATTCTTCTTCTTCACAGAAAGAGGTGAAAAGGTAAGAAAAAAGAAAAGAAATTCTCTAGGCAAAAGTGCAGAGCAGATAACGTGCATGCTCTTACCAGCAGCTTTGCACAGTACAGCACTGTAAAGCATTTCATGCAATCAGCACCTAAGTGCTTTGGTCCAATAAACTACCACAGAGGCATCTAATACTTACAAATCTACAAAATGTATACAATTTAGTAAAAGACAATTTAAGCACATATTAAACACACACAAAATTAATTTTATGGCTGATACATAGATGACCTCAAATAGGTTGACTAAGTTTTAGAGAAAATAATTCCAGTAATTTTCAGCACCTAGGTAGGCCTTACCTTGATCACACCTGGCCCCCTTCCAGCCTGGGCTGCAGTAACAAGTCCCTGTGATGTGGTCACAGGTCGAGTTGTTCAGACAGTCACATATCTGCCGGCATCCGTACCCATAGGTACCTTGAGGGCATTCTGCAGAGAAATGAACAAAATACGTGTAAATGAAAAGCAGACATAGTTATCACTTCTGAAACGTATACAGATCTGTATGTATTACAGACCTACAGCACTACACCTGCTACCATTTGCTGCCTCACCACGTATGTTTTTGCACATGGCCAGCAGATGGCGATATCTTATGAGTGGTAGACCCGAGAAGATTTTCTGAAGGGGAACGCTCTACGTGTGTGTGCACATGCAGACAGAGAAAGAAACTGCATTCAAAAGTGACTTTCTTTTACCTGTTATCTTGCTGCCACTAAGAAAGTGAAAACAGAAAAAAAAAAAAAAAAAGAAAAAAAAAGTGGAAAAAAAATAGATTAGAAAGGCAGAAGACAGTGAGGACAGTTCTGCCCAGGCATGCCTGGTCTCACAGGTCACGCAGATTCAAGTGCTTGAAGAACCCTGTAATCATGAATGGTGCCAGACATCCGGCTGGTGTCATGACTATGACAGATGTGCTAATGCGGTGACAGGGCAAGAGACTAGGATCACTAGTCTGAGATGTGCCATCTACTTACATAAAAATAAAACTGGTCCCAGACTGCTTATGGCATACTTTGATACCATAATGTGTACACTGAGAAACTACATGGAGTAGAAAAATATTAAATTATGAAAAATAAGTTAATTGGAACAGTTTTACATGCATTTGTCTCTCCCAGAATGATTTGTATACAATAAATAATTACCAATCAAAGCGTCTCCTACATCACATAATCAGCATGATAGAAAATTATCCTACACTGATAAAAATTACTTCTTTCATATTGATACCTGTGTTACTCTGTGGCTTTTTACATTGTTGTAGTACCTATGGTTTGAGGAAGGGTGGTATTTCTCTTTCTGAGACTCAAATTTCTGAACCTCATGATTTTCTAACTACATTAATTTGTCTTTTTTTAAAAAAATCTAACACATCTGTTATGTATTCCTAGTTTACAATAATTTATGACATAATATAACACAATACGTGCCAAAGATACTTCTTTGCAATCTTGATAAATCCAGATGCAAGTGTAATTTCCTGCTCATATACCACCTTCTTCTCTTGGTTACATTCCATAAAACAATATTAGCACCACTGAAGTCAATGTCTGTACAAAAAGTACTATTCCATGATATATTTTGGCATTTTGAAATCTAAACTGCAATGAAAAGTCAATTTTTTAAAACTGAAGTTCCAATTCATAAATATCAGAACACTTAGTTTAATATTGTTGAATCATTATTACCAAATTATAGTATAAAATGTCAAATCTATAAACATCCTAACACAGCTAGGTTTGCCAAAGTATTTGAAATAATATTTTGATATGATGATATCAGAAGAGGATCTTAAAATCTTCATCTTTTCCTAAGCATTATTCTCCTTTTTAAGTGAAACATCCTGATATCATCAGAGTAGAATAAGAAAACTGAAATAACTAATAATTACATGTTGCAATGTATTATTTCACTGAAATAAACATATTCCTCCAAAATATTCACATTTCATTGTAAATGTATTTTTCTTAGGAAAAAAAAAAAAAAAACTTTTCTGTATTTTCAGTGGTTCTACCCCAGGTGCCCGTTAGCCTTACCTACAAAGCACCTGTTGGAGCTGGAGCTAGGCTCACTGCTGAGGGAATAAAGTGTGTCTACAGGGGTAAAGTTCAGTATATGGTAACCTCCCCTCCCTTCCGTTAGAGTACTGCCAGGTGTGACGTGCTCTAGATAATAAGAAACAACCCCCTCATATCAAAACCAAAGCCTTATGCGCAATGCTGATGCCTAACACAAGTTTAAATCTTCAAAATAGTAATTAAGTTAAAATAGGGGTATGTGGGACCTCATGTTGAATGGATTGCTTTACATTGCACTAATGCATGAAGATTGGGAGCACCACTCACTCGGTGATATTAGCTAATGCTGGACTAATAGCGTTCTGTCTTCACGAGCATTCTGTCTTTATAAGCCTGATTATTCTTTTAATGTTGTACAACATTATACCACCACTGATGTCAGTGGTGCTATTCTTAATTTTTCTCGGGTAAGGAATCACATGTAGAAAAATAAAATGACATTTATTATGCTTTTATAATCCATTTGAATTGTAAAGACACATCGCAAATTTTAATTTTATCCACTAGTAAAGATGTGGTACTACTTATCTATAGTTTTCTAACTAATAATTTTGATTGCGATTTATGCTAATAATTACTCAGACTAATTTGTTACTTTTACATGTCAGAGTTGTTGTTTTTTAAGCATTGTATCCAAAGCAGCTAGAATGTGGTACAAATGCCTCTGAAATGTAGCTACAAGGTGAAAGAAACAACCACCACTATCATAATCAGTCTTAATAACTAATTCTGTGGGCATTTATCTGTTTGGAAATAGTCTGGGTCTGACTCCTAAAGCTCTTGCACAGTCAAGATTCTCATTGAAGCCAGGAGGTTGCATCACAACACTTGCCAAAATAACAGGAGGTTGGCTCAGGGTTTGGTGTTTGTTATCAAGCATGGACAACTCCAGTTCCTACTCACTCTGCTCACAGTGCTTCCCCATGAATCCTGTGCGGCAGGTACACTGCCCACTGATGTGGTCGCAGTCAGCTCCATTCTGACATTGGCATATCAATGCACAGTCCTTCCCATAAAACCCTAGGGGACATCCTGCAAAACAAGGAGGGGGGGGGGGGGGGAAGGAGTGAAACAGGTGCTCTAGCAATAAAATTCAAATATTCTGATTAAGTATGTTATTGAAAAGCCATTTCAATGTGGCATTCTATAAACACAACAGATTAAGACCTACCTCATTTTAAGGGATTTAGAATATTCATTAGGCAACAAGTACATAAAAATGAGATTGCAAATTTTGGGGACAGCAGATGAGCAGAAGAAGCCAGCAAGAAGGGCTCCTAGAAGAAATAGTTTTAAGGAGAAAGAGGGCACTTTGTGAGCCAGAGCAGTGATTCTGATTAGTGATGAATGAACCTTTGGACATATTTTCTACACAGCTGATGTTGAATCATAAAATAATAAAAATAATAACATATTGAGTCTCAGCTCCTCACAAAGATACCATTTCAGTATGAAGAAGATATATCACCGCAAAGAGATCGTTATTCACCAGCAGGAAGCAAAATAACCATGATAGCTGACAGCTGAACCAAAACAGTGAGTGTTTTCCAGAGCTGCATCCATATGGCAATATAATGTACTTCCTGCCACTATGACATTGTTCAGTTGAAAAAGAGAGTTCTGATTTTATGAAAATGTTATTTAAACATGGAATGCAAAACAGTCAGTAGTCTTATTTTTCCTTAGTTTGAAGATAATGGATGTGCCTGGATTACAGAAAGTGTGGATGCCTGTATTGAAGATAAACCAAACTGAAGCCATTAATTGATAATTTATGATAAAGATAAGAAGACAACGTGTCAGTATCTAATGTTTCTCTCTCAAACTTTGTATGAACTGTTGCCAAGCACATAATGTGTGCCACATGCCTACACAGTTGCTGCACTTTTTGCATTTTCACTTGGATGAAAAGGTCTCAGGAAAAAATCAGTATTAATGTACTAATTACCTAAAATCCAAAACGAATGATAGAATAACAACGTAGTGAATTTATGTTTCTAAGTTCCAAGTAAAATCGTTTCTACGTAGAAATGTGAATTACAGCTACTGAGCTACAGCTGCTGTTGCAGTTGACCCCTGGATGTAACAGCTACAGGTGAGAGATGTACAGTTTGACCATTTTGCAATGCCAACAGGGACTACGCCTCAGTAGATCACAGCCACAGCTAAGCCAGATGCTATTCTCATGGCTTTTGTCAGCACTGTGTTATGTTATTATCTTGGTTGTTGGGTCTCCACTGCTACAATATTTCTTGGGGAGGTTTCAGAGAGGGAAAGATTTACATGGTACCACCACCTTGCCTGGTACATAGCTAACATCAACCACACTATGGTCTGCAGCCATAACTGCACATGTAGAGCAGTAGCACCTGAATGGCAGTCATTCATTCTGCATGTGCACATGACAGACTTCTCCGCTGGGATGTCTGCCTGTGGCCAAAAGTTGTCTTCCTCTGAAGGAAGGCTAAAAAGGAGCCCAAATGCAATGGCCAGCAAGCCTCCAGTGATTTTACAGGGTCTTCCCCTGCAACCATGGAGGTTATGCCTTGCATCTTCTGATCGGAAAGGTTTAGCAGCAGGGGAAGAAATTAACAAAATGTGAAAGTCCCGAAGGAAAATTTTGTCACTGATTTGTAGACATGTTGAGACTATGAATGGACAATAACAGTCACTTACGCTGTGTACAGTAAAGGCCAGTCCATCCTGGGGTACATTTGCACTCGCCGTCGTAGGCACTGCAGTAAGCTCCATTATGGCAGTTGCACGTGTGGATGCAGTTTGGTCCCCAGTGAGAAGGCGGGCAAGCTGAAACAACCCAGAGCAAGTAATCAATCATAAATGACAAGTTCTTTGGTACTCATGAAATGGAGAGCTGCTTACAAGCACATGAGAGGGCTGTTTGGTTTGGGGTTTGTTGTTTTTTCTTTTAAACAAATATTTTGGGCTGCTCCATTTAGAGCCGATAGCCAGATTTTTTTAAGCTATGGATTCATTTTACTAAAGATAAAAAGTGCTGAAAAAAACTGAATGTATGAAACCAGTGATACATACTCAATTCTTAGTAACTAGGACACTAACACAAGCTTTCTTGTGGAGAAAGCCATGTAAGCTTCCTTAAGTTCATCTGAAGAAAGACAGTTGAAGGCAACTTGAGCACAGTTAAAGAGATAAGCCTTTTAAGCCCCAGATGTGAAGGAGAACAGAGAAGTTTGAAACATATCTTGTAGCCTACACCTGAAGAACAATACTAAGATTACTCCCTGAATTTCCACTGTTAGATGCTACATCGAAGGTTGGACTTGGTGTTGAGGGACATGGTTTAGTGGGTAACATTGAAATTTTTACATGCATGCATTGGAGATTGTGTGGATTTTGGTACCTTATACAATTAGCTATGCTTCCTCTGACAATTTTGCTTCATCTAGTTCTTTCTTGTCAATAGTAATTTGTATGGATCCAGTAAGGCATCTGGAGAATGCCTTATTTAGTAATTATTTAATAAAATAACTTGATCAAATATAAGAAAACCAGGGCCCAGCCCTTCTTTTTATGTCAGTAACCAAGTCTTCAATGATTAGCAGACTGTACACAAATCAAGTGAGGTAGAACAACACTAAGAATGTGCATCTGTGAAACTTCTTTATGAAAGGAAGAAATAATAAAAAAAAAAGTACTTACAAAAAGTCATAGTGAAAGAGATTTCCTAATAAGATGTTAACAAGTTTAAGAACAATGAGCTTGTTCTCACAACCACAGTACAGACTTGCTACTTGAGAAAATCTTGGCTTTGTTCTGAGCCTTGCCTGTAGCTCTCTATGCAATGGTAGTTAAAAACCAAAACTGAACAAAACAAAATGGCCACGAATATTCATAAAACTGTCCTGAGGATACAAATCATGGGATGCTTACAACACTGCTGTTGAGGAGACTACATAACTGCACAGACAAGCAAATAACAGGCCATGTAGCTTCTACACAATGCAAGATTCACGAATCACAGAATGCTTCAGGTTAGAAGAGACCTTTGGAATCATCTGGTCCAATATCCTACTCCAAGGATCTCCAACAATAAAAGTTTCACAACTTCTTCCAGAATGGAGACTTTGGAGCTTCTCTGGACAGATGACATGCTTGACCACTCTCATAGCAAGGAATTGTTTTCTTGCATCCTATAGGAGTCGCCCTTTATGTAACCTGCGAGCATTGTCTCTTGTCCTTTGGCAGTGCACTTCTGAGACAAGTCCGGTGCATATTCTCTAAAACTCCTCTTTAGGCAGAGGAAGACTGAAAATGGATTACCCAGTTGTATGCTCCAGCCCACTTATTAGAAAATTTGTTGTGTTTATGATAGTGCAAATGAAATGCAGAAAACTTTAGGATCTCTTCATTAATTACCATGAAGTCCTAATTTCTGACTTATACAGCATTTCTTTACCAACAAGGAGAGAATTTATATAGCTGAACCTTGATTGTTTCAAAAATATAAGAAAAAAAGCTGATACTTACGCTGAGAGCAGTCACTACCAATCCAACCAGGGTAACACTGGCAGGATCTGTCAATAGGATTACACGTTCCATTATTGGTGCAGGTGCATATTCCAATGCAGTTCTTGCCAAATCTGCCACTGGGACATACTGAGAACAAGTTACCAGCGTTAGAATTCCTTAGTAATCAGCACAAAATTGTAATTTCTTTATTTCAAGAATAAGAGATTTATATTTGGATCAAGAAAAGTATTTCTTAGTATAATATAGCAGTATGCATTACAAATTCTGGTAAGCCCATTATACATACTGATTATACAAATAATATATATAAGAATAAAGTGCTGTTTTGAAGAAAGGTATTTTTCATACTTAAGGATCAAGTGTTCAAAGAACTTTAGACTGCTTAAGATTTGATATTTATAAACTGCACATACCACAACAGAAACCACTTTTTGTTTTATACTTTCAGTAGATGGAATGAAAAACAGTGCTTGGTCTCTGCATCCCACAGAGTCTTTACTATAGCTTGTACCTTCATTACAGAGGGCTCCAGTAAATCCAGGTAAGCAGTCACATAATCCAGTAATATGGTGGCAGGGGCCACTGCTGTGTACACACTGTGGACATGTCTGGCTGCAGCGGTGTCC
The DNA here is from genome assembly GCF_964034855.1 of Anser brachyrhynchus. Classification (NCBI taxonomy): domain Eukaryota; kingdom Metazoa; phylum Chordata; class Aves; order Anseriformes; family Anatidae; genus Anser; species Anser brachyrhynchus. The sequence continues at coordinate 45,175,255 of NC_137697.1, forward strand.
ATAAAACCCAGGCGAACAAACTGGAATCAGAAAGAACAAATTGCCATTGATTCCTGCACTTTATACACAGTTATGAAATGCTCTTCAGTGCAATTGTTTCTAACTTCTAATTAGCTCTGCTTTCTAAATACACAAGGGTTGCAATGGTCATTGTTACTCACACAGATCAATGCTTTAAAACTGTGTAAGATTTGCTCATCTTCCTATGGAGCTTACTGTACTCTAGTCAGTAACTACTTATCTGACATTATATAACTTCTCAGGCCATATTTTACTTATATGTTTGATATCCATATATATTTCACATATTACGCATACATGCCTGTACATTATATGCCCTCTACAATGTGAATGTCCTTTAAAGTATATTGGAAGAAAAGTACCTTAAAAAACAGGTTTAGCTTTATCTGTAGATGAATACAGTCACCTTAAACCTTAACTTCTTCTGTGCTTCCTAACCTGGCAAACAAATTGCCATCTCTTCACTGAGAAAAATGTACAGATGTTTTCAAGTCATCCTCTCATCTAGATACTCACCGTAACTCATTACCTTGTGCAGACAACTACACATCACCTAACTTTTACAGAAGAGATGAAAAATCCACAGTGCTCCACTTAATTCTTATGCCAAGGGTACTCGTTTCTTTGGGGGGGGGTGCGGGGGTGGAGCTGGAGTTTTTCATAAAATCTCTTTCTTAGTTGCTCTAATTCCTTTTAGCATTTCTTCCTTGTAAATTAGAATATTATGAGATACATCAAGAGAAATACATGTTGCACAGCAGCAATCAGCACTGACAAAAACTCTCTTGGAATCTTTCGATATTTCAATTTCATTCAAGATTCAGTCTTTTGGTTATACACTTAATACAAGTTAGGTGGCCACATCTCTCTAAGAGACTAACTTTTCCAAATGAAACAGTGCCAAAAAGTCTTCCTGTTTACTGAAAAGGCACTTTCTGATTGGGATCCAAATTATTCCTATGACCTTTGTTGTCCGGCCTCCAGACCATGCACCGGAGAGGGGCTCTGAGATGCACTGGCATGGAAGTCACTTGTCCTGATTTTAGGCATAGTTCCAAAACACAAGGAACATTTGTACGTGTAGTGTTACATTTACTCTACCTTTGGATTATCTGATTAACTGCAAGTCTTTAGAGATTAGATAGCGAGGATAATTACTGCACTTATTTAGAAATGCTTAAGGAATACTAATGCTCCACTGATGTGGGATTTAGTAGTACCAGAGGCAATCACATTCTTCAGCTTGAAATCTTGCCCATTCCTGGACTGTTCATCTTCCTCTGTTTCTCAGTCTACCTTTTGGTAATCATTTCATGTCTCCTTCTTCCTTTTCTGCCACTTCTAGAGGACCGAGTAGCATAGCCACTGGGCCTTACTCCCCCTGCTTCTTGACCCTGTTTCTGGGAGACCTGTGAAAAACAGTGCTACCCTCCATTTGCAGAGGACTCACATTTCTCTGCCCTGAGCATCTTTCCCTCCGAGCTTCAACAATGTAGACTGAAGAAAGCTAGGCTGATGGAAAATGGTGATATATTTTCTTGGTTGGGTAGATATCTGCACATCATCTTATTTTTCCCTCCTTGTTTCTGGTATGAATTGCCTCAGTTCATCTGTATCTCTCCTCTTGCAACACTTAAAATTTACAAGGACAAATTTTTTAAATGCAAGCATACATACCTATGTTATCCTTTACCTACTTTGAGGCCTGATCCTATTAGCCATTCTCTGATGCTTCAAAATAAATGTTAAAAAAAAGCAATAGTTAAACTAATGATTCCTACCAGATTCAGTGGGAAGCTAAGGATTTTAGCCTCTGAAACTCATGGACGTTTTATTTACCTGCCAAAATGTGTATTGCGAAATTTACGTTTGTCAATCATATTTGGAAATGTTGGCCTTAGAACAGAGTCCCCTACTCTACTTGTTTCTCAAAAAGTCATGTGCATAACAATGTCACTGCACAGAATGTGAATAAAAGTAAAGTTAAACGACAAAGAGAAGAGCACTGCTAGTTGGAAACATTTACTGAGTTCAGATAACACCTTTCTGTGCATTCATACATTTTGACAATCAAAATGTCTGATCGAGGACTGTTTCATAGTACTTGACAAGACAACTAACAACGTACATGTATCTTATGTATTCCAGTTACAGGAGGAAGAAGCAGAAGTTTTAAAGCAATTATTTTGTCCTTACTTCTTTGACACGTGGTGCCTCGGTATCCTGGTGCACACTCACAGATTCCATCATCTGGAGAACAAGATGCCCCGTTTTTGCAGTAACAGGACAGCGAGCAATTTGGACCCCACTGTCCCTCAGCACACACACTGTCACAGTGTATGCCTGCAACCACAAAGGAAAAAGAAAAAAGGTCAGCCCATAAATAGAAAGCACTCTTATGCATAGCTGTTTTAAACCTTTGGTTCTCAGAGGACTCATTTTTTAAAACACTACTAACAAAAACTGTTTATGAAAACTTCACCAAAATCAGGAGAATAGAATGAGAAGGTAAACCTGTATCTCTGCTCCTGCCTTCCCCAGACCCCCAAAAAGTGAGTTTCTTTTATATTCCAGTTTGATGAGATGTACTTAAGGGCTGATCCTGAGCTCCATAACAGGAAAGCACTTCCGTAGCCAATTCACATGGAACATAAGAGCACCATGGGATGCTAACTCTAGGCTTCCTTCCCACAAGCACTTTAAGATCTACTAGAAAGATGAATGCCAATTTCTCGGTATTATAAAGAGCTCCATCATTTTCCAGGACTGTTATACATATATACTAAAAAAAAAAAAAAAAAAGTCTTTTATTCCTCTCACTTTCACCACCGGGATCAATAAAGAGAAATGAAAGTAGAAAGTAATTCAAATGTAGCAAAACAATGTTTTTTGCTACCTCCATAATGACTGCTTTAAAACAGCAAATGCTTATTTTCAAATTTTCTGTTAGGGAAATACTTGATGAAAAGCTATTGCAGAAACTTTTCCTCCTGAATGTAAAAATTCTTCAACTCTGAGATAATTTTGTCTAATAATGGGGTGCAGGACACAGAATGATTTCTAATTAGTAGTGAGCTGATTACTGCTAAGCTTCATACCAAATGGAAAAATGTAGTGCACACAAAGAGTTTCAAAACACACCATGTGAGCATTCCAAAATGCTTAGCTGCAACAGTGTTAAGGATGCTGGTCAGTCAGTGTTTTGTCTAACCATTTTTGGCATAAAATTGATTAGAAGATCACCACAATCTGAACCCCCATACATAAGCCATAACACAAACCACTAACTATCATCACCTAATCGCCTTTTTTCCGTTGCAGCACAGAAACATGAAATATAAAATTCCTGGTTTTTTTTCACACTATCTGCTTTTACAAATTACGCTGCATGTTAAATGCCAGCAGGCTTCACTGTGGAACTCAGACCGCATTGTGTCTACAGTACTTTGCATTAACAATTAAGTATTATTGTAGCGCCTCTACTGAATGAAGCCCTTCGCTAAGGGAAAAGTGGACTGAATCCAACCACAAGTATGTCTTGCTTTGTAAGTATTTCCAGCAAAATATGCCACAGGTCCAGTGGCTGCCAGGATCCTAAAAAAGCAAAACAGTTTCACATGTGACAAGAAAAAATCTTTAACTTTGAAGAGCAAACCCCAGTGTTTGTAGCAACACTGAAAAATAATTACAGTGTTTATTCATAGGCCAGGCACAGAGGTAATTCCCCAACCCCCACAGCATGTGCTGTGTAAAGCTGCCTATATCTGAAGACCAAGTCTCTAATTAGAGGAAAGGTGAAACTCCAGACACTCAAATTGTTTGTTTCTTTGCAAGAAAATCAACAGATTGAATAATTAAATATGTGGTTCAATAGACTGCACCAACTAATGCTGGCGGTAGAGAAAACACTTGATTTTTAGAAGCCAGGTACTAACCATCTGCAGACAGTATATGGGCCACTTTAAAGCCTAATTTTGTACAAGATCATTTAGTTAACACTGACCGGAAAAGAATTTATTGCCAAAAAAACAACCAAACAAACAAAAAACAAAAGGTTTCTTCTACCATTCCTTTTTTTTTTTTTTTTTTTTGCCTGCACGGGCAATGCCATTCTCCTAGCTGCATCCACATTTGAGAGGCAGAGAGCATAAACTGGCTTCTCAGCAGTCTGGGACAACTTTTTCATAAAGTCTGTACTTCTGCACGAACAGATAGAAGAGAGCGGTTTGATTCAGAGAGATGATGATGCACATGAGCAGGATGAGATCACTGCATATTTTAGAAACAAGACCACTTAATTCAGACACTTCAGACTTCTCTGCTTGAGGTTCCCAAATCTGAAAACTTGGGTTTACGTCTGTGAAAGCACAAGCTGGCACATGCAGGGGCTTTCAGTGCTGAGCCTGACACTCTGTTCACTTGAGTGTTATCTGTCATATCATACAGAGCTTCACTCAGTGAACCCTGCCAGAGAAAAGACATTTTTCACAGAGTCTTAATGGGTTTCAGTGGTGTTCAATATACAATGGTCACTGTTAACAAGTCAGTGGTTGCCAAGAGTTACCATAGAGCATTATCTGAGATTATGTAGACCAGTGACATACAATAACACCAGGCTCAATTATATCGTCTTGATCGGTGCACAGAGGATGCTTTATGACAGTGCAGTGTCAAAGGGTGATACTGGGCATACTGGGACAGAAGAGACAAGGGACCCCATGCTATACATATCCACTACACTTAAAAGAGCCAAAGAGCACCATTAAAAGTGAAAAAGGAGCAAGTTCCTCCAGCACACATCAGGGAAAATTATGCATCAGGGAAAATGAAATTTAGCTTTTGTTCCCCACTTTCACCACCTATGAGGAGGTAGTCGGAATGACATCCCTCTACTTTGAAAAGCAACAGTGCATCCTAGGTATCGCTGAATAACAGTTGTGACAACATAATGTACTGAAAGAGTGCTGCATATGGCATCTGTTTCACTATAAAAGGAATTTTATTAAATTCCTACTGATCAACAAACAAAATCAATTACACTCCTGTGTTCAGAATGAATGTAGCAGGGCAGAAACACAAATTGATTCAGGGATTTACTGCATCTCTGTTTATAAAATTGTTTTAAGTCTCACTCACTCACTGAAATTTAGGTGAGCCCATAAGGCATTTAGAAATGGGAAACTGAGTTTAAAATTTTCCCAAAATCAATTATATGCATTTTTGAGAAAGAATAGGTCGGAAATACTAAAAGAGTTCAGAAAAAGAAAAGAAGAATTTTCCTGAGTCTGATGCTTTGTATTTCCATAAAAAAAGCTATGCTTTTAGAGAAAATCTAGACATTAGAGAGGAGAAAATGACATTTTACTAGAAGTTGGAAGCAAGATTAGACTCATCTTTCACAATGGTATCAGCAAGCTTATGACTGATACAGTTTTAAGTGAATATTAACTTCTTATGCAACAAAATTGGTTTTGATAAGTTTTCATGTTGATTTTGATAGTGATAAGGATATCTGTGAGGAAATGTTTTTGCCAGAGCAATGGACAAAGAGCTCTTTGATGGCCTTCACAAGTTGCTAGGCAATAGCTGAATGGTCATGATAAACTTCAGCTAAGCTGCTCTGAAGAAATGCTCATGCATTTTATTCCCAGTGCTTTATGCCAGGGGCCCCACATCTAAATCAGCATTCCCCCAGCATTTGTGATTGCATGAATGAAGAAAATAATTATTTAAGGATAGGAATGTTTCTGCCCATGCTAGCAGAGTGTTTAAATACTCCCTATACTATATTTTTAATATGTTGAGACTCAATGATCTGTCCAAGTCAGTTCAACATAGAGTTAATGGGTTTTAGCACTTGAAGTGGAAAAATATACCAATTATTTCTTATGATCTTCCAAGTTAAAGTTATTATTGGACTAAGCACTACTTCCCAGTTTATTTTGTTTCCACTAGTCTGATAAAAGTTATCCAAACAATAAAAAGTAAAGTTATTTTTATTTAATTATATTTAATTATTTGAGAAAAATTGTTAAGCATTAGATTACTGCTGTTAAAGGAGTCTGAGACTACTGATGGGGGAAAACTGACAGAATTCCTTCCCTACTTCTCTGTCAAATGGATGAGAGCCAAAAGGAAGACACAACACAGGAAAGTGGTGGAACATTTCAGAGACGCTGTAGAAGTACCCTCATTGTCCTTAGGGGAAGAGAAGGCCTTGCTCCATAGCTGAAGATAGCCAGAAGACTAAATAGAATTGTCTCTTTAAGGAGCTAGGGAGGGGATCAAAGATTTTTCTCTAGATGTTCTTACTGATGCTTCTTCACTGGCGGCAGTAGAATAGTTTTTGCCTAGGAGTTTTGATAGAAAGCCAGATACAAATGCTTCTTTACAAAATCAGTGCTGTATCAGCTTGAAAGCAAACATCAGTATCTGTAATTTTTAGTGGAAGAATCACTTGTGAGATAAGCTTGGTGTCTTTCTGAAGGCTGTATTGTTGCTGCATACTGTTGTCTGACCCAGTGATACTTTTCTTACCGTCTACCACAGGAAAGTAACAGAAAAAAAAAAAAAAAACACTTCTCCTTTTCTTGTCTTCTTGACAGGTAGCAAATAAGTGTACTTAATTTACTGATGTAACGTTTTTCTTTTAAAATAGTACTATTTCTTTCACCTAAAGACCTATTGCGAAGTATAGGCAACAGAGATGCAGACACAATAAAGTCCAGAGGTAGAGTATATGCCTTTACTGAATAGCACTGGAAAGCACACAATTTATCATGACACAGCTTCACTTTGTGGTGCACTGGATGTTCGCAGCTATATGAACTCATGCTTCAGAAGCAGAAGTAAAATCAGCTGATATGGAGGAAAAACTATGTCTTGGAAGAGGCTGCCAGCTTGGGTGCATGAAGACACAAACACTATGCACATTCTCAGCAGCATCTCATTTCTCAGTCTGAACGTGAGAAAGGCCTATGACAGTACACTTTTGTGTCTTTTTCTTCTATGTAGTGGGAAAAAAATAATTGTGTATACACTAAAAGCTAAGGAGCATAGGAAAGGTCTAGTTGGTGCTTCCCTGGGGACCTGGTTATTTGCATAAGTGGGGTGGGTGTCAGATGACAATCCTCTCTGTTATAATCCAGTAACAAATGTGCCTCTTGAAATAATGTTGGGAGCACATGGAAAGACACAGCACTTCCTCACAGCAACAACACATCTGGCGATGGACAATCTGACTAGCATCAGCAGGTGTCCGAGACAGCAGAAAGTCACCAATATCCTATCTGCCATAGCATACGGATAAACACTATGCGTGCTGGTAAAATGTAGGCTGATATTTCTGCATCTGTCTTTTCCATAAACTAATGCTATTGTTTTGGTTCAGATAGCAGACTACTGGTGTTTCACAATCCCTGGCACCACACAACCTTTAAATTGATTTTAAAAATAACAAGTGTGGTTGTTAGTATGACACGACATTTCTTCACAAACAGAAATGTCCAACAGAACTGCATCCAAGAAAACACAGCAGGAATTAATGTGTTACCACTGACACCCATGTTGCAGTGTAATACACAAACAGTCTGGAATAAAACCTTTACCTCTTTTACAATGCTTCTGTGAAAAATCTCAGTTTGCAAGAATATGAATTCTCTAATATTTTAGGCAATTTGAAATATCTGTGTTTTGACAGCTGCTTGCAGGACAGATAAGATGATGGGATGAAATTAACAGATACTGTGGTGCTTGATGGATTGTGGTTATTGAGAAAAGTGGTAGAGGTGTTTCTTTCACAGAAGTTAACTTAAGGTTTTGGTATAAACTACCAGGAGCCTTAATTATCTACTGGGGGTTACATTTTCTGTGTCTTTCCTCTACTTCATGGCTCTGTATATTAATGCTTCTTACTCTTTTTCATTGTCTGACTATTGCACTCCCTCTAAATGAAGAGAAGCTATTTATAAGTTATAGTGAAAATGTCAAGGGACAAGAGTGTTTGGGGCAGACATCATCTTCAGTGTGGGCGGATGTTTCTCATTTGTACCATCATGTCATGTGGCTCTTGGAACGTGATGGAATGGTGAGATTGCCAGGAAAAAAACATCACCCTTAACTCTTGTTTTTCTCAGCAGAATTAACCTGCTCTATAGTGAGCACTCAGTATATCGCAGAGGGTAGGATCTCTAACAGGAGTCCTATAAACGAAGTGACTTGTTTAGGATGAAAAATCTGAGTAGGTAAAAGAAACTAAATTAAAATCAGAAGGTCGATAAAAATAATTTTAATTATTTCTAAAGTTTTATAACAGCTCATGACACTGCAGTAGTCAGAAACTGAACTTACCATTTCATTCATAACCACAATTTCCAGATAATACATCAGGCATTTTCAAAAATAAAGAAAAGCTTCTTTAAGAAACTAAGCCACAGAGGACCTCAGTGCTGACATAATGCTCAGCTGCAGCTCTGTCTTGAGACCAAAGTACAGGGTAGCATGTCAGCTAGGCTGCTCTTTGGTACATGACAACAGCACTTGCGCCTGCTTCAGAAGCAGGGAGCTCCCTTACTATCAGAGGGAGCATGCACCCTACTGGGTCGGTGAGCGCCACCAGGGCAGTGCATTTCCTCTTCCCCAGCACTGTGGCACAACTGTGCCATCCAGCAAGGGAAAAATCTTCCAACCCTGATTTATTTCTGCAAAGTTATATAAACTCTTCCCTCTGATGAAATTCCCTGGAGAACAGAGCAGTAGAAAACTGCCCTGTTCAGAAGGCTGAGAAAAATGTTGCATTTAAAGTAGCTTCTCAGAAGCTTTATATGATTTTGTTGATATCAAAACATTTGGATTGCCTTGGATTCAGTAATTTATTCTTGTTAAAAAAGAAAAAAAAATAAAAGGAAAAAGAAAAACCTTCATTTGGGTTAGATAAGCATTAGACTGATCCAAAGTCATTTTCTCCCTCCCTTTGGGGGGATGAGGAGGGTGGGTGGGAGTAAGTAATACCAATAAATAGAAATTACTAAGTCTGATATTACTTTAACAAATCTAATAGAAAAAAATCTAACCTATTCTAATATAATTTGTTGCAGTTCAGTAGTTTCACGTCTGTGTGTCTGTGTCTGTCTGTCTGTGTGTGTGTGTGTAAAAAAATAAATTCTCCATCTGTTTCTCCACATATTATGCATCCACACATGTATTCAACAACTTTTCTTAATCCTGTGGACTAATGCTATCCTTGCAATGTAACGTTCCAGTACAGCTATTTGAGAACCTGTTTCTAAGATATTCTTTTTTTTTAATTATTCTAAATATAAGTGTCTACACAAAGAACAGATTCCTCATGGGGTACTGCTCTGACATGTGAAGTGTGGGAGTAGGATTTTTCCAGGCACTCAGTATAAAGCAAACTATCCCATTTATGTCATGCCGTGTGTCTAGACATCACCAACATGTTGGAACTAGTCTGATACACACGCTGTTGAGATGACATCATCCAGGGACAGATACTCAATTATATCTATAATCACGTAAGAAGTCTTTTCCTAGTGAAATCTTTTTCCTTTCTAAACATGAAATTGAAACAAGCTTTTACTAAAGGCAAAAATATTTTATCCTCTTCAATACCTGAGTTCAAGCACAGTCAAGATTTCTGCTATGCCTGAAGTTCTTGTCACATACTTCATTAGCTATCCTGCACTGGTTGGAAATTTTTTGAATCTGTTATAAAAGTTGCCAGATTTTTATTATGGCCTTTCAAAACTACTTGTTTTAATCTGGCTTTATTCATTTACATACTTTTGGTCTCTGATGATTTCTCTCAGTATTAGAAAACTTGTAAGACTTATTTCAGACAGTAGCTCTAAAGCTTGTGAACATCCCTATCTGTCTACATCAAGGTTGCTCAAGATCAGCAACCGATCACATACTTTTTAATGTGGGTATTCTTTAATACATCTATGAACTTTAAAAAAAATCATATTTTAAACAGTTCCAAAAAATTTGAGGAAGTATGTCCAAACACACACATGCTACTCAGACTACCTGACAATGAGAGCATCAAAGGCTGTTGAAGTCATAACACGATCACCTAAAAGACAAAGCAGCATCTCTAGAAATATTAATCAATGGAATAATAGTTTCTATGTTTTTATCTTTTTTGTTCGTTTGTTTTGTTTACAATTCCCTCAAATCACTTCTATTGTTTTTGCATTACTGTAGTATTCATTTCCCAGAGGTATTTGAGTTCCTGACTGCAAGTCACAGTGTAGCTTGTGGGAAAAGAATAAATTCAATCAAATCCTACAACAGTTAGCTGAGTGCTGGTTATGGAAGCCTCTCTCTTTCACACTGAAAGGCGCAACAAGAGAGAGGTACAAGGAGAAAAGCCTCTCCAAAGGACTTGGCAGAATCTTACAAGCAAATTGCACAAATAAGGAATGGGTAAGTACTAATCGACCTGAACTGCAGACACAGCACTAAGTACCTTGAACACAATGTTTGTGATCCATCTACAGAGCTAAAAAAATAAACATGTGAAACTCAAAGTAGGGGGGGAGGGGAGGAGGAGGTCAATTGTTTCTCAGGACATTACAAGCGCAAAGCAAACTTTTTTGAGCAGAGTAATTTGCTAAACTTGTACATTAGATAACTTGTTGCAGGTTATTTGCTCATCTCCATTTAGTATGTCTGGAAGTATCAGAGAAAGAACAATACCATATTATATTCACAGAATCATGGAATATCCTGAGTTGGAAGTACTCACAAGGATCATCGAGTCCAACTCCTGGCTCCACACAGGACCACCCCAAAATCAGGCCAGATGTCTAAGAGCGTTGTCCAAGCACTTCTTGAACCCCGTCAGGCTCGGTGCCGTGACCACTGCCCTGGGGAGCCTGTCCCGGTGCCCAGCCACCTTTGGGTGCAGAACCTTTCCCTAGCACCCAGCCTGACCCTCCCCTGTCCCAGCTCCATGCCGTTCCCTCGGGTCCTGTCGCCGTCCTCAGAGAGCAGAGCTCAGTGCCTGACCCTCTGCTCCCCTCGTGAGGGAGCTGCAGGCCGCCATGAGGCCTCCCCTCGGCCTGCTCTGCTCGGGGCTGAACAAACCAAGGGGCCTCAGTTGCTCCTCCTACCTCTTGCCCTCTACACCCTTCACCATCTTTGCAGCCCTCCTTTGGACACTCTCTAATAGTTCTATGTCCTTTTTAGACTGCCCCAAACTGCACACGGCAGTCAAGCTAAGAACACACCATCCCAGAGCAGAAAGGGATAATCCCTTCCCTCAGCTGGCTATCAGTGCTGTGACTGAGGCACTCCAGAGCACAGTTGGCCTTGCTGGCTGTCATGGCACACTGATGACTTATATTCAACTTGCTGTCAAACAAATCACTTTCTGTGGGGCTGCTCTCCAGCCTCTTGTCCCCGACCTGTATGTATAGTCAGAGTTGCCCCTTCCCAGGTGCAGAATCTGTCACTCACTCTTGTTAAAAACTTCATATTGTTGGTGATTGCCCAGCTCTCTAATTTGCCTAGATCTCTATTATACCTGAAAGCATAAAAAAAATCCTTTCTTAAACCAGCAGAAACAAACCAGTGTGTTTTTCTTCCTGACTTCTCATCCTTAAATGGTATGAGTCCCTCCCTGAGATCAGACACTTGCAACAGTACAGTATCACAGTGGGACACAAAGTCCTGAGCACTTGAATAGACAAACTTACAGTGTCAATTAGTCATTACTGATGATGGAAGAGCTTTTCTATCACTTACAGTAGAGATCTATGTGAGAACTAAATCTCCTAAAGCGACTAATTATTTCATGATGTTTCACACTTCTGCATAGTTTCATCATGTTTTCAGAAATTCTGCTTTCCACAAACAGGGCGACAACAGTGCAAAACACGAATCTGATAAATTACTAAATACACATATTTCCTAAAGCCACAATGACAATATTGGAGAAACCTAGTTAAAAAAAAACGTGCAACTGTTTACACAATAATATATATATATATATATATACACACACAGATTTTTTTTTTCAAAAGTTTGAGAAACCCATATGGCAACACAGCTTCTGCATGATTTACAATCTTTTTGGCTGCCTGATCAAAGCTTCCTCAGTTTCTGGATATGATGCTTCCCTACCAAAACTGCCAGCACAAACTTGATTATCTACAGTTGTTCCCCAGTTTCATGAGAAGTCATACTGTGGAGGTGCCCAAGCTGTAAGATTTCGCCTTCTATTTCCAGTTTTCTGTGGAACCCACACCCAACAAAGTTTCCATGCCTGTGAATCACAGGAAGGGACACAACAGCCACAGAACTGGCCCCTTCTTCTTCCAAGCCCACATATTCCTCCTCTACCCACAAAAAGGCAAGATCGAATACTGTCATACTGGAAACTTTCATCATACTTTGCAACAGTCTCTTTTATACCTGACCATCCTGGTAGACAGCGACAGTAACCCGTGGTAGGATGACAACCATCTGCATGGCTGCAGTCACAGCGTTCAGCACAATCCATGCCATATGTGCCGTCCTGTGGCCAGGGGGAAAAAAAAAAAAAAAAAAAAAAAAAGAGAGATGACGAGAACTGAGAGTTAGAGGAGAACAAGTTCTGGGCAGTCCTGCCTCAGAAAGAAACCTCAGATCTCTCCTAAGTCTGTAATCAGCTTACTTAATATAAAACTCTTCTGGCTTTTGGAAAAGTTTAATGTTGTACATTTTCATTTTTTCATCCAAGAGGAGAAGATAAAGAATTAATTAAATTCTCTTGACAAATCACAGACTAAGGGGTCTGGAAACTGTGATTCAGAAAACAGTAGCCTATGTTATCAGTGGTAATAATGAAAGCTCTATTGTACTGTCCTTCTAACTTCCCTTACAGCTGAGTTCCTACTCTGGGACCCAGGGGTCCTAAATGGGAAAATAGTTCAGTTTCCTTTCTGTCTGAGACCCTGACATCTCCATATTTGCCAAAAAAGGATGCCATGTAAAGCCATAATTTCTAAAAGAGAGGAGCAAAACGTTATATTAAAATACATGTTCAGAGTGAAGTTTATTGCATAAACAATGCAAACTATACTACTTTCTTCTAATTAACAATCTTTTCTTCTGCACTACATTATATACACTATGTTAAAAAGAGTTCTTTGTGTATGATATAGAACAAAAAAATAAAATTATATTTTGGCTGTGGAGCATTTTTGAACCCACAAAGAAGGTTATCAAGAGCTGAATGTAATGTTACAAGCTGAATATCCTTCTCAGTGTGTTCAGCTGTGCCAAAAGAACATTGCCAGTTTTCATGGCACTATATCTGAATATCTGAATTTGACTTTCTCCTTCTTCAGTAGAAGGTGGCACATACTTCTAGGCAATAATTCCATACAAAATCACTCTAAGAAAATGAAAAGAGCAAAACGTTTGCAAAAAAAAACAATGAAGAAAGATCCAAGGAAAAATACAATATAATTTCAGGTAATACTTCTCGGGCTATCCACACCAAAGGAAAAAAAAAAGGGGGGGGGAACATGTCAGGTTTAACCAATCATTTACATTCAAGACTAAAAATTGGTCACAGTCACATTAAAAACTGGAATAAAACCTGTATCAAAATTCATCTGCTGTTCTTTGATGTTCGTGCCTACATTTCTGTAAAGTTACACAGGATTTATCTATTCAATCCCCAGTCTTTCAAGTCTCAAGTAGAAAAAAATCAAATATTAATTGAAAATAAGTAGTGTTTTGCCCATCTCAATAATCCATTTTTATAGAGAGAAAAATAAAAGATTAAGAAAGGCAATTCCTATGCATTTAATCAGATTTGGAGAGAAAGAATGAAAGAAAACTCTCAAATATATTGTTGAAAAGAGGTAATTCTTCTAGTCTGCTATGTATGTTTTCCAAACTTCAGTCAAATCTTGATTAACAATCTGAGCAAGGATATTGATTTTCTAAACTTAATGAAACATATTGAAATCCATCAATTTAAATAAACTGTCTGCATATGTTGCTCAAACAAGAAAAACATTCAGATGACATTGGACCCATGAGAATTATATTTCTCTTTATTCTCCCACTCTGGAATTTTGAGGTAGAATATGCACTACAGTGTGTAAATGTTTATGGACATTATTTGATGCAGAGAGAGAAAAACTGGGAAAAAGAGAGAGACTAAGACACTGAGTGTGGGAATGCTGAGTTATTTGAGACAGAAATTCTTTTGAGCATTATTTTGCTATATTTGGAACAATGGAACAAATGGCATAAAACAATACCTATTTTTTTAATAAGTTACTTTTGGAAGTTAATGAGCTTGGGTAATCTTCAAAATTGGACACTAAGTGATAAACAAAGCAGCTTTAGAAACAAAAATAAATAGTCTTCTGATGGAGATGCATTTGTTGGAAATACTGCATAAACACACACCGTAGACATTCTAATCAGCTTTCCAGAATATTTCAGAATTTGTTTGCCATTTAACTTACTATATCAGAATCAGCATATGCTATACCACAACAGTTCAATAGATCAAATTTTTATTCAAAACAAAGGTGTGTCTTCCAGTCATATGCTGTAGTTCGGGTTCTGTTATCATATTACTGCTAAGCAGAGCTAATCCAAAATGACAGAAGCTTGAATACGACATAGGTGGAGAATTTACATGGTTCATGTAAATTCAAAGGACAGGTAAAGGAGAGCAGAGGGAACTTTTTAAACAAAACAAAACAAAAAAAACACTGAAGTTTGTTTAAAATCTCCCAGAAAATTGAACCCTGCCATTGGAAAAGACAGAATCTGGAAAGCCACATTTATCCACAGAAAATTTTTCTTTTTTTTTCTTTTTTTTTTTTCTTTTTCTTTATGAAATGTACTTACAACAATTGAATAGTAAATTGCTTTTGCATTTTTCAATTTTTTGTATTTTGAAATTAAATATTTTTATGGCTTCTCTCGGTTACAGATTGCAATGTGGAACAAAACTGATTAGAAATTTGTTTTCATCTATGCAGTGATTTCTAATTGTGCCGTTCTCAAAGTCTGGGAGATGATGGAAGTTCAAGTCCTGATACAAAAGTAAAGATCTGTCATGGGACTGGGTGAAAAGAGTGCTTTCTCATGTGTGGCTGAGAAGGTAGGAAAGTTTATCACAGATATAAGATAATTAAAATTATGTTGTTAGATGTGGAATATATTTTTGCTACATTTTTCTCTCATCATTTTTCCTAGAAATAGTTTAACAGAAGCAGTTTGGATGGCATGTGATGCTGAAAAAAAAATAAAAAATTTGGTACTGAGTGTTTCCACATATTCTACAGGAGCTTGTGAAAAGTCTCAGGTTAAACGTTCCAGTATGAAAGCAGAAGAAATGTTCAGCTGTGCATCTTCATTGTACGTATTCATTTTTTGTGTGGCTATCTATTCTGTTTGCTTTAGTGTGCTGCATGGTAGGATTCTTCCAGAAGATTTTTTGGTGTGTGTTTCTGATCTTGAACCCAGTAAAATATGGGCTATCAGGTACAGAGCTCTTTAGGATTTACACCCATGAAGTCAGGAGAATCACAGGAGTGTCCCCTTGCCCAGTATTCCACAGTGCAATACTGAGCAAAAATTATTAAACTACCTGACAAGGGAGTTCGCACTTTTCTCCTCTCCAGCCTGGGGCACACGTACAGGTTCCATCCAGAGCATTGCAAGCCCCTCCATTAAGACACTGGCAAGTCAAGTTACAGCCAAGTCCCCAGGTACCGCTGGGACAATTGATTGAGCAGTCTACACCATGCCAACCTGCCAAGAATAAGAATTAAAGTGACAAATGAATCAGGTTTCCCTCCATTCCTCACTAAGGACATGTTTCCCTCCATGTCCCATTTGGAATCTCTGAGATGCGCAGTACCAGTAACATTAACTACAGGACACTATTAGCTGTTTCAGCTGATTTGTC
Organism: Anser brachyrhynchus; assembly: GCF_964034855.1. Taxonomy (NCBI): domain Eukaryota; kingdom Metazoa; phylum Chordata; class Aves; order Anseriformes; family Anatidae; genus Anser; species Anser brachyrhynchus. The sequence continues at coordinate 45,191,225 of NC_137697.1, forward strand.
CGGATTTGAGTAAAGGAGCTGAAGCGCACCTTGTAACATCTGTGCACAGCACATACTTTGCAGATGGGTGCCAACATATGAGAGCTATTGATGAGAGATCTGAAAGGAAAACACAGACACCTTGAAATTTTGCTGAGAAGCACCAAATTATGTTGAAAGTTTTAAAGGACGGCCTGAAAAAAATCAGGAATATTTTCCCTACACTTAAGCTGCTGCTTTCATAATTCTTCCACCATTATTCAATAGACAGTTCTGCAGCACAGTTTTAACAGAAATCTTAGACTCTTCCCAAACCCTGCCTCCCTTCCCTGCTAAAAAAAAGTAAAAATCCACCCCCCTCCCCCCCCCAAAAAAAGAAGAAAAAACGCTATAGAGAAAGCATAACAGCAAAGTAAAGTGTAGGTTGGATTTCTTCAAGGACACATAGAAGACATTTTAGATGATTTCTATACTTCTCTCCAAATACAAAATAGATTGCAATGGAAAGTGTTTCTAAAATGCAGCATTCACCACTGATTATGCCTGATAGCAATGATTCACAGACTGTGCTCTGGATAGACAGAAATATAAATAGGTTTTCAAAAATGTGATCATCTATTGGATATGACAGAAACTGAGTGAGCCAGTCATATGTTAACAACACCAATGACACAGGCCAAGTTGCTAATTTTGTACCTTGTTTACACTAAGTGAAGGGAAAAATAATTCTGCGCTGAGCCTAATCAATAAACTATGCAAAACACGTGTATTGAAATAAAGCTGCCTCGTGCCCTAGGTTGATAACTTCAGAGTTTAGGGGTCATTTCAGGAAAATGTTATACTGTAGTAGATAGAAAATTGAGATATTTTCTCTAAGTGTCTTTCAAGTTTTTTAAAGTTTCCTTCTACACTTCCTAAAAGAGCTTCCCATATCATAAGCACTATTAAAAGTGGCAATCCCATGAGAAATAACATCAGGTTTGGAATCCTTCTAAGGCAGACAGGTTATATTTTCCAGCCACGTGCTGACCCACCCACACTAACCTGTTTCGCTGAGTTTTGCTCAGAGCTAGAGCAGCCTCATTCCTAACATAATGCCTGAACAGCAATGTGACTATTAGTTCAAAAAGCAGAGGCAGGATTTTCTTAAAGACGGGGTGAAGCAGGCAAGATATGTAGTTATATGCAACATTCAAAAACTGGAAGGTATTCTCACTTCACTGAAATCAACGGGATTTTCATCACTGGCTCAGTGGTGTCATACCAACCTCCAAAACGCTGGGCACCTGAGATATTCCGTATGTGGGAAATACCTCTAATTATTAGGGACAACATGGAAAGATACATTATGTTATTGCTTTTGACTTAGTGCTTTGATCCAACAACATCTTTTACACGACAAGTGTTGGGTTTCAGTTTAATAAATCCATTTCACCATTTGCTGTACTTTTCCAGTGCAGCATGACTAAAATGCACAAGAAGATAGGATGATTTGTGGCTCAAGTAGTTTCTCTCCTCACAATGCAGCTACTCTGTAGACATGCAACAGAGTCAAATCTGCTCCATTGTCTCTGGACAGAAAACAGAAGAACAGAAGCTGGGAACTCTGCATATTCACTGCAGGGCTGATTTAATTGTAACAATCCCCAACAAAATTTGGGGTTGGAACTAGTTGATCTTTAAGGTCCCTTCCAACCTGAGCCATCCTATGAAAATTCGCAGCCATTTGTCTACGTTTCCTCTTACATTTCTTCTCCACTCTCAACCTTTCTGGCATAGCATTTGCTTGGGAGCATTCAACAGCTTTCCCCCTCTCTTCTAAGCAGTTCAGCATCACAGCTAAGAGATGCTTGTCTTTAAATCCTTCCTCACAGCAGAAACAAAGCAAAAAAAGCAACAGGCTATCAGTGTGTATTTCAAGAGGGGATCTTTAAGTGGAGCTTAGAATTATATTTTTGGTTAAACAGGAACTCCATGTAGATTTTAAAATCTTAGAATGTGAAAAGATCTCTGCAAAATGCACCTGAGGGTGTCAGACATCCTTATTCCTGCCAAAAGCATATGCTGCTGGGAGACTTGGAGGCAGGCAGGCACATACAGTTTCTGGAGGAGGTATGCTGACCATCAAAATTACTGTTGGGAGGAGAGCTGTTCAGCAGAGGGGCTGAAAGGCCTGAGTCCACTCACAGTAATGCTGGTAGATGCAGAAAGTTTTGGAAGCAGGGAGCAGAAGACAGCACTGTTGATGGTGTCCTGAAGTTAATAAGGGGGTTAGACAAAGATTTTTCAGAGAACTGCTGAGAAAAACAGTATTCAAGAAGAAAAACTCGCCGGAAGATATCCACGTCAGTGCTAAAATGGCAGGAAAGAAGACTGTGCCTCCATGGTACTGAGATGGGTGAGGATAGCAGACAGAGGTGGTATTCATCTAGATGGAGCGGAAATGGGGCTAAGTGTTTTGGCCAGGTAGGCTGACAACACATACATTGCATACCAGTAGTCATTCTAGCAGCTCATAGCCCTGCCATGAGAGACAAGTGGCAGCCCATCTCTGAGTAAATAAATACTAGTAATTCACCAAGCCATGGTATCCATATCTTTCAGAATGAACACAAAGTACATGTTCTTCTTCCTGAGCAGATGTCCACCCATTTTTCACCTCCCAGTTCAGCAGAAGCATAAAGTATTGAATATATGGTCTTCTAGGGTGTCTTCTGTTAATCAAATGTCCTGCTTCCTCTCTACTTCAAGCACCCAACTTGATTTTATGATTATAGAAAGTTAACCTGAAGACATACTTACCTGCTTTGCAGGTACAAGAACCATCTACTGGTGAACAGATGGCTTCGTTTTTACAGTTGCACACAGAAGAACAGTTCACTCCATAGGTCCCCGGAAGACAAGGAGTACCACAATCAGCACCCTGGATTATACCAGAAACAGAGTCTAAAAACTCTTCCAGGAAGATCAGGCAATACAATTGTATCTTTAACAAGTGACCTAGACGTGCGATTGACTGACTGCGATCACTGACTCAGGTGCTACAACAGTCAGAAAACATACAACTCACGACTGTTCTACGTTGTCACTAAGTTATTCTGAATTTAGCAAAAGGGAGTCCTTAGTGCTGTGCTCTTCATGGCTTCTAGGTCTACATAAAACCACTAGCTTTCTATCAGTTGTTATGAGAGCTCATCACACATAGTGAACAGCACATGGTGAGATCAATGCACAGTATTTTCAGTAATAAGGAAGCCTTTTGCAAAACCAAAACGCACTAATATAGTAGTTTAATAGAAAATAATATGGCTTGTAAGATATTTTTAATTAATTTGGTTGAACTATTATTCCTAGAAGAACAGTCATACTGTAAAATGTTTTCTGTATTAGATTATAAGCATCCAATGCACAGACAACAGCAAATGTGTAAAAGCTACTGAATCCCAAACTGTAAAAACAAATGTCTTTGTCTAGAGTTTCTGTGAATGGAGCATGAGGAGTTGATGCAGTAGGATAATGACTGAAAACTATACTTCCTTTTTTACACCTCAGGAGTACCTGCTCATTAGTACCAATGTCTTATAAAGCAATGAACTTTTATTTGTTAAAATGGTTTCATTTCAGTACTGAGAGCTAATCACAAATTTTGCCTTTCTAGGGCCTTATCCTGTAATACAGCCAGTGGTACCCAAACACCCTTTTCTCTCCTTTCCTGTGGTAGAGACAGGGCACTCTGGCATCTTGAACAATTTCACACTTAACTAAAGGCAGAGGAGTTGAAAATGGACTGTGAAAGTGAAATGTATTTACCTTAAATCCAGGGGCACAGGTGCATTTTCCAGTCACACTGTCACAGTCAGCACCATTTTGGCAGCTGCAAATCTGCTGACAAGACTCACCATAGAACCCCGGGGAACATGTCTCGTTGCAGTAGAGTCCAGACCAGCCAGGCTTGCAGGAGCATTCCCCAGACATAGGGTGACAGCTGCCAGGAGGGGATGAAAGGATAAATAATTCAGAACTAAACATGACACCAATATTTTTTTCCAGAGAACAAAATGCTGTTATAGATCGGTTGCATAAAGGATCTTGTATTCTATGCATAGAGATGGTTTTCCTCCCCAAACCGCAGAACAGAAGGGATATATAAATGCATGCTAACTAAGATAAGAAAAAGCAGCATTATACAACAGATAGACGTTTTGGTAGAACATGGAAAGAAAAAAAGATAGATCATTTTTCTGTGGCTTGCTGAAAACAAACTTCTGTCTTAAAACATAGGTTTTACTATAAAATGCATAACAATAGTTACAAGTATTAATGTGATGAAAGCATTAAATTCCCCAAAATGTATCACTAGGTTTCCATTGTAGGTAAACTGGGACCCTTTTCATAACTCCACCTATATTCATCAGTGTTTTGTCTAAGAAATATGATGCTTTACAAAAATAATATTATTTTAGCATTGGATGTTGTGGTAACACAACATCTGATCAACAGCAAGCTCCTTTTTGATAAACCTTTGGTTGAAAAGAGGACAACTAGCAACTTCAGATATACCATCAGACTTGTGACCTTCTGAAGAGTATCTCCCCTGTGTTGGCCATACCTGGTAGGAGACCAGCTGTCCCTACCTGGAACAGCAGTTCCATTGAAGGGCCAGTCAGACAGCTGTTGCCTCATGACAAATGGACATCATCAGCTGTGCTAAGATGTATGTGCTGGAAAAGTGGACACAATGGGGTGCTCTGTAGCGCTCTGGCAGACAAAGCACTTGCTTAATTCTCACCAAAGGAAAGCCTTAACATCCAAATCCAATATATTTACAATGGGAAGACTGTTTAAAGATATTTGTCTCCACTGATTGAAGTGAAGTTCCTTTAAGTGTGCTGGAAAAAATGTGCCTTCGTCCAGACACATTAAATGATCCATGACAAGAGCCTGATTCTGCAAGACTTGCTGACGTGTGGGGGTGTGTATTTTTCTAACCATCTGAAAGTTTGAAAAAACACCTACTACACTTTTAGGTGATATAAGTAATAACAATGTTCTTTGGAAAAGTTGCATCACAACAAGAAAAAGCAGTATTAGTTGCAACTGTTCTTGGTCTCAAGGTATATTATTTCAAACCAGAAATTTCTTGTTGACAAACGCAACCACCTGATAATGTAGTGATGATCACAGAAAGCACAAATTATAAAGGTATGGGATGATATTATGCCTACATAATTAATATGTCTCCATATTATTGCCTACACTATAAAACTCCAAGAATTTGGGGATTATGAAGAAATTAAAATCTATTTTTAAAAGTATTAAGCTAGTTTACATAAAGTGAGAGGAAAAGTCTTTTCAACTAAATGATACATGCATAATTGGTTCAAAACTCATGGTATTCAAAGTCAACAGTACTGGTTATTTATTCAGCTATAAGTATACTTACTGTGGAATAAACTGAAACAGAACTATTCTCGTACAAAACGAACGTGAGATTATGAAAGCACATGATACAGCAGGAGAATCAGATTTGTACCCTAGTCATAACTCCTTCTTGTAGGTACCCAAGTGGCATTTTGGATCCAATTCCCCTGTTTCTTACCAGCAGAGGAATACAGGGACAGGCATATGGAAAGATGGTTCAATCCATAACTGAATAGTCATTAGAATATGAATTAGAATATATTTAAATTGTAAAATTAGTAGTACTGTCATTTTAAGACATAAATCCCAGCATTATTTGTTGTTGGCTTTTTTCCCTTCAGGAGAAGAGGAGACTACATGCATGAGCAAGCATTGGGTATGAAGCAGACAGAGGCATTGATATTCTGTGCCCCCCAGTGAGTGTTACTAAGGCATACTTGCACATATATTGATTGACACCAAAATTAGTATTCTGTAATTTGTAATTAGATGTAGGAAGCTGGAGCACTTCTGAAGCTTTTTGATGGGTTCTCATGCAGTTAGCTTAATTGGCAATAAGATTTATATGTTAAGATAGGGAAATAAAGAGATGTTGAGAGATGCTGCCAGTACATTTGCTCTTATTCCTGGTCTTTTGTTCACACTTTCTGGAAATACAACCTTATTTTGTACACAGACAAAAAATATTTCTGGATAGTTGATAATATATATTAGGAAGACTTAGATGAACTTCATCATTTCTAGTGATTTATATAGATTCTAAACTGCTACAGTAACCTGATACACCAAAATTCTGTATCAATTTATGCAGTACAAAATTTCCATGAAAAGTTCTACATGTATGTACAAGCCCATCAGAAAAATACAAAATTACAAGATGCCTGAATCTTGATTTTAAAAACACCCCCGGACTACCTGGGTTAAGCATGTATCACATCATAAAATTTCCTTCAACTGTATGTTTCTCAGAAAAGGCATAAGACAACAGAAATGCCATTAGGGCTCACGTCAAGAATAAACCCTAACTCCAGCCTTGAACTGTAGGAAATCATTGGTGATCCAGAATGACCACAGATGATACTACCTACAGGTGTGAACCAGTAGTGAAAGATCACCAGAAAGAGCTTAACAGAAGAGATCAAATTTAGCTTGGAGATCAAGCTGAAAGCAGTATGCATTCAGTAACACAGGTGCAATATAAATCCTTTGTAAAGCTTCTAAATAAATATGCAACTACGATCTGATCTCTTTAAATTTTTGAAACAATCATTAGGTGTTACTTGAGCAAAGCCATGATGAAACCAAGCCTAGCTGTGTTTTAGCCTAGAATGCTTCTGTAAAAAATGAAGTAGTAATGTTGACAAAAGCAGATCAAGGAGTCTTTTGTGCTCATTCCTGCAAACTAGATTATCATAATGACAAGTTTTAACAAGCCCCACATGCAGTGGGTGTGGGTGGCAGGCACGCATTGGTCTGCTCATACCATCTCACAGCACTGCTCATATCGAAGGGTGTTTTATGTGGTCATAGTCTCAACCAGCTAACTCTCACTCTAGTTTTATTCTTGACTACCTAGTGAAAAGGTGAAAAACCAACAGTGTCACCTAGTCACAGAGAACAGAGGGAGGTCTGTGTCTGATTTGAGCTCTAGCTCAAATCCTTTCATCCATATGACAAGATGTAACAGAGAAGAACCATTTGTAAAAAAATCACTTGACACAAGAGGGTTGTTATCTGCTGCTGTCCTCTGGGCACCTCAAAGGAAAAAAATCTCTCAAGTACATCTATATCTAACCCTTTATGGAATGCTTCGCTGCTGACATAGCCAAGAACAATGATGGGCATGCCACTCATTCCCAGGAACAGCTATAAACCAACAGCAGCAATGAAAGCCTTGTAGCTTATCCTACCCAAAACGTAAATTGACTCAGGTTTAAAAAAAGAAAGTCTGATTGGCAAAGCTGTTCTGATGAAATTTCCTCAATCAATATACAGGAATAGAAGTACATATTTTTGAATTATATCATGTATTTGTCCCTTTAAATACTTGAAGAAAATGGCTAGTTACATTCTTGTATGGTTCAACTTACCTACACGTATTTTACAGCAATTTTTTTTTTTCTGCTAAGCATTTTTTAATTAACCTTTAGTTCATTTTCTGAGCATTTTTTTATGCAAAAACATAAGCAATATCCCGGGGCTCAAGGCTGACCAACAGCTCCTCCTTGAGAACATCTAAACCAGTGGTCATACCCAGATGAAAGGTTCCTAGAAGTCCCATCAGAATACTAGATGTACAGACACACAAAGTTTATTCAAAGAAGGAAATATACCCCCTTTTAAGTAACCTGGAATTACTCACTGTTACGCTGCTAAATGGTTAATACCATGAAGATTCTTTGGCTACTACCAGCCTAAATATTACTTGTGGTAAGCAAGTAAGGGATGAGGCTATTCCCTGATGTGTTTAGCAAGTTGTCTCCTGGATGACTGATATTTAGTCACAGATGAACATAGCCAGGCACAACTGGCTTCCTACAAGATTCTCAAAAGCGTAAAGGAACATGTCCGCAAGGGAGCTTTCTCTTCCATTCTGTTCCTAAGATACCCTTTGATTTTTCTTATTCGGTGGTTTTAATCATTTCCTGACCTTAGGGGATGAAATGGATATGAAAAATACACTTGTAAAGTCATGAAAATTTTTGTTTTCCCCACTTTTATTATGCCTTTGCAAATGTGCTCCCATATCTAAAGTGCTGTTTTCATTTGTCATATGGAGGTAAAAATGTTCAAAAAAAGACCAACCAACCATGTGTTACTGTTTACATGTGAACATTTGTGATCTGATTTGACCACAAGCTGTCTTGCAGCAGTATAAATGAAGAAACAGCTGTGTTGAACATGAATCAGAAGTAATCCCTGTAATATCAGAAATACTATACATGTAATGCATTCCTGTCAAACAAAGCTTCTACAACAGTCTACAGACAAATTTTCAGGAACGCAGCTAACCATAATTCATAACACAATAGTATTCAGTCTGCTAGCATAATTTGAGAGCTGGACACGTCAGCATTATAGTTCCATTTATTCTTGAATGCATTGCCCAGAGAATGAATAAATGGCTGGATTTTATGTTGAAAACTCAGGGTTGTTTTTTTTTTTTTTTTTCAAAAGGCTTTTCAAGTAAATGGGATAAACAGAAGTGCAAGCACACAACTGTGAAAGAGTATGAATGGAAAGTAAATTCAGTTTGCTGTCACACGGTTTGCCAGCAAAAGATATGTTGAACAACTCAGGCAATCCACAAAGTAATTTTTCACAGAGGCCTAGCAGGTATTTCCACATAAGTGCTTGAGTGTTTTAACATCACTTTTAAAATCTGACTAAAGGTTTCTGTTTCATCTGTGAGGAAAATTGCATCTTGTATACAAAGTACAGCACCATTCTATGCAACAGTCAATGATTTCTGCAATTTCTTCCACAACAGCTTTCAACAGCTGAACCTTACAGTATGCTCACAAAAGTTATATAAGGTACTGTGATTATTAATAAAGTCATGTATATAAACACATGCACAACAACCAAAGTATTTCATCAAAACAATTGTGTTTTGTTATAAGAAAAGAATTGTTCTATAAATATGTTGGCTTGCTTCAACTGACATTCCTCCTTCACAGCTGAAAGATTGTCTCTGAATAGCTAGTCTATAGATTTTCATAACAATATGTTCAACCAGTGTGGAATCCACGAAGACATACAAAACTCAAAAATAGGATTCATTATCCCTGAATGAAGAGAGATGTTAGAAGGTAAGCCAACTGGAAAACTATTTTCATTTGATTTCTAGGGATCAGATTTTAAGCTGTTTCTAGAAAAAAATGTTTAAGTGAAACAAACAAACAAAAAAGTGTTTCTGAAATCTAGGTTTACAGTTGCTAGGACTTCACAAATTTTTATTAAAAGAACCTACTCCAATTCTTATATACATATAGAGGGGGAGGAGAGGAGAAAGAGAAATGGATTCTCTTCTTATGCCATATCTCTTAATGTGATATCTCCATTGATTTCAATTCAGTTACTTCTCATTTACAATATGTGAGGATACTGGCTTCATATAGTGAACAATATAAAGATTTATTCATGTGGTAAATATAGACAAAGGTTATACTTTGTCTTATTTCATGAATCATTGATTGAATATGGAGGTTAATATTAAGATCAAATATAGTTGCAAGCACCAACATTCAGAAGGTCTGCATTGGTGTTTCCCTTCTTGACATGGTTAGAAAATACTAAGCATTCTCAGAAATCTTCAGCTGTTTCTGTTTGCATGAAAGTACATCAGGAAACATTTCTACATCAGATTTTTATTTTTTTTTCCAGATTCTGATTTCTATGTCCTATGCAGAAAAAGAAAACACACTAAAAGGTGTAAAGCCTACCTCCAGGTATTAGGCAAGTGGCAGGGACACTTTTTGTCACATTTAAGACCATAAACTCCCTCAGGGCAAAGCCTTGTTTCGCAGCGCTCTCCAGTATATCCTGGTTCGCAGAGACAAGCACCACTAATATGGTAGCATTTCCCACCATTCATACACTGGCAGGTCTCGGCACACCGTACTCCGTAAGTCCCCACCGGACACTCATCTTGGCATCTGTGAGAAAAACAAACAAACAAAAATTAGGTTTACTTCCCATAAACTACAGTTCAGTGGGATTTAAGGGAAATAGGGTTTATGAGGAATTTCTAACACAGGTCTAAAACTCCTCATAAGTAGAGTAGGAATTTATATAACTTTATATTTAAAAGTGTCTGTCTCTTTGTCTTCCTTTGCTGCTTAGTAAGAAAGACTTTAAAACATTGCTTCTGCAGACTTCTCTGGAAAAGGTCTCCCGTCTCTCCAATAAAAGAGACAACATGCATATGCAGATGCAGACCACTGCATTTCTCATTCAATAAACAGAACAAAAACGAATCCTCTTAAATTAGATCTTAGGTATGAAATGGAAAAAATTGTCACTTTTTAAGTGTTCTGGATTCTACACCTAGTAATACTGTGAACAGCCAGCAGACATCTGTGACTCAGGCTCGGAGGTTCCCTGGCAACTGCTATCAGCTGACTCCAAAGAGAGTATTTTCTAACTATGTTTGCAAACCTGTGAAGTTTCCAGAATACCTTTATTTTCAGAATTTTACACTAAACTTTTTTTTTGAAGTCGATTTTGTCCTTCAAAAATTCATAGAACAAAATAGGAAAATCTTCAAGATCCCCAAATTCTTTCTTTCATCTGACTTTACTTATGTTCATATGTTAGAAAAAAAGCTCGGTTTAACCCATATGGAAGAGTAGTAATAATTTTTGTTGCTCCTTAAGCAGAATGTTTCCTAATAAAGACAGGTCTTCACCAAACCTTTCCCTTTCATTCACAGAGCTTTCAGAAGACAAATGTTTAAGTTAAGTTGTATTGCTTTAATGTTTTACATATTAAAGAAATTTAACTTAATTATCAGACTGTATGGTTAGATGTCCAGCCTGACTACTAAAAACTAATTTCTAATACCCCACTTCTATAACTTGCAAATCAATTACTAAGGAGTTTCAAAAGTTCATTTGGTTTCTAAAGTTCATAAAGTTCATTTGGTGATTTTAAGAAACGCAATGCAAGTTCATTTTTTTCAGCTTTAACTGTCAATAGTTCTACAGCATAACTAAAGTTTCCAGCAATAAGTACACTTAAAATATTTTATATGTGCATCAGGGTAGACCTCTCAGCTAAACATGTTCATGCCTTGGGGCCAGGGATGACAACATTTCATAGCTTACATGACACAAAATATCCCCATATTCATCTATGCAAGCATCCTATAAACTATGAATTATGTTTACCAGTCCACAGAAACAAAAAAATAAAACAGTTAAATATCAAAGCTTCAGATCAGAACATGATGACACTGAAGGTGTGAGGTCTGCTGTCAACTTAGCATGGAATATCACCACATAACATCTTCTGCAATTTGGATGCCTGTAAATTATATCAAGTTACAGATCACTTGATAATATGGCACACTGTTAATGCTTTTATCAGATTGTAACCTGCCCATTTCCCCAGTCTTATAAAAGAATCTCCCTGTTGGTCTCTTTCCATTTTTCTTATGCATTTTCTTATAGCATTTTTTTTTTGTAATTATTTCTTCTTTTATGGTTGATGGTTTGTTTCAGGAGAGTTTCAAAGACTAGTACGATACAAGACACTGCAACATGTAATAATTTACCAAAGCCCTCTGACTGAGGTAGAATAGGAAGTCGTGTTCATTTCACACTTCTGCAGTATTTGCCTCAAATTGATATAAATACCTTGAAACTTCTGGACAACACTATCCCTGCTCAGAGTGGAGCCAGCAATAAAATCCCTTTTACTTTAGAGGTAGAGCATTACACTAAAGTGGACAGCCCTGTCTCAATCTTTCTTAACGTAGTTATACAAATAAAGGTGAGAATGAAATCTCTCCAAATGACAATCAATGACCCCAGGCAAATTAGACAAAATTTAACCTTCCTACTTCTTTTTAATTTCATCTTCTTCAGCTTCAAAAAGTTTTAGTTTAAGTTGCATTCCCTTGTGTTAATATGCCCTAGGAGTTCTCTGTTTCTTGCTGTTAGACCAAGTTCCAGGAGTCACTACCACACTGAAATCTCAGACAAACACCACTAAGTTACAAACAAAAGTGAAGAATAGCTTAGCACCTTTAAAGATTGTCCTTTTTGCTGCTGGTATGTCCATGCAGCCAATGCCCACACAATTATTTTAATACATCCATCCCTTGCCAATCCATTGACGAGAAATAAGAACCAGCTGTCTACAACCTTGCTTCTGTCCCATTCCTGCCCTTAGAGTATCTTGAAAAACAAAAGAATTGCAAATACAGCCTGTTTTGCAGGAAAGAGGGAGCTCAGACTTGCAAAATGGATCAAAATACTGCAACCTGTAAGGCATTTCAGACTACAGTCAGATTTAAATTCAAAGACATAAAATTTAACTGCTTTAAGAAACATCTGAGTGTGGTACGTGGATTCTCACATTGATACTCATTTGATTTCCCAGCTGAAATGTGTTTCTTTAAATGCATCTGCCACCTTCTGCACCGTTTCTTCACAGAAGCAAATTTAATTTTGGCAAGCTCTGGACTAATTGTGTCTCTTTTTCATGATTTTGTTTTCCCTTATGCCTGGCATGGCTCTCCCCATGTCCTGTGAACAGTTGCGTGGGAAGTACATATGGTTATAATACCTACTATTGTTGGCAGAGATCCCCTGGACTGACCCCAGTGATTAAGCTACTGCTGACTTCAGCAAATGAGTAGTGTGCTATTTAAAATAAATGCAGGAAAGCACTTCTTTTATACCTTTTTCCTGCCTTCACAAATGATGTCTTGCTATGTTTTCATTTCTCTGACATCTACTACAGATTTTTTAACAGCAAAGTCAGAAAATAATGAAGTTTCAGTACTTTGTTTGAATGGAATACTTTATGAGATAACTCTCCAGCATGCTCATTTTGAAGAGGAGCTGGATGAGCTTTCCTTTCTACTACCACTGCCAAACATCTGCACAAAACCAAGAGCTTCCCACCTTGCCCCACAGCCCAAACTGCATTATTCTGCACAGCGCTCAAATGAAGACACACAGGATACTGGCAGCTCATGTGACACAGCAGAAAAATCCTGAAACTGAGCAAATCTCCACAGAATAGTAATCATGTGACCCAAAGTCAGCTAAGCAACATCGCAAACATTTCACAAAACTCTTAATCATATCATGGGCATTCTCATTCATCTTTCTAACAGCTTCTTAATTTTCTCTGTTGTAGCAGACCCCTTGCAGTTTCAGCAGTCTCATAAAAAAAGAATTTTACTTACCGTTCCCCTGTGTAACCTGGGCTGCAATGGCATTGACCTGTTGCTGAGTCACAGGTCCCTCCATTGTGGCACTGACACTCCTGGGAACAATTTTTCCCATAACGACCCTCAGGACAAGGCTGACCACAAACTGTGCCCTGTGTATACAGGAAAAAAAAAAAAAAAGCCTTAACATTAGGTTTGGAATTGCAGGTCAGATGGACAGTGAAGAAAGGTTTGTAATGAAGGAAGATCAAGATCATGCCACTCATCCAGTGCTGATCTTGGAAATGCCAGGCTCCTCTTCAGCTTTAAACACAGGGTACACTTCAGCAATGTAGGAACAATCTGCTAGGATTTCCATTTTGCAGGCCAAAGTTCACGGAAAACACTATCTCTAAGCAACAATGAAAACACTCAGACATTTAAGACTAATTGATGTCAATCTCTTCCCAATTTCTTTATCAGGAGTAGTATACGTCAAGACATCCAGAAATGCCCTCCAATGAATAGTGGCTTACAAATCTGTAATTACTCTAATGCCCCAATTATACTACTTTATGATCTTTTTTTTTTTTTTCCCTGACAAAAGGAAAAGCTCTTTAATTTCACTGAAAGCAGTATATATTAAAAGCTTCGGTAGGATTTCTGCTTCTTTTCCACAGGTTTTGAATTTCTGCACTGCTAATTACATCATTGGGATTAACTGCACCTATGTAGTGATAGAAGTATCAGACTTTAAGACTTTTAAGACGCTAATTCAAGAGAAGCAGATTTACAAGTATCTCAGACAAAAAATACACAGGAATTTTAGCAAACATAAGATAATACAGAGCTTGTACCTGGCTTCTTTATGCCATCATTACATGAAAAGCAAAAAAGATTATGCTGACAAAATTGTGTTTCACAAAATTGAAAAATCTAAAACTAACAAGTTATGCTTAAATAACTACAATGGAAAATTAGTCAATGAGATACATAACGAGTAATTTATCAGTTAAGACACACATTGGTATAAAATTTCCATCACTTCTTCATAGGCTATATTGTTTTTCATTAGCTGCATTGAGAATAATAGAGAATGTAAAGAATTTATGCAAATATTTTGAGTATTTGCATAAATTTATTTGCTTAGATTTATCATTAATTTCTGTTCTTCTATCATGAAGAGGAATAAAAAGTAAAAATTACCATAATCCAAGCTAGGGAGACAGTAAACAGTGCTATTCAAACACACAAAGAGACATCATCCACTTTCCGAAAAGTTCTCTACTTGGTGAAAAACTTACCCCCACCACAAAAGTCCTCATGTACTGTGAGATAATTAGAAGAACAATGTTGTTTTTTTTACCCACCATGGAAATGTACATTAAAAAAATTATTAATAAATACAATCGATAAATATTATCTGCAACTGTATTTTAAGAAAATAGTTGGGCTTTTATTACTTCCAACTTTTTGGTCACCTTCCAACTCCATTTTTTTTCCAACTCAGAATTGGCATGCCAGCCTTGTGGTAAGGAAGCCTACAGGCAAGCGAGGAAGTTCATTTGTAGCTCAGAGGTCAATTCTTCTTTCCCATACCCACTGACAAAAGGGTAGGAAGTCTAAAGATAATGTCCAAGATCTGATGTTCTATTTCTGTCACCACCATTTAACCATTTAACATGGTACTTTGGTGTTTTCTTGGAAATGTATGCATACCATACACTTGAGAACAAATAAAAAATCCACCACAACCAATGAATAAATTTCAAAAAATTAACCTTTCTCTATGGAGGTATCCAGGGAGGTTATAATCTCCCTAAAGCACCAAATTATATCTAGAAATGAGCACCTTCTAGACCAAATTTAAAGGATATTGTCTCTTCATTGTGTGATTCATGTCCTTAGCATTCCAGAATCTTACATGGTTAAAAAGGCAGCACAGAACTGGAGGACTTTCAGTAACAGATGGTTTTGCAAGTATTTTATTCCAGTCCCTTATGCTAAAATACACTTCTTATTACTCCTGGCTACAGGGAGACTGCATTTGCTATACTAATTGGCTATCCATTTCTGATGCTGCCTGAAATCTACAAATATGGAAATTTTATGGGGCCGTGTTGATTTCAGAAAGTGTTATTACCATCCATCCCGACGGGCAGGCACACTCCCCAGTCACGTGGTGACAGATGCCTCCATTCTGGCAGGGGCACCTCTCCTCGCACTGCGGCCCGTGCTTCCCAGGGGGACAGAGATCCTCGCAGCTGGAGAGTTGGTGCACAACAGACAACTGTTACTTCAGCACGCGCCCCAGTCTCCAGCCACCTCTTCATTTTTAATGCTATTGTTACATTTTCTAGCCAAAAGCATGCAACAGAAAGCAGTCCAAAATAAAGAGAAGCAAACTGAATATTCTATAGCATCCATGAAAAAGCAAAGCAAAACAAAACAAAACAAAAAAAAATACAACTAGGAAACAGACATAGCAATCTAGGCATTGTTTCTTCATAAACATGTTTTTTTCTGCAGTGGTTGGTGTTCATTCACTTCTGCTGACAAAGCTCAAAATATATTCTGCTAGGACGAAACCAAATCACTGTTTCAACGCAGTTTTCCAAACTTGTAGCCAAACGATCCTCATGGTTGTCATAAAGAAGCTCCTGCTGCTACTTTTTGTGGCTTTTACTTAGCAGCGCAGATCAAGAGGACTTGAGGATGCACTGAAATACGGTTTGCACAGCGGCTTCTCAGCCAGCCCTGCTTCCCTGTGTTACACAGCAGAACGAACAACAACTCAGTGGCAGAATTTACTCCAGACTTTCTTTCTCCTGTTAGCACTATTTAAAGCCTTAACCTTCCCCCAGGATATAATACGCCCTCTGCTTACAAGGCACCAGTGTATCCAGGAGGACATCTGCACTCTCCAGTCACATGGTCACAGGTGGCTCCATTTTGACACTGGCATTTTTGATGGCAGTCATTTCCATACGTCCCTTGGTCACAGCGCTCCTCGCAGCGCCAGCCTTTGAACCCCGAGGAACAGTGGCATGCTCCAGTGATGGGGTTGCATAAGGCTCTGTTTTTGCACTGGCAACGGCTGCTGCAGTGAGGTCCCCAGTGGTCAGGGTCACATGCTGAAAGGGCAGAAGTAACAATTTATAGCACTTTTGTAATAGCTCGTGGTAGAGCACTGAAGATACTATGAGTCAACCATAAAAAAAGAAAGAAAAAAAAGAAAAAAAATTATAAACCAGAAATGGTTATGTGGTGCTTCCTCAGCTCCTTAATAGAAATTAACTACTTGGTGTTAAAACATCTGGATGTTACAGTTTTGGTTATCCAACGTGTTGTCACAATCACTCAAGTGCATCTTTTCTCGTCTGCCCCAATGCAGCCCATTAAACCCTACAAGCAAACCAGGCAGGATATTTCAGCATCAAAAGAAAAAACACATTGTTTAGGAAGAAATTTTTCTTAAGTGAGAAACATGGGAATTCTGTAAATAGCCGGAAGATTAAGGTCACCCAGAGTTCAACAGGAATGTGCTAATCATATGGTCAAATGACCTGGTTTTATTTTTATGTTTTGTTGATAACAGCAATGCAACAGAAAAGCCTCAATTGCAGCTACTGGTAGTCTGGGCTCTCCCCTTGGTGACTGACAAGCACTGTTCTCCCCGTCTTCTCCTGGGGCAAAAAAGCCAGGCAGAGAACAGGCACGCTTTCCGAGAGTAAGACGACGTAATTCAAGACACATCCTCAGGGTAGAAATTATTGAGCTATGGGAGCTGTTCACTTAGGCTACACAAATAAAAAGGGATTAAGGTCTTTTAAAGAATCTTTTCCTTAAGATTTTTTTTCCCCAGTAAAGGTCACAAGAATGTGCATGCTTAACGGAGATATTGCTAGCAACTAGACGCAAGAAAATGCAGAGCAACCTAAAGCATTGTATTATACGCACTCAGCAGTACTTTCAAACTGACAGAGTGACTGTCCATCTGATTACTGCCAAAGTTTCTCCATTTACCTATTTGAAGATGCTTATTTTCTGTTCTGAACTATACACACAACACACTGCTGTCTGTGGCACACAGCATGTCACAAGATGCCTTTACCCTTGATAACTCATGTTCATTCACAACTTGTATATACTTATTTTCAATGTCTGCATGGAACAGAACATGTAATCTGCTTAATCAGTCCTCAAATTGTCCTCAGCAAACTAGATATTTGGAGATATATGTAAGGGCAGTGGGACTTCTGAGACAGTTGCATGTCTCTGATCCCTATACTTTTTTTTACTTAACAGATTAGTCTGGATTCAGATAACAGTCATCCTTCTGCTCCCAAACAAAATAGACAATTTCAATTTCAGTTATTCCTCATGGAATAATAATCAAAAACAAAAAAAGAGGTCCTGAGATGTCTGATAAACAGAAGAATTCAGACTGACCAACAGATCATGGATGTTCCCATGCAGAGCTCATTCAAGGATGAACGTAGCCTGAACCCACCCTATAATATAAAGACACAACAGACAGTGTTTGGTTGAAAAATTCCAGCTTGTGTTCTTCCACCAACAGCTGGAAATGGTGGAGTCCAACACAGAGCTGTTTGTAGAACCAGCACAATGAGTCTCAGAGCCATACAGACCAAAACCATCCACCACGCATCTGCCATTGCATCAGACACCCAGGCACGGAGATTGCCTTGCTAGAGACTGCCTCACTTGTGAAGCAGAGGAGCCTCGTACCTCCTTGCTCTTTTTACAGCCCCATCCCCAGTCTGCCTCCCTCGATGCATCCTGCTGACACCTGCAGATTTACTGATGTTTGAGGTGAACGTGCTGTGTCTGTGAACTTGAACCTCTCTAGACTATTTTACTGCAAGAGCATGTACTGCACAGTACATAATAATTTATTAGTTTCCTTACGTGATCTTCACATTATGCTTGCAGGAAATCATTAAAATAAAAAGCATGGTATGGCTGCTAATAGAATTTCCAGTCTCATGACCATTCTCCTGGCAATGGCCAGGTGGGTAACAAATATTGACTATGTAATTTTTCATTACATCACAACAGTGAAGCATCCCACCAGGATCATGATGGCCATACCATAGTGTGGCTGCGCAACAGTCCATTATGCAAGTTCTGTCACCAGTGTAGTACCTAACTGTGAATTATGGGCAGAGCTGTGGAGAAATTTGCAGGATTAATGGGAAAAAACAGTATTTTTGAATGAGACAGATAGACCATGTATTTTACCTCTATGTCCATTGACTGCTAATCAATAATGTTCCCCATAGGAAATTAAAGTGATTTGTCAGAAACTGATACGCAGTTTACTATTAAAAAA
Source organism: Anser brachyrhynchus (assembly GCF_964034855.1). NCBI lineage: Eukaryota > Metazoa > Chordata > Aves > Anseriformes > Anatidae > Anser > Anser brachyrhynchus. The sequence continues at coordinate 45,209,866 of NC_137697.1, forward strand.
GAAAAGGGCAAAGGGTAGAAATGTTTTCTGTGGTGAGTTCTGTTTGTTTTTAATTAGTTTTTAGAAGTTAATTTTACCAGCTACAATACCAGACTATTTCTGCTGCTTCCTACTATTCAGAAGCTGAGAAAGCTGGACTGGAAGTTGCACAGCTGCTAATCTGGTGGAATGGATAGTGTTTGTGCTAATGACTATCGTCAGGTTACAGACTGTCAGCTGGAGTTTAATCACAATAGCTGCTCCACTGTCCTGACCGCACCAAGGTCACAGACACGCGCATATGCTAACACTACATGCACACACACACCGAAGTGCCAGCTCCTGGCTTCTGAACAGAGCTGAGGTTGTACATCATCTGTCTCAGCAGAGGGTATGCATGAAATAGAAGCAAAGTAGAGAGAGGGCAATCCTCTCTTCAGAATGGTTTCAACAAAAAGACAATGCATCTTAGCCCCACTAACTCCTGGGAACAGTCTCAATACTGCAGAAATGCAAAACCCAATCTGTAAACCAGAGTTAATTTTCTGTATTTCTCACATAAAACTTGCCAGATATTGCTGTTTTATGCAGAGCACCATTCTTACAAAGTCACTCTCCTTCCCCTTTTCACATATGTTGTATTCACCCCCATATTTTTCCAACTTAAACCAGACAAGACGGCTAGCTGTAACGCTCACTACCAGTTTTTGTAGGAGATTCCCAGGATCCTCCCTACCTTCATCTTACACCACTGGGGAAAAAAGCATCAAAGGAAATGTTTAACAACACTGTGATATTGATGCCACATCTTGCTGCCGTTTTTCTTTTTATACATTATGTTCATCTGGGAGCATCTTTTTAGCCTCCACGGCGCATGCAGTGCACGTCATACAGTGCTACAAATACCATACAGAGAACTTTTCCTTCAAAAGGATGCTCAGTGAAAGTGAAAGCGTGCCTTTGGCAATAGGGACACCACATTGAATAAACCCTCGTGTAAAATAAGCAAGAATGGTTTGAAAATCTAAGATAATACAGTCTGCAGACATAAAGAAATGCTCTCTGAAACTGAGTGCCGAATGATGATTTTAGGAACAGGGAGAAGCTCAAGGATTCAAGTTCAAAAAAAAAAAAAAAAAACCACTTTCAAGGAAAAAAAAAAAGAAATTAAAATCTGTGATGCAAAATGCTATAATTCTTGGGCCTTTTGTAGCATCTTTGAAAAATTAAAGTTGTGTATTTCCTATAACTTTAACTCACATAGTTACTATACGAGGCAAGATGTGATTTTATGCAAATGGTTTCTGTGAGCGGCTGGTGACTTGCAAATTTGGGTTCAGGGAGCCCTGATATTTTATATCACAGAATATTGGTTTCTATAATAATTAGAAGCATATATGAAGAATTTGGTAACTTCTTTCTGCTCCTTCTAAACAAAGATGTTTTTAACAAAATGTGGTTGCATATTTGTCATTTTTTCTGACTTTTTTTTTTTAGTTGATTTCATTTCATTTTTAGTTGATTTCATTGAAAGGCAAAAAAAAAAAAGTGAATAAGTAAGTATTCTCAACAAGCCCACCTTGATCACCTACAATTCTATACCTCTGTAAAGAATGGCCCATAATGAGAACAAAATAAGGCTATCAAATCAAGTCAAAGAATATTTCAGAACAAAATTCTCTTTAGAAACTCTGACTTACAACTACCTTTTAAGTATGCTACAGCTCCCTTTATAACATCACATTCAAGTCAGACAATGTTTTGTTTGTTTTGAAATCTGACTTCCTGCTCCTTTAGTCTTTCTTTTTGGCTAACGGGGAGGTAAAAGGAAAAAAATCACAGCAAAACTTCACTTTTCTTACCATCGCTTTTTGCAGCTGTCCTACATGTAGCACCAAGATTTTATCTTGGTTTACATTTCTTTGCTTTTGTACAGAAAAATGCTGTTGTGTGTTTTTGGATATATATAACATTGTTGTCAGAACAGAGGAGACCCTTACTGCACAGCAGTAGGCTATTGTATTGTTAGGGTCTTTCAAAACAACTTAAAACAATATCCCCTTCCACAAGTGGCAGAAACATAGTAAACCACTCTCTCACTGCAAACACAATATTGTCAAGTACAAATTTAAAATAAATAAACAGTGGCAAACATGCAGAATTCCTATCTCTCTGTCTCTTCAAAACGTCAGCAAAATTTCTTCATATATGTTCAAGGAATCACAGCCGTTTCTAAATGAAAGTTAATTTTCCTCGCTCCAGTATGGAAAACAAACTGAAGCTGCCTGTAATATCTGTGGCTGTCCTTTCTTCATTTCTAGGCTGCCACATCAAGGACAAGTCTAAATCTTTGCGCCTCCCTTTGCATCTCTCCATTGACTCTCAGGTATCTATTGACTTGTCCTTACTTCATGGCCTCTCTGGTCTATCCCTCATCTATCATTTCTCATTCAGTATCCAAATATCAACCACCACATTTACACTGTCCATGACATTAGCCCCTTTGTTACATTTTCAGACCATTGTCTTTCTTGCTTCTCAAGTTTCCTCTACAACTTGGCACAGCTTACCACAACCCCAAGCTGTAAAACTGTCACGTTGCCCTTCTCCATGTCCCTACCTTACAACTCCTCCTTCCTGTGAAGTTCACGAAAAGTAGATGTAAGCAGCAAGTACAATGAAATCTGTATCTGCCATGGTCATTTGTCAGTGTCGCTTCCTTCCTCGTCTCCTATGTGTTTTGAGCTTTGTGTTACTTCTTTTCCTTTCCTTTCCTTCAATGACAGGTTCTCTAGGACAGAAGCAACTTTCTATTCTGTATTTTTTCTTGTAGAAAGAGTCTAAGACTACCCTGCAGGAACAGACAACACATCCACAAGGGCTCCAGGAACCACCATCACCTACAACTAAGAGTACATCAACAGTAACATACCCTGTTTAAAAAGTATTCCAGTCTTTTGGAGCAGAGGATATAAATAAGAAAAGAGTAGCATTTCTAGGAGTGTCCACAGGTGATTTGCATTATTGGTGTTGGTTCACAAGAAGCTCAACGTGAGCTGGCAATATGCTCTTGCAGCCCAGAAAGCCAACCATATCCTGGCTGCATCAAAAACAGTGTGGGCAGCAGGGCTGGGGAGGTGATTGTCCCCCTCTGCTCTGCTCTCGTGAGACCCCACCTGGAGCACTGCGTTCTGCACTGGGGCCCCCAGCACATGAAGGACATGGACCTGTTAGAGTGAGTCCAGAGGAGGGCCAAGAGGATGATCAAGAGTCTGGAGCAGCTCTCCTACAAAGACAGGCTGTGGGAGTTGGGGTTGTTCAGCCTGAGAAGAGACAGCTCCAGGGAGATCTTGTAGTGGCCCTCCAGTACCTAAAAGGGGTGTAGTCCCCCTAAAGGGGGGACTCCTCCTAAAGGGGGACTACAGGAAAGCTGGGGAGGGACTTTTTGTCAGGGAGTGAAGTGATAGGACAAGGGTGAATGGCGTTAAACTAAAAGAGGGAGATTTAAATTAGACATTAGGAAGATTTTCCTTACCCTGAGGGTGGTGAGGCACTGGCACAGAGAAGCTGTGGATGCCCATCCCTAGAAATGTTCAAGGCCAGGTTGGATGGGGCATTGGACAACCCGATCTAGAGGAAGGGGTCCATGCCGGGGGGGGGGGGAGGTGGGGAATTAGATGGTCGTTAAAGTCCCTTCCAACCCAAACCATCTATGACTCTGATTATCAGGGAATAACAGATTATTAACAGCCAAGAACAGACGATGTTAATGAAGCAGACTAACACTGAGAAAACTTTGATGTATCTAAAGGAGTAATCCACTGACAATCTGGCTGTCATAAACCACTCAAAAGCTATCCATAGTTTTGAATTTGGAATAACTTCTTTTTCCTCAACTACAGAAGTGAAAAAAATGCTTGTCTTAACATAAATACATGTTAATAGAACTAATATCTCAGATATCCAGTAAGAAGTAGAATCTGATGGATCTCAGTAAAGACAGAATGACTTTTTATGAAGGCTGTGTTTCCATTCATAGGTGAAATAGCCACTCATCTCATCTATCCTTCTGAGGACCTCAATAAAGAAATGCACACATACTTCCCTTTTCTCCATTAACAAGAGATGCCCCATCTAACTTCCAATTGTCAACAGGAAAAAGGAAATTCAGTTCTATTTCATGTGTTGCATACATGAACATGTGTTCACTCTTTTCCCCCAAGGAGAGTGCCATAATTACAATATGAAGATTTGCAAAGACTTGGCATACACCATATTCCAGATTAAAATCTTGTCAGAAAATCAGATCAATAAACTTCTTGACAGGAAAGAATATATATTCTTGATATAACAGCAGTCAGATCATATTTTATGTTAATACATTATGTAACTTTGGTCTATACAAAACTGAATGTGATAAGACTTTATGGATCCTCAATTACTCTTTGCTGATATGGACAGGAAAAGTTATAGCCATGCAGATGCTACTCTTAATGATCTTTATTTCTGAGCATGTTTGTGTTTAGAACAATATCTGTTGATTCACTAAGCAAAAGCCATGAGAAAAATATGAAAGTTGTCACTAATGTAAATCCAGATCAACCTTACTGGAAAGTTTATAGAGCATTAAAACTATTCTCTGATACTATGGTTTGGTTAGCTGTGATGATGGCATTTTTTTTCCCTTAGAACATTCCTGCAGGATAATTAATCTCCCAAGTGGAATTAAAACCAAATAAAATTCAAAGTCTGATTCTGAAATCTATAAATAACCAAGTATGTTCAAAAATTGACAAGATGCAATAAGCCCCTAGTGCCAACAACCTGTATGTCAGCCCAGATTGCAAGACAGTAAACATGGAACAGGACAAACAAAAATTTCAGAGATGAGTCTAAAAGGCCAGAAAACAAAGCTGGCTATTCTGAATACAAGAACAAAAATATCCTCTAGAAAAGTTTTGAAGTCTGATTTAATAAAAACATGAGATTATTCTCCATATATTTTTGGATATACTGTTCTAGCCTCCTCAGGATGTTATGAAAATTCATGCACATACATATCAGAAGATAAATCTTTTCCTGCAGAGAATCACTTATAACAATTATAAAATATCATTGACTTTTAGTAAAAGACTTAGTATGCCTACAACCTAGACACAAAAATGCATAGTGTTTTTTTTTCTTTCTTTTTTTTTCAGAACACACTTTCTATTACATCTGAATTTCCTTTGAGTCTTTTGTTTCTATCTGATTTCATTTGGTATATTGAAGGCCTTTTACCCTGTGGCATATTTTTCATTCTTCCTTTTTGTTTTGTGCAAAAGAAAGGATTTTTATTCAAAATGCTAAGCTTTAATTTAATTCAGGGATTTTATTTTATTTTATTACTTTGTAAAAGCCTTTTGATCCGTGAAGTGGAAGAACAATGAAAATGTGTTTTTCAGATCCTGTAAAAGACTGGAACTATATGCCTTTCACATGCCATAAATTTCAGAAGACTCTTTAAAGTGCTTTGGACATCAGAACACAAGTCTGGATAATGGCTAGGGAAAACACATACAGATGGCTCTTGGTGTTCAATTTACTTGGTACTGAGATAAAATGTGTTAAAAATAATCACTACTATAAGAAAAGTTACAAAAGATTGCATTGTATAAAATATCTTGTTGTCCATGATTCTGGTATTCCAGAGATCTCCATGTAGGACCATAAATTAGCCTTTTTCCTTTTTTTTTTTTTTCCCCAATAACTTGAAGGTCATCTTAATTGTTAAGTTAGTATTATCCTTCACGTGTTTGAAAACCTGCTAAATGAGCCAGTGACTAAATATATAAAGCACACTGAAAAGAAACCAATACTAAAAATACTTCTGCATTGTTACTTGGGGGGGGGGGGGAAACAAACAGAGGTTATCCGAGAAATCAACTCAGGTAAAACCACTAATACGCTGAGTTTAAAAAATTGGTCAAAGACAAATTGAAAGGCTTCTCTGATCCAGATTTTTTTTTTTTACAAATGAATAAAACAATTGCCATTTACTTCAGTGCCTTTTTTCAGTAAATCTCAGTTTAAGTAAATTCTGTAACTGATAACTCAGTTTAGTAGAAGATACATTTTCGTTTATGCTTTCACTTCCAGACTGGAATGGTAATCCAGCAGAAAAAAAATGAAGCATCCTATAAATCCTATCAATTTCCCTAAAACTTCGCAACTCACTTGCTTTATAGAAATGATCTTACACATAATAATAATATAATTTAAAATGCATTGTTGTACGCCAGAAAAGCACAGCCTCTGTGTAGCCCTGGGAATTTTGATATGACCTACCGTGGTGCCACTGTAGTGACTCCATTGACAATGAACATGATGGCTACTTCCATTAATACCTGTTCTCCCTGTTAGCACCTGTCCTAACTTGCTGGTGGGTTGGTTTCTCATTCCAAAAATACTAGCCTTGTTAGAGGAGAAAATAAATTGTTCAGCTGGCAAAACTGCTGTATCAGTTATGGAATTATAGAAGTTCCACCTAAGGGAAGTGAAAACTATCGGAAGGATATGCATAATAGGAAAAATTTAAATTTAAGACTGTTTATGATGTTCTGTCACTTTTGCTAACACAATGCATTTACATGTGACCATTCTGAAGTTGAGGGGCAGGAGGGGAGTTCTAAGTTACTTGAATGAGCTAATTCTCTACATTTTCCATAAAAACAAATGGCTCCGCATCAGGACACTCTGCAGTTTCACTAGTGTGTTTAGCAGTTACTAAGTTCTGTGAATTAACCTTCTGTAGCACCAGCATGTGATTAAAACCAGAACTTATTCCTACTGCCTGTTGAATGGCTTAGAAAAATTAAGGAAGAACTAGGCTCTCTATGTGTATCTTGCAAGCTCTCAGTTCAAATGTTTTTGAGAAACAAAACAGAAAGCAATGCCTTAGAAGCATTCAAGATACACAAGTTGTGTTGTCAAGTGTATGAGATGCTCCTAGGCACCTCGCCTTGCACCTGGAATTTGGGGGCCGTTTTATCTGGGGTGCAAAGTTGTCTGCAGAAAACATTCACACATCCACCTTTTCGGGGTTAACGGATATTACAAGCTCCACTGAGAAACTGGCAGTGTCTGCAACTCACGTGAGTGTCTCACACAAGCTATGCCAAGGGATCCAGTTTCTGCCATATTCTGCATCTGCCAAGTGCCATGAAGAAAACAGTGAGATTTCCATGCAATTAGTAAACTTTATAAACATCCACGAGAGTAAATGAATTCTGACAGTAGCAGAGCTACTGTACCTTTCCTTAACAGGTGCATTTAAAGGTACAAAGATGTTTTTCTGAGCTGACAGCTTTAAACACTCAGCTTGAAATACTAAAGAAAAAACCAAAGCTGTTCTTTTCTCATGTTTTATAAAACTCTGGAGCCAAATTGCTTAATGCCATAAAGCTACTTGTTCTACCTCCATGCCTTCAGACTATAGTCCCAATATTATTCTATTAATCACCAACAGAATTAAATTACAAATGAAAATCCAATGATTCAAACAAATCTGTGATTACAGAACAGAACAGAAAGTGCATATTCATGTTTCCATAGACAATCTTAGCATACTTGTCATAAACCAAAATGGAATACATGTCATTCACTTTTTGCCTTACTACTCAAGCCAGCTGGGGATCAGGAAGGCTATATTCCTTGCAGACATGCCAGTGAAATATTGATTTTGGCCTTTTGCCTCTGCTCCAGCTTATTCAGAAATTGTCCTATTGATTTTGAAGGAATTATTTGTGGACTACTGGACATAAGAAGAAAAACAAAGTGAATGTCATGATTGCTTTACTAGGGATCCACATTAGGCTGCATATGTATCTAACTTGCACACACATTCAAAACTGATGATGAGGTCTGTATATTATGTATTACAGCAAAATACTGTTCCAATAGTGAGAAAAGAAAATGGTCAGAAAATGTAATCTACAAATGGAAAACAGACTGATCTGCTCTACACGTCTAGATAGCCAGCTATCACTACACTTAGCAACTTTTACAGACTTCTATACACAGCCCATAGTCAAAAATGTTCTTATATAACAACCTAACCTGACACACACAATTTAAAAATCTGATACAAACAATAATCTAGTTTAGAATGGAAAAATTGGGCTTGGTTGGTTGATGTTTCTTTTCAATAACATGTATTTGTTCACATTTTTCATCTACAAACATATCTTCTCCCCAGGACCAATCAACTTACACTCCTGAAGTTCAAAAACACTTCAAAGTGGTGCTGAGAGTGTGCTGTTTGTGCTGATTGACTCACTTCAAGGTACAGATTCAACCTGTCTTCTGTCCACTCATTTGTCATTAATCTGTCTACTGTGCTCAGTCAATAAATCTTTATTAGAATAACTTGTTTTGTATGACTTTTATCCTTCTGCTAGTATGCAAGTGTTCTGTAAATAAGTGACATCCCAATTCAAATAGTTGTTTGTTTTTTTCAGATAGATGTATGTTAGCATCATCTCCTCCATTTATTCCCACTGAAATTCACTGCAAGCAAGTACCATCTAATGGGCTGTAATACCTTTAATTAAAAAATGGCCTGAAAAAAAAAAATACATTTCACAGAGGAAACATTCTCCAAGGAGATATTATTTAATTAGTCACATTCATAAAACATGACCCACGTTCTACACACAGAAGAAAACATCCACTCATACGTTTTTCTTGGGCAGGATATAAGGTTTTCAGAAAGGCAGAGGACGTGAAGGCTGGAGAGCTGAGGGTTAGGTAAGAAATAAGCACTGAATGAGGACAGCCTCAGAGACATTGATACAGTATTCTACTTAAATCTTTATCCCTCTCCCCTGAACTGAAAGCAGCAGCTGACCTAAGCTATTGGGATGTAAAGGTTGCCACAAAAGGAAATGAGAGTCTACCAAAAAGTTTATTCCCTGACAAGTTTATTAGACCATAGCATGTGGTGGTGTGCAAAGATAGGGGAGGAAGCTTAATTACCCATCTTTTATTGTACAATACACCAATTTAGTCCATGCAATTACTATCACTTTTAGAGAGAATATTACAGTGTTCAGGAAGCACTTGTCTGCAATTACCACCCAGTAATCCACTGTAACACAAAAGCCACAGCATATGGTTTAAAAAATTGTTTCAAACGAAGTGGGTAAATAGAACTGAGAAACAACAGATAAAATCAAGTATAGGGTATGATTTGGCAGATGGACAGATGCTGCAACAGGTCAAACTGTGTTGTTCAGATACTTGCAAATGAAATTCCTTTGTAAGGAGAATAATCAATCCCAAGAGAGAAAGGATCGTATATTGGAAGAAAATCTTTAGTTCTGAAGTTTTATGAAAAGTTCTGTGCTTAGGTAGAAAACAGTTGTTTCCAAGGTATTTGTGTCCATGAAAATGAACAGAGTTCTAAATCTGAGAGTTGGCTAGTGTCTCACACTTTGAAAATTGTCTCTCCCCTTCAGTCACACTCTTATTTGGTCATCAGTAACCACTACATGCCTTACAAAAGTACTGGCATGTCCTTTAACCACTGTTCCTTCTTCATTACTCAATTAAGTAATCAAGTGTTTATATGATGCACATTAATACAGTATGGGAATTTACATGTATTTTGCTTTAATTAATAACTTACTGTATCAACTGAAATGATTATAAAAATAAAGCTCTTTATTTTGCTTTTCTGTTACTAAAACTAATCAAGTCAGGGAGCAGGCAGAAAATACACTTAAAAGCAAAATGTGAAAATCTACGCAGGGCAAGCAACAATAAAAGCCAGTGCCAGAGATTCAACTTATCTTTCCAAGACCACTCTCTGCTCTACAATTTGATGTGATCTGCACTGTAGCTCTCAGACACATGGACAAGTAAATCACACATGGTTAGCAACAAACTGCAGCATTCACACTCAAAAGGACAATCTAGTGAAAGCAACATCTTACTTAAATTTGTCTGCATGGAATGGGACAAATTCCAAGCCAAATATCCCAGTAACATATGAACAAAACTATCCCCCTTCTTAGCCTACCCCCCTTCTAGGGCCACACTAGCAATCTGAAACAAATTTCTGCAGTTCCAGTTAGCTCTAATGTCATGCAGAAGCCTACAGAGGATCACAAAACTCTCAAGAGATCACACTGTTCAAAAGTACTTGAACAAAGGCTCTTTCAGTTTTGGCCTGTTGTGTATTCACACCAGAAAGTATTTTTGCTATTGAGACTGCCGTGACAAGCAGTAAAAGGCAGTGAACTGAGGAAGAAGCACAGGAAAATAGCCGCACATGTATTCAGAATGAATTATACCAGGCAGGTAAGGGAAATGGTCTCTACAAAATCCTGTGAGAGGAAGAATTATTTCCAAAGAGAGATTTAGAGATTCCTCTCTCATCAAAACTCCCCTTTCAGTGAGTTTCAAACTTTGAAATTTCAATAAATAAAAGTATTTCCTCATTCTAGGTTGTATAGTGATACACATTTCTTTTGTACATTTGATTAGTTACAGAGGAGCTCAATTCATAAGGCTTTCAGAAAGAAAGATAACATTTTTTTGACAATTTCCTTTTACAATTCAGCACACTAGATTAAGATCAGCATTACCATAACATTGCAATGCCAACTCTTTCCGTTTTATGCTTTAAGCAAAATTTGCTGTTTCTTTAGATCTGTTTATGAAAAGAAGCACTTGTAAGTACATACAAAGACTATACACCAAATGTAATAATTTTAAAATAGCAAGTTCTTTTTCATGTAATTGGTGTCATCAGCAAACTTGCTCAAAATACCTTCTATTCCTACATCCAGATCGTTTATAAAAATATTGAAAAGTACCGGCCCTAAAATGGAGCCTTGAGGGACCCCACTGGTGACCGCCCGCCAGCCTGACGCAGCCCCATTTACCATAACCCTTTGGGCCCTGCCCGTTAGCCAATTGCTCACCCATCGTATGTTTTTATTTAGCTGTATGGTGGACATTTTGTCCAGTAGGATCCTATGGGAAACCGTGTCAAAAGCCTTGCTGAAGTCCAAAAAAATCACATCAGCTGGTTTCCCTTGGTCCATCATACGGGTGATCTTATCATAAAAGGAAATCAGGTTAGTTAGGCAGGACCTACCCTTCACAAACCCATGCTGGCTGGGACCAATGACTGCTTTGTCCCCCAGGTGAGCCTCAATAAGTTCGAGAACCATCTTCTCCATGATTTTACCAGGCACTGACGTGAGACTGACAGGCCTGTAATCACTGTAATCACTGGGCCTGTTCAGCCTGGAGAAGAGGAGGCTGAGGGGAGACCTCATCACAGTCTACAACTTCCTCGTAAGGGGGTGTCGAGAGGCAGGAGACCTTTTCTCCATTAACACCAGTGACAGGACCCGCGGGAACGGGGTTAAGCTGAGGCAGGGGAAATTTAGGCTCGACATCAGGAGGGGGTTCTTCACAGAGAGGGTGGTTGCACACTGGAACAGGCTCCCCAGGGAAGTGGTCACTGCACCGAGCCTGTCTGAATTTAAGAAGAGATTGGACTGTGCACTTAGTCACATGGTCTGAACTTTTGGGTAGACCTGTGCGGTATCAAGAGTTGGACTTGATGATCCTTAAGGGTCCCTTCCAACTCAGGATATTCTATGATTCTATGATTCTATGATAATTTATTAATTCTCTTTCTCTCATGTTTCACAAAATACGCTGCCAAAGCAAGACATGATCAGTTCCAGATGAAGAGTCACTAAAGTATCTTGCTAAAAAAAAAAAATCCATATTTTTATTAAGTGAAAAAAAGAGGGTGAAAATATAACCAAAATTATTTTTGTCCTGCTGATTATCTATGTTTTTCACAGTTATTATTTTTTACAGAAATCCCATACTAAGTAAACTGGTAGCAGAATAGCTATGCAAGACATATGCTCTGTTTTATGAATTATATTTTTATATGGTTTGTGAAATTTAAATTATAAACATTTCTTTTATTGTTGACTAAAAAAAATACATTCCTTTCAAGTGGATAGTCATTAGCAGTGACCTACGTTGAACTTGACTGTAATGAAGTACATGGTTTAGTGTTAGACTAAACATAACACTTCCAAAGACCTTATGAAGGAGAATAGAAAGACTGAATAAATAACCTGTTATAATGAGCAAAAATACAGAATTACTCTGAGAAACTCTATTTTGGGTAAAGGGAAAAAATAATTTGTGCAGACCATGAATTGTTTACCTTTGACAGATGAAGAGACAGTACACAAAGATGCCACTCCTACTATGGAGGGGTTTCTGCCCTCTGTCAAGACCCATTGTCTTATTACAGCCTGGCTCCTGGACTGCAGCACCTGGTTTCACATTCAGAGGGTCCAGAAAATGGCAATGCCCAAAAACGTCATCCATTGCTATTACTTCAGTACTTCACTCCATAGTTTTGCTATGTTCTTGTATCAAGTGTGTGATGGCCTCCACCTTCATAATTTCTTTATTAAGTATGACCACCAGCTGGCTGATGTGTGACTGAAGCCATACATCAACCAGGACACCATATCAAAGTGTCCCAGACTCCTCCTACATATGTCCTCGATACTCCTTTCTTGCTTCCCTTCTCTTATGCACACACTCTCATGGCAAAGGGGAAAGAGAAGGTAGTTGGAGAAAGATGACTGAAGTAAGAGAAAAATGTAAAGAGACTGAGCAAACAGGGAGGAAGTATTCAGAGAAGAGAAGAACACAGCTGGTTAAAAAAAAAAAAAAAAAAAAGGAAGATAGGGTTGTCTGGAAGATTTACTTATAGCTTTTATACCTGACCTTGCACCATCATTCTTCACAGAGCAAGAAAATAAAAAAATGGAGATTTTACTGTTCAAATATAACTATTTACTTACTCCAGATACTAAGATCTGTACTTTCTGGAATGTTTCTGAGCACAAAATAGCTCAAGACATTTGGTGCTGGTACAAGGTAACACTGTCTGCAAGTAAATGAAGAAAAAAATCAGACCACACATAGTAACCTGATAACTCAAAACAAACGCCTTGACCAGGAGACCAAGCACAGGATCAGTGATAATCCGCCCAAAATAGAGGACAACACAGTGGAAAGAGCCCAAGACAGGCAGAAGCAGGTGAAAACTCACCACTGGAGCAGTTGGGTCCTCCCCAGCCAGGCTCACACTGACAGGTGTTTGGAGCAATACAGCGACCATGGACACATTTGTCAGCACAGTGAGCTGTCAGAGAAGGAAATAAAAATAAAAATAAATTACAACTCCTAACACTTGGAAAAATATTCAAAACTTACTCTCATTCCAGATGTTTCATGCCTCAAATACCGTTTAAAAGTAAAATAAATATTAGCACATTAATATTTGATGGCTGCTCTTCAAAATAAGTTGTCTGATTTCTGTCTCTTCCATTTTTCCGTATTTTGAAGGATCCAACTAAACCAGGTTGCTGCTGCTCAAATACTTTTCTGCATTTAACAAAGAGAAAATTGTCCACATTTAATGAAAAAACAGTCACAGTATAATTTAGGTTAGAGAGCTGCCTGGACATGGTCATGGGCAGCCTGCTCTTGATGGCCCTGCTTGAGCAAGGGTGAAACCAAACCCTTTACACTAAGAAAGAGGGAAAACTGCAAGCAAAAAACGTGTGGTTCTCTTGCAACAGCATGGACAAAATATGATTTGCAACACGTCAGTATTTTAATATTGATTTTTCTGAATGGTTGCACAGTTCATATAAAACACAACAAAACACTGATGACACTTAAGGTAAGGCACAAGGTACAAACCCTATGAATCACTGCAACCTTTTTAATAAGTGATAAGCAGAGCTGCTTAAAAGTTTTCATTATTATTTTTGTTACGATTTGCAAGAATGTATGTGTGTGATTCTGCAGTTAAGGCTTATTTTGAAATAAGTCTTATTTGACACCCCATTTTGACAAAAAGAAAACTTGAAATGGCTTCTATATCCAGCACACCAACATAACTGACTCACATTACACTGAAGAGGAAGAACTGGCAACCATCAACTTTGTTGGCATCATATTCCTAAGGAAATGCCCTCAGCCTTCCAAAATATATACACTGGAATCATTTCCATCCAGTTCAAACAACAATAAAACTTAAAAAATGTGCACAGGATGAGAATTTTCTTTGTACCTACATTTCCAGAAAAAAAATATGACAGGAATGTGATCAGTGTATCAATGAATACAAGGTGCACAATGGGGAAAAGACAAAGTTGGTGTTTACAAGAAGTTTAATGAGACCACACAAATCATTGCTGTTCTGAACAGATTGAAAATGCTATACAATAATTGGGACAAATACTTGCAAAACGTCCTGTGATATTTTTTCTAATTAAACATGATGAAGCAGGATAGTCATCTTTATATTTTGTGTGGTCACAAAGAAAGAAAGCCACAAAGAGATCAACAGTATGTATTACTTAAATCATTGGTTATCTGGGATCCCAGCCACTAATTACGTATTACAGCCTTTAGGTTTCCTTTGCAACTTTTATGTTTTAATAAGCTACTTTCCAGATGTGTGTTAAAATGACCTTCAACAGGGAGAATATGTATTTTTAAATGTCAAAAGATAAAAAATATTAACGTCTATTAATACTCCCAAAGCCATTTCATTGTTCTCTATCTATTATGGAAATAATGACTAAATAATACGTCCCATGACTCCATTGGTTTTACATCTAGATATGAATTACTTACATCGTTGAAGATTCTTGCCTAATAAGTGGTGACATGGCCAATGAAGCTCTCCCTAAACCAAGTGTGTGAAAAATCTTCCCAGTAAACCGTAAGACAACATGAGGTAGCACATACGTGCTCTGTGCACACGTTTGAATAACTTACTGAATAAACTTACTGAATACCAGCACGCATTACCCAACATCATTACCACTGTATACATTTTTGACAGCCAAACCTCTGCTAGCTTCAGCAATTAAAAAACCATGAGATAAGGACCACTGAAAGACCTTTTAAAATGTAAATACTGTTGTTTCCAAATAAACATTATAAAGATCGCTTAAAATTATATATATGTATATATATTTCATGTCACCCTTCTCAGAGAAAGAAATTTGTATATTTGTATGCCACACACATATATATATACATATATATGTGTGTGGCATACAAATATATACATACATACATATATATACATATATATATGTGTGTACATATATACATATATACACATATATATGTGTATATATATACACATATATATATGTGTGTGTGGCATACAAATACACAAATTTCTTTCTCTGAGAAGGGTGACATGAAATTCTTTACTTTGAAGAAGTTAAACAAAGGCCAAGAATGTTTCAAAAATATTCAAGATTTATAAAAAATAATTTTCCAGTATTCCTTTTTTCTTTTTTAAGTTACTTAGTGCCCCAAAACACATCTGATCAATGGACACTTTCCTTCTATATTCTGGATATACCTATTTTGTAACCAAAAGAAATTACTCTCCAGACACTAACTGGACTAACTGATTCTTATTAACTGAATTGTAGTTAACATTCTTAAGAGACAGCATATATACCAAGATCATTTCACTGAACACTGGGACGAGAGCGCCACAATTTACTACATGACCTAGAAAGTGTGTAAGGTGAGAGCAATGAGAAAAGCACTAGTGAACAAGCTGAAAAGACCTGAATTACATCAGGAACAGAGAGACTTTTCTCGTAGACAAGATGTAAGAAAATACTTATGGGCAAGAACAGGTGAAAAACTTGATGTGAAGTCTCTTTGATAATGAGCAGTGTAAAGAAGCACCAATAATTCACTAACAGCAGTAAATTGCATAGGTCTTATCTTATTCTTTTGCAATGGAAAATCAATTAACATACAAAAAGCAATCAGAGCTTACACTTGCATACCTGCTTTTTTATCTTATTTTCCATTTTCTTCTGTGTCTTATTGTTTCTTTCAAAATCTTCCCTAAAATTTTGCCTTGTCCAACTTATAGGTCTGTATTTCAGCACATCACATCTTTTTCATTTTCTTAAACACGTAAGGTAGATTTGCTTTTTCTGACTACAGAGTATCATCAGCCAACCTGAAGTATCTACAAAACACCTGCTGCTGCATGCACGTGCAGGAGGGGCTGCCCAGTTCCCCAGACACAAGCGTATCTTCGTCCCTGTTCCTAACTCACTTGCAGGCACTGGTGTTTCTGCACCCAGCCAAATGATAATGCCCTGTTGAGAAAACTCAGCAATGTGAATCAACATGAAAAGACAGGTGTAACCTGTGCAGATCATCCACACAACTAGTACAGAAAGCTGAAAACAATGTGAGGCAAGGGCTTCACAAAAATGATCACAGACATGCTGCAGCACCATAGCTTCATACTAAGGGGGGTTAAGCCAGTCGTGCCAGAAGCATAGCACGTGTAATGCAATCTTAGATCAAGTTGCCATTCTTACATGCTGATTACGTGGCTTATACTGATACCAATGAAGGGAGGGAGAGAGTGCTCCAACTCAAGAAAGGATTACAATTCAAATACCTGCTTATATGCTGATGGGCACCACCATACCACCTGCGGTGGAAATGCAGATTGCTCCTCCGCTGTGATACCTACTTAAAGTATCACAGCTGAGTGGAGTAACTCCAGTGCCTCATGCCACTTCCACTTCTGAACTAGAGCATGTATGAAGAGCAGAATATGATAAGACTTGAAATTTCTGAATGGCATTTTATGAATCTGCTCTCTGTGATTAAGAAAGTGATATGAAGTTATTTAATGATAAGTCACCACAGACAACATCTAGACAGCTGTGCATTACATTATCTGATGTTAAAAGAAGATACAGAAGAATTTCCAGTAATCAAATGTGAAAAGGCTATTTTTATCTTTAATGGAAGTTCATGAATGCATTTTTATGATCATATTATCTGTCATTTATTCCCTTTGAAAAGCCAGGCGTAAACCAACTAACACAAACAAAAGCTTGAGCTATTTTGCCTGTAATTATTTATGTACGTAAATGACCAGGAGAATCCACTATGGTTCCCAATTTAGACTTTCAGCTTTTAAACAAATGAGTCACAACATCAGATAAGCAGCTACCTGAAGACATACCTGATTTCATGAAATTTCATGCCTGAAATCTCATTAAATAAATCTCATATTAAATAAAATTCTGATCAACTGCACTGAGAATTCGTATTAGAAGGAAAAAAGTGATACCTGAACGAGGTCTGCTTTTGGGTTGTAAGTAAATCTCCGTATTATTTCTTTCACATAAATCACTTCCAACAAAAGAAGTCATACCACATGCATGACTGCATGCTCTGTGTTTGTCATTTTTGTTAATACCATTGTATCCTGCTTTGGATTCCTAGTCTTCAGAAAGAGTAATTTGAAGAGATATATCCCTTTTCAAGAAAAAAATAAGCTTCTTTATCTGTTAAAGTCCTCAAAATTTTGTGAATGAAATTTGAATGCATAAACCAATTTAGATTGGAAATGTAAAAGAACTCTTCCACATATTGTACAAGGTTTAACTTCAACTTCCTTGAAATTAATTAAAATATGGTCCCTCAGCATTTTCTGTGAAAAATGAAATTCACATAACTTTTAAACTACATTGTAAATGTGTTCTTTCAAATAAATTCTTCAATTCCATATTGTATGCTAGAACGTATCCTTTGGTTAATCCTTTTTTTTTTTCTTTTTTTTTTTTTTTCTGTGTTTAACGTCTGTTTTTATTAAGGTGAGGGAAATTCAGTTATGTAGTAAGATAGCTTCTTAATTCTACCTAAATTCTGCCTATTCTCCGTTTTCTTTCTCAAGGAAATTCAACAGGCTTAATCCTGCTATGTTGTCAGAAACGGTAAGTCAGTGTTCACACTACCAAAATGCTATAAGGATGAATCTACTTTACGTGCGTTAATCTACAGCAAAGCCACCAGAAGACATCTTAAAGGCTGAATCCTTTTGTTTCAGAAACATGGTAAAAATTGGATGGATTTTGTAAATTTAAAAGTAAATAAATAAATAACTAATAACAATTATACACTTTCTATAAAAAGGTCTCAGCATGTAGCCCAGACTAGCATCCATATTCCAAATAAAATAAAAATTAAAAAAAAAAAAAAGAGCTGCAATATTCACAATGCATTACACTTCCTTCATTTAACTAAATAAAAGACACGAGTCAGAACTGCAATCCATGTAAATACCTCAACCTTAACAGACAGTGTGATGATATTTTTCTGCTGATACTGCTAACAATATCTGATTCTGTTATAGTCTCTGCCACTAGTGTTACTTGACTGTTTCTTGGCTAAAAGGTGCAAGAATTTGGATTTTTTTGAGCGATCATATGTGTACTTATATTGTTGATTTTTCACTTTGTGGCACGATACATAGGCTTATCAATGGCATTAATTAAAAGATGATACTAAAACTCTGAATCTGGGTTTGAACAGTTTACATTACAACAGTTATTTGTCATTTAGAGAAGAACAAACAAAATACAAATTATTGTTTAAGTGATAAAAAGGCCTGTTTATATATTTTCCACATATGAGTTTATTTACTGAATCCAAAAACAAAACACAAATTTAATTTTTACCGAAAAGTGAAATCTTAACACAAGTGTCACCTACTGAAGCACCTGAAACTGAAAGTTTTCAGGAACAAGTATGAAAGTTAGAGTCACAGTTCCAAAGAAAACTTATATGCTAAGACAAATTCAAATTCGTATGCTCAGACTGAACTCGGAAAAAATCAAAAATCTATATGTAAACCACTTAAATTTCAGCCCATGCTTTTCTCTGGCTGTTGGTCATTCTTTCGTTTTGTGAATACAACATTTAGAGACTTCAGCAATATGAGGTTCCCACATTCTTGCTATGACTCTATACAGTGACAAGTAATTCTCTTCCCACAATAGTGCAGTAGCACTATCATTAGTAAGTACTACCACTAGGACAATTGGCACTGGTGAGTATTCATGCTGTAAATTCCTAATTAGTATTTTAAAAAGGAAGTCACAAGATTTCACTTCATCACTAAATGCACTAAAGTGTTGAGTCATACCAAAATCATCTGCCAGTAGAATTTTCTAATTGAGCTTTTTAAACTGAGAAGTCAAGCAAAGGAACAAACAACAACAAAACATCAAACAAAAAACATCACCGTCCTTGGGGGTGCTTAGGGAAAGGTTGGACATGGTGCTTAAGGTCATGGTCTAGTGGGTGATATTGGTGGCGGGGGGATGGTTGTACCAGATGATCTTGGAGGTCTTTTCCAAATTAAGGCACTATTTCACATTTATGTTGAATAAGTAATTTTAATGTACTTACTGATACTAATTTTCAGACTTTGTTTACCAGAGACCAAAGGTGCATCCACTGCACTGACTTCTCCTAAACTGGTTTGCAAAATCCAGCAGCAATGTCAAATCTCTTGTTATCCGTTACTTTGCAGAGTGTTTTGCTGGAGAAGCTCCTCCAAACATTGAACACTATGCTTCACCACTGTCGTTGTGGCAGTAAAGGAGACAATAAACCTATGAATTCATCTCTGTTTCTCCCATTTTCAGATGAGAAAAGCACCAGGTAAAGAAGCATGCTGTAGATGGTTAGGCAGGAGATGTGTGGTGACAGACATGTGGTGACCTGTGGTGGCCTGCCCCAGGACGGCAGGAGCCCACCCGCAGCCTGCACCATGCAGGCCCTTGGGACCAGGCCTGGGCTGGGGGGACACGAGGCTGATCTTCATGCATGAGCAGCCTACACATCCGACAGGGCAGCATACATGCTGCGGCTCTCCCAGTATGTAGGGCTTGTCACAATTTTCCCTTGGCTGGGCTTGCCAAGCACAGGCCTGCTCAGCAACTGGGCAGCAAGCTGAGACCAGCCCCCACAATCCAGAGGCTCCAGCCCCTCACTGGGCTGCTCTTAAAGACACCTACATTCACCCCCAAATCAGCTACTGACTCAGTCCCTCTGACGGAGTTCATCAGGGTTGCTCCGTTTTTTAAAAAATCTCATTAGAACAGCTGAAGCAAACCCAATGAATGGAGACAGCTGCTTTCTATGATCATTCTGTCCCCTAAAACTAATAAAAGTATATGCGCAGGTCAATATAGCAAATGACATTACTGACAAAAGACTGACTCTGATATGACCAGTTTTTCAAGGAGATTAAAAGTTGAAGACATATTCAATGTCCTGACTTCTGGAAAAGCTACAGTCCATGCTGTGTACATGTGTATCCACAGGGGAAAATAATGTTAAATACTACTGAATTAATTTTATTTTTAGCTGTACACATTTACACATCTCAGAGGACACACTGCCCTTCACATGTGCTCACCTATTACAAGCTCATTGCTGTCACTCCTGCCAGTGCAAGCACCTAGCTATTCAGCCTGCCCTACAGCTTTGAACAACTTTCCAGATGACCTGTGTTCAGCCACTCACATACACTCTCAAGGCTCTGGATTAACACACCCTCTCTTTTAATTCTTCCTTTCTACTGTGATCTTGAATGAATATCAGACCTTTCTAGGTTCTTCACAAGGCTATACAAGAGGGAGAAAGACAGCCAAGCCAGGGGCACTGCCAGTCTGGACAGAGTTCTTCAAAGTTTAGGTTTAGAAAGCTTTGGAGACAGCAGCATGTGCCCTACAAAAGGGTGCTGCTGCCTTCAAACAGTTGTTACAGACCTTCGTATCTGCAAGAGAGAGTTGCTCAGGGATCAACCAGGGCCCATGCTGAGGAGGACTGCCTTGTATTTCCCTACTGGTTTTGTCGGTGTTTATTTTTTGTGTTCAAAAATGCTCTGACACTTGTGCTATCTGAGATGTAATGTGCCATATAATCATTAGTGAGAATCACATCAAGGTTGGTTACTTAGACTTCTGAGATCCAATTATCCTGTCATTTCCATATGCACAACACCAATTGACTTCAACGAGATCTGCATGCGCACCACTGATGAATAACTGAGCCCCCAGTAACACAGCTCCCACAAATCACCCCTGAAAGGGAGCCAAACCAGCCCTGCAATGAATGTATGGAATTTCAAAGCAAAAAGAAACTGGACTTACGGACACACATTTCCCTGCTTTCATAAAATCCAGGGCAGCACTGGGATTTACGTCTGTACATCGTTTTTTCACCATGTCTGTAGGCAGTACGGTAACTGATTCTAAAGAAAAGAATGAATGGTTGTTGCTTATATTTCATAGTTCAGAAACTAAAACATTTATACACTTACAGATTTTTTAAAATCTTCAGATATCAGTAAAAGGAGAGGAAAAACCCTCCAGAAAGAGACCTTTATTTATCTGTTGTTGTATTTAATAGTCTTGTTGGTTCCACATCAAGCTTTATTTCCATGGGTGGACAGACAGCAGTAAAGTTAAGGATTCTGGCTACTTAACCAAATCACAAACCAGAGTATCATTGCCTTCACCATTAGCATCCCCAATGGAGATTAAAGTCTGGCAAAACAAATCCATTTCCCTGATCACTACTGGTGTCAGTTCCCAAGGAAAGTCTACTGGGGTTTATCCTTACAAGGGAGAGTCTGGTTTCTGGGGGCTGAGACACAGTGCTGGTTAAGACAAGAGAAGTGCTGGTTAAGACACTTGAGGATATCTTGAATATCTCTAAGGAGATATCTGGACATGATCCTGGGCAACCTGCTCTAGGTGGCTCTACTTGAGCATGGGGGTTGGACCAGATAACCTCCAGATGTGCCTTCCAACCTTCTTTTTACTTCCTTTTCAAGTAACACACATTTTCCCCAGAACATGAGATTCAAAGCAGCAAGGTATCTCATGAAGTTTTTGAACAAATGCACCTGGTAGGATCTGGAGAATTTCACTTCATGCATTGCATGCTTTTTTCTTAACCTGTTCTTTTTCTGTCAGTCCTCTGTAGGATGATATACCCTGACATGCTGACGACAGATATGTGACTTTTCTTGGATCAGACATTTTTCAGTTGACTCCGACCACCAGTGCTACACAAGTGAAGTTGCTATAAATAAAATATCCTGTATGCCATGCTTGATTTTAACAGACACAAGATCTCTACACATATCTACAATATCAGCAGTTTGACAATCTTCGCAATTATACATCACCTGTGTCGTGTGCACTTAAACCAGTTTAGGATGTCAGTACAGCTGGTGTAGTAAATTTGATCAAAAGGATGTGGATATGACTCTTGCACTGTGACTGAATAACTGGGGAAAAAGAGAGTGAACAGATTATTGAGCAAGTCCTTTACATTTAACATGTGATTTTATTAAGTCTTTTACAAAGTTCTAGTAAGTAGCTGTAGTTAGAATGGATAACAAGGCACATATTTGAGCACACCTCTTAGGCACATCCTGTAACTCCTGGATGTGCACACAGTCATAGCACACTTAGCAATAGACAACCATGGCTTTGACAAATACTTCTTTGCTTTCTAAGGTTAGGAGTCTGCTAAAAAGGTGTTCCATAAGCCCTCACAAGCAAAGTTGTTTAGTCAGTTTCAGCCTAATGCTGTCTGTTACAAAGGATCTACTATGGTCTGCTATTGTTTTTATCTACTATCTAAATGCTACTAGTTCTTAATTTCCTCTTTAAAAATGTAGGCATAAAATATGTATCAAAATTCATCAGAAAATGCTTCAACATAATGGTATAAAAAAAAACAAAATATTCATGTGCAACAAAACCAGCAAGTGCAAGTTTAGGCTAAATATGAACCAGCTAACTTTATAAAATAGAATATATGGATTGAAAGGGTTTTTATCCACTAAGGGAAGAAAAATATACATGCAGAAAGCAATCATGTCTCTGTGTAATACATTTGATGAAATGGTACTACAAGACATTTAAAGAAAAGTAATTATGTCTAAATTTTAAAAGCAGTTGTTGTCTCAAATGAGCAGCTAACTGAAGCAGCAAGGCAATGAGATGTGTGGCACATTTTCTCCTGTTTTACTAACATCACTGGAGAGCTGAAGAACTAGTTAAAAGACACAAAATTATATTTCTTCTTTTATCATACAAAACAGAAAAATCTCACTGGATTTTCTGAAAAAAAAAATCTTTTTAAAACTGTAGCTCTATCCATAATAAAACATTTTCATCAGTAGTGGAAAGGTCTTTCAATGTACTTACATATAAAAGTGGGTGTTAGTATAGAAGTATACTTTTTTTTTTGTCAGAAGTACTATGCTGAAGATCTATTATCTGAAGATCTATTATTTCTGCCTGTCAAATTATGAGTGTAGTGAAAATCCAGAGCCTCCAGAGCTGTCAGTGGGGCCAGAGAAACAGAGCCCTGCTGCAGAAGGGAAAAATATTGAATCACCCTAGAAAACTCTTGCACAGACTGTTTGTGCTGGCAGTCCGACAGTCCTTGGTTGCATAAGGGGGTTAGAAAATATGGGAACGTGTGGTCCATTCCTGTTGTAGTGCTGGTTCCCGGGAACAGTCAAAACCCTGAGCGCACAGCCCGTCTGGCTTTTACTCACACTGTCTTTGACCCCCTCAGCACCTACTTTAGGGTAAAAGCCACAGTCTCCTCCTCCTAATGTCATCACCTACACTCAGAGAAAACATGTCCTGATCTACTTACTCCTCGCTGCCCAGCACTTGCTCCCTGTTTTCCTTATGCCCATATAGAGGCAAGCATCCCTAATCTGTCCAGCTGTCAGAGCAAGCCCGACAAAACGTCTGCGCTTGTTGTTGGACACGATGCTCAGCCCATCCGTTTTTGCTGTGATCGCAGTTCATTTGTAAAGAATGTTTCATGACAGGGCGGGGTAGGTTTATTTAAAGCATATAGTGCTGCCAGTGACAGCAGCAGCAATGAACTGGGATCTGGTGGTTTTACTCATTCGTAGCCATGTTCCCCTGCTGCCTGCTCTGAGACACAGCATGGATCTTTCAGTTCGTTCAACAAACTGGAAACACTCGATGAGTATTTTTTTCTTCTGTAGACTTTAATTACTTTGTTTTAAAATACATTATGCACTATAACATTTTTTTTTGTTGTTTTTTTTTTGTTTTTTTTTCCATTTTGCTTTCACTATAATGCTTCTTCCCTCAAAAAACACTTATATAGATAAGAACAGTTAACAAATGATACACAATATGGAGTAGTATCAAGTAGCAATCTAGGCTTGTGCCTGAATATTGTAACCAGGTATTTAGTATGGTAATTACTTCATATACACAATTTCGTATATGCCAAATTGCATACCAAGAATCTGCTCCTACCTTTGCTGCACATAAGCTAAAATAAATGGCTGGGGGAAGTCCTTAAATACATTTTTTGATATACAAACTTCATAAAAATTCAAATACGAGTTTCAACTTCCTCTACAAAGATTTAGCCCAAACAATTGCAAATATATGTACAGTGGCTCAGCGGCATTTCCAGCAACTAAACATAAAAAACAATTTACCTCCAATGGAGGAAATACTTATGTTCTCAAATGAACAGTTAGACTGTCTCAGGGGTTAGCTGATCAGTCATGGGCTTAATTAAATAATAATAATGAGACATTCAGGCCTGGTTTCACTACTATAATCTTTGCTCAAGAAAACTACAACAAATGCTTGCGGTTCAACCTCTCCTACCCACTGTGAGCAATCCACTCGCAATTAACCTGAAATTGGGTGAACAATTGGACTAACTAAACTGATGAATTTATAGCTTCACATTATAAATTTCTGAACCTCATCAAAAAAAAATTAAACAACAAATCTTAATTTAGATTCCAGCAATGTTGAAAAGGAAAGAATCAGCATAATCAAATTTGGCCAAACTCCAATATGGCTAATTACACTTTGCATATGTAAAAGCTCCTTTTCACTTAAATTGAAAAAAGCTATTTTTAATTTCTTTCTTGTCCCTAGATGGTTCTGTAATATTACTGGTGCCACTGTTGTGTTTTTCCTAACCACTACTGAAAAGATGGCTGCATTTCAGCCCACTGTGAAATAGTCTTTTAGTTATGCATGAACTTACCTTGCCCACATGGTTATGCAAAATTTTATTCCCAGATCATTATTTAACTGAAAGCTATAAATCAATTAAAATGTACTAAGCAAAACAAACCAAAACTTTTACAATCAGAATTTGTGTAAAGTCTTACATAAAAGAAATTATTACCTTTCCCAGTGGCTACACACATTTGGATCTTCAAGGTTCAAAGATAAAGTTATCCCTACCCAATGGTACAGGAGTATGACAGGAAAGCCAAAAAAGGAGTTAAGAACCATCTTTTCAAAAAGGTGACCTGTAAGAAAAAAATATACATAATACATTAATGTTATTACATAAACAATAAAGGAGCCAAAACCATTGACTCATTTTATTAGGCTATACATAAAATCAAAGGTTTGGTGATATATATGAATAGGTACTTCAAGAAACACATGAAGCATGCCTAGTGGCAGCAAATACATGCCCACTGTGGTAGAAGACGACAAATAGAGTAGTTGATGCAAGTAGCAGGGCAGCCAGCTGGTCCTATCACATTGCAGACAGCCAGGCTCAGTCTGTTTAGCAATGGCTTATCCCTGCCAGGTAACAGAGCTGCAGTTTTAAAACAGATTGGCACTTGCTCAAGACCACAAGAGTAGAAACACTCCTGTTCAAGGTTTTGCTGATAACATGCCATCAGAAAGCCTGAAGACAACTTAACCAAAATGCTACAGCATTCACTGATAGCAGCACCAACTTCTTAAAAACCCCAGATAAAGCCCCACCTCAAGCAGCTTTAACCAACGTAGCACCTTCTTGTGAAAAGCTCACCCCCGAATCACACAGTGACTGCACATCCCTAGGGATGCCAGAGCACTGAGTACCTGGGCCACCAAGGGGGTGACGCCCAGGGTGTGCTCTGGAAAGGCTGCACCCCAACACCGGGGCACTACCTCAACCCAGGTGCCTCCCTGTGGGGTGACGCAGCAGTGTAATGCAGAGAGATGGATGTCAGAGGAGCAAAAAGCAGTTTTATAGTGTTCTGTGGTGGGAGCGTGTGTGTCTGTGTGCTATTCTTTTACGCAAATGTATACGTGAAATGATATATATATATATGCACGAATGCTCCTCAGTCCTTCAAGATGTTAAACATCATTATTAGTAGATACAATGTCAGCTTAGGACTTGCTAAAAATGGCACAGTGCCTTTTACTAACTAATAATTCCCATGCAAGCAAATTAATCAGTCAGGGGAAGGGTTTAAATGACTTTGCTTTAAATTGTTAACAGACAGTCTCACATTTTATTCTCCAGTGTTAATGGTCTTTTAAGTTGAATTCCCAGTATAGTTTGCATAAATATCCCGTTTTATGCCAGTTGTAAAATTCCCAGACAGAAAAAACTTTCTGCTCATAAAAAAGTTACTATTATAACATAAAAATCTAAAAGATTATCCCAGTACTTTGACTGGGTCTATCTTAGTTTTCAAGCAAATGATTTGATTTGCATACCAAAACACTTTAAATCTAACCTACCATTAATTCACAATTGCCAGAATGAAAGCTGGCAGAAGGTAACCTGTAATGATTGAAACATCCATTTCTGGGAAACATTTGACCTTTTATCTTCATTTTCACACAAATTTTAATACTATGTGGCTTCTGATATCACACCACAAATTGAGATAATTGAGTGTAATCCATAGGACAATAAGAAAATAACTTCTAATTTTATTTTCTAAATATTTTTAACAAAATAAAATAACTAGAAATAGAAATTTCTTACTTTAAATATTATGGAACAGAATAGAGTAAAACACACCAATAAATTACTTTAAGACAAAAAAAAGTCCGCTATTCTGTGAAAATAAAAAGATGTAATAGTCTTACTTTACAAGAACTTCTTCAGCAGTCAACATAAAAAGCTCACAAAAAAAAAAAAAAAAGAAAATATTGTATTTAAGATATCCGAGGACACAGAGATGATCCCATTTTGCTAAATCCCTCTTGAAAAACCATGGCTGCTGAAGGACATTTCATGGTCTATAACTGTTTCTGTGCACAAACACTGCATAGCAGTGTCATCAATGTGGAGCTGTTTAAGAAGGAATAAAAGCAGCTGTATTTTCAGTTAATTTCAACGAAGTGGTGATTTCCCTCATTAGAAATATGCACTTTGATTATGCAGACTGTAAACTGTATTTCCTTTTTTTCTTCTTCTCAACTTCAGTAACTTTCCTTTTGGATACATTTAACAAAATTTAAAATTAAAAAAATAATAATTTGCATGAACCCCCTAGTGTAAAACTTGATTGCATTCCCAATCTTTTGCTTAATTATTAAGGAAAATCAAAACAGAAAATCAGTACCACTGATTAGCATTGCTAAAGTGTTTATATTAGCAATAAAAAATGCAGATGACTGATTTAACTCTTGCTGTCTGCAGTTGGCACTGAGATGCCCTGTTCAGAGATTCACTTTTCTTCTTGCATATTGCTTAAATCATCTCACCCAATACTACATCAGTGTCTTTGCTGTCTAAATACATATACATAGTACCTGTGGTTTCAGTACTAAAAGTGCTCATGCTGCAGAATGCTTTCTCTACGCAATGATTAGTTCAAGTATGAGGGAAATAATAATTCAGTCTAAAACAGAAAGCTCCTCCAACCTACTACAGCATATATTTATAATTCACATCCCCAAGCCATAAACACTTTCTACAAGTCATCCAGCCCTCTCCTATGAGAAGCACTGTTGACCTCAATGAAGAACAACTTCAAGGAGGCAAATGGTTGTTCCCAAACACTCTCTAATATCCAGCAACATGTTTGCATATACAGAAAAAAATGACACTTTTGAAACTGTATTTAAACCAGCAAAATTATAGAACTGCTGGCTAAGACAATATGGCAGCGACCAAGTCATAGGGAAGCTAGCAAAATGCATATTCCAGTCATTTTGATTGTTAACCAGCACGTACAACTCTCTCAGTCTATGACTTCAACATCCAACTGAACACACAATTAATTTAACTGAGCCTAAGGCATTTTACTGCCAGGTCTTCCTAGTGTTGTACACTACAGTGTACTATTAGCACAGTGCACGACAGAACACATATATCTGAACAAAGCACTAAAATCTTACTCTCCCCTGACATTTTTAATACTACCCTTGGAGAAAAAAACTTTAGTTGACAAAGCTGCATCTTTACTCCCATTTGAGCAGGATCTTTAAGGCAAGGCCTGTGCAATATGTGGTCAAGGTCTGTTTAGTTCTGAGTTGTCTCTGTTTCCACAACCTTTAATACAGGCCCACGGTTTTCAAACACTAAGAGGAGAACAGCACAGCTGCATGAAGCATCTGCAGATTATTCCTATGCGTTTCTCTACTCCTATTAAATAAATTTAGCTAGTGATCTCTCTATTATATCAAATGAAGATATTAATAGTCATCAATAATAGTCATATTAACAAATTCTTCTGATCATCCCGAGGCATATTAAAATTACTATCAAGTTCATTTTTAAGATGGTATAACAGGTGTACAGTTACCCCAAAAATATACCCCTACAAATTACAGGTATTCACCTAAAATATGTTTGATGAATTATATTCATCCCACTAGTAAGCAGATGGCAAAGCCTGTATGTGTACTGCATAAACACAGTTAAGCAGTGCTACACCTGATCTGAGATTTGTAGGCACCTTCTCTGTGACTACTACTGCTGCCAGTTTTGTACACATTTTTTCCTGTACAGTCCAAAATCAAAACTAGAAAAAGAGTAAACAACTAAAAAATAAAACCAAACATTTCTCCTCCATCTACTGAAAACTGAGTCATGATTTCAGATGAGTTTCTCCACCTGCCCCAAGCAGAGCTATGAGCAGAACACAGAGCACACAGCTCTCCCTTACATTGGTCTGCACAAAAGGTAAAAAAAATAGGTGGAATTGGGGGAGAAGAGAGAGACAAAGCAATGCAAAACATGAAAGTGAAGGTTGCTCAAGGCTGTGAACAAATATTTTATGGTCAGCAAAATCAAGGACTGCTAGTGAATTAAGCAGGATTAGAACTGCATGAGCAATAGAGAATACGATGATACAGTTGCTAACATGACATAATGGACCCAAGAGCAAGGGAAATGCTGATGTAGCTTTCTCATTACTGTTTCAAAAGCATTTTTACCACTGCAACATAAAAAATGCAGCAAGAACATGCAATATAACTAGAGGAAGAACTTCAGGATAGTAAGAGCTTTTCATACTCTGTGATGGTGTATCCAAGGTTTTACAACACTCATTTCCATCTTTCTGCAGTGATACAGCACGAGTATGTCAAACAATGTTATCTGGGCTGTAACCCAAAGGGTTGTTTTTAATTATGCTTACATTGCACTATCCTATATATACAGCAAATACTATTTAAAAAAATCTTCATTCTGTCCATTGTAGCTGAACTCCCAGACTGAATCTGTAAACTACACACTCATTACTGGAGACTCTGTTGCTACTACCTCTGCCCTCACCATCTCCATACCATGACTAAGCCAGAGACCCAAAATAGGCTTAATGACTGCTAGTAGCCACTAGAAATTACAGCTCCAGATGAGGTAAAGACTTTTTGTAAAGATTTTCTGGCAAATTCTTTGATTCTTCACTTCCTGTTAAGTGTTTTCCATATTATTATAGTATTGTCATTCTCAAAGTTCAGCTCCTCCATCAGAGCCACAATTTGTTTATAAAATCATCTACTACACTGCCAATGTCAGGCAAAGCAAAATCTGAACCTGACCTAATCTTGTCAGTGATGCTTAGTCCCATGTTAACTTCCATGAGAAAAAAAAAAAAAAGTAAAAAAAAAAAGTGACTTTTACTGAGTACATTAGAAAATTAATAGATGAAAAATAGGAGGTGATTTTCCTTTGGAAGTCAGTTGGATGCAGTGTCACATGAAACCTCACCCATAAAACAGATATGAACTAGCATGAATAGCAGAATTATCACGCAGAGCTTAGACTGGCTGAAAACAAACAAACAAACAAACAAACAAACAACAAAAAATCACAACAAACATAAATAAAGCAACCGTCTTAAGAAAAGAGTGCTCAAAAAAATGTCACGCCAAAGGCATCACCCCCAGTTAGGGGAGTGCAGAAGAGACCAAACTGCAACTCATCTGGCAAGGCTGAACTTTTCTTGACAGAACATGTGTGGGACTATTAGCTAAATGATAACCCAATAGGGCCCTAAACTGCAGGACTCTTTCACACCCTGATTATCAGAGATGACAAAAGGCCCTTCCTTGGCGCAACTTAATCGAGTTAACCCTGTTAACTTGTGCTTCTTTACTTTTAAGCATTAATGCACATCCAGATGTCTGCTAACTGACAGGCCACTTCAGCCACATGCTTAATGACAACCTGACCTTGCTTGCTGAATACGCTAGATGTATGACTAGCCATGACATGTAGTAACCCAGTCACCAAGCAAGCTGTTCCCACAGGAGAGGGTGTTGATTTCCTGATTCCACATCCTACAATGCCACAGTTACTTAACAGTCCCTCCAGCCTTCCACTTCTCACACATTTATTCTTCCAATGGCTTTTTCATACCTGAGGTATCTAGGGGTATGGCAGCCATTTACACCAGTTAACACAAGTTTAAGCCTACAAGGCAACACAGCAATGTCCCAGACACCCCTTCTCAGTTGTTAGCAGGTCTTGCATGAAAACATGCATAACCTTAAGACACTCAAGAACAGCTACACCTCAGACAGAGTCTCAAACTTAAGAACTAGCATCTTTAAGATTCAAACTGAAAAAAGTGAAAACTTTCAAGAGTCCAAAGCTTTTTAAAACAGACCATGAAAATTAAATGGAAAAATCATGAATTTAGGCTGATATCTGAAAAATAACCAAATTAAAGGCTGAGTGTGCTGGAAAAATTCTCCTTTATGGGGACAGATGTTTTGCTATTTTTTTCAAGGGTAACATTATGAAGAAAAACAAATAATGAATTACTGTTTTTTGATTTAGTTACTTTTTTATTATTATTTTTTTCTGTCTCTTTTTAATAATAGAGGTTCCTAAAGAAAAAAAATGAGGCTTATGTAATCCCACTATTTGCATATATGTATTGGCCCCAATGGTTCCAATAAATTCCAAATCTGTTGGTCATTTCAACTGACGTCAATGAAGGGAAAGAAGTCTTGATTCACCAAGTTTCAGAGAATCCACTGACAACCCACAAGTCTGCAGATGACCAGGCATTATTTGCCCATAACTCACAGAAATGCCTGATTTGGAAGCTATGGTATCAGGATCCTTTAACAAATGATATCATTTCATAGCCTGCATATCTGAACTGCTCCTTCTAAGTAAATAAATAAATAAATAAATAAAAATTAAAAAGTGGAATAATATATGATTTTATGTTAAATAACAGAAAGCACCTGTTAAATTATGTTTTGGAATAGGCACCTTCTACTTAAGCATGAAAACTTTCAGGTGGAAACCTGGAGAGGCTGGCTAGGGTCACACTGCTCATTGCTCCAGAACTGTCTAATAAATTCTCAGACTTCAATTACAAGGAAATTTCCATTTCCAGAATGAAATAAGGTAACTATGCACCTTGGAAGAATCAGAAATCTTTAACTCTCAGCAAACTTTCAGCTTTACACTAGGTGTGCCACCCAGCGCTGCAGCACAGTCCCATACAGCTGGAAACCCCGCAGCGCTGCTGCCCAGCATCTCACTGCAGTACAGACACAGAACACAGTGCTATTCCATCACCGGGATGAACTCGCTAGCTGGTCCTGTAGCACTCAGGACTTCCCTGCAAGTTACTGAGCAGTATTCTTCACAAGATACAGTCTCACTGTAAAAGACCAGACAGGAGTTTCCTTAGGATCTTCAGGCCTCCTGAAAAACAAGACTCTCTTTGGCCCACCAGACTCACTTACTGCCATGCAACACATTGACTGCACAGTGAGAACTTCCACAGGCGTTAAGCTGCCAGGGATGATACATCCATTCATCAGTACCCTTCTCCTCCCTCAGATCAATAGTAAAAGGAGAGGAAAAGAAAGTTCAGTGGAAGTCAAGTTTGCACGGGGCAAGGAGGCATGGTAAAGAACAAATGCCAGCATGCCAGATCCTTTGCAGATGGACTCATTATTATTCCTCTGGGGCAGGCTGCCAAACATCACAAGCATGGGGTCATTTCACTGTAGCTGTCATTGTGAACTAACCCAGAGCACTGTTCACATTAAAAGTTTTTTTTCTTTTTCCAGGAAGATAACAAGTACAGGTCTTTAACATACAAGCTTGTGATCATTAAGGTTAGTCACAGCACACAGAACTGTGTGAATGGCACATTGAACATGTCTAAAGATTATTCCACATAGGAAGCTGAAAGGATGAATTGTTAACAAATAAATCTTTTGGCTAAATGTGCTGTCCACCTATTTTCTACTCAGATGAAAAGTTACCAAATAAAGACAGTTAAAGCTGTCTAGAATCTAAGCCAAAGTATCTGAAAAGCACACTTCCAGAAGATGAAATGGCAGCTAGAGCATAAATCCTGATATAACTTCTTTTAAACAAGAAACATTAAGTGAACCATGTCAAGTAAGTGTACTTAGTATCTTAGTATCTATTTTTGGTCTGGGTATCCCTGGAGAATGATTTATTTAGCTCTCATACAAAAAGTAAACAAAAAAAAAAAAGAAGGAAATTCCTCAAGATGTTTAATGTTCCTTCATCCCAAGCCAAATAATTTAACAAGAGTAAGTGATGGACAGAGAAGCTACATGTGAAATGAGTAAGAACAAACAAACGGAAATTGGTTCTGGAAAGAATTTATAATTAGCTAGTTTTGTAAACAGAGATCACTGAAAATCTTAACAGGTTGTGTCCATATGTTGATGGCAGCATTGCCTCAGGGTCACTACAACCTGCAGCTTTCACCAGTGGAGAACCTTGGTCCCAGAGTAGGTCTCTCTCTTCCACACAAAGTGAAGTGCATACAGGAGCCTGTCTTGCCTGATCTTTCTCTCAAGTTTTGTGTAGCTGTTCAGAGGTTACCGTTTCCAAGCAGACCACCTGAACACAAGCAAGCTACTACAGCTGTTTTTTGCCTGCACCCTCCATCCAGACCTTCGAGGTCCTCCTCCTCTCCTTCCAGCCCCTCTCCACAGCATCTGAAGGCCCTATGGCTGGCCAGCTGCTCCTGGGGAAGCCACCAACCACATTTTGGAAGAAAGCAGTGGCAGGACATAGGAACATGCAGGAGCTGGGATCTGGCTGGTGCCGTCCCCCAGCTGGAATGATGCCACCAGTGCAGGGAGCTGCAGCGAGTGGGGGACAGGCACTAGGCGCAAGTCTACTGGGCTGGCAGGCACGGGACTGTTCAGAGATGCACCAGCGGCTTTCAGTCCATACACAGATGGCACTCATCAGCCCTGGGCATCCTTCCCAGCGTGGCTGTTGACAGCTAACAGAAAGCAAATAACATACATTTTAAGAAAGGCTATACACCACAGGAGTTGATTCAGAAACCATATCCAAACAAACAGACCTTTCCCCACCCTTTTCCCTTTTTAATCAAATAATGTACTCCTTCCTGGACTATCAGTCTGTATATTAATCCCAGCACTGTTTCAATAGTACAGGTGAAGGCACTAAGGTCTATCCAGATGCATTTGTTTAGGGCTAATTATTTCTAAAGTTAGATGTTACTGGCATGTATAAAAGCTCTGTTTTTAACAGAATAACACAATAAGTAATCTTTACTGAATTTTTAGCATAGTGCCTTTATCAGATAACATGACCAGACATCTGATTTTTTATTTATTTTTTCCTAAGGATATTGTATTCATGGATGCAACTGTGAAAACTTTGTGGTTGCTGACAAATTGCCTGGGACAATCCTGTGGTCACCTAAATACACCAATTCCCTGGTTCCACTTATGCGGAAATTTTCATTCATGGTTTTACCCTCTCTTGACCGTAGCTTTTGTGAACTTTCTTTTCCTTTTATCTCAATTACCAGCCTTCCAGACATTGTATCCAACTTTTTGCCAATGCATAAAGTAGCACAACCACAAGACTGACTATTCCTTTAGCTTCCTATGCATTTTAGGATCCATTTCAAATGTGTTCATCTTCCTGTAACAGTCTTTTGCTTTCTTGTTTCAGCTCTCTTCAAAGACCTCCTCTGTTGTTTTTTTCCTTCCCCCATTACATACACATTCTCTTTTTCCACATACATTGCCCTCCTATATTAGATTCTTCTCCTTTCCTGTCATAGCCTCTGTCATCGCTGACAAAAATCTTCAATCTGCAGTTCCCCACACTTGCAACAGCCTTTCACTGTGCCCTTTCATCATGAACAACACAGGTATAAGCACCCTCATTTGTTTATGTCTTCTACTTGCTAACAAGTAGCTGTAATTTGTGAATAAGTTAGTTGGTAATACTGCTTCAGTACACTTATATTTTTAAATCACCCAAAGAAATGTCATTTACATATGACACTACAGCAAACAAAATTGTTATTTCAGTTAGCTCCTTTTTTCATGATTTAGACTGAGCATTTCATTTCTGGAAATTCTTATCACATAACTTTGTTACAGTCTTCAAGTTTCAAAGGAAAAAAAATAATTCCGATGCCAACTCATTTTAACAGCCTATGTAGCTTCTCAACATGTTAATGCATTACTCACCAACTTTTGTTTTCAATCTCCAGCAATCTAGTTCAAAACATCTATGACTTGAACAAGATTCCCCTCCCCAGAACAAAGTAAATACAAAACATTCTGATGAAAGAATGAGGAACTTTGTGAAAATGTCTTCCTTCACATTTCATTCCTTCACTTCTTTCACATTTTGGCTTTTGCAAAAGTTAGAATGGATATAGTACTCCTCCATTCTTTCCTCAAAGGGGAAAATGGAAGACCATAATGCAAAACC
Organism: Anser brachyrhynchus; assembly: GCF_964034855.1. Taxonomy (NCBI): domain Eukaryota; kingdom Metazoa; phylum Chordata; class Aves; order Anseriformes; family Anatidae; genus Anser; species Anser brachyrhynchus. The sequence continues at coordinate 45,244,828 of NC_137697.1, forward strand.
AAAAGAGCCTGAATAATTCTATTCAACAAACCCACAGTTAAAGGAGTAAATCCTACTCCCTTAAAGTCAAAGGCGATTCTTCCCTGAACAGCTTTCAGTGAGCCTAGCAGATAACCGGCTGAGGCTAACCTACAGAGTGAACAACATGTTGAGACCATGGTTACCACAGCAAAGTGGCTTAACAACAGCAGGAGCTCCTTTCAGTGCATCTTTTGGATTTGTTACTAGCTGGAATAAATGAAACAAGATATAGACTAACGTGCAAGATCAGGCTGATTTTCCCATCTTGTCATTTCATTTCTCACTTATTTTCCTTCACCACAGCTAATTTACTACATCTGAAGGCCCTAAGAGATGCTGCCAAGTGATCACATCGTGTCCATTTATACTGGTCGTCACTCTACCTCATTGCCTCTGCCCCCAGGAGAGCATGGGCAAGACTTTGTTTTACTCTTAACTATATGCCCTTCGCAAAGCTTATGAACATCTGCAGTTCTGAAAACAATGCTTGTATGTGTAAGCCTTCTCTCTAAATAATCCCTGACCTTTACTTTAGACTAGCTTGTTTGATTTGTACTGCTCCTTGACATTACTGAGTAACAATCTGGATTGGTCACACTGCCCCATCTGTAGCCTGTACTATCTGCAGACATATAAATAAGAAAAGGGTTAGGGAACAGCTGATCATTTAAGACACCTAAATTCAACACTTCATTATTAAAAAAAAAAAAAAAATCAAACTTAAAAATATGTTTGTGGTCGTGTAATTTTAGTTCTTGGTGTTCCTATTTGTCAACAGAGAAGAAAAGATACCCCTGGAGAGAAGTTCAGCTTGATAGATGCCTATGGGGTCTAGAGGTTTTCTCTCTTCCATGTTTGCATGCATGAACACCTGCACACATACACACGCTGGTGCATATATATAGATGCAGGTAAATGCACGCAGGCACATACAGATTCACTATACTACTGGCTAACTAGTTGCAGCTGGAAGGCAAGGTGCTGTGCTTTAGGGAAAAAATACTACTTCTAAAGAAATAAAACTGCTACCCAACACTAGTGATTGGTAGTAATAAAACATGTTCTTTCCAACAATGACAAAGTAAACAACTGTGCATTTTATGCATAAAAATACTTTGATAATATGAAAGTAATTTCATATCAAAGTTCCCAGTCATGATTTATATCATTTTCAGTTTTCTCTTACCTTAATTTTGAATACATTCCAAATTATTACATTCTTAAATTCATTTATTTTAATGATGAACCAGAATCTCCTTTAAAAAGAGTGACTGGTTCATCATTAAAAGAAAATAATGAAGGCAATTGCCTTAGAAGCTCTAACAATCAAAAGAAGACCTTTCTGGTTTTAATTAATATTTCTTTCAAGATAAATTTTCCTATTAAAATATGTTAATTTACTTCGGTTCCAGGTTATCTGAAACCTTCCTAAAAATTATGTCTGCTGCTAATTCCAGCTGAAAGCAGTGTAATTTGAAGCTAGAAGAATCAAGACTGCATTTTTATTAACTTGAGCACAAGGCCCTAAATCCCTCAAATTGTTATCCTTTAGGACACATGTTGCATTCTTTAAATCTGTACCTCTTTGCAGTATGGGTTGTAAAAGGACAGCAGTAGCATGAGCACATATCAGTCATTACAAAAACGGTCTATTGATAGCATTGTCTGACAAAGCACCTTTAGTAACAAGGCACCCTATTCAGAGATCTAATTTTTGCAGACATTTGTATGCCAAATTCAAAGAATCTCTATGATGGTGGGTTTAATGAGGTACTTTGTCATTCTCTGTAATAAAAATTAAAAGACAGACAGAATTCTTCAGCTTAATTGCCACATCTGTTATTAGGCACTTCACTGTGATTGATTGGAGTGTATGTGTCAGAGACCATGCCAGAAAACAGACAAACTTTGTAAGCAGAGTTATAACTTATAGCCCAACTGGTATTAGCAGCATCTCTGTTACAACTTCTGCTGCTCCTCAGTTAAAGTTACATGAACATTGGCCTTGGTTCAGACATTCATCAAGAGAAAAAAAAAAAAAAAAGTGCTTTTTTAAAGCATTTACAACATTCAGAAGGAAATGCAATTGTCATTTGAATGTGTGAATGTGTCATCTCTCATTAATTAATGAGCGATATAAGCAATCCGTAGAACCAACCAGGACAAAATTTCACATTGAGTAGTACAACTGCTGTTTTAGTTTGATAACAGATGAGCAACCAGCTGAGAGGACAGTGAAAAACAGCGCAGAATTTGCAGAGGGATTGCACAGTCGGTCACAGTCAGGGAGCTTCTGGGAAGAACAAAAATGACATGGACACTCTCCTCTGATCGCTGTGGAAATTTGGGATGAAACCTGAATTAAGTCATGAAACTTCTTGTTCCCTCTGAGATACAGAGCAGCCCAACAGCTCAAAGCTGCCAGCATTTGCCAGGTCACTTGGCTGACTGCAGCAAGGATACCCAGGCATCTTAACTGGGCACTTCACGCAGGGGTAGCAAACCTAACTGCCGTTACCCAGGTAGGGTAAAAGCCCATGTTAGTGAGAGCAATCAAAGGAGCCACCCTGAGGAATTGCCTGATGCTGGGAGGAAGCACATCTCTCCTCCTGCCCATGGCGATATGCTGGATGATGCTGACAGCTGACTTCTTATAACTGAAGACTCAGTTTCATGGTAATGACTACTATGACAACTCCACACCCAGGCTGGTATATGACCACTATTACAGTGTTTTTACTAACAGCTGATATTCTTTTGGCTCTAAAATCCGAACGATTCACATCTACCAGTTCTGACATAGCAAAATGATTCTGAGCTTACTCAGGCATTCTCCCTCAACTAACTGCTCTTTTCCAATTTCACACAGCTTTTTTACTAAATGCACAGAAATGTGTGTTGCTATTGTTACCAAGGAAGATGGACAGGCCAGCTGCCATATTGCTTAAAATTATTTCTTTTCATCCAGTTCATCCAGTAAGGAGCAAGGGATTATTTGACCTTCCTTACTAATTTTCTGCTCTGCGCTAGCAAGTCAGAAGAAAGGTAGGAATGCGTAAAAGAGCAACAAAAACTCTACCAATATCCATTGCATCCTCTCCTGAAAGGCACCAGGATGTCCTGATGTTGAAAGCCAAAAAAAAGCTGTCTACCATGGGCTGGGACAAAAGACAGTCGCTTCATCCAACCCAATCTATCAGCTGCCTTGTGAACTAATCCATGAATAAACCTTTCTTCTCTCTGGAGGGCAGACTGGGACACTCCAATTCACTCCCTCCATGACAATAAGTGATCATTTTTTGGAAAGTCTTCCCCACTGGCTGAGATGAGCCAGGGCAGATGCTCTCTGCTACTATCTGAAGGTCTTTGTTGTGCTCTCAGGAGTCCAAAGCTACTCCAGACTACAACGAGTTCCAGCAAGTTCCTGTGTGGTTCTCTACCTTGCGGGTGTCTTTCTTTTTATGTGGCTTTTGCAAATACCTCATCTCCCTTATTCTCTTTAATTTAGGCTTCGCTTACTTAAGCACACTTACTTTTAAGTGTATGTCATGAAATAATCTTACATATTGTATTTTTATCAGCATAACTCCTTTCAAGTTCTACAATATTTTTTTCCAGCAATGTAAGGCTTTTTGTTCTCTAGGCTACTACCATGAACCACACCGCAAATACAAAGTATTTAGACTCCTGTCTAGATGTTTTATTTAATTTCATAAAAGACATCAACAGCAGAGCGGAAAATAGAATTTAGGCCTCCTAGTCCCTGTTTTCAGCCAACCCTCAGGACTCAATGCCTCCAGTATATTATTTTGCCACATTGTGCTTACCATGTCTGTAGCATCATTATTAGAACCAGGAAACACAGGTTTGGGGGTACTGGGCATTCACAAAGAAATCACTGCACACAGAATCACAAGTGAGAGGATTTTTTAACAGATTTGGTTTGTCTCAGAGGAGGCCAATAATGCCCCCTTATCTGTTTGTTTTTGCATTTCTTTGTTTTTCCCATTGGCATTCTTGTTGTAAACTGCAATGAAGAAAAACACACATACATGCCTAAGAGAAAACCTCCATGTACTAAAACTTTGGTATTTCCCTGGAGATAGGCAATACAGAAGAAAGCAGGGTAATTTTTGGAAGTGTGGTAAGAGACTCCCACAGGAGAGGAAAAAGGAAGCTTCAAGTACGTCCTCGCATGCAGACTCCACAGATGTTTCTGAATTCCACTAAACATATTTGGAGTGACTGCAGTGGATTTCTACTTCATTCCAACAGCTTCCTACCAAATAACAAGAAGCAGAAAGCTAAGAAATTTTTACATTTCTCATTGCCAGGAGAAAAGCATTTCCTCCCTGCATCCCAATACTACTTTAGCAAACTAAACCAAACCAAACAAAAATCTATTTTCTGAAGTTGATTCACTGTCAAAACAGAATTCAACTTGTAAAAGGGTGGGGTGTGCATAGAAAACTTGACAGTTTTCAAAGACTGAAAAAATATATATATATATCTGTATTTTAGTGGTGCAGACAAGGACTGCAAATTTGGACTTTTTTCCAAATCACTGCATCCTTGGAGGTTCACTTCACAATTCCTGGCTGTTATTATTCATACATAATGCAAATTGGCATAAACTAGCATTGAGCAAGAAAGGGTTGAGCACATCTTGAAAGTGCATTAAAGTTGCAGAACAACAATACCATTTCAGAGATGTGACCAAGTCTCCTGGCTCTCTGAAATGGGTTATGGAGATGGAAAAATCTACTGACAGCAGTAGGGCTATTTACAGCGAGGAATTATATTCCTTGCTGTACTTTTGTTTTGGTTTTCAACAGCTACTCACCCAACATGCTTACTCAATAATTAAAAATTGATTATTTTGTGAGTTCATGGTTTAGGTAGCTTGCCCAGAAATTCACTTCTATTCAGTGCCATCTTCTGTCTTAGAGTGGTGAAGCCCCATTGTATACCTGCACAGCAATACTTACAACACCTAGCTCTGCATCCAAAGCGACTCTGAAGCACACAGGGCACTAATGATGTTATGCGTCCTCAGCAGAGTCCATCACAGAGTTGGCAATGCAGCTCTTCTATAAAAGAAAAAAAATAATAATCTGTTAAAAGAGACAAGTTGTTCTGCTTGTGGACGCACCACTGGGATCTCTGAATGCTCATACACCTGACAGCATGTTACCCAGGCAAAGTGTGAGGATGCCGCATTCGTGTTCCTCACCTCATCTACCCCCTAACCACTGATTTCACTTAAGCTTTGACTGGTTTACTTGACGCCAGTGGGAACATCAGGCCATCAGCCTCTGTTCTCTTATGCCTTTTATTTTAGAAGAAATTAAAATAGGTAGAATGTAAAATACATATATTTGCAGACAGCATAAATATTCATGACATCTATTCCTCAATTTAAAATACACACTTCAATCTCACTGGCAGATACCCTTCAGAAACAGTTGTTATTTACAGTATCAGTCTGGGGGGGAAAAAAAAAAAAAGATGAAAGGATCAAGTTACTCTTCACTTCTAAACAAGCCTGGCCACAGCTGTACACCAGCTTCTGAGCAACTGCTCTGCGAGCACACAACAGGGCTTCTGTCCTCCCACAGGGTTTGCTCGGGTCACCCACCCGCATGTGGCGCGGGCCTGGGTAGCACCAAAGCGCCATGGCGGGGCAGGCAGGGCCGTGAGGTGCAGGGGCCAGGGAGCCCTCAACGCCAGGGAGCAGCGCCCAGACAGCCCCCATGCCGCCCACGGCAGGAGGGGCTTGGGCACAGGGAACTGAATCGATTTTTCGCGGATTTTTTTTGATTGCGAAGGCAATCAGGGAGGGCTGACAGTTCACAACAAGGCCCCACAGGCCGGGCGTGACTGATAGGTACAGCGCCCGCGCATCCACCAGCGCCCAGCTCTGTGGTGAAGTCTGTACAGGCTGAGGAAGCTCCAGAGGGGGTGGGTTTTGGCTTCCAGTTCTTCTGCTTGTAAACACGACTCTGAGAAACTGCAGTTTTCAGTATTTTTTCTTTCCTTTATGCTATGCCAGGAAGGCAACCCCAGGTACAAAGCAGCAGCAGCACCAGTCTGGTCATGGGTGCCAAGAACTTTGTTATGTCAGGAGAATAAACTATTTTTTAATTGGCACATGAAACAATCATTTGGTTAACCAGAATCTGCTACGGCAATGATAATAACCAAGTACATTATAATAATTATTATAGTGTGTGTTACTTGGTCATCTCTAAAGAAACTGATAATGCCCTCTTACTTGTCTGCTTTTTCATTTCTTTATTTTTCCCTTTTTCATTTTTTCTTTATTTTTTCTATATTGGTATTATTGTTGTAAACCACGATGAAGTAAAAGCACTCATATATCATAGGGCTGGAGCACCTCTCCTATGAAGACAGGTTGAGAGAGCTGGGGCTGTTCAGTCTGGAGAAGAGAAGGCCCTGGAGAAACCTCATTGTGGCCTTTCAATACTTAAAGGGGGGCTTATAAAAAAGATGGAGAGCAACTTTTTTCTCAGTCAGACAATGACAGGACAAGGGGGAAAGGTTTTAGACTAAAAGAGGGGAGATTTAGATTAGATGTTAGGAGGAAATTCTTCACTGAGAGGGTGGTGAGGCACTGGCACAGGTTGCCCAGAGAAGAAGCTGCAGATGCCCCATCCCTGGAGGATGTTCAAGGTGAGGTTGGATGGGACCCTGGGCAACCTGGTCTAGTGGGTGGCATCAGGGAACACGTCAGGGGGACTGGAATTAGGTGAGCTTTAAGGTCCCTTCCAGCCCAAGCTGTTTGATGATTCTATGATATATGCCTAAGAGAAAGCTTTGATGTACTAAAACTTTGGTTTATTTATATATTAAACATATTAGTATTTATTAAGATAAATATATATGTAATAAAAGTATAATAATAGTCACCAAGCAAAGTAATTTGTATACTTCCAATGCATTAGAAAAGGCCAAAAGAATGGGAGAATCTGACAGCATCAGGCAGGACTGCAGGAGCTTATGTCATGAGGGACAGTGACACCAAACTGTATGAAAAAGACAAGAAACATACAGCACCATCTCAGCATTATACCCTACCCATAATTTTTAAAATACATACTCCAATGTCCTGCTTTTGTGGCCTCAGAAACAAACACAGTACAGACAGATGTGATCTGAACAGAAAAACATACTTGGGACATGAGTTCATTTGTACAAATCCAAATGTTGGTATTTCGAAACAATTTCCTCTCACTGAGAATAATGGCCACATGAGAAAACAGATTTCATATCTGAAGAGGCTTCTTGCTTTGCTGTTTTTTAGGAAAAGGACAATTTCCTGTTTCATATGATGTGCACTTTTAAGACATTAGAAATGACATTATAATTGAAGAGATTCTTATGCACAAAAAAAAAAAAGTAATTATATGGATAATTAAAATCCACTCCAGTAAAAAGGCTGTGCTGTGGCCTACAAACATCCTTTAGTGGCAGTACATACAGAGATCACAAGCGTCATTTCCATAACACTTGCAGGAGAAAAGGGAAGCCCAGCTCCTATGCAGGCTGTCATCCTCCTAACACAGTTTAAAAAGTAAAGTACCTTGGCGAAGTACCAAATCCTTTTCTTGAGTACTGTTTGGGGAAAAACAACAACCCCCTCCTCCCTTCCCTCCCCCCCCCCCCCCCCCCCCCAAAAAAAAAGCAGCCTATTTAGCCCAGCTTTACCACTGGGAAGACTTTATTTACCTGACTCACTCACAAACCACTCATCCCAGAAGGTTTCTTTATCAATGGGATGAATTTCTTAGATTAGCTCTCTTGGATGCCAGCTCAGCTGTATCCTGTATCATAGAATCACAGAATCATAAAATCATTTAGGTTGGAAAAGATCTCTAAGATCATCTGGTCCAACTTTTAAGCTGGCACTGGCAAGTTCACTATTTAACCATGTCCTTAAGCACTACATCTACATGTTTTTTAAAGACCTCCAGGGATGGTGACCCAACTCCTTCCCTAGGCAGCCTGTTCCAATACTTCACAACCCTTTCAGTGAAGTATTTTAATAATATCCAACCTAAACCTCCCCTGGTGCAACTTGAAGCTATTTCCTCTTGTCTTATCACTTGGTGTTTGGGAGAAGAGATCAATCCCCACCTCACTATAGCCTCCTTTAAGGTAATTGTATCCTCACTATAATGTTTTTTCTATCACAAAAATTTACTAAAATATGTAAGATAAGTATTGGAGAAGAAGCTGGTCAGGAGTCTAACTACACCCGTCTTGATCCCCAAAACTAACACCTCCTGGTATTTTCCCAACAAAACTCTGCAGTGTCCTTCATGCGTACTAAAGGTAAAAGAAAGAAGCAACAACCACCAAAAAATGTCCAAGTGTCAGGTCAAAATTAGGTGGGATTTTTATTGAAATATAAAATTCAGATAAAGTCATTAAGGTCTCCAGTTTTGACCCTCAACCACAACCAACTTGTCATTAAAAATAATCTGTGCTGAGTCCATATACAGCCTACAAGAACACCTGACTGTTATGTTTTTGGTGTGTGGGAAGTGAGGGTGGCAAAGGGCTGGATGAAGCAGGGCAGAGCTCGGACCTTTGTTGGTGCAAGTGCAAGAAACAAAAACATCAGCTCTCCAGGCACTTATTCGTTAGCATACAGATATCAGTATACCATGCTTTTTGATTTATCACTTGTACCTCAAACACAAAATACAGCCTAACCCTCTCCAGCTTAATTCTGCTGACACAAAACTCTTAATACAAGCATAGATAATTTTGGTGAGAGCCTCTCCCAAAAGTATAGACAAAACCCTCCACTAAAAAGCCTTATGACAAAGGACTGAATAAATAGGAAGATGAATTATTTAATACAACTCTGTTACTAGTTAAAAAAAAAAAAAAAAAGAAGCTTTCTGTTTCTCTGAGCACTTCAAAAGCTTTTCTAATGTAAAATTGTAAAATATTCACTAGGAAAGTGCAAACAAAGTAGGAATTATGCGTCAGTGTAAACAAAACACAACCACAGAATACAGAATTATTTTTTATTCTGAATTTCTGTATTCAAAAATTATAATAGTCACAAATGAAAAACATATTTGAGCCTTTCAGGAAATTTAAGGTACTGACCTCATAGTGCTTTTTTCTTATACTAGTACCAATATACCAACAAATAGGCAAAGACCCCTGTAAATCATGTTTCCCTTTAGCTGAGGGCTTAGGGGCAAGTTGAATAGAGTCCTCTGTCAGAATTCAAACAAAAAGGTAACGCATGGCAGTAGGTGGGGAATGAGGCCAAGGCACCTCTGCCAGGCATGATCCCCAGCAGCTCTGGCCAACATTGGGTGCAACCGCCTGTGCGCTGGAGAAGACAATCCAGCCCTCAGGGCTGCAAAGGCAGAACAGTTGGTATTATACAAACACATTTCTAATTGAAGAGCTTTCCACTCCAGCTGCTGTATCCTATTTTTTAAGTACATTTACAATGGCTGATGCAAGTATGCTGCCTCTGGGGCCAAGATTGCTGCAGTTCACAAGTTGTCAAGGACATTTCTTCATATATCAACTTGAACCCTTTCAAGAGGGATTTTAAGTCACCAAACAAATGCTTCTCACAAACACACATGACCATTATTTGTGCATAAGTTCTAGTAACCATAACATGTATGTGTTGACAGACCAGTGCGGTTCTAAGTTTTGTAAACACTCTAGAGGAAATTATAACTCAATTATGCATGCTTAAAAGTGCACTGTATGGAATCAACCTTGTAGCACAGGGCAAAAGGAACTGAAAGATCTGCATGGTCTCTTGACACACTCTTTCTGATTTCCACCATGTCTGTTCTCAGTTCTACATTACATTATTTTTTTTGCTGATTTCTGGCAGCAACTTCCAAAAACAATACACAAACCAGTTATGTCATTTTGGAGTACAATTTAACCAGACCTTGGCACATACACACGCATACACACAGACACATACATGTCTTTTCCTTCTTTTTAACATGCAACTGCTTCCAGCATATTCACATTCTCAGGGCTACCAAGCTTAGTTTGACTATTGGTTTTCGGAGGATCTGATGCCAGCCAGCCATGCATAATGGCCTCTTTGTCTGGCTGTCACATGAACAGTGTTGTGTTACAATTATTGTCACTCCAGGCTTAAACTGCAAGGCATGCTTTCACACAAAACATTCACTTTGGGGGCTCTTTTTGGCAGAGCCCTGTGATGAAGACTCTTTCGCTCCTGCAGTTAATCAGTTTAGCAATTCTGAAACTTTAAACATAAGGATTCAAAAGCTGTCATCCAAATCAACTGATTCTAAAACTTCTCTACGTAAAGAAAGGGGCAAATAACGTAAAATAACCATCAGCTAAATCATTATGCATGAATCAAAATCAAACTCAAGTGGTTAATAAGAAAACAGATGGCTATGGTACAAAAGGTCTGAATAAAGCCAACACTGAGTGAAAACATAGAAAAAAGTTCAATCTAGTTCACCTTTGCAGTATGTGATGTCATAAGGGTACCACCATGTTAGTGGGATTCCCCTAAAATCCAGCTTAGGAGAAGACAAGCACAGCATCACAGCTGCAAATTCCTCCCCTTTGTTCCACCAGCTAACAACCTCGTTGTTCCTGGCTGGGTCTATAATGCAAGGCAGATGCACCCTGCAGCCCTGATCTTTAGATATGAATTATGACCACGTCTTAACTGCATGTCACAATGAGACTGCAGCATATGGCTTCCTCGAGCACATGCTGGTTCCTCATGTGAAGCCCCCACACACGGTCTAAGCCAAAGCTGGGGAGCTCTGGGAGAGCTCCCAAAACCTGGGCTAGCACTGTGGCAGAGCTGCGGTGTGACTGCCGAGCTCAGCCAGTGGACAGCATCACCAGACATGCTGCAAACTATGGCTGAAGATCTCATCATGACTTTACCTAACCTCTTTTGATCAGCAAGTATTTTGTTCCAAATAACAGGCCAAGACAGGGAAAATTTTAAGTCAAAGCTATCTCCACCTTGAATATTTTTCTCCTGTACCTTAGAAAAATGCCTGCAAGATAAAAGTTATATCAAAATAGTTCTACAAGATAAATGAGTAACTTAGCAGGTGAAAATATTATTACTTGTTACGTAAATCCTTTAAATTTACTGAGCACCCGATCAGACTTTGTTACAACAAATGTCCTGAAAAGTAGATAAACAAGATTTCAGTGTAAGAGAAACTTCAAAAGATGCTGTGCACATGCTGAACTCATTGAGCCTAAACACGTCTTTGTTTCCATTAATACAAAATCTTCTCACAAGGCTAAGATTGAAATATGTTAAGAACTACATCCTCATGTCTTCACTGTCTCTTTGAAGCATTTTGTGCTGCATATATTTGTCTCATACTGTTGCTTATGGGATATAGTACTACTCACTTTGAAGAGAGCTTACGGGATCTAACCCTGAAGGAGATAAGTGCAACAAAACAAGAACTTACAGTATAGTGCTTGCAATGTATGCAAAACTTTAAAAAACAATGGCTTCTTTCCAAAAGATGTGGGAGTGTGCATGAAACAACAAACTACCAGCTTGTTTATTTGCTTCCTGCCCAGTTCATACTTCTTTCCTTTGCAGTCCCTTAAAGCAACATAACTGCTGCTAAACCCAGGTTTCATATTCTATCCTACTACTGCTCATAGATGTGTCAGTCGCCCTAAGCACACATTATTGCTCTCTTGTTCATGTTTCTTCTTTAGGTGCCTCGACCAGCCCTCGCTGCTCTCAGCATCCTGTCATTGTTTCAAGCATTTCCTCCTGGACCAGCACTGCCCTTGAAAGACACCACGAGGAAAGGTCAGGATCCCCCATCCTCATGTCTGGACACCTTCACCGACACCACAAAGCCCTGCTGGTTTTCTCTAGACCAGGCTGACAACTCCACCTTCTGCATCTCCATAAGCTCATGACTCCTCTGAGCCAGCACACAGTCTCAAGCTATTTTACTTACTGCCCCTTAGGACATCACATGAAATTCTCTACCACTAAAGCTGGAGTGCTCTCGTCTCTTCTGAAAACCTTCTCGGTATCTGTGGGACACCATCCTTTTAGCTATTTAGGCTAGTATCTGGTGAATCATCTTTGACATAGTTTTCTCTCTAAATACTCCTATGTTTTGAATTCAAATTTCCTGGATGTTTCCTGCAAATGTCCAAATTATAACTTTCTATCCACACACAAAACTCTCGTACAGTCTGACACCTATCTGACCATTGAAGCTTCTTTTTGGTGGATTGGAAATTTGATCAATACGTCTTCATATACCTTCAGAAGACTAATACAAAGAATGTTTCCCCATTTCTATGTGACATGTCAGCTATTTCACTGAAACACTTCCTCAATTGCTTCCTGTTTTCACAACTCATGCTTTTCATGGCCTCTTCCCATACCCATCATTTCTTGTATCTAACAATATGCTGACCCCTTTTTTGGAAGGGCCATGGCACCAGCCCTCACTGGAAATATACTAGTTTTGCAGGGAAATAGGTTTGTGCCATCATCTGTTTAAAGACCCCCTCTTATGAGGAACTGTTAGTAGCTGAAAAAACTTATATTAAACTCTTTAAACATTTTCATGATTTTTCTAAACAATACTATGACTGTGGCTTGACAGCTGTTTTCATGATTTCATTGTCCTTCATTTTTTTTCTATTGTCTTTTGTCTTAGATTTTAGACTACAAAAGGCAAGATCATTTTTGCTTTTGTTTTTGTGCTGTTATACAGCTCCTGTTACTAGAGCCACACAACCTACAGCTGTTAGCAGTGCTAGTATTTCTACTTTAAATATAAGATACTTTTATAGTAAGTCTTTGTATTCAAGTAACTTTGCAAATGTTAACTTGCATCTCTTCAACTAAAATAATTTGGTAGCAGTGTTAGAAGCAGTGTTCTTTTACAGCTGCAGAAAAAAAAAATCAACATCTTTTCTGAGGTCACACAGCAAGTCAATTTCAAAGTTAAATTTATGAGTTTTGATTCCCAATCTATATTCTTTCATTGTCTGGCATATTGAAAGGGCTCAGAATTAGTACCTCATTGCTGACTGTGGTCTAATTTCTCTGACATTCAGATACAAAACACAGATAAAACACTAAGAGCTGGCTGTCTACATTTTAATATAAACCTAATGTGTACATCCAAAGGAATGAACCACAAATCCTTACACAAGCAAAACATCAATTAAAATCCAGACAGTTTGAATGGGTTAATTAACAAGAATGCTGACACAATCAATAAAGCTATTCTAGTAAAGCCAATCCTTGCCCAGAATACTCCTCCTACTTTTCTGACAGATGGCTTTAGATCAGACATTACTCTTTTCATAAGAAAAACATTTGGAATATCCAGAAACAGAATCTAATCATAGATGAAAAAATAATGCAATGATGTCTAAGTTCATGATATATTGATTCTAGTGCATGTTTCAAATCTTTCAAGAGAAATATGAGTACCAATTACTCGGAAACCAATCTCTTAATATTAAAAATTAGAATCAAATTCTATTGCTGACAGTAAGTCAGTAACATAACTACTGTATAGCGAAATCTGGTGCCACTGGCATCATTCATCAAGCAAGGCACCACCTAACAGGAACATGGGTGTAAGAACCTTGACCGTAATTCCACTGCTCTGTTCCACCCCACACCTAAGGAAAGGTTCACTGTAGTTTTTTATTGCTATATTCTGTATTCCTTAAAATGAACAAACTGGATCACATCCATGTTACAGCATTCTCCACAGAAGAATTAACCTACCCTAATTTTGACTAAAATTGTAGCACAAGTGAAGAGAATCTTTTTTTTTCCTTCCTCAAAAGCCACTTACTTTCCCTAATGAGAAGAAGTGAAAATGCCTAGACAACAAAAAGGTATGTACAGACATGGTGCAAAACTCCTGCCAAGTAATCTGAATATAAATTCAATGGACACTTACCAGCTGCAGTCAAAAGCCCACTCCAAACTCTGTTAGATGTTAATCAAACTTAAGTATGTTAATGCGTGGTTCCTGTGCTCTTTGCACAGCTGAGCTAACTGCTTTTGTTAAAGTGCCTTTGCTTCCCTGGGTGTACACCCCCATTTAGTAGAACATCCTTTTGTGGAAAACATGGTTATGAAAGCCACTAATGGACCACTCACAAGGCCAGAACTGTCACCCCTGGGCTCCTTCATCCTCCACCTTCTGGCCTCCCTGGACACCCGCCACCTGAGGACACAAGTCCATGCTTACAGTCGTGTTTGATGTGTAGGCATTAGCTATGCATATTTCAGCTACAGCAGCTAAACAGCAAAATTAATGGTATACAAAGGGGGTGCAAAATCACGTCACAGAGGCAAAGGCATCACTATTTCTGTCTACTGATGCTGCCTATGGAGGGTTGAAACTGGCATACACAGTCCTGCCCCAAAGAACAGTGCAAGTATGATAGGTGATTTCCAGGAAAATTAAATAGACACAACCAACTCACTTCCCATAGGTCACTGAGCAGCCAGAAGTTGTGATTATTTTTTTTTTTCAAGATATGGATTTGAACCAGTGAGGAAGAAACAGAAAATTCACTGCCAATCCTGGGAGCTGCTCAGCTTCCACCAGAGATTTCTTTAAATCTGTAACACTAACAAATTCAGCATCCAAAGAACTCAAATGCAAAATCGTGCTGTCTCCAAAGCATTGTTAACAATCAATGTTAGCATGATGCAACTGATCTACCTCTTGTGGGAGTGATCTGCATTTAAATTTGATCGTATGACAACGGCACATGGTGATTGCAGTTGACTTTGTAAGAAAAGTGAAATACATTTTACTAGATTAAGTCTGATGTTCTCAAGCTGTGCAGCCACATGAGTTGTATGAACAACTAAGAACTTGGACCTAAATTACACTGTTTGTCCAGCTTATTAAAAAGTCCAGACCACACCTGCTCAGCTGGCATTTCTGACTCGAGATCGGGGAATCACAGAATATCCTGAGTTGGAAGGAACCCGTAAGGGTCCTCAAGTCCAACTCCTATGGAAATGGAGATGGAAGACAAAAGCAGGCTTTCTAACACCATTTTATTTGCAGGTCCACAGAGTAGCAACCAATAGAGATAATTTGCCCACCCAGCCTGTTTTTCCCTAAATTCTGTCTCCAGAGTTGCATGCCCCTCCTTCACTTCAAAAAGAACACACATAGCTAATTATGTATGCTTTTCTCTCGTTATTGTGTTATTGGGCACAAATGTCATTTAGGGGTGTCGACAGGGAAGCTGAAGCCTGAAGCCAGCTTTCAGTTTCAGTCTCACAACAGACATGCTGGTCAGTCAAAGCATCTAAGAGTTTTCCGCGTGGGTCTGTAGCTTATCTGCTGGGAAAAAGATGTCCCTCTCCAGACCTTTTTTTTTGCTTCCAAGCCAGTGGATAAAAACATTTTTCCTACATTTAGTCATTATGTTAATCTGCTGCTGCTAAATCTCAGTTACAAACCTGAGAAAGTACAACATCAGACACCTTCAGTAGTGATGGCGTATTACAAGTTGAGGTTTTAAACTCTCTCTCTAATCAAAAGTTGGGTACCCAAGGAAAATGTCAGAGCTCATTTAGAGATACTAGAATTGCACATCTGCTTTGACTACATGAAAACACTCAGAGATTGGCAGCAACACTTAAGTAATTCATAAGATTACAAATAAAACGGCATTCCCAGCTCATTCTAGGAAAAGCAGCTGTTTTGGGGTGTTTCGTTTTTCCTAACTGATTTGTACCTACATTTCCAGTTTGAACCTCCTTCTTGGCTGAAACAAAAAATAGGAAATATTTACACTTCTGCGACTGCAGCCAAAACAGAATATGTACGGGATACCACACAGGTGCGAATTTTTCTAGGCAGCCTCTGCAGAAAGACGTCCGCTGGAACGAAGTCAAGCTATTAAGCAGATGTGCATTTCCATGTGCAGGTCATGCTTATTTACATACGCACACAAACATCCCTCTCCCTCCCTGTACGCCCTACTTCCAGTCTCTGTTCAGGACTGCCGAAAGCTTTCCACGACAACGATGGTGACCTTTAAAAAAATATATAAAACCGCTCAAACCAGCGCGCCCGAAGCCGGCGGACGGGGGTGAGCTTCTCGCTGCCTCCTACCCCGCAGAGTGGGCTCGGGGGACAGCAGCGACAGCCCCAGACCCGGAGCCCCGCCACGAGCCGGACCCCCAAAAATTTCAGTGGCACGGGGCGAGATGCGCACGGAGCCGCTGCCAGCTGCTCCGCAAGGACGAGGAGGACACCGATGGTCACCGCAGGACCCCTCAGCCCCCCTCCGCACCCCTCCGTCCCGCAGCCCCCCTGTGCCCACCTGCCCCGTCCGACCGGGCGCTGGCTGCCGCCGCCGGGTCCCCGCCGCCGCTGCGCCGGGCGAGGGGCGGTCGGTGTGTGCGGCGGGGCCGGCGAGGCGCTGCCCCTCCTTCCCTCCCTCCTCTCCCTCCCTCCTTCTCTCCTTCTCTCCCTCCCTCCGCCCGCCCCAACGCCGGCCCGGCCCAGCGCCCCCCCCCCGCCCCCGGCCCCATCGCCCCGTCGGACGGACGGGCAGACGGACGGTCACTCAGCCGCTGTAGGGGATGGTGGTGCCCCCCGCGGCTCGGGGTGCTGCCAAACCCGCACCACCTCCCCAAATAATCCCCGTGCAGTCCCTTTCGGGCGGCCTGAAAATTACCCGGGGAGGCTGTTTGGTAAAGCTGGGTGGATTTTAGCGCTCGAGGGGCGAAGCCCTCCCCAGACAGACAGACGTCCCGTGTCCCCCGCCTCGGCACCGCTTGGGTGGGGAAGGACATCACGGCTTTTCCGCTGCCGTATATTCAAAGGAAATTAAGTGGGGAGAGGTCTGGGGTTGTTTCCCACACGTTTCAGGTGAATCGGACGTGGAAGGAAAATGTTTCGCGAAGCTGAGCAAGCACTGCCTGTGTCTTTTTGCAGAAGAGAGCCCCAGAAGGACTGACAAACGCAATCCTATCCCCTAAAACTCCGCTTAACACAGCTTCTGCAGCGTTGGTTGATACGCTTTAAATACAAAAAAGCAACCATAAATACCCAGGACAGTAAGCAACTTGCCAAATTGGCTGTTGCAAGGGGAAACCCTTTGCTCAGGGCAAACTGAGCGCGGCTGGAGGTCCGGGCTCTGCTGTTCCCGCACGGGAAGCTGTGCCACGGCAGCATCGCCGGCTTCCCGGCAGAGCGGGTGGGTTTCAGCCCGAGGACCTCTGCCGGGTGCGGCGGGGAGCAGTGACACCTGCCGGGACGGGTCGCCTCCGCCCTCCCTCGGGCACAGCGCGGAGCTGCAGCGGCTCTGCGGGCGCCTGGAGACCCGGCAGGTGAAGGTCCGCGGGTCTGATTCCACCTCAGCTCGCAGGAATCAAAATTAAAAAGGAAAATCGATGACCCGAACGCTCTTTTTACGTGCACTCCTATTCCCTGTGTCTAACCCTGTTAGAACTAAGGGCAGTTTTCATAGGATCTCAGAATGGTTTGAAGGGTTGAAGATCATCTAATGCCAACCCGCCTGCCATGGGAACAAACCCCACTAGAAGGTGCTCAGATCTCAAGTCTAAGTGATTAAAAAAAAAATTAACATTAAGATGACAAATATTAAAAAATAAAAATAAAAAAGTTTATTTCCAAGTTGAAACAGATTAAAAGTCCTGATTAGACTTTTTAAGACAAGCCAGAACAAAGTGGGATTTGTCTGCAAAAGGAGCTTGTCTACCCAAGTGAAAAAGATCACTATTCTCTTTTCTGAGGTTGTTGCTTAAATTCACCTTCATTGCCCTTCGTGGGAGAATGTATCAGTTTGTTTGTTCTCAATATGTGTGCCTAAAAACTTAGCAGTGTTTTAAAACACAACAGTCATTCCAAATAATGGTAAATTTGTAATTGAGTTACAAATCACTGCTCCTCCACTTTTGGTGTCAGAAAGGGATATTTGTATATATTCATTCTCAGATCCTAGTCAACATATCAAACAAAGTTATGCCAGTGCTGTGCTACTCCTTGACATCTCTTATAAATTGGAGGACATCTTCTCTGTTTCTCTTAATCATTTGTTCAAATATAACGTATGCATATGCACATGAAATAGTGAGAAAAGTGCTTTATATTCCTCATCCTTTTTTGCAGTGAGAACCACATTCTTCTGTGAGTTGTATCATTTTCTTTAAGGGAAATTGCAGAAAGAACTGTGCTGTAAGAATATGGCCCTAAGTGCCCATTTGAAGACAACTTCCTCTTTAGCACAGTTGTCATGGAAATGCACACACCAAGTTGAAAATTAACAAACTTAGCAACAAGTGATGCAGAGATCTTTTACTGGAAAACTGCATCTTCTTTGAGAAGTTCCTCTCTCTCTCTCTCTCTCTCACTCTCTCTTTCTTTGTATCGCTTCCAACTGAAATCTTCAGAAAGTCTACATCTTACTATCAGGTTAAGAATCAGTGTCCATTTTAGAGGTCTGTGACATGTACAGATTAGGGACAGAGACAGCATTATTTGCTTTAGAAGCTAGTTCCCACTTCTCAGTCTTAAAGCCTACACTGTTTTATGGTTATTTAGAATATTATTCTCAGTAATTGCAAGTGTAGAACAATATCGTGTTTTCATTTCAGCCATCCTAATCTGACCTCCTTAATCAGACAAAGTTTGTAACACTGTTCAGGGGATATGCTCAAACTCATTTGACAGTTCATGTGTTGCTTTAAAAATTATGTACCTGTAGAAGATCAAACATTATAAGAAAATACAGTCATCACTGAAAGTTAAACATCGGGTTAAGCTAGTCATCATTGCAAAGGGAAATTCAACTTAGCTATGGTAAGACACTACTCTTGGGATGTGGTGAATCGGCCTCTAAAGGTGTTTGTCTATCACTGCTGACTAAACACGACCTAGATTGGATGTTTAGCTTTCAGACAGTGAAAGGTGGTGTGAGATGAAAACCACTCAATGCTGCATGCTCGGGGATGTTCTAGGCAGTGCATCCAGATTGCCAGCCAGAAGCTCATGGTGAGCTGCAGTCTTTTGCTGTAGAAGCAATGAAGATGTAATTCCTGTTCTGAATTGTAGAAGAAAGCTATATATCTTGAATACTGCTAGATGATAAAAATGCCTGACTTGTTAATGAGAGCTAAACAGTATTAATAATTCTGAGGATTAGACAAAGAATGAGACTTCTCGTGTCTACACTCTCCTGGTATCAGTAATGTCCTTCAGTTCAACCAACAAGGCTGTTTCAAAACATTCCAGGTGGAGTGTCCATATGTGGTCCACATTAATTTCTACGTAAGTGTGATTATTTCTCCACAGATGTACCTCTTGAAAATAGCCATTCTCACTCTTTGACTGCCCAGAAAAAATAAATTGTATGATGGTGTCTGTGATACTTTTTTTTTCCTTTTTTTTTTTTTTTTTAGTATGAAAAACTTTTAATTTATTTTGTGGAACGTCTGGATTCTAGATAGCAATTAGAAATCACAGGGGGATTGTCATTGGCCATACCAATATCTCAAAGCCTTTGAGCACACTCATAATGTAACACAACACGCCTAAGAGACACTGGGTAGTAGTAAAGCAGCAACAGGAAGAGTAGAGATCCAGAAGAGGAAAGGTGCTGAACACTGTGTACTGAGAAAAAGAATTACATAGGCATAAAATATGCATGTATAAATACAGCACAAGAAGTGTTATCTACAAATACACCTACCCAATATTTTCTAGACTGGGACCACTTCTATTTATCACCAATAATTTATCAACCAAAATTATTTGATCTGAAAATAATTGCACGTGGAAATAAATAACTTGACTGACTCAACAGCAACACAGCAACATGTTTCATTAGAACACAAAACCTGCAATCACAGTCCAGATTGTGTCTATAATTTCACACTATCATGATTTCAAGTTGACGTATTCTTTCTCAGAAAATGAGGTACAAAGAAGAGAAATGGTGTGACTCGCAGTCCAAAGTGTTTTTCTCATCCCGTAACCTCAATGGCCCAGGAAAGCAGAGTAATGCTGCTGCCTTCCCTGAGTGGTTCATTTATACTCTGTTTTTTCGTGATAGGGGAAGTGTTACTTTTTTAGAAACTGTAAAAACAGTCAAGAGAAAAAGTGAAAGAAGGGGGTCACTGAGATCAGTCTGTCTCCTCCTATTTGTGCTTTGGCCTTCAGAAGTAAAAGTTGAAATGATCATCAGCTGGCCATAAACTTGAATGTTAGAGGCTGTGGGGAATGGTGATGGGAAAACAAGAGAACAAAAGTAAAGAAAGCAAGGAAATGAGTGTGGAAAAATAGAAAGATAGCAAGGATAAAAAGGCAAAGCAATAAGTTGAACAAGGAAGGAGAAAGGAGTAAGAAAAAATATACAGAAGAGAACATGCAAGAATGTTTTTTGAATTGTCAGGGTCTTTAAATCCATGCTGCATTTCAAGACAAACAATATTTTTTTACCATTCCTTATCATTTTACAGCATTGTATTGTATTGTATAGTATTGTGGGCCTATTTCTGGGCATGAGTAGCAGAGGTAATCCTTCTGTGGCATGTGACATTGAAATAGAATGGAACAGTTAAAAAATCAATGATGATTTTTTAACATAATATTCTAATCAACAATTCTTTCTTTTAACAAAGCTCTCAATTTCTTTTTGTTGTAGACTTGGGGATGTATCATTACAGGTTTTCAAATGAATCTGTAAGATAAAAAATGTCAAAAACTTAAGTGTAATAATGGAACTGTCTACTATTTGAAGACACAGGCCAAAAAATAAAGACTTTCATTGTTGGAATTCCTAAGTTTTCTGCTGTGTAAGAAATAATAGACATTCTATGTTTAACTTCAAAACCAGATTTTATTCATTTTACATTGGTCACCTTGGCTACACCCAAGGACACTGGCAGGTAAAAAAAAAAATAAATATATAGTACTGCCAGCAGACAACTACTTAACATTCCAAGCCCAATGAAACATGTACAGCAGACACAAGCAGTCTTGTACAATCATCCCAACAAAACAAAATAAACAGAAATAAGATATAACTTACAGTATTGGCTTTTTGGAGGTGTTTTCTATATACAGAAAAATTATCTTTACATTGCAATGATCCTCCTTAGAAAAATAATAATGTTGCCATGCTGTGTTATTAAGGTAATGTAATAGGAAAATCCAGGACTGCTTATCCTACTGCCAGTAAAATGACAAACAGAAGTAACTTAAGTAGAGTTCTTAAAAATATTTCTTCACTCTTTTATAACACTGCTTATCAAAAACCTCTCAGCTTCTTGCAAGCATTAATTCAGATAATCTTGAGATTCTTATATATCTCACACACATTAGTAAACAGAGGCTCAGACTGGCTGACTGATAGAGCTTAAAACAGACCAAATATGTATCATAGAATCACAGAATAGCTTGGGTTGGAAGGGACCTTAAAGATCATCTGACTCCAAGCCCTCTGCCATAGGCAGGGATGCCACCCACTAGATCAGGTTGGCCAAGGCCCCATCCAACCTCACCTTGAACACTTCAGGAATGGGGCATCCACAGCTTCTTTGGGCAACTTGTGCAAGTGCCTCACCACCTTTACAGTGAAGAATTTCCTCCTAGTGTCTAGTCTAAATCTTCCCTCTTTTAGTTTAAGACCATTCCCCCTTCTCCTATCATTATCTACACAAGTAAACAGTCCCGTCTTTTTTATAAGACCTCTTTAAGTATTGAAAGGCTGCAATGAAGTCTCCCTGGAACCTTCTCTTCTCCAGGCTGAACATCCCCACCTCTCTCAGCCTTTCTTCATAGGAGAGGTGCTCCAGCCCTCTGATAATCTTTGTAGTCCTCCTCTGGACTCACTCTATCAGACCAATGTCCTTCTTGTGCTGGGGGCCCCAGACCTGAACGCAGCACTCCAGGTGGGGCCTCACAAGGACAGAGCAGAGGGGGACCTTCGTCGACCTGCTGGTCACACCTATTTTGGTACAGCCCAGGATGCAGTTGGCCTTCTGGGCTGCAAGCACGCATGGCTGGCTCAGGTTGAGCGTTTCATCCACCAGAACCCCCAAGTCCTTCTCCACAGGGCTGCTCTCAATGAGTTCTTCTCCCAGTCTGTGCTCTTGTCTGGCGTTGCCATGATCCATGTGCAGCACCTTGCACTTGGCCTTGTTGAACCTCATGCAGTTCACATGGGCCAACTTCTCCAGCCTGTCCAGGTTCTTTTGGACGGCATCTCTTCCTTCTTTGGTATCAACTGCACCACTCAGTTTGGTGTCTTTTGCAAATTTGCTGAGGGTGTGCTCAATCCCATGGTCTATGTCATTGATGAAGATACTGAAAAGAAACAGGCCCAAGACAGACCGCTGAGGGACACTGCTTGTTACCGGTCTCCACCTGGACGTAGAACAATTGACCACTACCCTCTGGGTGCGGCCATTGAGTCAATTCCTTATCCACCAAATAGTCCACTCTTCAATTCCGTCTCTCTCCAATTTGGAGATCAGGATGTCATGTGGGACCATGTTGAAGACCTTACAGAAGTCCAGGTAGATGACATCAGTCACTCTTCCCTTGTTGGCTGATGCAGTGACTCCGTCGTAGAAGGCCACCAGATTGGTCAGGCATGATTTACCCTTGGTGAAGCCGTGCTGGCTGTCCTCCTTGTCCTGCATGTGCCTTAACATTGCCTCCAGGAGGATTTGTTCCATGATCTTGCCAGGCACAGAGCTGAGTCTCACTGGTCTGTAGTTCCCCTTGTCTTCTTTTCTACCCTTTTTAAAAATGAGAATGATGTTTCCCTTTTTCCAGTCACCAGGAACTTCACCTGACTGCCCAGACCTTTCAAATAGGATGGAGAGAGGCTTGGCAACTATATCAGCCAGTTCCATCGGGA
Organism: Anser brachyrhynchus; assembly: GCF_964034855.1. Lineage (NCBI taxonomy): Eukaryota > Metazoa > Chordata > Aves > Anseriformes > Anatidae > Anser > Anser brachyrhynchus. Next base: position 45,267,814 of record NC_137697.1, read on the forward strand.
CCCTGGGATGCATGTCATCAGACACATTCTCTGTCTTCATTTGCCAGAGGCACTACACTCTCCCTAGTCTTTCTTTTGTGGTCAATGTACCTGTAGAACCCCTTCTTGTTATTCTTTGCATCCCTTGCCAAGTTTATTTCTGTCAGTGCCTCAGCTTCTCTGATCCAATCCCTGCACATCAAGACAGCATTTTTGTATTCTTCCCAGGGCACAATGGCCTTGTTTCCACCATCTGTGACTTTTCTTCTTTTACCTAAGTTTGACCAGCAGATCCTTATTCAACTATGCTGGTTTTCTACCTTCCCTGCTTGATTTATCACATATGGGAATAGAGATCTCTTACACTCCAAAGAAAATATACTTAAAGAGTTGCCAGCTCTGATCAGACCCTCTGTCCCTGAGGAACGTGTCCCATGGGATCTCATCCACTAATTCTTTGAACAGCTGTCAGTTGGCTCTTCTGAAGTTCAGGGTCCTGACTTTGCTCTTAGCCAGGTCCACATCCATCGAGATCACAAACTCAGCCAGGGTGTGGTCATTGCAGCCTAGGCTTCCTCCAATCTTAACATCTCTAATGAGTGTGAATGCCTTGAATCCTGATTCCCTATTTGCTAATACCGTATCAGACCTCTACACTGCTACAAATATACTTCCCCACACACAACCCCACACCACCACCAAAACTTGGAATTAGTTATTTTATTTTGCTCTGAAACCTCAGAATGAAATTCATTGCCTTGTGTGCTTCTCAGTAAATCTCAGACTTTACTCACTGGTAAAAAGAGCAGCTGTAACAGCATCTTCAGTCTTACAGACAGAGATAGAGATACATTCTATTTAAAAAACACTCCAGCAACGTAATAGCAATACATTTTCTTTTTTAAGATAAGATTTTGCTCTGTAACATTCCAGTATACAGAAATGATAATGCCCAAGGGCGGTACTATACTCCAATCAGAGGTGACACCAGTCAAGGAGACTTCTACTTTGCCCTCCCCCTCCCCTTCCCCATGGAATGCTCTGCCCAAGTGTGCCCCCATATCTTCTCACTGTCTCTCTGCTATTGACTAACTGGAAGAAGATAAATGAGCAGTTCAGATCACACAATACAATACAAATTTTCTGCTAGTTTACAACAGCTCATAGTAGTGCACAGAGGCTGGTGGCAGAAGCCAGAAAGGGGTTTCTTCATACTGCTCCAGAATATGGTCAAGCCTAGCACAGACAACAAACAAAGATATATATTTCAATATGATATTGCATTTATCTCCTCTAAGTGGTACGCAGTGATAGAAAGAATAATCTGAACAGGTCATCTAACAGCTAAGCATCACCTCAGTTAACAATGCTACAGGTGTTCTTTTATCTTTAGAAAAAATATTTAATGTTTCTGTTCCTTTTATTTGTCTCAGACCAAAATCACATATTTCCACTTAAAAATCAAACAGCGTATTTAAAGAATATCTATGTGCAGTAAACTTTCTCTTTTCTAAATGATGCTACTGTTCCAAAGCATTCACATTAGTGAAGTACACTTCTGTTGCAGGGCAACAGAGCTACAACCTTTCCCAAAAGAGTCTTTGTACCAATGCTTATACTTGTACAAAAACTATTTATAATGCAAGGTTGGGGGGGGGGGAGGGGGAAGGGAGTGGGAGGGAGTAAGAAAAGTTGCCAGAACTTCAGGCTGATTGGTTATCTAGTCTCTGAAATCTTTTTAATGCAAAAGTATGAGTTCAGTTTAATTCAAGTTCAGTATTCCCACATAAGATGTTAAAAGATATGTATTCATTTTCAGAAGAGGAGCATCTTTTAATTTCACTGATTTTTTATGTTTCTGTGCTAGACTGTAGACCAATTTCTGATGTGTGAAACAGTCAAGGCAATAGAAGGAAGCTATTTCCAGCTTATGCAGCCAAGCTAGTAATGTCTGTTGGAGCAATAAAGCCATGAATAGCACACAATCACTGACATAATCAATCAGATATGCTTTACCACGTTTATACCCATTGTTGGAAGTAAACCTATTGTCTCCTTCATTTAATAACTGGTGATGCTTGTAGAATTACAGAAATCACAATCTATAAGGTCCAAAAGTTCAGTAGAGTTTGCTTTAAGGTCAAGTGCATTGATAAGACCTTCTGTGAACTTCCTCTTCCCTGGGATAAAAAGTCCCTGCTGCATCAGCCTTTCCTTACAGGAGAAACACTCCAGTCCCTTCATCATCTTGGTGGCCTTACCTTGGACTCTTTCCAGTTTGGTCAGGTCTCTCTTGTACTGGGAGGTCCAGAACTGAAAACAATACTCCAGGTGTGGCCTCATCAATTCTGAATAGAAGGATCACCCCTCTTGATCTACTGGCGAAACTTTGCCTCATACAGCCAAAAATACCATTAGCATTCTTAGCAGCACATTGCTGGTTCATGTTCAACTTTGTGTCTAGCAGGACCTCCAAGTCATTTTCTGCCAAGCTGATTTTCATGTGGGTGGCCCCCAGCATCTCCTCATGCCTGGGGCTGTTCCTCACCACATGCAGGGCTGAAAATCATAGAATCATTAAGGTTGGAAAAGACCTCTAGATCATGTGGTACAACCACGCCTCTACCACCAATATCACCCAATAAATCATGTCTCTGTACCACATCCACCCGTCCTTAAACACCTCCAGGGACAGTGACTCCACCACTTTCCTGGGTAACCCAACCCAAGGCCTGACTACTCTACGGGAGAAGAAATATCTCCTAATTTCCATCCTGAAACTCCGCTGGCTATTCCCTCTAGTCCTATCACCAGTTACCTGTGAGAAGAGGCCAACCCCCAGCTCCCCACACCTTCCTTTCAGGTAGCTGTAGAGAGCAATGAGGTCTCCCCTGAGCTTCCTCTTCTCCAGACTAAACAACCGCAGTTCCCTCTGCCCCTCCTCATAGGACTTGTGTTCCAGGACTTTCACAAGCTTCATAGCCTTTCTCTGGACATGTTCCAGGGCCTCAATGTCTTTCTTGTACTGAGGGGCCCAAAACTGAGAACAGTACACGAGGTGCAGACTCACCAGAGCAGAGTACAGGGGGATGATCACCTCACTAGCCCTGCTGGCTACACTATTCCTGATAAAAGCCAGGATGCCGCTGGCCTTCTTGGCCACCTGGCCACACTGCTGGCTCATGTTCAGGTGAGCGTCAATCAACACCCTGAAATCCTTTTCCTTTGCACAGCTTTCCAGCCACTCTGTCCCAAGCCTGTAGTGTTGCATAGCCTTGTTGGCTGAAGTGCAGGACCTGGCACTTAGCTGTGCTGAACCTCATCCCACTGGCCTCTGCCCACCAATCCAACCTGTCCAGGTCCCTCTGCAGGGCCTTCCTACCCCTCGGCAGATCGACACTTTCCCCCAACTCGGTGTCATCTGCAAACTTACTGAGGAAGCACTCAATTCCCTCATCCAAATCATCAATAAAGGTATTAAACAGGATGGGCCCCAGCACTGACCCCTGGGGAACACCACTGGTGACCAGTCTCCAGCTGGATCTCCATTCACCACCACTCGCTGGGCCCAGACGTCAAGCCAGTTTTTAACCCAGCAAAGAGTGTATCTGTCCAAGCCACGGGCTGCCAGCTTCTCCACTAGAATACTGTGGGAAACCATATCAAAGGCTTTGCTGAAATCTAGGTAGACTATGTCAACAGCCTTTCCCTCATGCACTAGGCAGGTCACCCCGTCATAAGAGGAGGTGAGGTTGTTCAGGCAGGACTTGACTTTCATGATCCCATGCTGACTGGGCCTGATTCTCCAGTTGTTTTGCACATGCTGTACGATTGCCTTCAAGACAACCTGTTCCATCACCTTTCCTGGCACCGAGGTCAGGCTGACAGGCCTGTAGTTCCCCAGGTCCTCCTTACGACGCTTCTTAGAGATGGGCATCACATTAGCAAGCCTCAAGTCATCTGGGACTTCTGCGGATGAAAATGACGGCTGAGAGATGCTGGAAAGCGGCTCAGCAATCACATCCACTGGCTCCCTCAGCACCCTCGGGTGGATCCCATCTGGCCCCATGGGCTTGTGACAGTCCAGGTGGAGCTGCAGGTCTCCAACTCTTCCCACCAGAACTGTGAGAGGTTTCTTCTGCTCCCCAACCCAGACTTCCATCTTGGGAGGCTGAGTACCCCAAGGACAAGTGGTCTGACTAGGAAAGACATACGTAAAGAAGGCATTAAGAACCTCAGCCTTTTCCTTATCCTCAGTAGTCATGTTTCCCCCTGAGTCCAATAAAGGATGGAGATTCTCCTTGGCCCTCCTCATACTGTTAATATACCTGGAAAAACATTTTTTGTTATCATTTACCATAGTGGCCAGGTTGAGCTCATGTTTGACTGTAGCCTTTCTGATTTTCTCTCTGCATATGCTAGCAAATTCCTTGTACTCTCCCCGAGTGGCCTGTCCCTTCTTCCACTGGATATAGACTCTCTTTCTCCCGGAGACTCAGCAAAAGTTCCCTGTTCAGCCACACCAGTCTTCTTCCCTGCCAGATCATCATAAGGATTGAGATGGGGCAGCGTAGAGATGTGCCCCGCCGTGGGACCCGTGGGCTGCAGGGGGACAGCCTGCTCCACCAGGGGCCTCTCCACAGGCCGCAGGGGAACTGCTGCTGCGTGCCTGGAGCACCTCCTCCCCTCCTTCTGCACTGTCCTGGGGGATTGCAGTGCTGCTTCTCACTCCTCACTCTACCACTTGCTGTTGTGCAGTAGATTTGTTTTGTTTTGTTTTCTTTTGTTTGTTTGCTTGCTTGCTTTTTCCTTTTCTTAAATCTGCTCTCAGAAAGGCGCAAAAGACATCGCTTACTGGCTCGGTTCTGGGCAGCAGTGGGTCCCTTTGGATCTGGCTGAAACTGGCCCTAATCTAACATGGGGCAGCTGCTGGACTCTTCTTACAGAGGGCACAATTGCAGTCCTCCGCTACCAAAACCTTGCCACATAAACCCACTACACCTCGACTGGCTAGGTGCCTGATAGACCTCAGGATACGGATGGCCCTCCTGGCTGCCAAGGCACACTGCTGGCTCATGTTTGGCTCGCTGCTGACCAGAGCTCCCGATCACTTTCTGCAGGGCTGATCTCCAGCATCTCATCCCCCAGGCTGTACGTATAGCCAGGGCTGCCCCTTCCCAGGTGCAGAATCGGGCACTTGTTAAACTTCAGATTGTTGGTGACTGCCCAGCTCTCCAACCTGTCTAGGTCTCTCTTCAGGGCCTCAGCACCCTCGGTGGAGTCAACAGTTCCACCCAATTTCGTATCGTCTGTATTGGTATCCCAGTTTGGTATGGGATATCCCTCTTGCCAATTTGGGTCAGCTGTCCTTGCCCACTGCTCTTGCAGAGCCTCTTTGTCCTCTGCAGAGCACCGTGGGGCTTCTCTGCCTGCTCTTGCATAGCCTCTATACCACCATTTGTCCCTCGTGGGGCCTGGACCAGAGCTTTCTGGGTGCATTTTGATCCAGAGCAGAAGGAGCTGAGCCCTTTAACCTTGCAGGGGACCTTTTCCCTTTCTTAAGCACCATGGGGCCTGGTGCTATTGACTCATCAGCTTCTTGGTAGTGAGTTGAGCGCCTCTGAGTTGGGTGGCTTGCTCAAGCTGGACCTCTTTCTGCTCACTCATATCCCACCACTGCTGGTACCATGGCTTTTTATGTTGCCCTTTCCCTAAATCAAGCACGACAGCACCTGGCCCTCTGCTCCTACAGGGCTCGAAAGCCCTGCTCTGAACCCCACAGAGAGGGGACGTGTGCTCGCGCAGGGGCTCTGGGCCTTCTGCATCTGTACGGCCTCTGCGTCTTGCTTTGGCTGCAATGAGCTCATTTGGAAACCCTGTCTCCATTTCACACTGGCGACGCTTTCCCTCCCTGGACATCCGCATGTGTACTCAGAAAATGTCTGAGTATTTGTAACAACACACTTGGTGTCCCTGTCCCTACCCTCGCTGCTTTCTCCCCCTTTTCCTCCTGATACTCCCACCGCTTCCTCGTGTGTCCGCTGGACCCGAAGGCCAATGGGTTCAGACAGGTGGGAGAAGGGTACGTCGATGCAGCCCTTTGCAGGGCCAGCTGGGGTGTTGGCGCTGGCGTGCTTTTTCCCCACGTACAAGGCACTATTGAGTTGCTTCCCCAAAAACACCTGCTACCCATTTCCAGGCCTGCACATCTGCAGCTACGCTGTGTCCGGCCAAGGCAGGAACCCCAAGAAGTTCAACGAGGTGAAGGGCAAAGTCCTGCACCTGAGCAGGAACGACCCCAGGAAGCAGCACTTGCTGGGAGCTGTCCAGCTGGGGATAAGTGCTTTGCTGGGAAGGGGCTGGGGTCCTGCTGGACACCACCTTGGAACCATAGAATCACAGAATGGTTTGGGTTGGAAGGGACCCTCACGACCATCCAGTCACACCGCCCCTCCCACCATGCCCCGCCATGGGCATGAACAGTTTCCACTATGTCAGGAGGCCCAAAGCTCCATCCAACCTGGTCTTGTCCGCTTCCAGGGAAGGGGAATCCACAGCTTCTCTGAGCAACCCATGGCAGTGCTTCACCACCCTCTGAGCAAAGAATTTCTTCCTCAAGTCTGATCTAAATCTACCCCCTTTTAGCGTAGAACCGTCACCCCTTCTCCTATCACTGCCCTCCCTTGTAAAGCGTTTACCCCTCCAAAAAAATAAACAAATAAAACCCTCAGCAACCGGCACCGGGCAGAGCAATGCTGAGCAGGGAAGTGTATTGGGTTGACATGGCAAGGCCATGAAGGGGAGCGGCAGGGACGGCTTCTGTCAGAAGTGGGACGCAGCTGGCTCCCCCAAAAGGGACCCGCTGATGGCCAAAGCTGAGCCAGTGTGCAATGCGTAGGGTGCAGCTCAAGTTGCACCAGGCTTGCCTGTTAGGAAGAATTTCTTCATGGACAGGGTTCTCAAGCCTTGGAACGGGCTGCCCAGGGAAGTGGTGGAATCCCCATCTAACGGTCTTTTCTAACGGTCTTTTTCATCAGTGGTTGTATCCTGCTCGTGAAGAGCCCAGCCATGGTATCCACCCAGCAGAAAGCCATGGCCTCTACTTCTCTTGTGGCCTCTCCAGCCACAGCTACCAACGTGGCTACCCAGACGTAGGTCTTGGGGAAACACGCGGCCATCCAGGTCTTGGGTGCAGGGTGTGCCCGAGTCTTCTGTCAGTGTCTGACAGCAGCAGCGGTGGGTATGCCTGTGGGAGGTGTGCCCAGGTTGAAGAATTGCTCAGCTTGGTGGCAGAGCTTTGGGAGGAGGTGATGCTGAGGAGCATCAGGGAGTCAGAGAGGGAAATTGACTGGTGGAAGCATACTCTACCCACCCTGAGACAGACTCACGAGCCAGCCACCACACAAGAAACAAAGGTTCCCCCATCCCACCAGGCAGCCACTACACAAAAGACAAAGTTTCCCCCATCCCACCAGACAGTAGGAGGGGACCTAGGTCAAGGGGGGGGGAATGGAAGCAGGTTTTTGCTCGGGGTGGTAGGTGAGCCCTCTCCCTGCCCACCTCACCTTCCCGACTACCCTTCCGTAGGAGGTATGAGGCTCTAGAACTTGACAGTCAAAACAACGATGTAGATGAAAGCCCATCCCGGTTGGAAGGGGTGCCAAAGATAAGGCAGCCTACCCCCCGCGTCACTACATCTTTGTCCTGGTTCCAGTTAGGACAGAGTTAATTTTCCCTCCTAGTAGCTGGTAGGGTGCTATGTTTTGGATTAGGGTGAGAAGAGCGCTGATAACATGCTGATGTTTTAATTGTTGCAGAGCAGTGTTTACACCAGGCCAAGGACTTTTCGGCTTCTTGCTCTGTCCTGTCAGCGAGCAGGCTGGGGGTGCAGCAGGAGCTGGGAGGGGACAGACCCAGGACAGCTGACCCAAACTGGCCAAAGGGGTATTCCATACCATCTGACGTCATGCTAAACAATATATAGGGGTGGCTGGCCGGGGTGGGGGGCCGGCTGCTCGGGGATAGGCTGGGCATCGGTCAGCGGGTGGTGAGCAATTGCGTTGTGCATCACTTGTTTTCTTACACATTATTATTATTAATACTATTATCATTATCACTATTATTATTATTATTGTTATTATTATATTCCTGTCTTAATAAACTGTCTTTATCTCAACTCACCGGCTTCACTTTCCCGTTTCTCTCCCCCATCCCAGAGAGGGAAGGGGGAGGGTGAGCGAACGGCTGTGTGGTATTTAGCTGCCAGCCGGGTTAAAACACAGCAATCTTCTATCACGAAAGAAGGAATGGTTATTGTCACGGGGGACTCCCTTCTGAAAGGGACAGAGATTTGCCGTCTGGACCCAACCCACGGGGAAGTCTGCTGCTTCCCTGGGGCTCGGCTAAGAGACATTGCCAGGAACGTCACTCGCCTGCTATGGCCCTCTGACTACTACCCTCTACTGGTTTTTCAGGCTGGTAATGATGACGTAGGAAGGAGAAGTCCAAGAGCAATCAAAAGGGACTTCAGGACTTTGGGGTGACTGGTTGAAGGATCAGGGGCACAAGTCGTGTTTGCCTCTGTCCTTCCGATAGGAGGGATCACCAAGGCTGTTGGAGTTTAAGAAGCATTTGGACTGTGCTCTTAGTCATATGGTCTGAATTTTTGGGTAGACCTGTGTGGTGCAAGGAGCTAGACTCGATGATCCTTATGGGTCCCTTCCAACTTGGGATATTCTATGATTCTACGATCCTACGATCAATGTTGACAGGCAGACTTGGCTCATCAAAACGTGACTTTGAGACTGGTGCCACCGGCAGAACTTTCGGCTTGTTGATCATGGGAAGGTCTCCGTGACACCCGGCCTGCTGGCACCAGATGGGATGCACCTCTCTCAGAGGGGGAAAAGGATTTTTGCCCAGGAGTTAGTGGGGCTGATAGATAGGGCTTTAAACTAGAGTTGAAGGTGGAAAGGGATAAAACCAGGCACGCCGGTGATAAGCTAAGGGATGGTGCGCTAGAATCAGAGGGACCGTGGGCTAGTGAGGTCCTTCGGTCTGCTCCACGAGGTGCTGCGTCCAATGAAGCACATTTGAAGTGCTTCTACAGAAACGCACGCAGTATGAGGGATAAAGTGGATGAGCTAGAAGTCTTGGCCCAGTCCCACAGCTACGACATCATCGGCATACGCGAAACCTGTTGGGATGAGTCCTGTGACTGGTGTGTTGCAATGGATGGTTACAGGCTCCTCAGGAGGGACAGGCAGGGCAGGCGAGGCGGTGGGGTGGCGCTGTACATAAAGGAGGGGCTGGACTGTGTGCAGCTTGCCGTTGGTGATGGCAAAGTTGAGAGCCTCCGGGTAAGGATAAAGGGACAAACAATTAAAGGGGATGTCGTCGTGGGAGTCTATTACAGACCACCCGGCCAGGACAACAACGCCGAAGAATTATTCCTTGAGGAACTAAGAAATACCTCGAGATCAGCTGCCCTTGTCCTAATGGGGGACTTCAACTTGCCAGACGTCGACTGGCATTACCACATGGCCGGCCCAAGCATGTCCAGGAGGTTCCTAAAGCACCTCTATGATAACTTCTTGGTGCAGGTGCTAAGGGAGGCAACTAGGAAAGGTGCCCTCCTAGATTGTTGCTGGAGACCAGAGAGGGTCTTGTGCGGGGTGTGGCAACTGGTGGCCGTCTTGGTCATAGTGACCATGAAGTGGTTGGGTTTAAAATTTTTGGTGACAGGAGGAAAACTGCCACCAAAACTTCAGCCCTGCATATGGGGAGAGCAGACTTCAGGCTGCTCAGGGAACTAGTCAGCAAGGTCCCCTGGGAAACTGCTTTTGAAGGCATTGGCGTCCATCAGGGCTGGTCAGTCTTTAAGCCCTGCCTCCTAAAAGCACACGATCAGGCAATTCCAAAACATCGCAAGTCAAGCAGGCGGCGCAGTAGGCTGGCTTGGATGACCACAGATCTTCTTCTGGAGCTTAGGCATAAAAAGAAAGTGCATGGCTGCTGGAAGCAGGGTCAGGCAACGTGGAAGGACTACAGGGATGCTGTTCACACTTGTAGGGAGAAAATTTGTGCGGCCAAAGCCCAACTGCAGTTGAAGTTGGCCAGCTCTGTGGGAGACCATTAAAAGGGCTTTTAAAAATATATGAATAGAAAAAGGAGGACCAGAGAAAACATAGGTCCACTACTTGTTGGGGATGGTCACCTCACAGACAAGGACACAGGCAAAGCAGAGACGTTTAATGCCTTCTTTGCCTCTGTCTTCAACGCTGATGATGGGCTTTGGGACCCCCGGTGCTCTGAGCTGGAGGACCATGACGGTGGGAACGATAAACTGCCAACCCACCCTGAACGTGTGCAGGATTTGCTGCTCCACCTGGATCCGTATAAGTCCACGGGTCCAGATGGGATTCATCCCAGGGTGCTTAGAGAGCTGGCTGACATCATCGCGGGCCCTCTCTCAATTATTTTTCAACGGTGTTGGGAATCTGGAGAGGTCCCAGTTGAGTGGAAGCTGGCAAATGTTGTACCAATTTTCAAGAAGGGCAGGAAAGAGGACCCTGGTAACTACAGGCCTGTCAGTCTCACATCAGTGCCTGGTAAAATTATGGAGCAGTTCATCCTGGGAGTTACTGAAGGGCACCTGGGGAACAATGCAGTCACCGGTCCCAGGCAGCATGGGTTCACGAGGGGTAGGTCCTGTTCGACAGATTTGATTTCCTTTTATGATAAGATCACCCATCTAGTCGATCAAGGGAAACCAGCTGATGTGATCTTTTTGGATTTCAGTAAAGCTTTTGACACAGTTTCCCATGGGATCCTACTGGACAAAACATCTAGCATACACCGGGACAAAACCATCGTACGATGCGTGAATAATTGGCTGATGGGTAGGGCTCAAAGATGTGTGGCAAATGGTTCCACATCAGGCTGCTGGCCGGTCACCAGTGGGGTCCCCCAGGGCTCCATTTTAGGGCCAGTTCTCTTCAATGTTTTTATAAACGATTTGGATGTAGGACTAGGTGTTTTGAGCACATTTGCTGATGATCCTAAACGTGGAGGAGTTGTTGACTCTGTTGAGGGTGGAAAGGCCTTGCAGAGAGGTCTGAACAGGTTGGAGAGCTGGGCGATCACCAACCGCATGAAGTTTAACAAGAGCAAGTGCCAGGACCTGCACCTGGGACAGGGAAACCCTGGCTATATGTACAGACTGGGCGACGAGACGCTGGAGAGCAGCCCCGCAGAGAGGGATCTGGGGGTTGTGGTTGATAGCAAGTTGAACAGGAGCCAGCAGTGTGCCCTGGCAGCCAGGAGGGCCAACTGTACCCTGGGGTGCATCAAGCACGGCATCACTTGTCGGTCAAGGGAAGTGATTGTCCCGCTCTACTCTGCGGTGGTGCAGCCCCACCTCCAGCACTCTGTGCAGTTCTGGGCACCACAGTATGAGTGTGAAAGACTCATGAGAGAAAGAGTGTGAAACCATGGCTTTTTATGTTGCCCTTTCCCTAAATCAAGCACCACGGCACCTGGCCCTCTGCTCCTACAGGGCTCGAAAGCCCTGCTCTGAACCCCACAGAGAAGGGAAGTGTGCTCGCGCAGGGGCTCTGGCCCTGAGGAGAGAGCCCAACGGGGCTGGGCCTTCTGCATCTGTACGGCCTCTGCGTCTTGCTTTGGCTGCAATGAGCTCATTTGGAAACCCTGTCTCCATTTCACACTGGCGACGCTTTCCCTCCCTGGACTTCCGCATGTGTCCCTTTGCAGGCTTGTGACCCTTGTGCTCTGGGCTGGCTCCACTCGGGTCAGGAAAACCTCCATGCTCAGGGGTGACACCACCTTGCTAGAAAACCCACTCCTAAGCCTGACAGGACTTCTTGAGTGTCCTTTGGAACCCTGGGAGGACTTCTCTGTTTTTCCCTATCACCAGCCTGGACTTCTCCAGGCCCAGATCTGCCTCCGCTCCTCCTGCCAGCTACTGCTGGGAAGATCTCGTCCCCGTTGCAGTCATCCCATTCCCACAGGCTCCACGTTGTGCCCCTAAGCGTACTCTGCTCCATGCTGAACCAGTCCCGGTCCCACACCCTCCTCACGGGGCGAGTGCTCCAGCCCCACCGCATCAGTGCTCTCCCCTGAATTCCTCCAGGTTGTCGATGTCTCTCCCGCCCAGGACCCCAAAGAGGACACGATGCCCAGATGAGGCCTGATGGGTGCTAAGCAGAGGGGAACGCCCTGCTCCCTCCAGAGAGGGTCAAAATCAAGGAGATTCCTGAGGGCAAGGCAAGGGCTGCCATTAGCCTGCTGTGGGGAGAACCAGGGCAACGCGAGGGCTGGCCAGCTGTGCTGGAGTGTAGCAAGAGCAGTGTGAGGACTGTGTCGTGCAGCTTCAAAGGCAGGCACGAGGTTTTATGGAATGGACGCTCTTGCTTTATGGGCCCGGATGTGTCTGCCATGGCCAGGGTGATCTGATGGTGCACTGGGAAGACACGGCCAAGGCTGCAGTGACTGGTGGATAACACCAACGCCAAGATGAAGGCAAACATTTTGTTGGGCAGAGTGGTAAGTGACATTGTGCTAGACACAGACGCATGTGCTGGGGCCAGAGCGCTGCCAGAGCGAGCGCTGCGGGGCAGGACAGCCCATTGTGATGGCTCCGAGCGACGCACTGTGAGAGCCTGGAGCGACGGATTGTGACTGCGTGGCCCTCGCTGCTCATATGCGGGCGCAGAGTCCCACCCCGCCGGCTAGTGCCCGCACTCCAGCTGAGCGTTTACGCGAGGTCTGGAGTGAGGAGCAAGGTTGGCCTTGGTGCTGGTGTCGTGCTCTGGGAGTTGCTGCAGCAGCTCTCAGTGCCCTTCCCAGAGCCATCGGAGCTTCTTCCGCGGCCCTGCCTCGTTCGGGCCGTCGGGAGACCCAGGAGGAGTGCTCGCGGCAGCAGAGGTGAGCGCGGTGGGGACACCTTCCCCTGGGCCCTGGGCAGCTGGAAGGGTTTCCTCCTTGGGGGACCTGCACAACTCTTCCAGCCGCCCCTGGCTCAGCCGATGACCATGGCCTCTTCTCTGCCTTTTGCAGCGTGACACCTGCTGCTGCAGCGCCGGTGAGAGGGAGCGGCTCGTCATCGCCAGTTCTCCCCAGCTCACCTCAGCAGGTGGAGAGCATGGCCACGGCGCTGGACACCCGCTGTCCCATCTGTCTGGACAGCTGGGTGAACCCCAGCTATGTGGTGCCATGCCTCCACCGCTTCTGCTTTGAATGCATCCAGCGGTGGGCTGAGAGCAAGCCCGAGTGCCCCCTCTGCAAGAGGAGGGTGAGCTCCATCGTGCACTCGGTGCGGGCAGACAACAGGTTCAAGGAGCTCGTCATCCCACCACCTGCGGAGGCACCGGTCACCACCCAGCAGGCAGACGGAGCTCCTGCCCACCCAGCCTCCCGACCAGAGGCTGCAGGCCCAGTGCCCACAGCCGCTGTGGGCGGCCTCCACCCCTTCGCCTGGGCATCCCTGTTCCGGCTGTACCCTGCTGTGCTCCAGCCCCTGCTGCCCTGGCTGCGCCACGAGCTGGGGCAGCTCCTCGGGGATGACGGCAGGGCAGCCTCAGAAGCGCAGCGCAACGTCATCTCAGGCCTGCGCTTCTTTGGCCTGGACGAGGGGGCCCTCACCCTGCTCCTGAGGACCTCCCTGGGAAGGCAGACGGCCGGCTTCGTGCAGCGGCTCATTGCCACCGCCGTGCAGCGGTGCAGCGGGGAGGCCCAAAACATCCTGGGCCTGGGGGCCTCCCGCGCTGCCGGAGGACAGGGGGGCAGCCCTGCAGCAGTCCCCAGCCACACTGCCACATTGGTGGGGACACCATCAGCTGGCCCAGAGAGCTCGGAGGGAACCAACGCAGAGGAGCTCCCTGGGACCTCAAATGCTGCCTTCCACGGGAGACCGAGCCGCCTTCCATCCGTCCCGGTTCCTGAGCCTAGAAATCAACAAGTGCCAGCGGAGGAACCAGAGGAGGCTGTGGCCGGTCCCTCCACTGCCGGCCAGGGCAGGGACCAAAGACGCAGGGGGCCCCGGCGAGCTGCAAAGAGGAGGGCCCCCACTTGCCAGGACTCTGCCCCACCCGCAAAGAGGCCACCCCGCCGGCGACACTAGGACAGTGCCCCAGGAGCTGGCCAAGCTGGGGCTGGGCCAGCAGATGGGGCACACGCCGGCAACCGGGGGGGGAGGGGGGAACAGGGAGGCTCACAGCAGTCTAAGGCTTTTAGACAAAGCAAATAAAGCCATGAAAACTGCAGAAAATGTCTGAGTATTTGTAACAACACACTTGGTGTCCCTGTCCCTACCCTCGCTGCTTTCTCCCCCTTTTCCTCCTGATACTCCCACCGCTTCCTCGTGTGTCCGCTGGACCCGAAGGCCAATGGGTTCAGACAGGTGGGAGAAGGGTACGTCGATGCAGCCCTTTGCAGGGCCAGCTGGGGTGTTGGCGCTGGCGTGCTTTTTCCCCACGTACAAGGCACTATTGAGTTGCTTCCCCAAAAACACCTTTTACCCATTTCCAGGCCTGCACATCTGCAGCTACGCTGTGTCCGGCCAAGGCAGGAACCCCAAGAAGTTCAACGAGGTGAAGGGCAAAGTCCTGCACCTGAGCAGGAACGACCCCAGGAAGCAGCACTTGCTGGGAGCTGTCCAGCTGGGGATAAGTGCTTTGCTGGGAAGGGGCTGGGGTCCTGCTGGACACCACCTTGGAACCATAGAATCACAGAATGGTTTGGGTTGGAAGGGACCCTCACGACCATCCAGTCACACCGCCCCTCCCACCATGCCCCGCCATGGGCATGAACAGTTTCCACTATGTCAGGAGGCCCAAAGCTCCATCCAACCTGGTCTTGTCCGCTTCCAGGGAAGGGGAATCCACAGCTTCTCTGAGCAACCCATGGCAGTGCTTCACCACCCTCTGAGCAAAGAATTTCTTCCTCAAGTCTGATCTAAATCTACCCCCTTTTAGCGTAGAACCGTCACCCCTTCTCCTATCACTGCCCTCCCTTGTAAAGCGTTTACCCCTCCAAAAAAATAAACAAATAAAACCCTCAGCAACCGGCACCGGGCAGAGCAATGCTGAGCAGGGAAGTGTATTGGGTTGACATGGCAAGGCCATGAAGGGGAGCGGCAGGGACGGCTTCTGTCAGAAGTGGGACGCAGCTGGCTCCCCCAAAAGGGACCCGCTGATGGCCAAAGCTGAGCCAGTGTGCAATGCGTAGGGTGCAGCTCAAGTTGCACCAGGCTTGCCTGTTAGGAAGAATTTCTTCATGGACAGGGTTCTCAAGCCTTGGAACAGGCTGCCCAGGGAAGTGGTGGAATCCCCATCTAACGGTCTTTTCTAACGGTCTTTTTCATCAGTGGTTGTATCCTGCTCGTGAAGAGCCCAGCCATGGTATCCACCCAGCAGAAAGCCATGGCCTCTACTTCTCTTGTGGCCTCTCCAGCCACAGCTACCAACGTGGCTACCCAGACGTAGGTCTTGGGGAAACACGCGGCCATCCAGGTCTTGGGTGCAGGGTGTGCCCGAGTCTTCTGTCAGTGTCTGACAGCAGCAGCGGTGGGTATGCCTGTGGGAGGTGTGCCCAGGTTGAAGAATTGCTCAGCTTGGTGGCAGAGCTTTGGGAGGAGGTGATGCTGAGGAGCATCAGGGAGTCAGAGAGGGAAATTGACTGGTGGAAGCATACTCTACCCACCCTGAGACAGACTCACGAGCCAGCCACCACACAAGAAACAAAGGTTCCCCCATCCCACCAGGCAGCCACTACACAAAAGACAAAGTTTCCCCCATCCCACCAGACAGTAGGAGGGGACCTAGGTCAAGGGGGGGGGAATGGAAGCAGGTTTTTGCTCGGGGTGGTAGGTGAGCCCTCTCCCTGCCCACCTCACCTTCCCGACTACCCTTCCGTAGGAGGTATGAGGCTCTAGAACTTGACAGTCAAAACAACGATGTAGATGAAAGCCCATCCAGGTTGGAAGGGGTGCCAAAGATAAGGCAGCCTACCCCCCGCGTCACTACATCTTCTGTCACGAAAGAAGGAATGGTTATTGTCACGGGGAACTCCCTTCTGAAAGGGACAGAGATTTGCCGTCTGGACCCAACCCACGGGGAAGTCTGCTGCTTCCCTGGGGCTCGGCTAAGAGACATTGCCAGGAACGTCACTCGCCTGCTACGGCCCTCTGACTACTACCCTCTACTGGTTTTTCAGGCTGGTAATGATGACGTAGGAAGGAGAAGTCCAAGAGCAATCAAAAGGGACTTCAGGACTTTGGGGTGACTGGTTGAAGGATCAGGGGCACAAGTCGTGTTTGCCTCTGTCCTTCCGATAGGAGGGATCACCAAGGCTGTTGGAGTTTAAGAAGCATTTGGACTGTGCTCTTAGTCATATGGTCTGAATTTTTGGGTAGACCTGTGTGGTGCAAGGAGCTAGACTCGATGATCCTTATGGGTCCCTTCCAACTTGGGATATTCTATGATTCTACGATCCTACGATCAATGTTGACAGGCAGACTTGGCTCATCAAAACGTGACTTTGAGACTGGTGCCACCGGCAGAACTTTCGGCTTGTTGATCATGGGAAGGTCTCCGTGACACCCGGCCTGCTGGCACCAGATGGGATGCACCTCTCTCAGAGGGGGAAAAGGATTTTTGCCCAGGAGTTAGTGGGGCTGATAGATAGGGCTTTAAACTAGAGTTGAAGGTGGAAAGGGATAAAACCAGGCACGCCGGTGATAAGCTAAGGGATGGTGCGCTAGAATCAGAGGGACCGTGGGCTAGTGAGGTCCTTCGGTCTGCTCCACGAGGTGCTGCGTCCAATGAAGCACATTTGAAGTGCTTCTACAGAAACGCACGCAGTATGAGGGATAAAGTGGATGAGCTAGAAGTCTTGGCCCAGTCCCACAGCTACGACATCATCGGCATACGCGAAACCTGTTGGGATGAGTCCTGTGACTGGTGTGTTGCAATGGATGGTTACAGGCTCCTCAGGAGGGACAGGCAGGGCAGGCGAGGCGGTGGGGTGGCGCTGTACATAAAGGAGGGGCTGGACTGTGTGCAGCTTGCCGTTGGTGATGGCAAAGTTGAGAGCCTCCGGGTAAGGATAAAGGGACAAACAATTAAAGGGGATGTCGTCGTGGGAGTCTATTACAGACCACCCGGCCAGGACAACAACGCCGAAGAATTATTCCTTGAGGAACTAAGAAATACCTCGAGATCAGCTGCTCTTGTCCTAATGGGGGACTTCAACTTGCCAGACGTCGACTGGCATTACCACATGGCCGGCCCAAGCATGTCCAGGAGGTTCCTAAAGCACCTCTATGATAACTTCTTGGTGCAGGTGCTAAGGGAGGCAACTAGGAAAGGTGCCCTCCTAGATTGTTGCTGGAGACCAGAGAGGGTCTTGTACGGGGTGTGGCAACTGGTGGCCGTCTTGGTCATAGTGACCATGAAGTGGTTGGGTTTAAAATTTTTGGTGACAGGAGGAAAACTGCCACCAAAACTTCAGCCCTGCATATGGGGAGAGCAGACTTCAGGCTGCTCAGGGAACTAGTCAGCAAGGTCCCCTGGGAAACTGCTTTTGAAGGCATTGGCGTCCATCAGGGCTGGTCAGTCTTTAAGCCCTGCCTCCTAAAAGCACACGATCAGGCAATTCCAAAACATCGCAAGTCAAGCAGGCGGCGCAGTAGGCTGGCTTGGATGACCACAGATCTTCTTCTGGAGCTTAGGCATAAAAAGAAAGTGCATGGCTGCTGGAAGCAGGGTCAGGCAACGTGGAAGGACTACAGGGATGCTGTTCACACTTGTAGGGAGAAAATTTGTGCGGCCAAAGCCCAACTGCAGTTGAAGTTGGCCAGCTCTGTGGGAGACCATTAAAAGGGCTTTTAAAAATATATGAATAGAAAAAGGAGGACCAGAGAAAACATAGGTCCACTACTTGTTGGGGATGGTCACCTCACAGACAAGGACACAGGCAAAGCAGAGACGTTTAATGCCTTCTTTGCCTCTGTCTTCAACGCTGATGATGGGCTTTGGGACCCCCGGTGCTCTGAGCTGGAGGACCATGACGGTGGGAACGATAAACTGCCAACCCACCCTGAACGTGTGCAGGATTTGCTGCTCCACCTGGATCCGTATAAGTCCACGGGTCCAGATGGGATTCATCCCAGGGTGCTTAGAGAGCTGGCTGACATCATCGCGGGCCCTCTCTCAATTATTTTTCAACGGTGTTGGGAATCTGGAGAGGTCCCAGTTGAGTGGAAGCTGGCAAATGTTGTACCAATTTTCAAGAAGGGCAGGAAAGAGGACCCTGGTAACTACAGGCCTGTCAGTCTCACATCAGTGCCTGGTAAAATTATGGAGCAGTTCATCCTGGGAGTTACTGAAGGGCACCTGGGGAACAATGCAGTCACCGGTCCCAGGCAGCATGGGTTCACGAGGGGTAGGTCCTGTTCGACAGATTTGATTTCCTTTTATGATAAGATCACCCATCTAGTCGATCAAGGGAAACCAGCTGATGTGATCTTTTTGGATTTCAGTAAAGCTTTTGACACAGTTTCCCATGGGATCCTACTGGACAAAACATCTAGCATACACCGGGACAAAACCATCGTACGATGCGTGAATAATTGGCTGATGGGTAGGGCTCAAAGATGTGTGGCAAATGGTTCCACATCAGGCTGCTGGCCGGTCACCAGTGGGGTCCCCCAGGGCTCCATTTTAGGGCCAGTTCTCTTCAATGTTTTTATAAACGATTTGGATGTAGGACTAGGTGTTTTGAGCACATTTGCTGATGATCCTAAACGTGGAGGAGTTGTTGACTCTGTTGAGGGTGGAAAGGCCTTGCAGAGAGGTCTGAACAGGTTGGAGAGCTGGGCGATCACCAACCGCATGAAGTTTAACAAGAGCAAGTGCCAGGACCTGCACCTGGGACAGGGAAACCCTGGCTATATGTACAGACTGGGCGACGAGACGCTGGAGAGCAGCCCCGCAGAGAGGGATCTGGGGGTTGTGGTTGATAGCAAGTTGAACAGGAGCCAGCAGTGTGCCCTGGCAGCCAGGAGGGCCAACTGTACCCTGGGGTGCATCAAGCACGGCATCACTTGTCGGTCAAGGGAAGTGATTGTCCCGCTCTACTCTGCGGTGGTGCAGCCCCACCTCCAGCACTCTGTGCAGTTCTGGGCACCACAGTATGAGTGTGAAAGACTCATGAGAGAAAGAGTGTGAAACCATGGCTTTTTATGTTGCCCTTTCCCTAAATCAAGCACCACGGCACCTGGCCCTCTGCTCCTACAGGGCTCGAAAGCCCTGCTCTGAACCCCACAGAGAAGGGAAGTGTGCTCGCGCAGGGGCTCTGGCCCTGAGGAGAGAGCCCAACGGGGCTGGGCCTTCTGCATCTGTACGGCCTCTGCGTCTTGCTTTGGCTGCAATGAGCTCATTTGGAAACCCTGTCTCCATTTCACACTGGCGACGCTTTCCCTCCCTGGACTTCCGCATGTGTCCCTTTGCAGGCTTGTGACCCTTGTGCTCTGGGCTGGCTCCACTCGGGTCAGGAAAACCTCCATGCTCAGGGGTGACACCACCTTGCTAGAAAACCCACTCCTAAGCCTGACAGGACTTCTTGAGTGTCCTTTGGAACCCTGGGAGGACTTCTCTGTTTTTCCCTATCACCAGCCTGGACTTCTCCAGGCCCAGATCTGCCTCCGCTCCTCCTGCCAGCTACTGCTGGGAAGATCTCGTCCCCGTTGCAGTCATCCCATTCCCACAGGCTCCACGTTGTGCCCCTAAGCGTACTCTGCTCCATGCTGAACCAGTCCCGGTCCCACACCCTCCTCACGGGGCGAGTGCTCCAGCCCCACCGCATCAGTGCTCTCCCCTGAATTCCTCCAGCTTGTCGATGTCTCTCCCGCCCAGGACCCCAAAGAGGACACGATGCCCAGATGAGGCCTGATGGGTGCTAAGCAGAGGGGAACGCCCTGCTCCCTCCAGAGAGGGTCAAAATCAAGGAGATTCCTGAGGGCAAGGCAAGGGCTGCCATTAGCCTGCTGTGGGGAGAACCAGGGCAACGCGAGGGCTGGCCAGCTGTGCTGGAGTGTAGCAAGAGCAGTGTGAGGACTGTGTCGTGCAGCTTCAAAGGCAGGCACGAGGTTTTATGGAATGGACGCTCTTGCTTTATGGGCCCGGATGTGTCTGCCATGGCCAGGGTGATCTGATGGTGCACTGGGAAGACACGGCCAAGGCTGCAGTGACTGGTGGATAACACCAACGCCAAGATGAAGGCAAACATTTTGTTGGGCAGAGTGGTAAGTGACATTGTGCTAGACACAGACGCATGTGCTGGGGCCAGAGCGCTGCCAGAGCGAGCGCTGCGGGGCAGGACAGCCCATTGTGATGGCTCCGAGCGACGCACTGTGAGAGCCTGGAGCGACGGATTGTGACTGCGTGGCCCTCGCTGCTCATATGCGGGCGCAGAGTCCCACCCCGCCGGCTAGTGCCCGCACTCCAGCTGAGCGTTTACGCGAGGTCTGGAGTGAGGAGCAAGGTTGGCCTTGGTGCTGGTGTCGTGCTCTGGGAGTTGCTGCAGCAGCTCTCAGTGCCCTTCCCAGAGCCATCGGAGCTTCTTCCGCGGCCCTGCCTCGTTCGGGCCGTCGGGAGACCCAGGAGGAGTGCTCGCGGCAGCAGAGGTGAGCGTGGTGGGGACACCTTCCCCTGGGCCCTGGGCAGCTGGAAGGGTTTCCTCCTTGGGGGACCTGCACAACTCTTCCAGCCGCCCCTGGCTCAGCCGATGACCATGGCCTCTTCTCTGCCTTTTGCAGCGTGACACCTGCTGCTGCAGCGCCGGTGAGAGGGAGCGGCTCGTCATCGCCAGTTCTCCCCAGCTCACCTCAGCAGGTGGAGAGCATGGCCACGGCGCTGGACACCCGCTGTCCCATCTGTCTGGACAGCTGGGTGAACCCCAGCTATGTGGTGCCATGCCTCCACCGCTTCTGCTTTGAATGCATCCAGCGGTGGGCTGAGAGCAAGCCCGAGTGCCCCCTCTGCAAGAGGAGGGTGAGCTCCATCGTGCACTCGGTGCGGGCAGACAACAGGTTCAAGGAGCTCGTCATCCCACCACCTGCGGAGGCACCGGTCACCACCCAGCAGGCAGACGGAGCTCCTGCCCACCCAGCCTCCCGACCAGAGGCTGCAGGCCCAGTGCCCACAGCCGCTGTGGGCGGCCTCCACCCCTTCGCCTGGGCGTCCCTGTTCTGGCTGTACCCTGCTGTGCTCCAGCCCCTGCTGCCCTGGCTGCGCCACGAGCTGGGGCAGCTCCTCGGGGATGACGGCAGGGCAGCCTCAGAAGCGCAGCGCAACGTCATCTCAGGCCTGCGCTTCTTTGGCCTGGACGAGGGGGCCCTCACCCTGCTCCTGAGGACCTCCCTGGGAAGGCAGACGGCCGGCTTCGTGCAGCGGCTCATTGCCACCGCCGTGCAGCGGTGCAGCGGGGAGGCCCAAAACATCCTGGGCCTGGGGGCCTCCCGCGCTGCCGGAGGACAGGGGGGCAGCCCTGCAGCAGTCCCCAGCCACACTGCCACATCGGTGGGGACACCATCAGCTGGCCCAGAGAGCTCGGAGGGAACCAACGCAGAGGAGCTCCCTGGGACCTCAAATGCTGCCTTCCACGGGAGACCGAGCCGCCTTCCATCCGTCCCGGTTCCTGAGCCTAGAAATCAACAAGTGCCAGCGGAGGAACCAGAGGAGGCTGTGGCCGGTCCCTCCACTGCCGGCCAGGGCAGGGACCAAAGACGCAGGGGGCCCCGGCGAGCTGCAAAGAGGAGGGCCCCCACTTGCCAGGACTCTGCCCCACCCGCAAAGAGGCCACCCCGCCGGCGACACTAGGACAGTGCCCCAGGAGCTGGCCAAGCTGGGGCTGGGCCAGCAGATGGGGCACACGCCGGCAACCGGGGGGGGAGGGGGGAACAGGGAGGCTCACAGCAGTCTAAGGCTTTTAGACAAAGCAAATAAAGCCATGAAAACTGCAGAAAATGTCTGAGTATTTGTAACAACACACTTGGTGTCCCTGTCCCTACCCTCGCTGCTTTCTCCCCCTTTTCCTCCTGATACTCCCACCGCTTCCTCGTGTGTCCGCTGGACCCGAAGGCCAATGGGTTCAGACAGGTGGGAGAAGGGTACGTCGATGCAGCCCTTTGCAGGGCCAGCTGGGGTGTTGGCGCTGGCGTGCTTTTTCCCCACGTACAAGGCACTATTGAGTTGCTTCCCCAAAAACACCTGCTACCCATTTCCAGGCCTGCACATCTGCAGCTACGCTGTGTCCGGCCAAGGCAGGAACCCCAAGAAGTTCAACGAGGTGAAGGGCAAAGTCCTGCACCTGAGCAGGAACGACCCCAGGAAGCAGCACTTGCTGGGAGCTGTCCAGCTGGGGATAAGTGCTTTGCTGGGAAGGGGCTGGGGTCCTGCTGGACACCACCTTGGAACCATAGAATCACAGAATGGTTTGGGTTGGAAGGGACCCTCACGACCATCCAGTCACACCGCCCCTCCCACCATGCCCCGCCATGGGCATGAACAGTTTCCACTATGTCAGGAGGCCCAAAGCTCCATCCAACCTGGTCTTGTCCGCTTCCAGGGAAGGGGAATCCACAGCTTCTCTGAGCAACCCATGGCAGTGCTTCACCACCCTCTGAGCAAAGAATTTCTTCCTCAAGTCTGATCTAAATCTACCCCCTTTTAGCGTAGAACCGTCACCCCTTCTCCTATCACTGCCCTCCCTTGTAAAGCGTTTACCCCTCCAAAAAAATAAACAAATAAAACCCTCAGCAACCGGCACCGGGCAGAGCAATGCTGAGCAGGGAAGTGTATTGGGTTGACATGGCAAGGCCATGAAGGGGAGCGGCAGGGACGGCTTCTGTCAGAAGTGGGACGCAGCTGGCTCCCCCAAAAGGGACCCGCTGATGGCCAAAGCTGAGCCAGTGTGCAATGCGTAGGGTGCAGCTCAAGTTGCACCAGGCTTGCCTGTTAGGAAGAATTTCTTCATGGACAGGGTTCTCAAGCCTTGGAACGGGCTGCCCAGGGAAGTGGTGGAATCCCCATCTAACGGTCTTTTCTAACGGTCTTTTTCATCAGTGGTTGTATCCTGCTCGTGAAGAGCCCAGCCATGGTATCCACCCAGCAGAAAGCCATGGCCTCTACTTCTCTTGTGGCCTCTCCAGCCACAGCTACCAACGTGGCTACCCAGACGTAGGTCTTGGGGAAACACGCGGCCATCCAGGTCTTGGGTGCAGGGTGTGCCCGAGTCTTCTGTCAGTGTCTGACAGCAGCAGCGGTGGGTATGCCTGTGGGAGGTGTGCCCAGGTTGAAGAATTGCTCAGCTTGGTGGCAGAGCTTTGGGAGGAGGTGATGCTGAGGAGCATCAGGGAGTCAGAGAGGGAAATTGACTGGTGGAAGCATACTCTACCCACCCTGAGACAGACTCACGAGCCAGCCACCACACAAGAAACAAAGGTTCCCCCATCCCACCAGGCAGCCACTACACAAAAGACAAAGTTTCCCCCATCCCACCAGACAGTAGGAGGGGACCTAGGTCAAGGGGGGGGGAATGGAAGCAGGTTTTTGCTCGGGGTGGTAGGTGAGCCCTCTCCCTGCCCACCTCACCTTCCCGACTACCCTTCCGTAGGAGGTATGAGGCTCTAGAACTTGACAGTCAAAACAACGATGTAGATGAAAGCCCATCCAGGTTGGAAGGGGTGCCAAAGATAAGGCAGCCTACCCCCCGCGTCACTACATCTTCTGTCACAAAAGAAGGAATGGTTATTGTCACGGGGGACTCCCTTCTGAAAGGGACAGAGATTTGCCGTCTGGACCCAACCCACGGGGAAGTCTGCTGCTTCCCTGGGGCTCGGCTAAGAGACATTGCCAGGAACGTCACTCGCCTGCTACGGCCCTCTGACTACTACCCTCTACTGGTTTTTCAGGCTGGTAATGATGACGTAGGAAGGAGAAGTCCAAGAGCAATCAAAAGGGACTTCAGGACTTTGGGGTGACTGGTTGAAGGATCAGGGGCACAAGTCGTGTTTGCCTCTGTCCTTCCGATAGGAGGGATCACCAAGGCTGTTGGAGTTTAAGAAGCATTTGGACTGTGCTCTTAGTCATATGGTCTGAATTTTTGGGTAGACCTGTGTGGTGCAAGGAGCTAGACTCGATGATCCTTATGGGTCCCTTCCAACTTGGGATATTCTATGATTCTACGATCCTACGATCAATGTTGACAGGCAGACTTGGCTCATCAAAACGTGACTTTGAGACTGGTGCCACCGGCAGAACTTTCGGCTTGTTGATCATGGGAAGGTCTCCGTGACACCCGGCCTGCTGGCACCAGATGGGATGCACCTCTCTCAGAGGGGGAAAAGGATTTTTGCCCAGGAGTTAGTGGGGCTGATAGATAGGGCTTTAAACTAGAGTTGAAGGTGGAAAGGGATAAAACCAGGCACGCCGGTGATAAGCTAAGGGATGGTGCGCTAGAATCAGAGGGACCGTGGGCTAGTGAGGTCCTTCGGTCTGCTCCACGAGGTGCTGCGTCCAATGAAGCACATTTGAAGTGCTTCTACAGAAACGCACGCAGTATGAGGGATAAAGTGGATGAGCTAGAAGTCTTGGCCCAGTCCCACAGCTACGACATCATCGGCATACGCGAAACCTGTTGGGATGAGTCCTGTGACTGGTGTGTTGCAATGGATGGTTACAGGCTCCTCAGGAGGGACAGGCAGGGCAGGCGAGGCGGTGGGGTGGCGCTGTACATAAAGGAGGGGCTGGACTGTGTGCAGCTTGCCGTTGGTGATGGCAAAGTTGAGAGCCTCCGGGTAAGGATAAAGGGACAAACAATTAAAGGGGATGTCGTCGTGGGAGTCTATTACAGACCACCCGGCCAGGACAACAACGCCGAAGAATTATTCCTTGAGGAACTAAGAAATACCTCGAGATCAGCTGCCCTTGTCCTAATGGGGGACTTCAACTTGCCAGACGTCGACTGGCATTACCACATGGCTGGCCCAAGCATGTCCAGGAGGTTCCTAAAGCACCTCTATGATAACTTCTTGGTGCAGGTGCTAAGGGAGGCAACTAGGAAAGGTGCCCTCCTAGATTGTTGCTGGAGACCAGAGAGGGTCTTGTGCGGGGTGTGGCAACTGGTGGCCGTCTTGGTCATAGTGACCATGAAGTGGTTGGGTTTAAAATTTTTGGTGACAGGAGGAAAACTGCCACCAAAACTTCAGCCCTGCATATGGGGAGAGCAGACTTCAGGCTGCTCAGGGAACTAGTCAGCAAGGTCCCCTGGGAAACTGCTTTTGAAGGCATTGGCGTCCATCAGGGCTGGTCAGTCTTTAAGCCCTGCCTCCTAAAAGCACACGATCAGGCAATTCCAAAACATCGCAAGTCAAGCAGGCGGCGCAGTAGGCTGGCTTGGATGACCACAGATCTTCTTCTGGAGCTTAGGCATAAAAAGAAAGTGCATGGCTGCTGGAAGCAGGGTCAGGCAACGTGGAAGGACTACAGGGATGCTGTTCACACTTGTAGGGAGAAAATTTGTGCGGCCAAAGCCCAACTGCAGTTGAAGTTGGCCAGCTCTGTGGGAGACCATTAAAAGGGCTTTTAAAAATATATGAATAGAAAAAGGAGGACCAGAGAAAACATAGGTCCACTACTTGTTGGGGATGGTCACCTCACAGACAAGGACACAGGCAAAGCAGAGACGTTTAATGCCTTCTTTGCCTCTGTCTTCAACGCTGATGATGGGCTTTGGGACCCCCGGTGCTCTGAGCTGGAGGACCATGACGGTGGGAACGATAAACTGCCAACCCACCCTGAACGTGTGCAGGATTTGCTGCTCCACCTGGATCCGTATAAGTCCACGGGTCCAGATGGGATTCATCCCAGGGTGCTTAGAGAGCTGGCTGACATCATCGCGGGCCCTCTCTCAATTATTTTTCAACGGTGTTGGGAATCTGGAGAGGTCCCAGTTGAGTGGAAGCTGGCAAATGTTGTACCAATTTTCAAGAAGGGCAGGAAAGAGGACCCTGGTAACTACAGGCCTGTCAGTCTCACATCAGTGCCTGGTAAAATTATGGAGCAGTTCATCCTGGGAGTTACTGAAGGGCACCTGGGGAACAATGCAGTCACCGGTCCCAGGCAGCATGGGTTCACGAGGGGTAGGTCCTGTTCGACAGATTTGATTTCCTTTTATGATAAGATCACCCATCTAGTCGATCAAGGGAAACCAGCTGATGTGATCTTTTTGGATTTCAGTAAAGCTTTTGACACAGTTTCCCATGGGATCCTACTGGACAAAACATCTAGCATACACCGGGACAAAACCATCGTACGATGCGTGAATAATTGGCTGATGGGTAGGGCTCAAAGATGTGTGGCAAATGGTTCCACATCAGGCTGCTGGCCGGTCACCAGTGGGGTCCCCCAGGGCTCCATTTTAGGGCCAGTTCTCTTCAATGTTTTTATAAACGATTTGGATGTAGGACTAGGTGTTTTGAGCACATTTGCTGATGATCCTAAACGTGGAGGAGTTGTTGACTCTGTTGAGGGTGGAAAGGCCTTGCAGAGAGGTCTGAACAGGTTGGAGAGCTGGGCGATCACCAACCGCATGAAGTTTAACAAGAGCAAGTGCCAGGACCTGCACCTGGGACAGGGAAACCCTGGCTATATGTACAGACTGGGCGACGAGACGCTGGAGAGCAGCCCCGCAGAGAGGGATCTGGGGGTTGTGGTTGATAGCAAGTTGAACAGGAGCCAGCAGTGTGCCCTGGCAGCCAGGAGGGCCAACTGTACCCTGGGGTGCATCAAGCACGGCATCACTTGTCGGTCAAGGGAAGTGATTGTCCCGCTCTACTCTGCGGTGGTGCAGCCCCACCTCCAGTACTCTGTGCAGTTCTGGGCACCACAGTATGAGTGTGAAAGACTCATGAGAGAAAGAGTGTGAAACCATGGCTTTTTATGTTGCCCTTTCCCTAAATCAAGCACCACGGCACCTGGCCCTCTGCTCCTACAGGGCTCGAAAGCCCTGCTCTGAACCCCACAGAGAAGGGAAGTGTGCTCGCGCAGGGGCTCTGGCCCTGAGGAGAGAGCCCAACGGGGCTGGGCCTTCTGCATCTGTACGGCCTCTGCGTCTTGCTTTGGCTGCAATGAGCTCATTTGGAAACCCTGTCTCCATTTCACACTGGCGACGCTTTCCCTCCCTGGACTTCCGCATGTGTCCCTTTGCAGGCTTGTGACCCTTGTGCTCTGGGCTGGCTCCACTCGGGTCAGGAAAACCTCCATGCTCAGGGGTGACACCACCTTGCTAGAAAACCCACTCCTAAGCCTGACAGGACTTCTTGAGTGTCCTTTGGAACCCTGGGAGGACTTCTCTGTTTTTCCCTATCACCAGCCTGGACTTCTCCAGGCCCAGATCTGCCTCCGCTCCTCCTGCCAGCTACTGCTGGGAAGATCTCGTCCCCGTTGCAGTCATCCCATTCCCACAGGCTCCACGTTGTGCCCCTAAGCGTACTCTGCTCCATGCTGAACCAGTCCCGGTCCCACACCCTCCTCACGGGGCGAGTGCTCCAGCCCCACCGCATCAGTGCTCTCCCCTGAATTCCTCCAGCTTGTCGATGTCTCTCCCGCCCAGGACCCCAAAGAGGACACGATGCCCAGATGAGGCCTGATGGGTGCTAAGCAGAGGGGAACGCCCTGCTCCCTCCAGAGAGGGTCAAAATCAAGGAGATTCCTGAGGGCAAGGCAAGGGCTGCCATTAGCCTGCTGTGGGGAGAACCAGGGCAACGCGAGGGCTGGCCAGCTGTGCTGGAGTGTAGCAAGAGCAGTGTGAGGACTGTGTCGTGCAGCTTCAAAGGCAGGCACGAGGTTTTATGGAATGGACGCTCTTGCTTTATGGGCCCGGATGTGTCTGCCATGGCCAGGGTGATCTGATGGTGCACTGGGAAGACACGGCCAAGGCTGCAGTGACTGGTGGATAACACCAACGCCAAGATGAAGGCAAACATTTTGTTGGGCAGAGTGGTAAGTGACATTGTGCTAGACACAGACGCATGTGCTGGGGCCAGAGCGCTGCCAGAGCGAGCGCTGCGGGGCAGGACAGCCCATTGTGATGGCTCCGAGCGACGCACTGTGAGAGCCTGGAGCGACGGATTG
The DNA here is from genome assembly GCF_964034855.1 of Anser brachyrhynchus. Taxonomy (NCBI): domain Eukaryota; kingdom Metazoa; phylum Chordata; class Aves; order Anseriformes; family Anatidae; genus Anser; species Anser brachyrhynchus. The sequence continues at coordinate 45,296,007 of NC_137697.1, forward strand.
TGACTGCGTGGCCCTCGCTGCTCATATGCGGGCGCAGAGTCCCACCCCGCCGGCTAGTGCCCGCACTCCAGCTGAGCGTTTACGCGAGGTCTGGAGTGAGGAGCAAGGTTGGCCTTGGTGCTGGTGTCGTGCTCTGGGAGTTGCTGCAGCAGCTCTCAGTGCCCTTCCCAGAGCCATCGGAGCTTCTTCCGCGGCCCTGCCTCGTTCGGGCCGTCGGGAGACCCAGGAGGAGTGCTCGCGGCAGCAGAGGTGAGCGCGGTGGGGACACCTTCCCCTGGGCCCTGGGCAGCTGGAAGGGTTTCCTCCTTGGGGGACCTGCACAACTCTTCCAGCCGCCCCTGGCTCAGCCGATGACCATGGCCTCTTCTCTGCCTTTTGCAGCGTGACACCTGCTGCTGCAGCGCCGGTGAGAGGGAGCGGCTCGTCATCGCCAGTTCTCCCCAGCTCACCTCAGCAGGTGGAGAGCATGGCCACGGCGCTGGACACCCGCTGTCCCATCTGTCTGGACAGCTGGGTGAACCCCAGCTATGTGGTGCCATGCCTCCACCGCTTCTGCTTTGAATGCATCCAGCGGTGGGCTGAGAGCAAGCCCGAGTGCCCCCTCTGCAAGAGGAGGGTGAGCTCCATCGTGCACTCGGTGCGGGCAGACAACAGGTTCAAGGAGCTCGTCATCCCACCACCTGCGGAGGCACCGGTCACCACCCAGCAGGCAGACGGAGCTCCTGCCCACCCAGCCTCCCGACCAGAGGCTGCAGGCCCAGTGCCCACAGCCGCTGTGGGCGGCCTCCACCCCTTCGCCTGGGCGTCCCTGTTCCGGCTGTACCCTGCTGTGCTCCAGCCCCTGCTGCCCTGGCTGCGCCACGAGCTGGGGCAGCTCCTCGGGGATGACGGCAGGGCAGCCTCAGAAGCGCAGCGCAACGTCATCTCAGGCCTGCGCTTCTTTGGCCTGGACGAGGGGGCCCTCACCCTGCTCCTGAGGACCTCCCTGGGAAGGCAGACGGCCGGCTTCGTGCAGCGGCTCATTGCCACCGCCGTGCAGCGGTGCAGCGGGGAGGCCCAAAACATCCTGGGCCTGGGGGCCTCCCGCGCTGCCGGAGGACAGGGGGGCACCCCTGCAGCAGTCCCCAGCCACACTGCCACATCGGTGGGGACACCATCAGCTGGCCCAGAGAGCTCGGAGGGAACCAACGCAGAGGAGCTCCCTGGGACCTCAAATGCTGCCTTCCACGGGAGACCGAGCCGCCTTCCATCCGTCCCGGTTCCTGAGCCTAGAAATCAACAAGTGCCAGCGGAGGAACCAGAGGAGGCTGTGGCCGGTCCCTCCACTGCCGGCCAGGGCAGGGACCAAAGACGCAGGGGGCCCCGGCGAGCTGCAAAGAGGAGGGCCCCCACTTGCCAGGACTCTGCCCCACCCGCAAAGAGGCCACCCCGCCGGCGACACTAGGACAGTGCCCCAGGAGCTGGCCAAGCTGGGGCTGGGCCAGCAGATGGGGCACACGCCGGCAACCGGGGGGGGAGGGGGGAACAGGGAGGCTCACAGCAGTCTAAGGCTTTTAGACAAAGCAAATAAAGCCATGAAAACTGCAGAAAATGTCTGAGTATTTGTAACAACACACTTGGTGTCCCTGTCCCTACCCTCGCTGCTTTCTCCCCCTTTTCCTCCTGATACTCCCACCGCTTCCTCGTGTGTCCGCTGGACCCGAAGGCCAATGGGTTCAGACAGGTGGGAGAAGGGTACGTCGATGCAGCCCTTTGCAGGGCCAGCTGGGGTGTTGGCGCTGGCGTGCTTTTTCCCCACGTACAAGGCACTATTGAGTTGCTTCCCCAAAAACACCTGCTACCCATTTCCAGGCCTGCACATCTGCAGCTACACTGTGTCCGGCCAAGGCAGGAACCCCAAGAAGTTCAACGAGGTGAAGGGCAAAGTCCTGCACCTGAGCAGGAACGACCCCAGGAAGCAGCACTTGCTGGGAGCTGTCCAGCTGGGGATAAGTGCTTTGCTGGGAAGGGGCTGGGGTCCTGCTGGACACCACCTTGGAACCATAGAATCACAGAATGGTTTGGGTTGGAAGGGACCCTCACGACCATCCAGTCACACCGCCCCTCCCACCATGCCCCGCCATGGGCATGAACAGTTTCCACTATGTCAGGAGGCCCAAAGCTCCATCCAACCTGGTCTTGTCCGCTTCCAGGGAAGGGGAATCCACAGCTTCTCTGAGCAACCCATGGCAGTGCTTCACCACCCTCTGAGCAAAGAATTTCTTCCTCAAGTCTGATCTAAATCTACCCCCTTTTAGCGTAGAACCGTCACCCCTTCTCCTATCACTGCCCTCCCTTGTAAAGCGTTTACCCCTCCAAAAAAATAAACAAATAAAACCCTCAGCAACCGGCACCGGGCAGAGCAATGCTGAGCAGGGAAGTGTATTGGGTTGACATGGCAAGGCCATGAAGGGGAGCGGCAGGGACGGCTTCTGTCAGAAGTGGGACGCAGCTGGCTCCCCCAAAAGGGACCCGCTGATGGCCAAAGCTGAGCCAGTGTGCAATGCGTAGGGTGCAGCTCAAGTTGCACCAGGCTTGCCTGTTAGGAAGAATTTCTTCATGGACAGGGTTCTCAAGCCTTGGAACGGGCTGCCCAGGGAAGTGGTGGAATCCCCATCTAACGGTCTTTTCTAACGGTCTTTTTCATCAGTGGTTGTATCCTGCTCGTGAAGAGCCCAGCCATGGTATCCACCCAGCAGAAAGCCATGGCCTCTACTTCTCTTGTGGCCTCTCCAGCCACAGCTACCAACGTGGCTACCCAGACGTAGGTCTTGGGGAAACACGCGGCCATCCAGGTCTTGGGTGCAGGGTGTGCCCGAGTCTTCTGTCAGTGTCTGACAGCAGCAGCGGTGGGTATGCCTGTGGGAGGTGTGCCCAGGTTGAAGAATTGCTCAGCTTGGTGGCAGAGCTTTGGGAGGAGGTGATGCTGAGGAGCATCAGGGAGTCAGAGAGGGAAATTGACTGGTGGAAGCATACTCTACCCACCCTGAGACAGACTCACGAGCCAGCCACCACACAAGAAACAAAGGTTCCCCCATCCCACCAGGCAGCCACTACACAAAAGACAAAGTTTCCCCCATCCCACCAGACAGTAGGAGGGGACCTAGGTCAAGGGGGGGGGAATGGAAGCAGGTTTTTGCTCGGGGTGGTAGGTGAGCCCTCTCCCTGCCCACCTCACCTTCCCGACTACCCTTCCGTAGGAGGTATGAGGCTCTAGAACTTGACAGTCAAAACAACGATGTAGATGAAAGCCCATCCAGGTTGGAAGGGGTGCCAAAGATAAGGCAGCCTACCCCCCGCGTCACTACATCTTCTGTCACGAAAGAAGGAATGGTTATTGTCACGGGGGACTCCCTTCTGAAAGGGACAGAGATTTGCCGTCTGGACCCAACCCACGGGGAAGTCTGCTGCTTCCCTGGGGCTCGGCTAAGAGACATTGCCAGGAACGTCACTCGCCTGCTACGGCCCTCTGACTACTACCCTCTACTGGTTTTTCAGGCTGGTAATGATGACGTAGGAAGGAGAAGTCCAAGAGCAATCAAAAGGGACTTCAGGACTTTGGGGTGACTGGTTGAAGGATCAGGGGCACAAGTCGTGTTTGCCTCTGTCCTTCCGATAGGAGGGATCACCAAGGCTGTTGGAGTTTAAGAAGCATTTGGACTGTGCTCTTAGTCATATGGTCTGAATTTTTGGGTAGACCTGTGTGGTGCAAGGAGCTAGACTCGATGATCCTTATGGGTCCCTTCCAACTTGGGATATTCTATGATTCTACGATCCTACGATCAATGTTGACAGGCAGACTTGGCTCATCAAAACGTGACTTTGAGACTGGTGCCACCGGCAGAACTTTCGGCTTGTTGATCATGGGAAGGTCTCCGTGACACCCGGCCTGCTGGCACCAGATGGGATGCACCTCTCTCAGAGGGGGAAAAGGATTTTTGCCCAGGAGTTAGTGGGGCTGATAGATAGGGCTTTAAACTAGAGTTGAAGGTGGAAAGGGATAAAACCAGGCACGCCGGTGATAAGCTAAGGGATGGTGCGCTAGAATCAGAGGGACCGTGGGCTAGTGAGGTCCTTCGGTCTGCTCCACGAGGTGCTGCGTCCAATGAAGCACATTTGAAGTGCTTCTACAGAAACGCACGCAGTATGAGGGATAAAGTGGATGAGCTAGAAGTCTTGGCCCAGTCCCACAGCTACGACATCATCGGCATACGCGAAACCTGTTGGGATGAGTCCTGTGACTGGTGTGTTGCAATGGATGGTTACAGGCTCCTCAGGAGGGACAGGCAGGGCAGGCGAGGCGGTGGGGTGGCGCTGTACATAAAGGAGGGGCTGGACTGTGTGCAGCTTGCCGTTGGTGATGGCAAAGTTGAGAGCCTCCGGGTAAGGATAAAGGGACAAACAATTAAAGGGGATGTCGTCGTGGGAGTCTATTACAGACCACCCGGCCAGGACAACAACGCCGAAGAATTATTCCTTGAGGAACTAAGAAATACCTCGAGATCAGCTGCCCTTGTCCTAATGGGGGACTTCAACTTGCCAGACGTCGACTGGCATTACCACATGGCCGGCCCAAGCATGTCCAGGAGGTTCCTAAAGCACCTCTATGATAACTTCTTGGTGCAGGTGCTAAGGGAGGCAACTAGGAAAGGTGCCCTCCTAGATTGTTGCTGGAGACCAGAGAGGGTCTTGTGCGGGGTGTGGCAACTGGTGGCCGTCTTGGTCATAGTGACCATGAAGTGGTTGGGTTTAAAATTTTTGGTGACAGGAGGAAAACTGCCACCAAAACTTCAGCCCTGCATATGGGGAGAGCAGACTTCAGGCTGCTCAGGGAACTAGTCAGCAAGGTCCCCTGGGAAACTGCTTTTGAAGGCATTGGCGTCCATCAGGGCTGGTCAGTCTTTAAGCCCTGCCTCCTAAAAGCACACGATCAGGCAATTCCAAAACATCGCAAGTCAAGCAGGCGGCGCAGTAGGCTGGCTTGGATGACCACGGATCTTCTTCTGGAGCTTAGGCATAAAAAGAAAGTGCATGGCTGCTGGAAGCAGGGTCAGGCAACGTGGAAGGACTACAGGGATGCTGTTCACACTTGTAGGGAGAAAATTTGTGCGGCCAAAGCCCAACTGCAGTTGAAGTTGGCCAGCTCTGTGGGAGACCATTAAAAGGGCTTTTAAAAATATATGAATAGAAAAAGGAGGACCAGAGAAAACATAGGTCCACTACTTGTTGGGGATGGTCACCTCACAGACAAGGACACAGGCAAAGCAGAGACGTTTAATGCCTTCTTTGCCTCTGTCTTCAACGCTGATGATGGGCTTTGGGACCCCCGGTGCTCTGAGCTGGAGGACCATGACGGTGGGAACGATAAACTGCCAACCCACCCTGAACGTGTGCAGGATTTGCTGCTCCACCTGGATCCGTATAAGTCCACGGGTCCAGATGGGATTCATCCCAGGGTGCTTAGAGAGCTGGCTGACATCATCGCGGGCCCTCTCTCAATTATTTTTCAACGGTGTTGGGAATCTGGAGAGGTCCCAGTTGAGTGGAAGCTGGCAAATGTTGTACCAATTTTCAAGAAGGGCAGGAAAGAGGACCCTGGTAACTACAGGCCTGTCAGTCTCACATCAGTGCCTGGTAAAATTATGGAGCAGTTCATCCTGGGAGTTACTGAAGGGCACCTGGGGAACAATGCAGTCACCGGTCCCAGGCAGCATGGGTTCACGAGGGGTAGGTCCTGTTCGACAGATTTGATTTCCTTTTATGATAAGATCACCCATCTAGTCGATCAAGGGAAACCAGCTGATGTGATCTTTTTGGATTTCAGTAAAGCTTTTGACACAGTTTCCCATGGGATCCTACTGGACAAAACATCTAGCATACACCGGGACAAAACCATCGTACGATGCGTGAATAATTGGCTGATGGGTAGGGCTCAAAGATGTGTGGCAAATGGTTCCACATCAGGCTGCTGGCCGGTCACCAGTGGGGTCCCCCAGGGCTCCATTTTAGGGCCAGTTCTCTTCAATGTTTTTATAAACGATTTGGATGTAGGACTAGGTGTTTTGAGCACATTTGCTGATGATCCTAAACGTGGAGGAGTTGTTGACTCTGTTGAGGGTGGAAAGGCCTTGCAGAGAGGTCTGAACAGGTTGGAGAGCTGGGCGATCACCAACCGCATGAAGTTTAACAAGAGCAAGTGCCAGGACCTGCACCTGGGACAGGGAAACCCTGGCTATATGTACAGACTGGGCGACGAGACGCTGGAGAGCAGCCCCGCAGAGAGGGATCTGGGGGTTGTGGTTGATAGCAAGTTGAACAGGAGCCAGCAGTGTGCCCTGGCAGCCAGGAGGGCCAACTGTACCCTGGGGTGCATCAAGCACGGCATCACTAGTCGGTCAAGGGAAGTGATTGTCCCGCTCTACTCTGCGGTGGTGCAGCCCCACCTCCAGCACTCTGTGCAGTTCTGGGCACCACAGTATGAGTGTGAAAGACTCATGAGAGAAAGAGTGTGAAACCATGGCTTTTTATGTTGCCCTTTCCCTAAATCAAGCACCACGGCACCTGGCCCTCTGCTCCTACAGGGCTCGAAAGCCCTGCTCTGAACCCCACAGAGAAGGGAAGTGTGCTCGCGCAGGGGCTCTGGCCCTGAGGAGAGAGCCCAACGGGGCTGGGCCTTCTGCATCTGTACGGCCTCTGCGTCTTGCTTTGGCTGCAATGAGCTCATTTGGAAACCCTGTCTCCATTTCACACTGGCGACGCTTTCCCTCCCTGGACTTCCGCATGTGTCCCTTTGCAGGCTTGTGACCCTTGTGCTCTGGGCTGGCTCCACTCGGGTCAGGAAAACCTCCATGCTCAGGGGTGACACCACCTTGCTAGAAAACCCACTCCTAAGCCTGACAGGACTTCTTGAGTGTCCTTTGGAACCCTGGGAGGACTTCTCTGTTTTTCCCTATCACCAGCCTGGACTTCTCCAGGCCCAGATCTGCCTCCGCTCCTCCTGCCAGCTACTGCTGGGAAGATCTCGTCCCCGTTGCAGTCATCCCATTCCCACAGGCTCCACGTTGTGCCCCTAAGCGTACTCTGCTCCATGCTGAACCAGTCCCGGTCCCACACCCTCCTCACGGGGCGAGTGCTCCAGCCCCACCGCATCAGTGCTCTCCCCTGAATTCCTCCAGCTTGTCGATGTCTCTCCCGCCCAGGACCCCAAAGAGGACACGATGCCCAGATGAGGCCTGATGGGTGCTAAGCAGAGGGGAACGCCCTGCTCCCTCCAGAGAGGGTCAAAATCAAGGAGATTCCTGAGGGCAAGGCAAGGGCTGCCATTAGCCTGCTGTGGGGAGAACCAGGGCAACGCGAGGGCTGGCCAGCTGTGCTGGAGTGTAGCAAGAGCAGTGTGAGGACTGTGTCGTGCAGCTTCAAAGGCAGGCACGAGGTTTTATGGAATGGACGCTCTTGCTTTATGGGCCCGGATGTGTCTGCCATGGCCAGGGTGATCTGATGGTGCACTGGGAAGACACGGCCAAGGCTGCAGTGACTGGTGGATAACACCAACGCCAAGATGAAGGCAAACATTTTGTTGGGCAGAGTGGTAAGTGACATTGTGCTAGACACAGACGCATGTGCTGGGGCCAGAGCGCTGCCAGAGCGAGCGCTGCGGGGCAGGACAGCCCATTGTGATGGCTCCGAGCGACGCACTGTGAGAGCCTGGAGCGACGGATTGTGACTGCGTGGCCCTCGCTGCTCATATGCGGGCGCAGAGTCCCACCCCGCCGGCTAGTGCCCGCACTCCAGCTGAGCGTTTACGCGAGGTCTGGAGTGAGGAGCAAGGTTGGCCTTGGTGCTGGTGTCGTGCTCTGGGAGTTGCTGCAGCAGCTCTCAGTGCCCTTCCCAGAGCCATCGGAGCTTCTTCCGCGGCCCTGCCTCGTTCGGGCCGTCGGGAGACCCAGGAGGAGTGCTCGCGGCAGCAGAGGTGAGCGCGGTGGGGACACCTTCCCCTGGGCCCTGGGCAGCTGGAAGGGTTTCCTCCTTGGGGGACCTGCACAACTCTTCCAGCCGCCCCTGGCTCAGCCGATGACCATGGCCTCTTCTCTGCCTTTTGCAGCGTGACACCTGCTGCTGCAGCGCCGGTGAGAGGGAGCGGCTCGTCATCGCCAGTTCTCCCCAGCTCACCTCAGCAGGTGGAGAGCATGGCCACGGCGCTGGACACCCGCTGTCCCATCTGTCTGGACAGCTGGGTGAACCCCAGCTATGTGGTGCCATGCCTCCACCGCTTCTGCTTTGAATGCATCCAGCGGTGGGCTGAGAGCAAGCCCGAGTGCCCCCTCTGCAAGAGGAGGGTGAGCTCCATCGTGCACTCGGTGCGGGCAGACAACAGGTTCAAGGAGCTCGTCATCCCACCACCTGCGGAGGCACCGGTCACCACCCAGCAGGCAGACGGAGCTCCTGCCCACCCAGCCTCCCGACCAGAGGCTGCAGGCCCAGTGCCCACAGCCGCTGTGGGCGGCCTCCACCCCTTCGCCTGGGCATCCCTGTTCCGGCTGTACCCTGCTGTGCTCCAGCCCCTGCTGCCCTGGCTGCGCCACGAGCTGGGGCAGCTCCTCGGGGATGACGGCAGGGCAGCCTCAGAAGCGCAGCGCAACGTCATCTCAGGCCTGCGCTTCTTTGGCCTGGACGAGGGGGCCCTCACCCTGCTCCTGAGGACCTCCCTGGGAAGGCAGACGGCCGGCTTCGTGCAGCGGCTCATTGCCACCGCCGTGCAGCGGTGCAGCGGGGAGGCCCAAAACATCCTGGGCCTGGGGGCCTCCCGCGCTGCCGGAGGACAGGGGGGCAGCCCTGCAGCAGTCCCCAGCCACACTGCCACATCGGTGGGGACACCATCAGCTGGCCCAGAGAGCTCGGAGGGAACCAACGCAGAGGAGCTCCCTGGGACCTCAAATGCTGCCTTCCACGGGAGACCGAGCCGCCTTCCATCCGTCCCGGTTCCTGAGCCTAGAAATCAACAAGTGCCAGCGGAGGAACCAGAGGAGGCTGTGGCCGGTCCCTCCACTGCCGGCCAGGGCAGGGACCAAAGACGCAGGGGGCCCCGGCGAGCTGCAAAGAGGAGGGCCCCCACTTGCCAGGACTCTGCCCCACCCGCAAAGAGGCCACCCCGCCGGCGACACTAGGACAGTGCCCCAGGAGCTGGCCAAGCTGGGGCTGGGCCAGCAGATGGGGCACACGCCGGCAACCGGGGGGGGAGGGGGGAACAGGGAGGCTCACAGCAGTCTAAGGCTTTTAGACAAAGCAAATAAAGCCATGAAAACTGCAGAAAATGTCTGAGTATTTGTAACAACACACTTGGTGTCCCTGTCCCTACCCTCGCTGCTTTCTCCCCCTTTTCCTCCTGATACTCCCACCGCTTCCTCGTGTGTCCGCTGGACCCAAAGGCCAATGGGTTCAGACAGGTGGGAGAAGGGTACGTCGATGCAGCCCTTTGCAGGGCCAGCTGGGGTGTTGGCGCTGGCGTGCTTTTTCCCCACGTACAAGGCACTATTGAGTTGCTTCCCCAAAAACACCTGCTACCCATTTCCAGGCCTGCACATCTGCAGCTACGCTGTGTCCGGCCAAGGCAGGAACCCCAAGAAGTTCAACGAGGTGAAGGGCAAAGTCCTGCACCTGAGCAGGAACGACCCCAGGAAGCAGCACTTGCTGGGAGCTGTCCAGCTGGGGATAAGTGCTTTGCTGGGAAGGGGCTGGGGTCCTGCTGGACACCACCTTGGAACCATAGAATCACAGAATGGTTTGGGTTGGAAGGGACCCTCACGACCATCCAGTCACACCGCCCCTCCCACCATGCCCCGCCATGGGCATGAACAGTTTCCACTATGTCAGGAGGCCCAAAGCTCCATCCAACCTGGTCTTGTCCGCTTCCAGGGAAGGGGAATCCACAGCTTCTCTGAGCAACCCATGGCAGTGCTTCACCACCCTCTGAGCAAAGAATTTCTTCCTCAAGTCTGATCTAAATCTACCCCCTTTTAGCGTAGAACCGTCACCCCTTCTCCTATCACTGCCCTCCCTTGTAAAGCGTTTACCCCTCCAAAAAAATAAACAAATAAAACCCTCAGCAACCGGCACCGGGCAGAGCAATGCTGAGCAGGGAAGTGTATTGGGTTGACATGGCAAGGCCATGAAGGGGAGCGGCAGGGACGGCTTCTGTCAGAAGTGGGACGCAGCTGGCTCCCCCAAAAGGGACCCGCTGATGGCCAAAGCTGAGCCAGTGTGCAATGCGTAGGGTGCAGCTCAAGTTGCACCAGGCTTGCCTGTTAGGAAGAATTTCTTCATGGACAGGGTTCTCAAGCCTTGGAACGGGCTGCCCAGGGAAGTGGTGGAATCCCCATCTAACGGTCTTTTCTAACGGTCTTTTTCATCAGTGGTTGTATCCTGCTCGTGAAGAGCCCAGCCATGGTATCCACCCAGCAGAAAGCCATGGCCTCTACTTCTCTTGTGGCCTCTCCAGCCACAGCTACCAACGTGGCTACCCAGACGTAGGTCTTGGGGAAACACGCGGCCATCCAGGTCTTGGGTGCAGGGTGTGCCCGAGTCTTCTGTCAGTGTCTGACAGCAGCAGCGGTGGGTATGCCTGTGGGAGGTGTGCCCAGGTTGAAGAATTGCTCAGCTTGGTGGCAGAGCTTTGGGAGGAGGTGATGCTGAGGAGCATCAGGGAGTCAGAGAGGGAAATTGACTGGTGGAAGCATACTCTACCCACCCTGAGACAGACTCACGAGCCAGCCACCACACAAGAAACAAAGGTTCCCCCATCCCACCAGGCAGCCACTACACAAAAGACAAAGTTTCCCCCATCCCACCAGACAGTAGGAGGGGACCTAGGTCAAGGGGGGGGGAATGGAAGCAGGTTTTTGCTCGGGGTGGTAGGTGAGCCCTCTCCCTGCCCACCTCACCTTCCCGACTACCCTTCCGTAGGAGGTATGAGGCTCTAGAACTTGACAGTCAAAACAACGATGTAGATGAAAGCCCATCCCGGTTGGAAGGGGTGCCAAAGATAAGGCAGCCTACCCCCCGCGTCACTACATCTTTGTCCTGGTTCCAGTTAGGACAGAGTTAATTTTCCCTCCTAGTAGCTGGTAGGGTGCTATGTTTTGGATTAGGGTGAGAAGAGCGCTGATAACATGCTGATGTTTTAATTGTTGCAGAGCAGTGTTTACACCAGGCCAAGGACTTTTCGGCTTCTTGCTCTGTCCTGTCAGCGAGCAGGCTGGGGGTGCAGCAGGAGCTGGGAGGGGACAGACCCAGGACAGCTGACCCAAACTGGCCAAAGGGGTATTCCATACCATCTGACGTCATGCTAAACAATATATAGGGGTGGCTGGCCGGGGTGGGGGGCCGGCTGCTCGGGGATAGGCTGGGCATCGGTCAGCGGGTGGTGAGCAATTGCGTTGTGCATCACTTGTTTTCTTACACATTATTATTATTAATACTATTATCATTATCACTATTATTATTATTATTGTTATTATTATATTCCTGTCTTAATAAACTGTCTTTATCTCAACTCACCGGCTTCACTTTCCCGTTTCTCTCCCCCATCCCAGAGAGGGAAGGGGGAGGGTGAGCGAACGGCTGTGTGGTATTTAGCTGCCAGCCGGGTTAAAACACAGCAATCTTCTATCACGAAAGAAGGAATGGTTATTGTCACGGGGGACTCCCTTCTGAAAGGGACAGAGATTTGCCGTCTGGACCCAACCCACGGGGAAGTCTGCTGCTTCCCTGGGGCTCGGCTAAGAGACATTGCCAGGAACGTCACTCGCCTGCTATGGCCCTCTGACTACTACCCTCTACTGGTTTTTCAGGCTGGTAATGATGACGTAGGAAGGAGAAGTCCAAGAGCAATCAAAAGGGACTTCAGGACTTTGGGGTGACTGGTTGAAGGATCAGGGGCACAAGTCGTGTTTGCCTCTGTCCTTCCGATAGGAGGGATCACCAAGGCTGTTGGAGTTTAAGAAGCATTTGGACTGTGCTCTTAGTCATATGGTCTGAATTTTTGGGTAGACCTGTGTGGTGCAAGGAGCTAGACTCGATGATCCTTATGGGTCCCTTCCAACTTGGGATATTCTATGATTCTACGATCCTACGATCAATGTTGACAGGCAGACTTGGCTCATCAAAACGTGACTTTGAGACTGGTGCCACCGGCAGAACTTTCGGCTTGTTGATCATGGGAAGGTCTCCGTGACACCCGGCCTGCTGGCACCAGATGGGATGCACCTCTCTCAGAGGGGGAAAAGGATTTTTGCCCAGGAGTTAGTGGGGCTGATAGATAGGGCTTTAAACTAGAGTTGAAGGTGGAAAGGGATAAAACCAGGCACGCCGGTGATAAGCTAAGGGATGGTGCGCTAGAATCAGAGGGACCGTGGGCTAGTGAGGTCCTTCGGTCTGCTCCACGAGGTGCTGCGTCCAATGAAGCACATTTGAAGTGCTTCTACAGAAACGCACGCAGTATGAGGGATAAAGTGGATGAGCTAGAAGTCTTGGCCCAGTCCCACAGCTACGACATCATCGGCATACGCGAAACCTGTTGGGATGAGTCCTGTGACTGGTGTGTTGCAATGGATGGTTACAGGCTCCTCAGGAGGGACAGGCAGGGCAGGCGAGGCGGTGGGGTGGCGCTGTACATAAAGGAGGGGCTGGACTGTGTGCAGCTTGCCGTTGGTGATGGCAAAGTTGAGAGCCTCCGGGTAAGGATAAAGGGACAAACAATTAAAGGGGATGTCGTCGTGGGAGTCTATTACAGACCACCCGGCCAGGACAACAACGCCGAAGAATTATTCCTTGAGGAACTAAGAAATACCTCGAGATCAGCTGCCCTTGTCCTAATGGGGGACTTCAACTTGCCAGACGTCGACTGGCATTACCACATGGCCGGCCCAAGCATGTCCAGGAGGTTCCTAAAGCACCTCTATGATAACTTCTTGGTGCAGGTGCTAAGGGAGGCAACTAGGAAAGGTGCCCTCCTAGATTGTTGCTGGAGACCAGAGAGGGTCTTGTGCGGGGTGTGGCAACTGGTGGCCGTCTTGGTCATAGTGACCATGAAGTGGTTGGGTTTAAAATTTTTGGTGACAGGAGGAAAACTGCCACCAAAACTTCAGCCCTGCATATGGGGAGAGCAGACTTCAGGCTGCTCAGGGAACTAGTCAGCAAGGTCCCCTGGGAAACTGCTTTTGAAGGCATTGGCGTCCATCAGGGCTGGTCAGTCTTTAAGCCCTGCCTCCTAAAAGCACACGATCAGGCAATTCCAAAACATCGCAAGTCAAGCAGGCGGCGCAGTAGGCTGGCTTGGATGACCACAGATCTTCTTCTGGAGCTTAGGCATAAAAAGAAAGTGCATGGCTGCTGGAAGCAGGGTCAGGCAACGTGGAAGGACTACAGGGATGCTGTTCACACTTGTAGGGAGAAAATTTGTGCGGCCAAAGCCCAACTGCAGTTGAAGTTGGCCAGCTCTGTGGGAGACCATTAAAAGGGCTTTTAAAAATATATGAATAGAAAAAGGAGGACCAGAGAAAACATAGGTCCACTACTTGTTGGGGATGGTCACCTCACAGACAAGGACACAGGCAAAGCAGAGACGTTTAATGCCTTCTTTGCCTCTGTCTTCAACGCTGATGATGGGCTTTGGGACCCCCGGTGCTCTGAGCTGGAGGACCATGACGGTGGGAACGATAAACTGCCAACCCACCCTGAACGTGTGCAGGATTTGCTGCTCCACCTGGATCCGTATAAGTCCACGGGTCCAGATGGGATTCATCCCAGGGTGCTTAGAGAGCTGGCTGACATCATCGCGGGCCCTCTCTCAATTATTTTTCAACGGTGTTGGGAATCTGGAGAGGTCCCAGTTGAGTGGAAGCTGGCAAATGTTGTACCAATTTTCAAGAAGGGCAGGAAAGAGGACCCTGGTAACTACAGGCCTGTCAGTCTCACATCAGTGCCTGGTAAAATTATGGAGCAGTTCATCCTGGGAGTTACTGAAGGGCACCTGGGGAACAATGCAGTCACCGGTCCCAGGCAGCATGGGTTCACGAGGGGTAGGTCCTGTTCGACAGATTTGATTTCCTTTTATGATAAGATCACCCATCTAGTCGATCAAGGGAAACCAGCTGATGTGATCTTTTTGGATTTCAGTAAAGCTTTTGACACAGTTTCCCATGGGATCCTACTGGACAAAACATCTAGCATACACCGGGACAAAACCATCGTACGATGCGTGAATAATTGGCTGATGGGTAGGGCTCAAAGATGTGTGGCAAATGGTTCCACATCAGGCTGCTGGCCGGTCACCAGTGGGGTCCCCCAGGGCTCCATTTTAGGGCCAGTTCTCTTCAATGTTTTTATAAACGATTTGGATGTAGGACTAGGTGTTTTGAGCACATTTGCTGATGATCCTAAACGTGGAGGAGTTGTTGACTCTGTTGAGGGTGGAAAGGCCTTGCAGAGAGGTCTGAACAGGTTGGAGAGCTGGGCGATCACCAACCGCATGAAGTTTAACAAGAGCAAGTGCCAGGACCTGCACCTGGGACAGGGAAACCCTGGCTATATGTACAGACTGGGCGACGAGACGCTGGAGAGCAGCCCCGCAGAGAGGGATCTGGGGGTTGTGGTTGATAGCAAGTTGAACAGGAGCCAGCAGTGTGCCCTGGCAGCCAGGAGGGCCAACTGTACCCTGGGGTGCATCAAGCACGGCATCACTTGTCGGTCAAGGGAAGTGATTGTCCCGCTCTACTCTGCGGTGGTGCAGCCCCACCTCCAGCACTCTGTGCAGTTCTGGGCACCACAGTATGAGTGTGAAAGACTCATGAGAGAAAGAGTGTGAAACCATGGCTTTTTATGTTGCCCTTTCCCTAAATCAAGCACCACGGCACCTGGCCCTCTGCTCCTACAGGGCTCGAAAGCCCTGCTCTGAACCCCACAGAGAAGGGAAGTGTGCTCGCGCAGGGGCTCTGGCCCTGAGGAGAGAGCCCAACGGGGCTGGGCCTTCTGCATCTGTACGGCCTCTGCGTCTTGCTTTGGCTGCAATGAGCTCATTTGGAAACCCTGTCTCCATTTCACACTGGCGACGCTTTCCCTCCCTGGACTTCCGCATGTGTCCCTTTGCAGGCTTGTGACCCTTGTGCTCTGGGCTGGCTCCACTCGGGTCAGGAAAACCTCCATGCTCAGGGGTGACACCACCTTGCTAGAAAACCCACTCCTAAGCCTGACAGGACTTCTTGAGTGTCCTTTGGAACCCTGGGAGGACTTCTCTGTTTTTCCCTATCACCAGCCTGGACTTCTCCAGGCCCAGATCTGCCTCCGCTCCTCCTGCCAGCTACTGCTGGGAAGATCTCGTCCCCGTTGCAGTCATCCCATTCCCACAGGCTCCACGTTGTGCCCCTAAGCGTACTCTGCTCCATGCTGAACCAGTCCCGGTCCCACACCCTCCTCACGGGGCGAGTGCTCCAGCCCCACCGCATCAGTGCTCTCCCCTGAATTCCTCCAGGTTGTCGATGTCTCTCCCGCCCAGGACCCCAAAGAGGACACGATGCCCAGATGAGGCCTGATGGGTGCTAAGCAGAGGGGAACGCCCTGCTCCCTCCAGAGAGGGTCAAAATCAAGGAGATTCCTGAGGGCAAGGCAAGGGCTGCCATTAGCCTGCTGTGGGGAGAACCAGGGCAACGCGAGGGCTGGCCAGCTGTGCTGGAGTGTAGCAAGAGCAGTGTGAGGACTGTGTCGTGCAGCTTCAAAGGCAGGCACGAGGTTTTATGGAATGGACGCTCTTGCTTTATGGGCCCGGATGTGTCTGCCATGGCCAGGGTGATCTGATGGTGCACTGGGAAGACACGGCCAAGGCTGCAGTGACTGGTGGATAACACCAACGCCAAGATGAAGGCAAACATTTTGTTGGGCAGAGTGGTAAGTGACATTGTGCTAGACACAGACGCATGTGCTGGGGCCAGAGCGCTGCCAGAGCGAGCGCTGCGGGGCAGGACAGCCCATTGTGATGGCTCCGAGCGACGCACTGTGAGAGCCTGGAGCGACGGATTGTGACTGCGTGGCCCTCGCTGCTCATATGCGGGCGCAGAGTCCCACCCCGCCGGCTAGTGCCCGCACTCCAGCTGAGCGTTTACGCGAGGTCTGGAGTGAGGAGCAAGGTTGGCCTTGGTGCTGGTGTCGTGCTCTGGGAGTTGCTGCAGCAGCTCTCAGTGCCCTTCCCAGAGCCATCGGAGCTTCTTCCGCGGCCCTGCCTCGTTCGGGCCGTCGGGAGACCCAGGAGGAGTGCTCGCGGCAGCAGAGGTGAGCGCGGTGGGGACACCTTCCCCTGGGCCCTGGGCAGCTGGAAGGGTTTCCTCCTTGGGGGACCTGCACAACTCTTCCAGCCGCCCCTGGCTCAGCCGATGACCATGGCCTCTTCTCTGCCTTTTGCAGCGTGACACCTGCTGCTGCAGCGCCGGTGAGAGGGAGCGGCTCGTCATCGCCAGTTCTCCCCAGCTCACCTCAGCAGGTGGAGAGCATGGCCACGGCGCTGGACACCCGCTGTCCCATCTGTCTGGACAGCTGGGTGAACCCCAGCTATGTGGTGCCATGCCTCCACCGCTTCTGCTTTGAATGCATCCAGCGGTGGGCTGAGAGCAAGCCCGAGTGCCCCCTCTGCAAGAGGAGGGTGAGCTCCATCGTGCACTCGGTGCGGGCGGACAACAGGTTCAAGGAGCTCGTCATCCCACCACCTGCGGAGGCACCGGTCACCACCCAGCAGGCAGACGGAGCTCCTGCCCACCCAGCCTCCCGACCAGAGGCTGCAGGCCCAGTGCCCACAGCCGCTGTGGGCGGCCTCCACCCCTTCGCCTGGGCGTCCCTGTTCCGGCTGTACCCTGCTGTGCTCCAGCCCCTGCTGCCCTGGCTGCGCCACGAGCTGGGGCAGCTCCTCGGGGATGACGGCAGGGCAGCCTCAGAAGCGCAGCGCAACGTCATCTCAGGCCTGCGCTTCTTTGGCCTGGACGAGGGGGCCCTCACCCTGCTCCTGAGGACCTCCCTGGGAAGGCAGACGGCCGGCTTCGTGCAGCGGCTCATTGCCACCGCCGTGCAGCGGTGCAGCGGGGAGGCCCAAAACATCCTGGGCCTGGGGGCCTCCCGCGCTGCCGGAGGACAGGGGGGCAGCCCTGCAGCAGTCCCCAGCCACACTGCCACATCGGTGGGGACACCATCAGCTGGCCCAGAGAGCTCGGAGGGAACCAACGCAGAGGAGCTCCCTGGGACCTCAAATGCTGCCTTCCACGGGAGACCGAGCCGCCTTCCATCCGTCCCGGTTCCTGAGCCTAGAAATCAACAAGTGCCAGCGGAGGAACCAGAGGAGGCTGTGGCCGGTCCCTCCAGTGCCGGCCAGGGCAGGGACCAAAGACGCAGGGGGCCCCGGCGAGCTGCAAAGAGGAGGGCCCCCACTTGCCAGGACTCTGCCCCACCCGCAAAGAGGCCACCCCGCCGGCGACACTAGGACAGTGCCCCAGGAGCTGGCCAAGCTGGGGCTGGGCCAGCAGATGGGGCACACGCCGGCAACCGGGGGGGGAGGGGGGAACAGGGAGGCTCACAGCAGTCTAAGGCTTTTAGACAAAGCAAATAAAGCCATGAAAACTGCAGAAAATGTCTGAGTATTTGTAACAACACACTTGGTGTCCCTGTCCCTACCCTCGCTGCTTTCTCCCCCTTTTCCTCCTGATACTCCCACCGCTTCCTCGTGTGTCCGCTGGACCCGAAGGCCAATGGGTTCAGACAGGTGGGAGAAGGGTACGTCGATGCAGCCCTTTGCAGGGCCAGCTGGGGTGTTGGCGCTGGCGTGCTTTTTCCCCACGTACAAGGCACTATTGAGTTGCTTCCCCAAAAACACCTGCTACCCATTTCCAGGCCTGCACATCTGCAGCTACACTGTGTCCGGCCAAGGCAGGAACCCCAAGAAGTTCAACGAGGTGAAGGGCAAAGTCCTGCACCTGAGCAGGAACGACCCCAGGAAGCAGCACTTGCTGGGAGCTGTCCAGCTGGGGATAAGTGCTTTGCTGGGAAGGGGCTGGGGTCCTGCTGGACACCACCTTGGAACCATAGAATCACAGAATGGTTTGGGTTGGAAGGGACCCTCACGACCATCCAGTCACACCGCCCCTCCCACCATGCCCCGCCATGGGCATGAACAGTTTCCACTATGTCAGGAGGCCCAAAGCTCCATCCAACCTGGTCTTGTCCGCTTCCAGGGAAGGGGAATCCACAGCTTCTCTGAGCAACCCATGGCAGTGCTTCACCACCCTCTGAGCAAAGAATTTCTTCCTCAAGTCTGATCTAAATCTACCCCCTTTTAGCGTAGAACCGTCACCCCTTCTCCTATCACTGCCCTCCCTTGTAAAGCGTTTACCCCTCCAAAAAAATAAACAAATAAAACCCTCAGCAACCGGCACCGGGCAGAGCAATGCTGAGCAGGGAAGTGTATTGGGTTGACATGGCAAGGCCATGAAGGGGAGCGGCAGGGACGGCTTCTGTCAGAAGTGGGACGCAGCTGGCTCCCCCAAAAGGGACCCGCTGATGGCCAAAGCTGAGCCAGTGTGCAATGCGTAGGGTGCAGCTCAAGTTGCACCAGGCTTGCCTGTTAGGAAGAATTTCTTCATGGACAGGGTTCTCAAGCCTTGGAACGGGCTGCCCAGGGAAGTGGTGGAATCCCCATCTAACGGTCTTTTCTAACGGTCTTTTTCATCAGTGGTTGTATCCTGCTCGTGAAGAGCCCAGCCATGGTATCCACCCAGCAGAAAGCCATGGCCTCTACTTCTCTTGTGGCCTCTCCAGCCACAGCTACCAACGTGGCTACCCAGACGTAGGTCTTGGGGAAACACGCGGCCATCCAGGTCTTGGGTGCAGGGTGTGCCCGAGTCTTCTGTCAGTGTCTGACAGCAGCAGCGGTGGGTATGCCTGTGGGAGGTGTGCCCAGGTTGAAGAATTGCTCAGCTTGGTGGCAGAGCTTTGGGAGGAGGTGATGCTGAGGAGCATCAGGGAGTCAGAGAGGGAAATTGACTGGTGGAAGCATACTCTACCCACCCTGAGACAGACTCACGAGCCAGCCACCACACAAGAAACAAAGGTTCCCCCATCCCACCAGGCAGCCACTACACAAAAGACAAAGTTTCCCCCATCCCACCAGACAGTAGGAGGGGACCTAGGTCAAGGGGGGGGGAATGGAAGCAGGTTTTTGCTCGGGGTGGTAGGTGAGCCCTCTCCCTGCCCACCTCACCTTCCCGACTACCCTTCCGTAGGAGGTATGAGGCTCTAGAACTTGACAGTCAAAACAACGATGTAGATGAAAGCCCATCCAGGTTGGAAGGGGTGCCAAAGATAAGGCAGCCTACCCCCCGCGTCACTACATCTTCTGTCACGAAAGAAGGAATGGTTATTGTCACGGGGGACTCCCTTCTGAAAGGGACAGAGATTTGCCGTCTGGACCCAACCCACGGGGAAGTCTGCTGCTTCCCTGGGGCTCGGCTAAGAGACATTGCCAGGAACGTCACTCGCCTGCTACGGCCCTCTGACTACTACCCTCTACTGGTTTTTCAGGCTGGTAATGATGACGTAGGAAGGAGAAGTCCAAGAGCAATCAAAAGGGACTTCAGGACTTTGGGGTGACTGGTTGAAGGATCAGGGGCACAAGTCGTGTTTGCCTCTGTCCTTCCGATAGGAGGGATCACCAAGGCTGTTGGAGTTTAAGAAGCATTTGGACTGTGCTCTTAGTCATATGGTCTGAATTTTTGGGTAGACCTGTGTGGTGCAAGGAGCTAGACTCGATGATCCTTATGGGTCCCTTCCAACTTGGGATATTCTATGATTCTACGATCCTACGATCAATGTTGACAGGCAGACTTGGCTCATCAAAACGTGACTTTGAGACTGGTGCCACCGGCAGAACTTTCGGCTTGTTGATCATGGGAAGGTCTCCGTGACACCCGGCCTGCTGGCACCAGATGGGATGCACCTCTCTCAGAGGGGGAAAAGGATTTTTGCCCAGGAGTTAGTGGGGCTGATAGATAGGGCTTTAAACTAGAGTTGAAGGTGGAAAGGGATAAAACCAGGCACGCCGGTGATAAGCTAAGGGATGGTGCGCTAGAATCAGAGGGACCGTGGGCTAGTGAGGTCCTTCGGTCTGCTCCACGAGGTGCTGCGTCCAATGAAGCACATTTGAAGTGCTTCTACAGAAACGCACGCAGTATGAGGGATAAAGTGGATGAGCTAGAAGTCTTGGCCCAGTCCCACAGCTACGACATCATCGGCATACGCGAAACCTGTTGGGATGAGTCCTGTGACTGGTGTGTTGCAATGGATGGTTACAGGCTCCTCAGGAGGGACAGGCAGGGCAGGCGAGGCGGTGGGGTGGCGCTGTACATAAAGGAGGGGCTGGACTGTGTGCAGCTTGCCGTTGGTGATGGCAAAGTTGAGAGCCTCCGGGTAAGGATAAAGGGACAAACAATTAAAGGGGATGTCGTCGTGGGAGTCTATTACAGACCACCCGGCCAGGACAACAACGCCGAAGAATTATTCCTTGAGGAACTAAGAAATACCTCGAGATCAGCTGCCCTTGTCCTAATGGGGGACTTCAACTTGCCAGACGTCGACTGGCATTACCACATGGCTGGCCCAAGCATGTCCAGGAGGTTCCTAAAGCACCTCTATGATAACTTCTTGGTGCAGGTGCTAAGGGAGGCAACTAGGAAAGGTGCCCTCCTAGATTGTTGCTGGAGACCAGAGAGGGTCTTGTGCGGGGTGTGGCAACTGGTGGCCGTCTTGGTCATAGTGACCATGAAGTGGTTGGGTTTAAAATTTTTGGTGACAGGAGGAAAACTGCCACCAAAACTTCAGCCCTGCATATGGGGAGAGCAGACTTCAGGCTGCTCAGGGAACTAGTCAGCAAGGTCCCCTGGGAAACTGCTTTTGAAGGCATTGGCGTCCATCAGGGCTGGTCAGTCTTTAAGCCCTGCCTCCTAAAAGCACACGATCAGGCAATTCCAAAACATCGCAAGTCAAGCAGGCGGCGCAGTAGGCTGGCTTGGATGACCACAGATCTTCTTCTGGAGCTTAGGCATAAAAAGAAAGTGCATGGCTGCTGGAAGCAGGGTCAGGCAACGTGGAAGGACTACAGGGATGCTGTTCACACTTGTAGGGAGAAAATTTGTGCGGCCAAAGCCCAACTGCAGTTGAAGTTGGCCAGCTCTGTGGGAGACCATTAAAAGGGCTTTTAAAAATATATGAATAGAAAAAGGAGGACCAGAGAAAACATAGGTCCACTACTTGTTGGGGATGGTCACCTCACAGACAAGGACACAGGCAAAGCAGAGACGTTTAATGCCTTCTTTGCCTCTGTCTTCAACGCTGATGATGGGCTTTGGGACCCCCGGTGCTCTGAGCTGGAGGACCATGACGGTGGGAACGATAAACTGCCAACCCACCCTGAACGTGTGCAGGATTTGCTGCTCCACCTGGATCCGTATAAGTCCACGGGTCCAGATGGGATTCATCCCAGGGTGCTTAGAGAGCTGGCTGACATCATCGCGGGCCCTCTCTCAATTATTTTTCAACGGTGTTGGGAATCTGGAGAGGTCCCAGTTGAGTGGAAGCTGGCAAATGTTGTACCAATTTTCAAGAAGGGCAGGAAAGAGGACCCTGGTAACTACAGGCCTGTCAGTCTCACATCAGTGCCTGGTAAAATTATGGAGCAGTTCATCCTGGGAGTTACTGAAGGGCACCTGGGGAACAATGCAGTCACCGGTCCCAGGCAGCATGGGTTCACGAGGGGTAGGTCCTGTTCGACAGATTTGATTTCCTTTTATGATAAGATCACCCATCTAGTCGATCAAGGGAAACCAGCTGATGTGATCTTTTTGGATTTCAGTAAAGCTTTTGACACAGTTTCCCATGGGATCCTACTGGACAAAACATCTAGCATACACCGGGACAAAACCATCGTACGATGCGTGAATAATTGGCTGATGGGTAGGGCTCAAAGATGTGTGGCAAATGGTTCCACATCAGGCTGCTGGCCGGTCACCAGTGGGGTCCCCCAGGGCTCCATTTTAGGGCCAGTTCTCTTCAATGTTTTTATAAACGATTTGGATGTAGGACTAGGTGTTTTGAGCACATTTGCTGATGATCCTAAACGTGGAGGAGTTGTTGACTCTGTTGAGGGTGGAAAGGCCTTGCAGAGAGGTCTGAACAGGTTGGAGAGCTGGGCGATCACCAACCGCATGAAGTTTAACAAGAGCAAGTGCCAGGACCTGCACCTGGGACAGGGAAACCCTGGCTATATGTACAGACTGGGCGACGAGACGCTGGAGAGCAGCCCCGCAGAGAGGGATCTGGGGGTTGTGGTTGATAGCAAGTTGAACAGGAGCCAGCAGTGTGCCCTGGCAGCCAGGAGGGCCAACTGTACCCTGGGGTGCATCAAGCACGGCATCACTTGTCGGTCAAGGGAAGTGATTGTCCCGCTCTACTCTGCGGTGGTGCAGCCCCACCTCCAGCACTCTGTGCAGTTCTGGGCACCACAGTATGAGTGTGAAAGACTCATGAGAGAAAGAGTGTGAAACCATGGCTTTTTATGTTGCCCTTTCCCTAAATCAAGCACCACGGCACCTGGCCCTCTGCTCCTACAGGGCTCGAAAGCCCTGCTCTGAACCCCACAGAGAAGGGAAGTGTGCTCGCGCAGGGGCTCTGGCCCTGAGGAGAGAGCCCAACGGGGCTGGGCCTTCTGCATCTGTACGGCCTCTGCGTCTTGCTTTGGCTGCAATGAGCTCATTTGGAAACCCTGTCTCCATTTCACACTGGCGACGCTTTCCCTCCCTGGACTTCCGCATGTGTCCCTTTGCAGGCTTGTGACCCTTGTGCTCTGGGCTGGCTCCACTCGGGTCAGGAAAACCTCCATGCTCAGGGGTGACACCACCTTGCTAGAAAACCCACTCCTAAGCCTGACAGGACTTCTTGAGTGTCCTTTGGAACCCTGGGAGGACTTCTCTGTTTTTCCCTATCACCAGCCTGGACTTCTCCAGGCCCAGATCTGCCTCCGCTCCTCCTGCCAGCTACTGCTGGGAAGATCTCGTCCCCGTTGCAGTCATCCCATTCCCACAGGCTCCACGTTGTGCCCCTAAGCGTACTCTGCTCCATGCTGAACCAGTCCCGGTCCCACACCCTCCTCACGGGGCGAGTGCTCCAGCCCCACCGCATCAGTGCTCTCCCCTGAATTCCTCCAGCTTGTCGATGTCTCTCCCGCCCAGGACCCCAAAGAGGACACGATGCCCAGATGAGGCCTGATGGGTGCTAAGCAGAGGGGAACGCCCTGCTCCCTCCAGAGAGGGTCAAAATCAAGGAGATTCCTGAGGGCAAGGCAAGGGCTGCCATTAGCCTGCTGTGGGGAGAACCAGGGCAACGCGAGGGCTGGCCAGCTGTGCTGGAGTGTAGCAAGAGCAGTGTGAGGACTGTGTCGTGCAGCTTCAAAGGCAGGCACGAGGTTTTATGGAATGGACGCTCTTGCTTTATGGGCCCGGATGTGTCTGCCATGGCCAGGGTGATCTGATGGTGCACTGGGAAGACACGGCCAAGGCTGCAGTGACTGGTGGATAACACCAACGCCAAGATGAAGGCAAACATTTTGTTGGGCAGAGTGGTAAGTGACATTGTGCTAGACACAGACGCATGTGCTGGGGCCAGAGCGCTGCCAGAGCGAGCGCTGCGGGGCAGGACAGCCCATTGTGATGGCTCCGAGCGACGCACTGTGAGAGCCTGGAGCGACGGATTGTGACTGCGTGGCCCTCGCTGCTCATATGCGGGCGCAGAGTCCCACCCCGCCGGCTAGTGCCCGCACTCCAGCTGAGCGTTTACGCGAGGTCTGGAGTGAGGAGCAAGGTTGGCCTTGGTGCTGGTGTCGTGCTCTGGGAGTTGCTGCAGCAGCTCTCAGTGCCCTTCCCAGAGCCATCGGAGCTTCTTCCGCGGCCCTGCCTCGTTCGGGCCGTCGGGAGACCCAGGAGGAGTGCTCGCGGCAGCAGAGGTGAGCGCGGTGGGGACACCTTCCCCTGGGCCCTGGGCAGCTGGAAGGGTTTCCTCCTTGGGGGACCTGCACAACTCTTCCAGCCGCCCCTGGCTCAGCCGATGACCATGGCCTCTTCTCTGCCTTTTGCAGCGTGACACCTGCTGCTGCAGCGCCGGTGAGAGGGAGCGGCTCGTCATCGCCAGTTCTCCCCAGCTCACCTCAGCAGGTGGAGAGCATGGCCACGGCGCTGGACACCCGCTGTCCCATCTGTCTGGACAGCTGGGTGAACCCCAGCTATGTGGTGCCATGCCTCCACCGCTTCTGCTTTGAATGCATCCAGCGGTGGGCTGAGAGCAAGCCCGAGTGCCCCCTCTGCAAGAGGAGGGTGAGCTCCATCGTGCACTCGGTGCGGGCAGACAACAGGTTCAAGGAGCTCGTCATCCCACCACCTGCGGAGGCACCGGTCACCACCCAGCAGGCAGACGGAGCTCCTGCCCACCCAGCCTCCCGACCAGAGGCTGCAGGCCCAGTGCCCACAGCCGCTGTGGGCGGCCTCCACCCCTTCGCCTGGGCATCCCTGTTCCGGCTGTACCCTGCTGTGCTCCAGCCCCTGCTGCCCTGGCTGCGCCACGAGCTGGGGCAGCTCCTCGGGGATGACGGCAGGGCAGCCTCAGAAGCGCAGCGCAACGTCATCTCAGGCCTGCGCTTCTTTGGCCTGGACGAGGGGGCCCTCACCCTGCTCCTGAGGACCTCCCTGGGAAGGCAGACGGCCGGCTTCGTGCAGCGGCTCATTGCCACCGCCGTGCAGCGGTGCAGCGGGGAGGCCCAAAACATCCTGGGCCTGGGGGCCTCCCGCGCTGCCGGAGGACAGGGGGGCAGCCCTGCAGCAGTCCCCAGCCACACTGCCACATTGGTGGGGACACCATCAGCTGGCCCAGAGAGCTCGGAGGGAACCAACGCAGAGGAGCTCCCTGGGACCTCAAATGCTGCCTTCCACGGGAGACCGAGCCGCCTTCCATCCGTCCCGGTTCCTGAGCCTAGAAATCAACAAGTGCCAGCGGAGGAACCAGAGGAGGCTGTGGCCGGTCCCTCCACTGCCGGCCAGGGCAGGGACCAAAGACGCAGGGGGCCCCGGCGAGCTGCAAAGAGGAGGGCCCCCACTTGCCAGGACTCTGCCCCACCCGCAAAGAGGCCACCCCGCCGGCGACACTAGGACAGTGCCCCAGGAGCTGGCCAAGCTGGGGCTGGGCCAGCAGATGGGGCACACGCCGGCAACCGGGGGGGGAGGGGGGAACAGGGAGGCTCACAGCAGTCTAAGGCTTTTAGACAAAGCAAATAAAGCCATGAAAACTGCAGAAAATGTCTGAGTATTTGTAACAACACACTTGGTGTCCCTGTCCCTACCCTCGCTGCTTTCTCCCCCTTTTCCTCCTGATACTCCCACCGCTTCCTCGTGTGTCCGCTGGACCCGAAGGCCAATGGGTTCAGACAGGTGGGAGAAGGGTACGTCGATGCAGCCCTTTGCAGGGCCAGCTGGGGTGTTGGCGCTGGCGTGCTTTTTCCCCACGTACAAGGCACTATTGAGTTGCTTCCCCAAAAACACCTTTTACCCATTTCCAGGCCTGCACATCTGCAGCTACGCTGTGTCCGGCCAAGGCAGGAACCCCAAGAAGTTCAACGAGGTGAAGGGCAAAGTCCTGCACCTGAGCAGGAACGACCCCAGGAAGCAGCACTTGCTGGGAGCTGTCCAGCTGGGGATAAGTGCTTTGCTGGGAAGGGGCTGGGGTCCTGCTGGACACCACCTTGGAACCATAGAATCACAGAATGGTTTGGGTTGGAAGGGACCCTCACGACCATCCAGTCACACCGCCCCTCCCACCATGCCCCGCCATGGGCATGAACAGTTTCCACTATGTCAGGAGGCCCAAAGCTCCATCCAACCTGGTCTTGTCCGCTTCCAGGGAAGGGGAATCCACAGCTTCTCTGAGCAACCCATGGCAGTGCTTCACCACCCTCTGAGCAAAGAATTTCTTCCTCAAGTCTGATCTAAATCTACCCCCTTTTAGCGTAGAACCGTCACCCCTTCTCCTATCACTGCCCTCCCTTGTAAAGCGTTTACCCCTCCAAAAAAATAAACAAATAAAACCCTCAGCAACCGGCACCGGGCAGAGCAATGCTGAGCAGGGAAGTGTATTGGGTTGACATGGCAAGGCCATGAAGGGGAGCGGCAGGGACGGCTTCTGTCAGAAGTGGGACGCAGCTGGCTCCCCCAAAAGGGACCCGCTGATGGCCAAAGCTGAGCCAGTGTGCAATGCGTAGGGTGCAGCTCAAGTTGCACCAGGCTTGCCTGTTAGGAAGAATTTCTTCATGGACAGGGTTCTCAAGCCTTGGAACAGGCTGCCCAGGGAAGTGGTGGAATCCCCATCTAACGGTCTTTTCTAACGGTCTTTTTCATCAGTGGTTGTATCCTGCTCGTGAAGAGCCCAGCCATGGTATCCACCCAGCAGAAAGCCATGGCCTCTACTTCTCTTGTGGACTCTCCAGCCACAGCTACCAACGTGGCTACCCAGACGTAGGTCTTGGGGAAACACGCGGCCATCCAGGTCTTGGGTGCAGGGTGTGCCCGAGTCTTCTGTCAGTGTCTGACAGCAGCAGCGGTGGGTATGCCTGTGGGAGGTGTGCCCAGGTTGAAGAATTGCTCAGCTTGGTGGCAGAGCTTTGGGAGGAGGTGATGCTGAGGAGCATCAGGGAGTCAGAGAGGGAAATTGACTGGTGGAAGCATACTCTACCCACCCTGAGACAGACTCACGAGCCAGCCACCACACAAGAAACAAAGGTTCCCCCATCCCACCAGGCAGCCACTACACAAAAGACAAAGTTTCCCCCATCCCACCAGACAGTAGGAGGGGACCTAGGTCAAGGGGGGGGGAATGGAAGCAGGTTTTTGCTCGGGGTGGTAGGTGAGCCCTCTCCCTGCCCACCTCACCTTCCCGACTACCCTTCCGTAGGAGGTATGAGGCTCTAGAACTTGACAGTCAAAACAACGATGTAGATGAAAGCCCATCCAGGTTGGAAGGGGTGCCAAAGATAAGGCAGCCTACCCCCCGCGTCACTACATCTTCTGTCACGAAAGAAGGAATGGTTATTGTCACGGGGGACTCCCTTCTGAAAGGGACAGAGATTTGCCGTCTGGACCCAACCCACGGGGAAGTCTGCTGCTTCCCTGGGGCTCGGCTAAGAGACATTGCCAGGAACGTCACTCGCCTGCTACGGCCCTCTGACTACTACCCTCTACTGGTTTTTCAGGCTGGTAATGATGACGTAGGAAGGAGAAGTCCAAGAGCAATCAAAAGGGACTTCAGGACTTTGGGGTGACTGGTTGAAGGATCAGGGGCACAAGTCGTGTTTGCCTCTGTCCTTCCGATAGGAGGGATCACCAAGGCTGTTGGAGTTTAAGAAGCATTTGGACTGTGCTCTTAGTCATATGGTCTGAATTTTTGGGTAGACCTGTGTGGTGCAAGGAGCTAGACTCGATGATCCTTATGGGTCCCTTCCAACTTGGGATATTCTATGATTCTACGATCCTACGATCAATGTTGACAGGCAGACTTGGCTCATCAAAACGTGACTTTGAGACTGGTGCCACCGGCAGAACTTTCGGCTTGTTGATCATGGGAAGGTCTCCGTGACACCCGGCCTGCTGGCACCAGATGGGATGCACCTCTCTCAGAGGGGGAAAAGGATTTTTGCCCAGGAGTTAGTGGGGCTGATAGATAGGGCTTTAAACTAGAGTTGAAGGTGGAAAGGGATAAAACCAGGCACGCCGGTGATAAGCTAAGGGATGGTGCGCTAGAATCAGAGGGACCGTGGGCTAGTGAGGTCCTTCGGTCTGCTCCACGAGGTGCTGCGTCCAATGAAGCACATTTGAAGTGCTTCTACAGAAACGCACGCAGTATGAGGGATAAAGTGGATGAGCTAGAAGTCTTGGCCCAGTCCCACAGCTACGACATCATCGGCATACGCGAAACCTGTTGGGATGAGTCCTGTGACTGGTGTGTTGCAATGGATGGTTACAGGCTCCTCAGGAGGGACAGGCAGGGCAGGCGAGGCGGTGGGGTGGCGCTGTACATAAAGGAGGGGCTGGACTGTGTGCAGCTTGCCGTTGGTGATGGCAAAGTTGAGAGCCTCCGGGTAAGGATAAAGGGACAAACAATTAAAGGGGATGTCGTCGTGGGAGTCTATTACAGACCACCCGGCCAGGACAACAACGCCGAAGAATTATTCCTTGAGGAACTAAGAAATACCTCGAGATCAGCTGCTCTTGTCCTAATGGGGGACTTCAACTTGCCAGACGTCGACTGGCATTACCACATGGCCGGCCCAAGCATGTCCAGGAGGTTCCTAAAGCACCTCTATGATAACTTCTTGGTGCAGGTGCTAAGGGAGGCAACTAGGAAAGGTGCCCTCCTAGATTGTTGCTGGAGACCAGAGAGGGTCTTGTACGGGGTGTGGCAACTGGTGGCCGTCTTGGTCATAGTGACCATGAAGTGGTTGGGTTTAAAATTTTTGGTGACAGGAGGAAAACTGCCACCAAAACTTCAGCCCTGCATATGGGGAGAGCAGACTTCAGGCTGCTCAGGGAACTAGTCAGCAAGGTCCCCTGGGAAACTGCTTTTGAAGGCATTGGCGTCCATCAGGGCTGGTCAGTCTTTAAGCCCTGCCTCCTAAAAGCACACGATCAGGCAATTCCAAAACATCGCAAGTCAAGCAGGCGGCGCAGTAGGCTGGCTTGGATGACCACAGATCTTCTTCTGGAGCTTAGGCATAAAAAGAAAGTGCATGGCTGCTGGAAGCAGGGTCAGGCAACGTGGAAGGACTACAGGGATGCTGTTCACACTTGTAGGGAGAAAATTTGTGCGGCCAAAGCCCAACTGCAGTTGAAGTTGGCCAGCTCTGTGGGAGACCATTAAAAGGGCTTTTAAAAATATATGAATAGAAAAAGGAGGACCAGAGAAAACATAGGTCCACTACTTGTTGGGGATGGTCACCTCACAGACAAGGACACAGGCAAAGCAGAGACGTTTAATGCCTTCTTTGCCTCTGTCTTCAACGCTGATGATGGGCTTTGGGACCCCCGGTGCTCTGAGCTGGAGGACCATGACGGTGGGAACGATAAACTGCCAACCCACCCTGAACGTGTGCAGGATTTGCTGCTCCACCTGGATCCGTATAAGTCCACGGGTCCAGATGGGATTCATCCCAGGGTGCTTAGAGAGCTGGCTGACATCATCGCGGGCCCTCTCTCAATTATTTTTCAACGGTGTTGGGAATCTGGAGAGGTCCCAGTTGAGTGGAAGCTGGCAAATGTTGTACCAATTTTCAAGAAGGGCAGGAAAGAGGACCCTGGTAACTACAGGCCTGTCAGTCTCACATCAGTGCCTGGTAAAATTATGGAGCAGTTCATCCTGGGAGTTACTGAAGGGCACCTGGGGAACAATGCAGTCACCGGTCCCAGGCAGCATGGGTTCACGAGGGGTAGGTCCTGTTCGACAGATTTGATTTCCTTTTATGATAAGATCACCCATCTAGTCGATCAAGGGAAACCAGCTGATGTGATCTTTTTGGATTTCAGTAAAGCTTTTGACACAGTTTCCCATGGGATCCTACTGGACAAAACATCTAGCATACACCGGGACAAAACCATCGTACGATGCGTGAATAATTGGCTGATGGGTAGGGCTCAAAGATGTGTGGCAAATGGTTCCACATCAGGCTGCTGGCCGGTCACCAGTGGGGTCCCCCAGGGCTCCATTTTAGGGCCAGTTCTCTTCAATGTTTTTATAAACGATTTGGATGTAGGACTAGGTGTTTTGAGCACATTTGCTGATGATCCTAAACGTGGAGGAGTTGTTGACTCTGTTGAGGGTGGAAAGGCCTTGCAGAGAGGTCTGAACAGGTTGGAGAGCTGGGCGATCACCAACCGCATGAAGTTTAACAAGAGCAAGTGCCAGGACCTGCACCTGGGACAGGGAAACCCTGGCTATATGTACAGACTGGGCGACGAGACGCTGGAGAGCAGCCCCGCAGAGAGGGATCTGGGGGTTGTGGTTGATAGCAAGTTGAACAGGAGCCAGCAGTGTGCCCTGGCAGCCAGGAGGGCCAACTGTACCCTGGGGTGCATCAAGCACGGCATCACTAGTCGGTCAAGGGAAGTGATTGTCCCGCTCTACTCTGCGGTGGTGCAGCCCCACCTCCAGCACTCTGTGCAGTTCTGGGCACCACAGTATGAGTGTGAAAGACTCATGAGAGAAAGAGTGTGAAACCATGGCTTTTTATGTTGCCCTTTCCCTAAATCAAGCACCACGGCACCTGGCCCTCTGCTCCTACAGGGCTCGAAAGCCCTGCTCTGAACCCCACAGAGAAGGGAAGTGTGCTCGCGCAGGGGCTCTGGCCCTGAGGAGAGAGCCCAACGGGGCTGGGCCTTCTGCATCTGTACGGCCTCTGCGTCTTGCTTTGGCTGCAATGAGCTCATTTGGAAACCCTGTCTCCATTTCACACTGGCGACGCTTTCCCTCCCTGGACTTCCGCATGTGTCCCTTTGCAGGCTTGTGACCCTTGTGCTCTGGGCTGGCTCCACTCGGGTCAGGAAAACCTCCATGCTCAGGGGTGACACCACCTTGCTAGAAAACCCACTCCTAAGCCTGACAGGACTTCTTGAGTGTCCTTTGGAACCCTGGGAGGACTTCTCTGTTTTTCCCTATCACCAGCCTGGACTTCTCCAGGCCCAGATCTGCCTCCGCTCCTCCTGCCAGCTACTGCTGGGAAGATCTCGTCCCCGTTGCAGTCATCCCATTCCCACAGGCTCCACGTTGTGCCCCTAAGCGTACTCTGCTCCATGCTGAACCAGTCCCGGTCCCACACCCTCCTCACGGGGCGAGTGCTCCAGCCCCACCGCATCAGTGCTCTCCCCTGAATTCCTCCAGCTTGTCGATGTCTCTCCCGCCCAGGACCCCAAAGAGGACACGATGCCCAGATGAGGCCTGATGGGTGCTAAGCAGAGGGGAACGCCCTGCTCCCTCCAGAGAGGGTCAAAATCAAGGAGATTCCTGAGGGCAAGGCAAGGGCTGCCATTAGCCTGCTGTGGGGAGAACCAGGGCAACGCGAGGGCTGGCCAGCTGTGCTGGAGTGTAGCAAGAGCAGTGTGAGGACTGTGTCGTGCAGCTTCAAAGGCAGGCACGAGGTTTTATGGAATGGACGCTCTTGCTTTATGGGCCCGGATGTGTCTGCCATGGCCAGGGTGATCTGATGGTGCACTGGGAAGACACGGCCAAGGCTGCAGTGACTGGTGGATAACACCAACGCCAAGATGAAGGCAAACATTTTGTTGGGCAGAGTGGTAAGTGACATTGTGCTAGACACAGACGCATGTGCTGGGGCCAGAGCGCTGCCAGAGCGAGCGCTGCGGGGCAGGACAGCCCATTGTGATGGCTCCGAGCGACGCACTGTGAGAGCCTGGAGCGACGGATTGTGACTGCGTGGCCCTCGCTGCTCATATGCGGGCGCAGAGTCCCACCCCGCCGGCTAGTGCCCGCACTCCAGCTGAGCGTTTACGCGAGGTCTGGAGTGAGGAGCAAGGTTGGCCTTGGTGCTGGTGTCGTGCTCTGGGAGTTGCTGCAGCAGCTCTCAGTGCCCTTCCCAGAGCCATCGGAGCTTCTTCCGCGGCCCTGCCTCGTTCGGGCCGTCGGGAGACCCAGGAGGAGTGCTCGCGGCAGCAGAGGTGAGCGTGGTGGGGACACCTTCCCCTGGGCCCTGGGCAGCTGGAAGGGTTTCCTCCTTGGGGGACCTGCACAACTCTTCCAGCCGCCCCTGGCTCAGCCGATGACCATGGCCTCTTCTCTGCCTTTTGCAGCGTGACACCTGCTGCTGCAGCGCCGGTGAGAGGGAGCGGCTCGTCATCGCCAGTTCTCCCCAGCTCACCTCAGCAGGTGGAGAGCATGGCCACGGCGCTGGACACCCGCTGTCCCATCTGTCTGGACAGCTGGGTGAACCCCAGCTATGTGGTGCCATGCCTCCACCGCTTCTGCTTTGAATGCATCCAGCGGTGGGCTGAGAGCAAGCCCGAGTGCCCCCTCTGCAAGAGGAGGGTGAGCTCCATCGTGCACTCGGTGCGGGCAGACAACAGGTTCAAGGAGCTCGTCATCCCACCACCTGCGGAGGCACCGGTCACCACCCAGCAGGCAGACGGAGCTCCTGCCCACCCAGCCTCCCGACCAGAGGCTGCAGGCCCAGTGCCCACAGCCGCTGTGGGCGGCCTCCACCCCTTCGCCTGGGCGTCCCTGTTCCGGCTGTACCCTGCTGTGCTCCAGCCCCTGCTGCCCTGGCTGCGCCACGAGCTGGGGCAGCTCCTCGGGGATGACGGCAGGGCAGCCTCAGAAGCGCAGCGCAACGTCATCTCAGGCCTGCGCTTCTTTGGCCTGGACGAGGGGGCCCTCACCCTGCTCCTGAGGACCTCCCTGGGAAGGCAGACGGCCGGCTTCGTGCAGCGGCTCATTGCCACCGCCGTGCAGCGGTGCAGCGGGGAGGCCCAAAACATCCTGGGCCTGGGGGCCTCCCGCGCTGCCGGAGGACAGGGGGGCAGCCCTGCAGCAGTCCCCAGCCACACTGCCACATCGGTGGGGACACCATCAGCTGGCCCAGAGAGCTCGGAGGGAACCAACGCAGAGGAGCTCCCTGGGACCTCAAATGCTGCCTTCCACGGGAGACCGAGCCGCCTTCCATCCGTCCCGGTTCCTGAGCCTAGAAATCAACAAGTGCCAGCGGAGGAACCAGAGGAGGCTGTGGCCGGTCCCTCCACTGCCGGCCAGGGCAGGGACCAAAGACGCAGGGGGCCCCGGCGAGCTGCAAAGAGGAGGGCCCCCACTTGCCAGGACTCTGCCCCACCCGCAAAGAGGCCACCCCGCCGGCGACACTAGGACAGTGCCCCAGGAGCTGGCCAAGCTGGGGCTGGGCCAGCAGATGGGGCACACGCCGGCAACCGGGGGGGGAGGGGGGAACAGGGAGGCTCACAGCAGTCTAAGGCTTTTAGACAAAGCAAATAAAGCCATGAAAACTGCAGAAAATGTCTGAGTATTTGTAACAACACACTTGGTGTCCCTGTCCCTACCCTCGCTGCTTTCTCCCCCTTTTCCTCCTGATACTCCCACCGCTTCCTCGTGTGTCCGCTGGACCCGAAGGCCAATGGGTTCAGACAGGTGGGAGAAGGGTACGTCGATGCAGCCCTTTGCAGGGCCAGCTGGGGTGTTGGCGCTGGCGTGCTTTTTCCCCACGTACAAGGCACTATTGAGTTGCTTCCCCAAAAACACCTGCTACCCATTTCCAGGCCTGCACATCTGCAGCTACGCTGTGTCCGGCCAAGGCAGGAACCCCAAGAAGTTCAACGAGGTGAAGGGCAAAGTCCTGCACCTGAGCAGGAACGACCCCAGGAAGCAGCACTTGCTGGGAGCTGTCCAGCTGGGGATAAGTGCTTTGCTGGGAAGGGGCTGGGGTCCTGCTGGACACCACCTTGGAACCATAGAATCACAGAATGGTTTGGGTTGGAAGGGACCCTCACGACCATCCAGTCACACCGCCCCTCCCACCATGCCCCGCCATGGGCATGAACAGTTTCCACTATGTCAGGAGGCCCAAAGCTCCATCCAACCTGGTCTTGTCCGCTTCCAGGGAAGGGGAATCCACAGCTTCTCTGAGCAACCCATGGCAGTGCTTCACCACCCTCTGAGCAAAGAATTTCTTCCTCAAGTCTGATCTAAATCTACCCCCTTTTAGCGTAGAACCGTCACCCCTTCTCCTATCACTGCCCTCCCTTGTAAAGCGTTTACCCCTCCAAAAAAATAAACAAATAAAACCCTCAGCAACCGGCACCGGGCAGAGCAATGCTGAGCAGGGAAGTGTATTGGGTTGACATGGCAAGGCCATGAAGGGGAGCGGCAGGGACGGCTTCTGTCAGAAGTGGGACGCAGCTGGCTCCCCCAAAAGGGACCCGCTGATGGCCAAAGCTGAGCCAGTGTGCAATGCGTAGGGTGCAGCTCAAGTTGCACCAGGCTTGCCTGTTAGGAAGAATTTCTTCATGGACAGGGTTCTCAAGCCTTGGAACGGGCTGCCCAGGGAAGTGGTGGAATCCCCATCTAACGGTCTTTTCTAACGGTCTTTTTCATCAGTGGTTGTATCCTGCTCGTGAAGAGCCCAGCCATGGTATCCACCCAGCAGAAAGCCATGGCCTCTACTTCTCTTGTGGCCTCTCCAGCCACAGCTACCAACGTGGCTACCCAGACGTAGGTCTTGGGGAAACACGCGGCCATCCAGGTCTTGGGTGCAGGGTGTGCCCGAGTCTTCTGTCAGTGTCTGACAGCAGCAGCGGTGGGTATGCCTGTGGGAGGTGTGCCCAGGTTGAAGAATTGCTCAGCTTGGTGGCAGAGCTTTGGGAGGAGGTGATGCTGAGGAGCATCAGGGAGTCAGAGAGGGAAATTGACTGGTGGAAGCATACTCTACCCACCCTGAGACAGACTCACGAGCCAGCCACCACACAAGAAACAAAGGTTCCCCCATCCCACCAGGCAGCCACTACACAAAAGACAAAGTTTCCCCCATCCCACCAGACAGTAGGAGGGGACCTAGGTCAAGGGGGGGGGAATGGAAGCAGGTTTTTGCTCGGGGTGGTAGGTGAGCCCTCTCCCTGCCCACCTCACCTTCCCGACTACCCTTCCGTAGGAGGTATGAGGCTCTAGAACTTGACAGTCAAAACAACGATGTAGATGAAAGCCCATCCAGGTTGGAAGGGGTGCCAAAGATAAGGCAGCCTACCCCCCGCGTCACTACATCTTCTGTCACAAAAGAAGGAATGGTTATTGTCACGGGGGACTCCCTTCTGAAAGGGACAGAGATTTGCCGTCTGGACCCAACCCACGGGGAAGTCTGCTGCTTCCCTGGGGCTCGGCTAAGAGACATTGCCAGGAACGTCACTCGCCTGCTACGGCCCTCTGACTACTACCCTCTACTGGTTTTTCAGGCTGGTAATGATGACGTAGGAAGGAGAAGTCCAAGAGCAATCAAAAGGGACTTCAGGACTTTGGGGTGACTGGTTGAAGGATCAGGGGCACAAGTCGTGTTTGCCTCTGTCCTTCCGATAGGAGGGATCACCAAGGCTGTTGGAGTTTAAGAAGCATTTGGACTGTGCTCTTAGTCATATGGTCTGAATTTTTGGGTAGACCTGTGTGGTGCAAGGAGCTAGACTCGATGATCCTTATGGGTCCCTTCCAACTTGGGATATTCTATGATTCTACGATCCTACGATCAATGTTGACAGGCAGACTTGGCTCATCAAAACGTGACTTTGAGACTGGTGCCACCGGCAGAACTTTCGGCTTGTTGATCATGGGAAGGTCTCCGTGACACCCGGCCTGCTGGCACCAGATGGGATGCACCTCTCTCAGAGGGGGAAAAGGATTTTTGCCCAGGAGTTAGTGGGGCTGATAGATAGGGCTTTAAACTAGAGTTGAAGGTGGAAAGGGATAAAACCAGGCACGCCGGTGATAAGCTAAGGGATGGTGCGCTAGAATCAGAGGGACCGTGGGCTAGTGAGGTCCTTCGGTCTGCTCCACGAGGTGCTGCGTCCAATGAAGCACATTTGAAGTGCTTCTACAGAAACGCACGCAGTATGAGGGATAAAGTGGATGAGCTAGAAGTCTTGGCCCAGTCCCACAGCTACGACATCATCGGCATACGCGAAACCTGTTGGGATGAGTCCTGTGACTGGTGTGTTGCAATGGATGGTTACAGGCTCCTCAGGAGGGACAGGCAGGGCAGGCGAGGCGGTGGGGTGGCGCTGTACATAAAGGAGGGGCTGGACTGTGTGCAGCTTGCCGTTGGTGATGGCAAAGTTGAGAGCCTCCGGGTAAGGATAAAGGGACAAACAATTAAAGGGGATGTCGTCGTGGGAGTCTATTACAGACCACCCGGCCAGGACAACAACGCCGAAGAATTATTCCTTGAGGAACTAAGAAATACCTCGAGATCAGCTGCCCTTGTCCTAATGGGGGACTTCAACTTGCCAGACGTCGACTGGCATTACCACATGGCTGGCCCAAGCATGTCCAGGAGGTTCCTAAAGCACCTCTATGATAACTTCTTGGTGCAGGTGCTAAGGGAGGCAACTAGGAAAGGTGCCCTCCTAGATTGTTGCTGGAGACCAGAGAGGGTCTTGTGCGGGGTGTGGCAACTGGTGGCCGTCTTGGTCATAGTGACCATGAAGTGGTTGGGTTTAAAATTTTTGGTGACAGGAGGAAAACTGCCACCAAAACTTCAGCCCTGCATATGGGGAGAGCAGACTTCAGGCTGCTCAGGGAACTAGTCAGCAAGGTCCCCTGGGAAACTGCTTTTGAAGGCATTGGCGTCCATCAGGGCTGGTCAGTCTTTAAGCCCTGCCTCCTAAAAGCACACGATCAGGCAATTCCAAAACATCGCAAGTCAAGCAGGCGGCGCAGTAGGCTGGCTTGGATGACCACAGATCTTCTTCTGGAGCTTAGGCATAAAAAGAAAGTGCATGGCTGCTGGAAGCAGGGTCAGGCAACGTGGAAGGACTACAGGGATGCTGTTCACACTTGTAGGGAGAAAATTTGTGCGGCCAAAGCCCAACTGCAGTTGAAGTTGGCCAGCTCTGTGGGAGACCATTAAAAGGGCTTTTAAAAATATATGAATAGAAAAAGGAGGACCAGAGAAAACATAGGTCCACTACTTGTTGGGGATGGTCACCTCACAGACAAGGACACAGGCAAAGCAGAGACGTTTAATGCCTTCTTTGCCTCTGTCTTCAACGCTGATGATGGGCTTTGGGACCCCCGGTGCTCTGAGCTGGAGGACCATGACGGTGGGAACGATAAA
Organism: Anser brachyrhynchus; assembly: GCF_964034855.1. Classification (NCBI taxonomy): domain Eukaryota; kingdom Metazoa; phylum Chordata; class Aves; order Anseriformes; family Anatidae; genus Anser; species Anser brachyrhynchus. The sequence goes on from NC_137697.1 coordinate 45,333,040, forward strand.
CTGCCAACCCACCCTGAACGTGTGCAGGATTTGCTGCTCCACCTGGATCCGTATAAGTCCACGGGTCCAGATGGGATTCATCCCAGGGTGCTTAGAGAGCTGGCTGACATCATCGCGGGCCCTCTCTCAATTATTTTTCAACGGTGTTGGGAATCTGGAGAGGTCCCAGTTGAGTGGAAGCTGGCAAATGTTGTACCAATTTTCAAGAAGGGCAGGAAAGAGGACCCTGGTAACTACAGGCCTGTCAGTCTCACATCAGTGCCTGGTAAAATTATGGAGCAGTTCATCCTGGGAGTTACTGAAGGGCACCTGGGGAACAATGCAGTCACCGGTCCCAGGCAGCATGGGTTCACGAGGGGTAGGTCCTGTTCGACAGATTTGATTTCCTTTTATGATAAGATCACCCATCTAGTCGATCAAGGGAAACCAGCTGATGTGATCTTTTTGGATTTCAGTAAAGCTTTTGACACAGTTTCCCATGGGATCCTACTGGACAAAACATCTAGCATACACCGGGACAAAACCATCGTACGATGCGTGAATAATTGGCTGATGGGTAGGGCTCAAAGATGTGTGGCAAATGGTTCCACATCAGGCTGCTGGCCGGTCACCAGTGGGGTCCCCCAGGGCTCCATTTTAGGGCCAGTTCTCTTCAATGTTTTTATAAACGATTTGGATGTAGGACTAGGTGTTTTGAGCACATTTGCTGATGATCCTAAACGTGGAGGAGTTGTTGACTCTGTTGAGGGTGGAAAGGCCTTGCAGAGAGGTCTGAACAGGTTGGAGAGCTGGGCGATCACCAACCGCATGAAGTTTAACAAGAGCAAGTGCCAGGACCTGCACCTGGGACAGGGAAACCCTGGCTATATGTACAGACTGGGCGACGAGACGCTGGAGAGCAGCCCCGCAGAGAGGGATCTGGGGGTTGTGGTTGATAGCAAGTTGAACAGGAGCCAGCAGTGTGCCCTGGCAGCCAGGAGGGCCAACTGTACCCTGGGGTGCATCAAGCACGGCATCACTAGTCGGTCAAGGGAAGTGATTGTCCCGCTCTACTCTGCGGTGGTGCAGCCCCACCTCCAGTACTCTGTGCAGTTCTGGGCACCACAGTATGAGTGTGAAAGACTCATGAGAGAAAGAGTGTGAAACCATGGCTTTTTATGTTGCCCTTTCCCTAAATCAAGCACCACGGCACCTGGCCCTCTGCTCCTACAGGGCTCGAAAGCCCTGCTCTGAACCCCACAGAGAAGGGAAGTGTGCTCGCGCAGGGGCTCTGGCCCTGAGGAGAGAGCCCAACGGGGCTGGGCCTTCTGCATCTGTACGGCCTCTGCGTCTTGCTTTGGCTGCAATGAGCTCATTTGGAAACCCTGTCTCCATTTCACACTGGCGACGCTTTCCCTCCCTGGACTTCCGCATGTGTCCCTTTGCAGGCTTGTGACCCTTGTGCTCTGGGCTGGCTCCACTCGGGTCAGGAAAACCTCCATGCTCAGGGGTGACACCACCTTGCTAGAAAACCCACTCCTAAGCCTGACAGGACTTCTTGAGTGTCCTTTGGAACCCTGGGAGGACTTCTCTGTTTTTCCCTATCACCAGCCTGGACTTCTCCAGGCCCAGATCTGCCTCCGCTCCTCCTGCCAGCTACTGCTGGGAAGATCTCGTCCCCGTTGCAGTCATCCCATTCCCACAGGCTCCACGTTGTGCCCCTAAGCGTACTCTGCTCCATGCTGAACCAGTCCCGGTCCCACACCCTCCTCACGGGGCGAGTGCTCCAGCCCCACCGCATCAGTGCTCTCCCCTGAATTCCTCCAGCTTGTCGATGTCTCTCCCGCCCAGGACCCCAAAGAGGACACGATGCCCAGATGAGGCCTGATGGGTGCTAAGCAGAGGGGAACGCCCTGCTCCCTCCAGAGAGGGTCAAAATCAAGGAGATTCCTGAGGGCAAGGCAAGGGCTGCCATTAGCCTGCTGTGGGGAGAACCAGGGCAACGCGAGGGCTGGCCAGCTGTGCTGGAGTGTAGCAAGAGCAGTGTGAGGACTGTGTCGTGCAGCTTCAAAGGCAGGCACGAGGTTTTATGGAATGGACGCTCTTGCTTTATGGGCCCGGATGTGTCTGCCATGGCCAGGGTGATCTGATGGTGCACTGGGAAGACACGGCCAAGGCTGCAGTGACTGGTGGATAACACCAACGCCAAGATGAAGGCAAACATTTTGTTGGGCAGAGTGGTAAGTGACATTGTGCTAGACACAGACGCATGTGCTGGGGCCAGAGCGCTGCCAGAGCGAGCGCTGCGGGGCAGGACAGCCCATTGTGATGGCTCCGAGCGACGCACTGTGAGAGCCTGGAGCGACGGATTGTGACTGCGTGGCCCTCGCTGCTCATATGCGGGCGCAGAGTCCCACCCCGCCGGCTAGTGCCCGCACTCCAGCTGAGCGTTTACGCGAGGTCTGGAGTGAGGAGCAAGGTTGGCCTTGGTGCTGGTGTCGTGCTCTGGGAGTTGCTGCAGCAGCTCTCAGTGCCCTTCCCAGAGCCATCGGAGCTTCTTCCGCGGCCCTGCCTCGTTCGGGCCGTCGGGAGACCCAGGAGGAGTGCTCGCGGCAGCAGAGGTGAGCGCGGTGGGGACACCTTCCCCTGGGCCCTGGGCAGCTGGAAGGGTTTCCTCCTTGGGGGACCTGCACAACTCTTCCAGCCGCCCCTGGCTCAGCCGATGACCATGGCCTCTTCTCTGCCTTTTGCAGCGTGACACCTGCTGCTGCAGCGCCGGTGAGAGGGAGCGGCTCGTCATCGCCAGTTCTCCCCAGCTCACCTCAGCAGGTGGAGAGCATGGCCACGGCGCTGGACACCCGCTGTCCCATCTGTCTGGACAGCTGGGTGAACCCCAGCTATGTGGTGCCATGCCTCCACCGCTTCTGCTTTGAATGCATCCAGCGGTGGGCTGAGAGCAAGCCCGAGTGCCCCCTCTGCAAGAGGAGGGTGAGCTCCATCGTGCACTCGGTGCGGGCAGACAACAGGTTCAAGGAGCTCGTCATCCCACCACCTGCGGAGGCACCGGTCACCACCCAGCAGGCAGACGGAGCTCCTGCCCACCCAGCCTCCCGACCAGAGGCTGCAGGCCCAGTGCCCACAGCCGCTGTGGGCGGCCTCCACCCCTTCGCCTGGGCGTCCCTGTTCCGGCTGTACCCTGCTGTGCTCCAGCCCCTGCTGCCCTGGCTGCGCCACGAGCTGGGGCAGCTCCTCGGGGATGACGGCAGGGCAGCCTCAGAAGCGCAGCGCAACGTCATCTCAGGCCTGCGCTTCTTTGGCCTGGACGAGGGGGCCCTCACCCTGCTCCTGAGGACCTCCCTGGGAAGGCAGACGGCCGGCTTCGTGCAGCGGCTCATTGCCACCGCCGTGCAGCGGTGCAGCGGGGAGGCCCAAAACATCCTGGGCCTGGGGGCCTCCCGCGCTGCCGGAGGACAGGGGGGCACCCCTGCAGCAGTCCCCAGCCACACTGCCACATCGGTGGGGACACCATCAGCTGGCCCAGAGAGCTCGGAGGGAACCAACGCAGAGGAGCTCCCTGGGACCTCAAATGCTGCCTTCCACGGGAGACCGAGCCGCCTTCCATCCGTCCCGGTTCCTGAGCCTAGAAATCAACAAGTGCCAGCGGAGGAACCAGAGGAGGCTGTGGCCGGTCCCTCCACTGCCGGCCAGGGCAGGGACCAAAGACGCAGGGGGCCCCGGCGAGCTGCAAAGAGGAGGGCCCCCACTTGCCAGGACTCTGCCCCACCCGCAAAGAGGCCACCCCGCCGGCGACACTAGGACAGTGCCCCAGGAGCTGGCCAAGCTGGGGCTGGGCCAGCAGATGGGGCACACGCCGGCAACCGGGGGGGGAGGGGGGAACAGGGAGGCTCACAGCAGTCTAAGGCTTTTAGACAAAGCAAATAAAGCCATGAAAACTGCAGAAAATGTCTGAGTATTTGTAACAACACACTTGGTGTCCCTGTCCCTACCCTCGCTGCTTTCTCCCCCTTTTCCTCCTGATACTCCCACCGCTTCCTCGTGTGTCCGCTGGACCCGAAGGCCAATGGGTTCAGACAGGTGGGAGAAGGGTACGTCGATGCAGCCCTTTGCAGGGCCAGCTGGGGTGTTGGCGCTGGCGTGCTTTTTCCCCACGTACAAGGCACTATTGAGTTGCTTCCCCAAAAACACCTGCTACCCATTTCCAGGCCTGCACATCTGCAGCTACACTGTGTCCGGCCAAGGCAGGAACCCCAAGAAGTTCAACGAGGTGAAGGGCAAAGTCCTGCACCTGAGCAGGAACGACCCCAGGAAGCAGCACTTGCTGGGAGCTGTCCAGCTGGGGATAAGTGCTTTGCTGGGAAGGGGCTGGGGTCCTGCTGGACACCACCTTGGAACCATAGAATCACAGAATGGTTTGGGTTGGAAGGGACCCTCACGACCATCCAGTCACACCGCCCCTCCCACCATGCCCCGCCATGGGCATGAACAGTTTCCACTATGTCAGGAGGCCCAAAGCTCCATCCAACCTGGTCTTGTCCGCTTCCAGGGAAGGGGAATCCACAGCTTCTCTGAGCAACCCATGGCAGTGCTTCACCACCCTCTGAGCAAAGAATTTCTTCCTCAAGTCTGATCTAAATCTACCCCCTTTTAGCGTAGAACCGTCACCCCTTCTCCTATCACTGCCCTCCCTTGTAAAGCGTTTACCCCTCCAAAAAAATAAACAAATAAAACCCTCAGCAACCGGCACCGGGCAGAGCAATGCTGAGCAGGGAAGTGTATTGGGTTGACATGGCAAGGCCATGAAGGGGAGCGGCAGGGACGGCTTCTGTCAGAAGTGGGACGCAGCTGGCTCCCCCAAAAGGGACCCGCTGATGGCCAAAGCTGAGCCAGTGTGCAATGCGTAGGGTGCAGCTCAAGTTGCACCAGGCTTGCCTGTTAGGAAGAATTTCTTCATGGACAGGGTTCTCAAGCCTTGGAACGGGCTGCCCAGGGAAGTGGTGGAATCCCCATCTAACGGTCTTTTCTAACGGTCTTTTTCATCAGTGGTTGTATCCTGCTCGTGAAGAGCCCAGCCATGGTATCCACCCAGCAGAAAGCCATGGCCTCTACTTCTCTTGTGGCCTCTCCAGCCACAGCTACCAACGTGGCTACCCAGACGTAGGTCTTGGGGAAACACGCGGCCATCCAGGTCTTGGGTGCAGGGTGTGCCCGAGTCTTCTGTCAGTGTCTGACAGCAGCAGCGGTGGGTATGCCTGTGGGAGGTGTGCCCAGGTTGAAGAATTGCTCAGCTTGGTGGCAGAGCTTTGGGAGGAGGTGATGCTGAGGAGCATCAGGGAGTCAGAGAGGGAAATTGACTGGTGGAAGCATACTCTACCCACCCTGAGACAGACTCACGAGCCAGCCACCACACAAGAAACAAAGGTTCCCCCATCCCACCAGGCAGCCACTACACAAAAGACAAAGTTTCCCCCATCCCACCAGACAGTAGGAGGGGACCTAGGTCAAGGGGGGGGGAATGGAAGCAGGTTTTTGCTCGGGGTGGTAGGTGAGCCCTCTCCCTGCCCACCTCACCTTCCCGACTACCCTTCCGTAGGAGGTATGAGGCTCTAGAACTTGACAGTCAAAACAACGATGTAGATGAAAGCCCATCCAGGTTGGAAGGGGTGCCAAAGATAAGGCAGCCTACCCCCCGCGTCACTACATCTTCTGTCACGAAAGAAGGAATGGTTATTGTCACGGGGGACTCCCTTCTGAAAGGGACAGAGATTTGCCGTCTGGACCCAACCCACGGGGAAGTCTGCTGCTTCCCTGGGGCTCGGCTAAGAGACATTGCCAGGAACGTCACTCGCCTGCTACGGCCCTCTGACTACTACCCTCTACTGGTTTTTCAGGCTGGTAATGATGACGTAGGAAGGAGAAGTCCAAGAGCAATCAAAAGGGACTTCAGGACTTTGGGGTGACTGGTTGAAGGATCAGGGGCACAAGTCGTGTTTGCCTCTGTCCTTCCGATAGGAGGGATCACCAAGGCTGTTGGAGTTTAAGAAGCATTTGGACTGTGCTCTTAGTCATATGGTCTGAATTTTTGGGTAGACCTGTGTGGTGCAAGGAGCTAGACTCGATGATCCTTATGGGTCCCTTCCAACTTGGGATATTCTATGATTCTACGATCCTACGATCAATGTTGACAGGCAGACTTGGCTCATCAAAACGTGACTTTGAGACTGGTGCCACCGGCAGAACTTTCGGCTTGTTGATCATGGGAAGGTCTCCGTGACACCCGGCCTGCTGGCACCAGATGGGATGCACCTCTCTCAGAGGGGGAAAAGGATTTTTGCCCAGGAGTTAGTGGGGCTGATAGATAGGGCTTTAAACTAGAGTTGAAGGTGGAAAGGGATAAAACCAGGCACGCCGGTGATAAGCTAAGGGATGGTGCGCTAGAATCAGAGGGACCGTGGGCTAGTGAGGTCCTTCGGTCTGCTCCACGAGGTGCTGCGTCCAATGAAGCACATTTGAAGTGCTTCTACAGAAACGCACGCAGTATGAGGGATAAAGTGGATGAGCTAGAAGTCTTGGCCCAGTCCCACAGCTACGACATCATCGGCATACGCGAAACCTGTTGGGATGAGTCCTGTGACTGGTGTGTTGCAATGGATGGTTACAGGCTCCTCAGGAGGGACAGGCAGGGCAGGCGAGGCGGTGGGGTGGCGCTGTACATAAAGGAGGGGCTGGACTGTGTGCAGCTTGCCGTTGGTGATGGCAAAGTTGAGAGCCTCCGGGTAAGGATAAAGGGACAAACAATTAAAGGGGATGTCGTCGTGGGAGTCTATTACAGACCACCCGGCCAGGACAACAACGCCGAAGAATTATTCCTTGAGGAACTAAGAAATACCTCGAGATCAGCTGCCCTTGTCCTAATGGGGGACTTCAACTTGCCAGACGTCGACTGGCATTACCACATGGCCGGCCCAGGCATGTCCAGGAGGTTCCTAAAGCACCTCTATGATAACTTCTTGGTGCAGGTGCTAAGGGAGGCAACTAGGAAAGGTGCCCTCCTAGATTGTTGCTGGAGACCAGAGAGGGTCTTGTGCGGGGTGTGGCAACTGGTGGCCGTCTTGGTCATAGTGACCATGAAGTGGTTGGGTTTAAAATTTTTGGTGACAGGAGGAAAACTGCCACCAAAACTTCAGCCCTGCATATGGGGAGAGCAGACTTCAGGCTGCTCAGGGAACTAGTCAGCAAGGTCCCCTGGGAAACTGCTTTTGAAGGCATTGGCGTCCATCAGGGCTGGTCAGTCTTTAAGCCCTGCCTCCTAAAAGCACACGATCAGGCAATTCCAAAACATCGCAAGTCAAGCAGGCGGCGCAGTAGGCTGGCTTGGATGACCACGGATCTTCTTCTGGAGCTTAGGCATAAAAAGAAAGTGCATGGCTGCTGGAAGCAGGGTCAGGCAACGTGGAAGGACTACAGGGATGCTGTTCACACTTGTAGGGAGAAAATTTGTGCGGCCAAAGCCCAACTGCAGTTGAAGTTGGCCAGCTCTGTGGGAGACCATTAAAAGGGCTTTTAAAAATATATGAATAGAAAAAGGAGGACCAGAGAAAACATAGGTCCACTACTTGTTGGGGATGGTCACCTCACAGACAAGGACACAGGCAAAGCAGAGACGTTTAATGCCTTCTTTGCCTCTGTCTTCAACGCTGATGATGGGCTTTGGGACCCCCGGTGCTCTGAGCTGGAGGACCATGACGGTGGGAACGATAAACTGCCAACCCACCCTGAACGTGTGCAGGATTTGCTGCTCCACCTGGATCCGTATAAGTCCACGGGTCCAGATGGGATTCATCCCAGGGTGCTTAGAGAGCTGGCTGACATCATCGCGGGCCCTCTCTCAATTATTTTTCAACGGTGTTGGGAATCTGGAGAGGTCCCAGTTGAGTGGAAGCTGGCAAATGTTGTACCAATTTTCAAGAAGGGCAGGAAAGAGGACCCTGGTAACTACAGGCCTGTCAGTCTCACATCAGTGCCTGGTAAAATTATGGAGCAGTTCATCCTGGGAGTTACTGAAGGGCACCTGGGGAACAATGCAGTCACCGGTCCCAGGCAGCATGGGTTCACGAGGGGTAGGTCCTGTTCGACAGATTTGATTTCCTTTTATGATAAGATCACCCATCTAGTCGATCAAGGGAAACCAGCTGATGTGATCTTTTTGGATTTCAGTAAAGCTTTTGACACAGTTTCCCATGGGATCCTACTGGACAAAACATCTAGCATACACCGGGACAAAACCATCGTACGATGCGTGAATAATTGGCTGATGGGTAGGGCTCAAAGATGTGTGGCAAATGGTTCCACATCAGGCTGCTGGCCGGTCACCAGTGGGGTCCCCCAGGGCTCCATTTTAGGGCCAGTTCTCTTCAATGTTTTTATAAACGATTTGGATGTAGGACTAGGTGTTTTGAGCACATTTGCTGATGATCCTAAACGTGGAGGAGTTGTTGACTCTGTTGAGGGTGGAAAGGCCTTGCAGAGAGGTCTGAACAGGTTGGAGAGCTGGGCGATCACCAACCGCATGAAGTTTAACAAGAGCAAGTGCCAGGACCTGCACCTGGGACAGGGAAACCCTGGCTATATGTACAGACTGGGCGACGAGACGCTGGAGAGCAGCCCCGCAGAGAGGGATCTGGGGGTTGTGGTTGATAGCAAGTTGAACAGGAGCCAGCAGTGTGCCCTGGCAGCCAGGAGGGCCAACTGTACCCTGGGGTGCATCAAGCACGGCATCACTAGTCGGTCAAGGGAAGTGATTGTCCCGCTCTACTCTGCGGTGGTGCAGCCCCACCTCCAGCACTCTGTGCAGTTCTGGGCACCACAGTATGAGTGTGAAAGACTCATGAGAGAAAGAGTGTGAAACCATGGCTTTTTATGTTGCCCTTTCCCTAAATCAAGCACCACGGCACCTGGCCCTCTGCTCCTACAGGGCTCGAAAGCCCTGCTCTGAACCCCACAGAGAAGGGAAGTGTGCTCGCGCAGGGGCTCTGGCCCTGAGGAGAGAGCCCAACGGGGCTGGGCCTTCTGCATCTGTACGGCCTCTGCGTCTTGCTTTGGCTGCAATGAGCTCATTTGGAAACCCTGTCTCCATTTCACACTGGCGACGCTTTCCCTCCCTGGACTTCCGCATGTGTCCCTTTGCAGGCTTGTGACCCTTGTGCTCTGGGCTGGCTCCACTCGGGTCAGGAAAACCTCCATGCTCAGGGGTGACACCACCTTGCTAGAAAACCCACTCCTAAGCCTGACAGGACTTCTTGAGTGTCCTTTGGAACCCTGGGAGGACTTCTCTGTTTTTCCCTATCACCAGCCTGGACTTCTCCAGGCCCAGATCTGCCTCCGCTCCTCCTGCCAGCTACTGCTGGGAAGATCTCGTCCCCGTTGCAGTCATCCCATTCCCACAGGCTCCACGTTGTGCCCCTAAGCGTACTCTGCTCCATGCTGAACCAGTCCCGGTCCCACACCCTCCTCACGGGGCGAGTGCTCCAGCCCCACCGCATCAGTGCTCTCCCCTGAATTCCTCCAGCTTGTCGATGTCTCTCCCGCCCAGGACCCCAAAGAGGACACGATGCCCAGATGAGGCCTGATGGGTGCTAAGCAGAGGGGAACGCCCTGCTCCCTCCAGAGAGGGTCAAAATCAAGGAGATTCCTGAGGGCAAGGCAAGGGCTGCCATTAGCCTGCTGTGGGGAGAACCAGGGCAACGCGAGGGCTGGCCAGCTGTGCTGGAGTGTAGCAAGAGCAGTGTGAGGACTGTGTCGTGCAGCTTCAAAGGCAGGCACGAGGTTTTATGGAATGGACGCTCTTGCTTTATGGGCCCGGATGTGTCTGCCATGGCCAGGGTGATCTGATGGTGCACTGGGAAGACACGGCCAAGGCTGCAGTGACTGGTGGATAACACCAACGCCAAGATGAAGGCAAACATTTTGTTGGGCAGAGTGGTAAGTGACATTGTGCTAGACACAGACGCATGTGCTGGGGCCAGAGCGCTGCCAGAGCGAGCGCTGCGGGGCAGGACGGCCCATTGTGATGGCTCCGAGCGACGCACTGTGAGAGCCTGGAGCGACGGATTGTGACTGCGTGGCCCTCGCTGCTCATATGCGGGCGCAGAGTCCCACCCCGCCGGCTAGTGCCCGCACTCCAGCTGAGCGTTTACGCGAGGTCTGGAGTGAGGAGCAAGGTTGGCCTTGGTGCTGGTGTCGTGCTCTGGGAGTTGCTGCAGCAGCTCTCAGTGCCCTTCCCAGAGCCATCGGAGCTTCTTCCGCGGCCCTGCCTCGTTCGGGCCGTCGGGAGACCCAGGAGGAGTGCTCGCGGCAGCAGAGGTGAGCGCGGTGGGGACACCTTCCCCTGGGCCCTGGGCAGCTGGAAGGGTTTCCTCCTTGGGGGACCTGCACAACTCTTCCAGCCGCCCCTGGCTCAGCCGATGACCATGGCCTCTTCTCTGCCTTTTGCAGCGTGACACCTGCTGCTGCAGCGCCGGTGAGAGGGAGCGGCTCGTCATCGCCAGTTCTCCCCAGCTCACCTCAGCAGGTGGAGAGCATGGCCACGGCGCTGGACACCCGCTGTCCCATCTGTCTGGACAGCTGGGTGAACCCCAGCTATGTGGTGCCATGCCTCCACCGCTTCTGCTTTGAATGCATCCAGCGGTGGGCTGAGAGCAAGCCCGAGTGCCCCCTCTGCAAGAGGAGGGTGAGCTCCATCGTGCACTCGGTGCGGGCAGACAACAGGTTCAAGGAGCTCGTCATCCCACCACCTGCGGAGGCACCGGTCACCACCCAGCAGGCAGACGGAGCTCCTGCCCACCCAGCCTCCCGACCAGAGGCTGCAGGCCCAGTGCCCACAGCCGCTGTGGGCGGCCTCCACCCCTTCGCCTGGGCATCCCTGTTCCGGCTGTACCCTGCTGTGCTCCAGCCCCTGCTGCCCTGGCTGCGCCACGAGCTGGGGCAGCTCCTCGGGGATGACGGCAGGGCAGCCTCAGAAGCGCAGCGCAACGTCATCTCAGGCCTGCGCTTCTTTGGCCTGGACGAGGGGGCCCTCACCCTGCTCCTGAGGACCTCCCTGGGAAGGCAGACGGCCGGCTTCGTGCAGCGGCTCATTGCCACCGCCGTGCAGCGGTGCAGCGGGGAGGCCCAAAACATCCTGGGCCTGGGGGCCTCCCGCGCTGCCGGAGGACAGGGGGGCAGCCCTGCAGCAGTCCCCAGCCACACTGCCACATTGGTGGGGACACCATCAGCTGGCCCAGAGAGCTCGGAGGGAACCAACGCAGAGGAGCTCCCTGGGACCTCAAATGCTGCCTTCCACGGGAGACCGAGCCGCCTTCCATCCGTCCCGGTTCCTGAGCCTAGAAATCAACAAGTGCCAGCGGAGGAACCAGAGGAGGCTGTGGCCGGTCCCTCCACTGCCGGCCAGGGCAGGGACCAAAGACGCAGGGGGCCCCGGCGAGCTGCAAAGAGGAGGGCCCCCACTTGCCAGGACTCTGCCCCACCCGCAAAGAGGCCACCCCGCCGGCGACACTAGGACAGTGCCCCAGGAGCTGGCCAAGCTGGGGCTGGGCCAGCAGATGGGGCACACGCCGGCAACCGGGGGGGGAGGGGGGAACAGGGAGGCTCACAGCAGTCTAAGGCTTTTAGACAAAGCAAATAAAGCCATGAAAACTGCAGAAAATGTCTGAGTATTTGTAACAACACACTTGGTGTCCCTGTCCCTACCCTCGCTGCTTTCTCCCCCTTTTCCTCCTGATACTCCCACCGCTTCCTCGTGTGTCCGCTGGACCCGAAGGCCAATGGGTTCAGAAAGGTGGGAGAAGGGTACGTCGATGCAGCCCTTTGCAGGGCCAGCTGGGGTGTTGGCGCTGGCGTGCTTTTTCCCCACGTACAAGGCACTATTGAGTTGCTTCCCCAAAAACACCTGCTACCCATTTCCAGGCCTGCACATCTGCAGCTACGCTGTGTCCGGCCAAGGCAGGAACCCCAAGAAGTTCAACGAGGTGAAGGGCAAAGTCCTGCACCTGAGCAGGAACGACCCCAGGAAGCAGCACTTGCTGGGAGCTGTCCAGCTGGGGATAAGTGCTTTGCTGGGAAGGGGCTGGGGTCCTGCTGGACACCACCTTGGAACCATAGAATCACAGAATGGTTTGGGTTGGAAGGGACCCTCACGACCATCCAGTCACACCGCCCCTCCCACCATGCCCCGCCATGGGCATGAACAGTTTCCACTATGTCAGGAGGCCCAAAGCTCCATCCAACCTGGTCTTGTCCGCTTCCAGGGAAGGGGAATCCACAGCTTCTCTGAGCAACCCATGGCAGTGCTTCACCACCCTCTGAGCAAAGAATTTCTTCCTCAAGTCTGATCTAAATCTACCCCCTTTTAGCGTAGAACCGTCACCCCTTCTCCTATCACTGCCCTCCCTTGTAAAGCGTTTACCCCTCCAAAAAAATAAACAAATAAAACCCTCAGCAACCGGCACCGGGCAGAGCAATGCTGAGCAGGGAAGTGTATTGGGTTGACATGGCAAGGCCATGAAGGGGAGCGGCAGGGACGGCTTCTGTCAGAAGTGGGACGCAGCTGGCTCCCCCAAAAGGGACCCGCTGATGGCCAAAGCTGAGCCAGTGTGCAATGCGTAGGGTGCAGCTCAAGTTGCACCAGGCTTGCCTGTTAGGAAGAATTTCTTCATGGACAGGGTTCTCAAGCCTTGGAACGGGCTGCCCAGGGAAGTGGTGGAATCCCCATCTAACGGTCTTTTCTAACGGTCTTTTTCATCAGTGGTTGTATCCTGCTCGTGAAGAGCCCAGCCATGGTATCCACCCAGCAGAAAGCCATGGCCTCTACTTCTCTTGTGGCCTCTCCAGCCACAGCTACCAACGTGGCTACCCAGACGTAGGTCTTGGGGAAACACGCGGCCATCCAGGTCTTGGGTGCAGGGTGTGCCCGAGTCTTCTGTCAGTGTCTGACAGCAGCAGCGGTGGGTATGCCTGTGGGAGGTGTGCCCAGGTTGAAGAATTGCTCAGCTTGGTGGCAGAGCTTTGGGAGGAGGTGATGCTGAGGAGCATCAGGGAGTCAGAGAGGGAAATTGACTGGTGGAAGCATACTCTACCCACCCTGAGACAGACTCACGAGCCAGCCACCACACAAGAAACAAAGGTTCCCCCATCCCACCAGGCAGCCACTACACAAAAGACAAAGTTTCCCCCATCCCACCAGACAGTAGGAGGGGACCTAGGTCAAGGGGGGGGGAATGGAAGCAGGTTTTTGCTCGGGGTGGTAGGTGAGCCCTCTCCCTGCCCACCTCACCTTCCCGACTACCCTTCCGTAGGAGGTATGAGGCTCTAGAACTTGACAGTCAAAACAACGATGTAGATGAAAGCCCATCCCGGTTGGAAGGGGTGCCAAAGATAAGGCAGCCTACCCCCCGCGTCACTACATCTTCTGTCACGAAAGAAGGAATGGTTATTGTCACGGGGGACTCCCTTCTGAAAGGGACAGAGATTTGCCGTCTGGACCCAACCCACGGGGAAGTCTGCTGCTTCCCTGGGGCTCGGCTAAGAGACATTGCCAGGAACGTCACTCGCCTGCTACGGCCCTCTGACTACTACCCTCTACTGGTTTTTCAGGCTGGTAATGATGACGTAGGAAGGAGAAGTCCAAGAGCAATCAAAAGGGACTTCAGGACTTTGGGGTGACTGGTTGAAGGATCAGGGGCACAAGTCGTGTTTGCCTCTGTCCTTCCGATAGGAGGGATCACCAAGGCTGTTGGAGTTTAAGAAGCATTTGGACTGTGCTCTTAGTCATATGGTCTGAATTTTTGGGTAGACCTGTGTGGTGCAAGGAGCTAGACTCGATGATCCTTATGGGTCCCTTCCAACTTGGGATATTCTATGATTCTACGATCCTACGATCAATGTTGACAGGCAGACTTGGCTCATCAAAACGTGACTTTGAGACTGGTGCCACCGGCAGAACTTTCGGCTTGTTGATCATGGGAAGGTCTCCGTGACACCCGGCCTGCTGGCACCAGATGGGATGCACCTCTCTCAGAGGGGGAAAAGGATTTTTGCCCAGGAGTTAGTGGGGCTGATAGATAGGGCTTTAAACTAGAGTTGAAAGTGGAAAGGGATAAAACCAGGCACGCCGGTGATAAGCTAAGGGATGGTGCGCTAGAATCAGAGGGACCGTGGGCTAGTGAGGTCCTTCGGTCTGCTCCACGAGGTGCTGCGTCCAATGAAGCACATTTGAAGTGCTTCTACACAAACGCACGCAGTATGAGGGATAAAGTGGATGAGCTAGAAGTCTTGGCCCAGTCCCACAGCTACGACATCATCGGCATACGCGAAACCTGTTGGGATGAGTCCTGTGACTGGTGTGTTGCAATGGATGGTTACAGGCTCCTCAGGAGGGACAGGCAGGGCAGGCGAGGCGGTGGGGTGGCGCTGTACATAAAGGAGGGGCTGGACTGTGTGCAGCTTGCCGTTGGTGATGGCAAAGTTGAGAGCCTCCGGGTAAGGATAAAGGGATAAACAATTAAAGGGGATGTCGTCGTGGGAGTCTATTACAGACCACCCGGCCAGGACAACAACGCCGAAGAATTATTCCTTGAGGAACTAAGAAATACCTCGAGATCAGCTGCCCTTGTCCTAATGGGGGACTTCAACTTGCCAGACGTCAACTGGCATTACCACATGGCCGGCCCAAGCATGTCCAGGAGGTTCCTAAAGCACCTCTATGATAACTTCTTGGTGCAGGTGCTAAGGGAGGCAACTAGGAAAGGTGCCCTCCTAGATTGTTGCTGGAGACCAGAGAGGGTCTTGTGCGGGGTGTGGCAACTGGTGGCCGTCTTGGTCATAGTGACCATGAAGTGGTTGGGTTTAAAATTTTTGGTGACAGGAGGAAAACTGCCACCAAAACTTCAGCCCTGCATATGGGGAGAGCAGACTTCAGGCTGCTCAGGGAACTAGTCAGCAAGGTCCCCTGGGAAACTGCTTTTGAAGGCATTGGCGTCCATCAGGGCTGGTCAGTCTTTAAGCCCTGCCTCCTAAAAGCACACGATCAGGCAATTCCAAAACATCGCAAGTCAAGCAGGCGGCGCAGTAGGCTGGCTTGGATGACCACGGATCTTCTTCTGGAGCTTAGGCATAAAAAGAAAGTGCATGGCTGCTGGAAGCAGGGTCAGGCAACGTGGAAGGACTACAGGGATGCTGTTCACACTTGTAGGGAGAAAATTTGTGCGGCCAAAGCCCAACTGCAGTTGAAGTTGGCCAGCTCTGTGGGAGACCATTAAAAGGGCTTTTAAAAATATATGAATAGAAAAAGGAGGATCAGAGAAAACATAGGTCCACTACTTGTTGGGGATGGTCACCTCACAGACAAGGACACAGGCAAAGCAGAGACGTTTAATGCCTTCTTTGCCTCTGTCTTCAACGCTGATGATGGGCTTTGGGACCCCCGGTGCCCTGAGCTGGAGGACCATGACGGTGGGAACGATAAACTGCCAACCCACCCTGAACGTGTGCAGGATTTGCTGCTCCACCTGGATCCGTATAAGTCCACGGGTCCAGATGGGATTCATCCCAGGGTGCTTAGAGAGCTGGCTGACATCATCGCGGGCCCTCTCTCAATTATTTTTCAACGGTGTTGGGAATCTGGAGAGGTCCCAGTTGAGTGGAAGCTGGCAAATGTTGTACCAATTTTCAAGAAGGGCAGGAAAGAGGACCCTGGTAACTACAGGCCTGTCAGTCTCACATCAGTGCCTGGTAAAATTATGGAGCAGTTCATCCTGGGAGTTACTGAAGGGCACCTGGGGAACAATGCAGTCACTGGTCCCAGGCAGCATGGGTTCACGGGGGGTAGGTCCTGTTCGACAGATTTGATTTCCTTTTATGATAAGATCACCCATCTAGTCGATCAAGGGAAACCAGCTGATGTGATCTTTTTGGATTTCAGTAAAGCTTTTGACACAGTTTCCCATGGGATCCTACTGGACAAAACATCTAGCATACACCTGGACAAAACCATCGTACGATGCGTGAATAATTGGCTGATGGGTAGGGCTCAAAGATGTGTGGCAAATGGTTCCACATCAGGCTGCTGGCCGGTCACCAGTGGGGTCCCCCAGGGCTCCATTTTAGGGCCAGTTCTCTTCAATGTTTTTATAAACGATTTGGATGTAGGACTAGGTGTTTTGAGCACATTTGCTGATGATCCTAAACGTGGAGGAGTTGTTGACTCTGTTGAGGGTGGAAAGGCCTTGCAGAGAGGTCTGAACAGGTTGGAGAGCTGGGCGATCACCAACCGCATGAAGTTTAACAAGAGCAAGTGCCAGGACCTGCACCTGGGACAGGGAAACCCTGGCTATATGTACAGACTGGGCGACGAGACGCTGGAGAGCAGCCCCGCAGAGAGGGATCTGGGGGTTGTGGTTGATAGCAAGTTGAACAGGAGCCAGCAGTGTGCCCTGGCAGCCAGGAGGGCCAACTGTACCCTGGGGTGCATCAAGCACGGCATCACTAGTCGGTCAAGGGAAGTGATTGTCCCGCTCTACTCTGCGGTGGTGCAGCCCCACCTCCAGCACTCTGTGCAGTTCTGGGCACCACAGTATGAGTGTGAAAGACTCATGAGAGAAAGAGTGTGAAACCATGGCTTTTTATGTTGCCCTTTCCCTAAATCAAGCACCACGGCACCTGGCCCTCTGCTCCTACAGGGCTCGAAAGCCCTGCTCTGAACCCCACAGAGAAGGGAAGTGTGCTCGCGCAGGGGCTCTGGCCCTGAGGAGAGAGCCCAACGGGGCTGGGCCTTCTGCATCTGTACGGCCTCTGCGTCTTGCTTTGGCTGCAATGAGCTCATTTGGAAACCCTGTCTCCATTTCACACTGGCGACGCTTTCCCTCCCTGGACTTCCGCATGTGTCCCTTTGCAGGCTTGTGACCCTTGTGCTCTGGGCTGGCTCCACTCGGGTCAGGAAAACCTCCATGCTCAGGGGTGACACCACCTTGCTAGAAAACCCACTCCTAAGCCTGACAGGACTTCTTGAGTGTCCTTTGGAACCCTGGGAGGACTTCTCTGTTTTTCCCTATCACCAGCCTGGACTTCTCCAGGCCCAGATCTGCCTCCGCTCCTCCTGCCAGCTACTGCTGGGAAGATCTCGTCCCCGTTGCAGTCATCCCATTCCCACAGGCTCCACGTTGTGCCCCTAAGCGTACTCTGCTCCATGCTGAACCAGTCCCGGTCCCACACCCTCCTCACGGGGCGAGTGCTCCAGCCCCACCGCATCAGTGCTCTCCCCTGAATTCCTCCAGCTTGTCGATGTCTCTCCCGCCCAGGACCCCAAAGAGGACACGATGCCCAGATGAGGCCTGATGGGTGCTAAGCAGAGGGGAACGCCCTGCTCCCTCCAGAGAGGGTCAAAATCAAGGAGATTCCTGAGGGCAAGGCAAGGGCTGCCATTAGCCTGCTGTGGGGAGAACCAGGGCAACGCGAGGGCTGGCCAGCTGTGCTGGAGTGTAGCAAGAGCAGTGTGAGGACTGTGTCGTGCAGCTTCAAAGGCAGGCACGAGGTTTTATGGAATGGACGCTCTTGCTTTATGGGCCCGGATGTGTCTGCCATGGCCAGGGTGATCTGATGGTGCACTGGGAAGACACGGCCAAGGCTGCAGTGACTGGTGGATAACACCAACGCCAAGATGAAGGCAAACATTTTGTTGGGCAGAGTGGTAAGTGACATTGTGCTAGACACAGACGCATGTGCTGGGGCCAGAGCGCTGCCAGAGCGAGCGCTGCGGGGCAGGACGGCCCATTGTGATGGCTCCGAGCGACGCACTGTGAGAGCCTGGAGCGACGGATTGTGACTGCGTGGCCCTCGCTGCTCATATGCGGGCGCAGAGTCCCACCCCGCCGGCTAGTGCCCGCACTCCAGCTGAGCGTTTACGCGAGGTCTGGAGTGAGGAGCAAGGTTGGCCTTGGTGCTGGTGTCGTGCTCTGGGAGTTGCTGCAGCAGCTCTCAGTGCCCTTCCCAGAGCCATCGGAGCTTCTTCCGCGGCCCTGCCTCGTTCGGGCCGTCGGGAGACCCAGGAGGAGTGCTCGCGGCAGCAGAGGTGAGCGCGGTGGGGACACCTTCCCCTGGGCCCTGGGCAGCTGGAAGGGTTTCCTCCTTGGGGGACCTGCACAACTCTTCCAGCCGCCCCTGGCTCAGCCGATGACCATGGCCTCTTCTCTGCCTTTTGCAGCGTGACACCTGCTGCTGCAGCGCCGGTGAGAGGGAGCGGCTCGTCATCGCCAGTTCTCCCCAGCTCACCTCAGCAGGTGGAGAGCATGGCCACGGCGCTGGACACCCGCTGTCCCATCTGTCTGGACAGCTGGGTGAACCCCAGCTATGTGGTGCCATGCCTCCACCGCTTCTGCTTTGAATGCATCCAGCGGTGGGCTGAGAGCAAGCCCGAGTGCCCCCTCTGCAAGAGGAGGGTGAGCTCCATCGTGCACTCGGTGCGGGCAGACAACAGGTTCAAGGAGCTCGTCATCCCACCACCTGCGGAGGCACCGGTCACCACCCAGCAGGCAGACGGAGCTCCTGCCCACCCAGCCTCCCGACCAGAGGCTGCAGGCCCAGTGCCCACAGCCGCTGTGGGCGGCCTCCACCCCTTCGCCTGGGCATCCCTGTTCCGGCTGTACCCTGCTGTGCTCCAGCCCCTGCTGCCCTGGCTGCGCCACGAGCTGGGGCAGCTCCTCGGGGATGACGGCAGGGCAGCCTCAGAAGCGCAGCGCAACGTCATCTCAGGCCTGCGCTTCTTTGGCCTGGACGAGGGGGCCCTCACCCTGCTCCTGAGGACCTCCCTGGGAAGGCAGACGGCCGGCTTCGTGCAGCGGCTCATTGCCACCGCCGTGCAGCGGTGCAGCGGGGAGGCCCAAAACATCCTGGGCCTGGGGGCCTCCCGCGCTGCCGGAGGACAGGGGGGCAGCCCTGCAGCAGTCCCCAGCCACACTGCCACATCGGTGGGGACACCATCAGCTGGCCCAGAGAGCTCGGAGGGAACCAACGCAGAGGAGCTCCCTGGGACCTCAAATGCTGCCTTCCACGGGAGACCGAGCCGCCTTCCATCCGTCCCGGTTCCTGAGCCTAGAAATCAACAAGTGCCAGCGGAGGAACCAGAGGAGGCTGTGGCCGGTCCCTCCACTGCCGGCCAGGGCAGGGACCAAAGACGCAGGGGGCCCCGGCGAGCTGCAAAGAGGAGGGCCCCCACTTGCCAGGACTCTGCCCCACCCGCAAAGAGGCCACCCCGCCGGCGACACTAGGACAGTGCCCCAGGAGCTGGCCAAGCTGGGGCTGGGCCAGCAGATGGGGCACACGCCGGCAACCGGGGGGGGAGGGGGGAACAGGGAGGCTCACAGCAGTCTAAGGCTTTTAGACAAAGCAAATAAAGCCATGAAAACTGCAGAAAATGTCTGAGTATTTGTAACAACACACTTGGTGTCCCTGTCCCTACCCTCGCTGCTTTCTCCCCCTTTTCCTCCTGATACTCCCACCGCTTCCTCGTGTGTCCGCTGGACCCGAAGGCCAATGGGTTCAGACAGGTGGGAGAAGGGTACGTCGATGCAGCCCTTTGCAGGGCCAGCTGGGGTGTTGGCGCTGGCGTGCTTTTTCCCCACGTACAAGGCACTATTGAGTTGCTTCCCCAAAAACACCTGCTACCCATTTCCAGGCCTGCACATCTGCAGCTACGCTGTGTCCGGCCAAGGCAGGAACCCCAAGAAGTTCAACGAGGTGAAGGGCAAAGTCCTGCACCTGAGCAGGAACGACCCCAGGAAGCAGCACTTGCTGGGAGCTGTCCAGCTGGGGATAAGTGCTTTGCTGGGAAGGGGCTGGGGTCCTGCTGGACACCACCTTGGAACCATAGAATCACAGAATGGTTTGGGTTGGAAGGGACCCTCACGACCATCCAGTCACACCGCCCCTCCCACCATGCCCCGCCATGGGCATGAACAGTTTCCACTATGTCAGGAGGCCCAAAGCTCCATCCAACCTGGTCTTGTCCGCTTCCAGGGAAGGGGAATCCACAGCTTCTCTGAGCAACCCATGGCAGTGCTTCACCACCCTCTGAGCAAAGAATTTCTTCCTCAAGTCTGATCTAAATCTACCCCCTTTTAGCGTAGAACCGTCACCCCTTCTCCTATCACTGCCCTCCCTTGTAAAGCGTTTACCCCTCCAAAAAAATAAACAAATAAAACCCTCAGCAACCGGCACCGGGCAGAGCAATGCTGAGCAGGGAAGTGTATTGGGTTGACATGGCAAGGCCATGAAGGGGAGCGGCAGGGACGGCTTCTGTCAGAAGTGGGACGCAGCTGGCTCCCCCAAAAGGGACCCGCTGATGGCCAAAGCTGAGCCAGTGTGCAATGCGTAGGGTGCAGCTCAAGTTGCACCAGGCTTGCCTGTTAGGAAGAATTTCTTCATGGACAGGGTTCTCAAGCCTTGGAACGGGCTGCCCAGGGAAGTGGTGGAATCCCCATCTAACGGTCTTTTCTAACGGTCTTTTTCATCAGTGGTTGTATCCTGCTCGTGAAGAGCCCAGCCATGGTATCCACCCAGCAGAAAGCCATGGCCTCTACTTCTCTTGTGGCCTCTCCAGCCACAGCTACCAACGTGGCTACCCAGACGTAGGTCTTGGGGAAACACGCGGCCATCCAGGTCTTGGGTGCAGGGTGTGCCCGAGTCTTCTGTCAGTGTCTGACAGCAGCAGCGGTGGGTATGCCTGTGGGAGGTGTGCCCAGGTTGAAGAATTGCTCAGCTTGGTGGCAGAGCTTTGGGAGGAGGTGATGCTGAGGAGCATCAGGGAGTCAGAGAGGGAAATTGACTGGTGGAAGCATACTCTACCCACCCTGAGACAGACTCACGAGCCAGCCACCACACAAGAAACAAAGGTTCCCCCATCCCACCAGGCAGCCACTACACAAAAGACAAAGTTTCCCCCATCCCACCAGACAGTAGGAGGGGACCTAGGTCAAGGGGGGGGGAATGGAAGCAGGTTTTTGCTCGGGGTGGTAGGTGAGCCCTCTCCCTGCCCACCTCACCTTCCCGACTACCCTTCCGTAGGAGGTATGAGGCTCTAGAACTTGACAGTCAAAACAACGATGTAGATGAAAGCCCATCCAGGTTGGAAGGGGTGCCAAAGATAAGGCAGCCTACCCCCCGCGTCACTACATCTTCTGTCACGAAAGAAGGAATGGTTATTGTCACGGGGGACTCCCTTCTGAAAGGGACAGAGATTTGCCGTCTGGACCCAACCCACGGGGAAGTCTGCTGCTTCCCTGGGGCTCGGCTAAGAGACATTGCCAGGAACGTCACTCGCCTGCTACGGCCCTCTGACTACTACCCTCTACTGGTTTTTCAGGCTGGTAATGATGACGTAGGAAGGAGAAGTCCAAGAGCAATCAAAAGGGACTTCAGGACTTTGGGGTGACTGGTTGAAGGATCAGGGGCACAAGTCGTGTTTGCCTCTGTCCTTCCGATAGGAGGGATCACCAAGGCTGTTGGAGTTTAAGAAGCATTTGGACTGTGCTCTTAGTCATATGGTCTGAATTTTTGGGTAGACCTGTGTGGTGCAAGGAGCTAGACTCGATGATCCTTATGGGTCCCTTCCAACTTGGGATATTCTATGATTCTACGATCCTACGATCAATGTTGACAGGCAGACTTGGCTCATCAAAACGTGACTTTGAGACTGGTGCCACCGGCAGAACTTTCGGCTTGTTGATCATGGGAAGGTCTCCGTGACACCCGGCCTGCTGGCACCAGATGGGATGCACCTCTCTCAGAGGGGGAAAAGGATTTTTGCCCAGGAGTTAGTGGGGCTGATAGATAGGGCTTTAAACTAGAGTTGAAGGTGGAAAGGGATAAAACCAGGCACGCCGGTGATAAGCTAAGGGATGGTGCGCTAGAATCAGAGGGACCGTGGGCTAGTGAGGTCCTTCGGTCTGCTCCACGAGGTGCTGCGTCCAATGAAGCACATTTGAAGTGCTTCTACACAAACGCACGCAGTATGAGGGATAAAGTGGATGAGCTAGAAGTCTTGGCCCAGTCCCACAGCTACGACATCATCGGCATACGCGAAACCTGTTGGGATGAGTCCTGTGACTGGTGTGTTGCAATGGATGGTTACAGGCTCCTCAGGAGGGACAGGCAGGGCAGGCGAGGCGGTGGGGTGGCGCTGTACATAAAGGAGGGGCTGGACTGTGTGCAGCTTGCCGTTGGTGATGGCAAAGTTGAGAGCCTCCGGGTAAGGATAAAGGGATAAACAATTAAAGGGGATGTCGTCGTGGGAGTCTATTACAGACCACCCGGCCAGGACAACAACGCCGAAGAATTATTCCTTGAGGAACTAAGAAATACCTCGAGATCAGCTGCCCTTGTCCTAATGGGGGACTTCAACTTGCCAGACGTCAACTGGCATTACCACATGGCCGGCCCAAGCATGTCCAGGAGGTTCCTAAAGCACCTCTATGATAACTTCTTGGTGCAGGTGCTAAGGGAGGCAACTAGGAAAGGTGCCCTCCTAGATTGTTGCTGGAGACCAGAGAGGGTCTTGTGCGGGGTGTGGCAACTGGTGGCCGTCTTGGTCATAGTGACCATGAAGTGGTTGGGTTTAAAATTTTTGGTGACAGGAGGAAAACTGCCACCAAAACTTCAGCCCTGCATATGGGGAGAGCAGACTTCAGGCTGCTCAGGGAACTAGTCAGCAAGGTCCCCTGGGAAACTGCTTTTGAAGGCATTGGCGTCCATCAGGGCTGGTCAGTCTTTAAGCCCTGCCTCCTAAAAGCACACGATCAGGCAATTCCAAAACATCGCAAGTCAAGCAGGCGGCGCAGTAGGCTGGCTTGGATGACCACGGATCTTCTTCTGGAGCTTAGGCATAAAAAGAAAGTGCATGGCTGCTGGAAGCAGGGTCAGGCAACGTGGAAGGACTACAGGGATGCTGTTCACACTTGTAGGGAGAAAATTTGTGCGGCCAAAGCCCAACTGCAGTTGAAGTTGGCCAGCTCTGTGGGAGACCATTAAAAGGGCTTTTAAAAATATATGAATAGAAAAAGGAGGATCAGAGAAAACATAGGTCCACTACTTGTTGGGGATGGTCACCTCACAGACAAGGACACAGGCAAAGCAGAGACGTTTAATGCCTTCTTTGCCTCTGTCTTCAATGCTGATGATGGGCTTTGGGACCCCCGGTGCCCTGAGCTGGAGGACCATGACGGTGGGAACGATAAACTGCCAACCCACCCTGAACGTGTGCAGGATTTGCTGCTCCACCTGGATCCGTATAAGTCCACGGGTCCAGATGGGATTCATCCCAGGGTGCTTAGAGAGCTGGCTGACATCATCGCGGGCCCTCTCTCAATTATTTTTCAACGGTGTTGGGAATCTGGAGAGGTCCCAGTTGAGTGGAAGCTGGCAAATGTTGTACCAATTTTCAAGAAGGGCAGGAAAGAGGACCCTGGTAACTACAGGCCTGTCAGTCTCACATCAGTGCCTGGTAAAATTATGGAGCAGTTCATCCTGGGAGTTACTGAAGGGCACCTGGGGAACAATGCAGTCACCGGTCCCAGGCAGCATGGGTTCACGAGGGGTAGGTCCTGTTCGACAGATTTGATTTCCTTTTATGATAAGATCACCCATCTAGTCGATCAAGGGAAACCAGCTGATGTGATCTTTTTGGATTTCAGTAAAGCTTTTGACACAGTTTCCCATGGGATCCTACTGGACAAAACATCTAGCATACACCGGGACAAAACCATCGTACGATGCGTGAATAATTGGCTGATGGGTAGGGCTCAAAGATGTGTGGCAAATGGTTCCACATCAGGCTGCTGGCCGGTCACCAGTGGGGTCCCCCAGGGCTCCATTTTAGGGCCAGTTCTCTTCAATGTTTTTATAAACGATTTGGATGTAGGACTAGGTGTTTTGAGCACATTTGCTGATGATCCTAAACGTGGAGGAGTTGTTGACTCTGTTGAGGGTGGAAAGGCCTTGCAGAGAGGTCTGAACAGGTTGGAGAGCTGGGCGATCACCAACCGCATGAAGTTTAACAAGAGCAAGTGCCAGGACCTGCACCTGGGACAGGGAAACCCTGGCTATATGTACAGACTGGGCGACGAGACGCTGGAGAGCAGCCCCGCAGAGAGGGATCTGGGGGTTGTGGTTGATAGCAAGTTGAACAGGAGCCAGCAGTGTGCCCTGGCAGCCAGGAGGGCCAACTGTACCCTGGGGTGCATCAAGCACGGCATCACTAGTCGGTCAAGGGAAGTGATTGTCCCGCTCTACTCTGCGGTGGTGCAGCCCCACCTCCAGCACTCTGTGCAGTTCTGGGCACCACAGTATGAGTGTGAAAGACTCATGAGAGAAAGAGTGTGAAACCATGGCTTTTTATGTTGCCCTTTCCCTAAATCAAGCACCACGGCACCTGGCCCTCTGCTCCTACAGGGCTCGAAAGCCCTGCTCTGAACCCCACAGAGAAGGGAAGTGTGCTCGCGCAGGGGCTCTGGCCCTGAGGAGAGAGCCCAACGGGGCTGGGCCTTCTGCATCTGTACGGCCTCTGCGTCTTGCTTTGGCTGCAATGAGCTCATTTGGAAACCCTGTCTCCATTTCACACTGGCGACGCTTTCCCTCCCTGGACTTCCGCATGTGTCCCTTTGCAGGCTTGTGACCCTTGTGCTCTGGGCTGGCTCCACTCGGGTCAGGAAAACCTCCATGCTCAGGGGTGACACCACCTTGCTAGAAAACCCACTCCTAAGCCTGACAGGACTTCTTGAGTGTCCTTTGGAACCCTGGGAGGACTTCTCTGTTTTTCCCTATCACCAGCCTGGACTTCTCCAGGCCCAGATCTGCCTCCGCTCCTCCTGCCAGCTACTGCTGGGAAGATCTCGTCCCCGTTGCAGTCATCCCATTCCCACAGGCTCCACGTTGTGCCCCTAAGCGTACTCTGCTCCATGCTGAACCAGTCCCGGTCCCACACCCTCCTCACGGGGCGAGTGCTCCAGCCCCACCGCATCAGTGCTCTCCCCTGAATTCCTCCAGCTTGTCGATGTCTCTCCCGCCCAGGACCCCAAAGAGGACACGATGCCCAGATGAGGCCTGATGGGTGCTAAGCAGAGGGGAACGCCCTGCTCCCTCCAGAGAGGGTCAAAATCAAGGAGATTCCTGAGGGCAAGGCAAGGGCTGCCATTAGCCTGCTGTGGGGAGAACCAGGGCAACGCGAGGGCTGGCCAGCTGTGCTGGAGTGTAGCAAGAGCAGTGTGAGGACTGTGTCGTGCAGCTTCAAAGGCAGGCACGAGGTTTTATGGAATGGACGCTCTTGCTTTATGGGCCCGGATGTGTCTGCCATGGCCAGGGTGATCTGATGGTGCACTGGGAAGACACGGCCAAGGCTGCAGTGACTGGTGGATAACACCAACGCCAAGATGAAGGCAAACATTTTGTTGGGCAGAGTGGTAAGTGACATTGTGCTAGACACAGACGCATGTGCTGGGGCCAGAGCGCTGCCAGAGCGAGCGCTGCGGGGCAGGACAGCCCATTGTGATGGCTCCGAGCGACGCACTGTGAGAGCCTGGAGCGACGGATTGTGACTGCGTGGCCCTCGCTGCTCATATGCGGGCGCAGAGTCCCACCCCGCCGGCTAGTGCCCGCACTCCAGCTGAGCGTTTACGCGAGGTCTGGAGTGAGGAGCAAGGTTGGCCTTGGTGCTGGTGTCGTGCTCTGGGAGTTGCTGCAGCAGCTCTCAGTGCCCTTCCCAGAGCCATCGGAGCTTCTTCCGCGGCCCTGCCTCGTTCGGGCCGTCGGGAGACCCAGGAGGAGTGCTCGCGGCAGCAGAGGTGAGCGCGGTGGGGACACCTTCCCCTGGGCCCTGGGCAGCTGGAAGGGTTTCCTCCTTGGGGGACCTGCACAACTCTTCCAGCCGCCCCTGGCTCAGCCGATGACCATGGCCTCTTCTCTGCCTTTTGCAGCGTGACACCTGCTGCTGCAGCGCCGGTGAGAGGGAGCGGCTCGTCATCGCCAGTTCTCCCCAGCTCACCTCAGCAGGTGGAGAGCATGGCCACGGCGCTGGACACCCGCTGTCCCATCTGTCTGGACAGCTGGGTGAACCCCAGCTATGTGGTGCCATGCCTCCACCGCTTCTGCTTTGAATGCATCCAGCGGTGGGCTGAGAGCAAGCCCGAGTGCCCCCTCTGCAAGAGGAGGGTGAGCTCCATCGTGCACTCGGTGCGGGCAGACAACAGGTTCAAGGAGCTCGTCATCCCACCACCTGCGGAGGCACCGGTCACCACCCAGCAGGCAGACGGAGCTCCTGCCCACCCAGCCTCCCGACCAGAGGCTGCAGGCCCAGTGCCCACAGCCGCTGTGGGCGGCCTCCACCCCTTCGCCTGGGCGTCCCTGTTCCGGCTGTACCCTGCTGTGCTCCAGCCCCTGCTGCCCTGGCTGCGCCACGAGCTGGGGCAGCTCCTCGGGGATGACGGCAGGGCAGCCTCAGAAGCGCAGCGCAACGTCATCTCAGGCCTGCGCTTCTTTGGCCTGGACGAGGGGGCCCTCACCCTGCTCCTGAGGACCTCCCTGGGAAGGCAGACGGCCGGCTTCGTGCAGCGGCTCATTGCCACCGCCGTGCAGCGGTGCAGCGGGGAGGCCCAAAACATCCTGGGCCTGGGGGCCTCCCGCGCTGCCGGAGGACAGGGGGGCAGCCCTGCAGCAGTCCCCAGCCACACTGCCACATCGGTGGGGACACCATCAGCTGGCCCAGAGAGCTCGGAGGGAACCAACGCAGAGGAGCTCCCTGGGACCTCAAATGCTGCCTTCCACGGGAGACCGAGCCGCCTTCCATCCGTCCCGGTTCCTGAGCCTAGAAATCAACAAGTGCCAGCGGAGGAACCAGAGGAGGCTGTGGCCGGTCCCTCCACTGCCGGCCAGGGCAGGGACCAAAGACGCAGGGGGCCCCGGCGAGCTGCAAAGAGGAGGGCCCCCACTTGCCAGGACTCTGCCCCACCCGCAAAGAGGCCACCCCGCCGGCGACACTAGGACAGTGCCCCAGGAGCTGGCCAAGCTGGGGCTGGGCCAGCAGATGGGGCACACGCCGGCAACCGGGGGGGGAGGGGGGAACAGGGAGGCTCACAGCAGTCTAAGGCTTTTAGACAAAGCAAATAAAGCCATGAAAACTGCAGAAAATGTCTGAGTATTTGTAACAACACACTTGGTGTCCCTGTCCCTACCCTCGCTGCTTTCTCCCCCTTTTCCTCCTGATACTCCCACCGCTTCCTCGTGTGTCCGCTGGACCCGAAGGCCAATGGGTTCAGACAGGTGGGAGAAGGGTACGTCGATGCAGCCCTTTGCAGGGCCAGCTGGGGTGTTGGCGCTGGCGTGCTTTTTCCCCACGTACAAGGCACTATTGAGTTGCTTCCCCAAAAACACCTGCTACCCATTTCCAGGCCTGCACATCTGCAGCTACGCTGTGTCCGGCCAAGGCAGGAACCCCAAGAAGTTCAACGAGGTGAAGGGCAAAGTCCTGCACCTGAGCAGGAACGACCCCAGGAAGCAGCACTTGCTGGGAGCTGTCCAGCTGGGGATAAGTGCTTTGCTGGGAAGGGGCTGGGGTCCTGCTGGACACCACCTTGGAACCATAGAATCACAGAATGGTTTGGGTTGGAAGGGACCCTCACGACCATCCAGTCACACCGCCCCTCCCACCATGCCCCGCCATGGGCATGAACAGTTTCCACTATGTCAGGAGGCCCAAAGCTCCATCCAACCTGGTCTTGTCCGCTTCCAGGGAAGGGGAATCCACAGCTTCTCTGAGCAACCCATGGCAGTGCTTCACCACCCTCTGAGCAAAGAATTTCTTCCTCAAGTCTGATCTAAATCTACCCCCTTTTAGCGTAGAACCGTCACCCCTTCTCCTATCACTGCCCTCCCTTGTAAAGCGTTTACCCCTCCAAAAAAATAAACAAATAAAACCCTCAGCAACCGGCACCGGGCAGAGCAATGCTGAGCAGGGAAGTGTATTGGGTTGACATGGCAAGGCCATGAAGGGGAGCGGCAGGGACGGCTTCTGTCAGAAGTGGGACGCAGCTGGCTCCCCCAAAAGGGACCCGCTGATGGCCAAAGCTGAGCCAGTGTGCAATGCGTAGGGTGCAGCTCAAGTTGCACCAGGCTTGCCTGTTAGGAAGAATTTCTTCATGGACAGGGTTCTCAAGCCTTGGAACGGGCTGCCCAGGGAAGTGGTGGAATCCCCATCTAACGGTCTTTTCTAACGGTCTTTTTCATCAGTGGTTGTATCCTGCTCGTGAAGAGCCCAGCCATGGTATCCACCCAGCAGAAAGCCATGGCCTCTACTTCTCTTGTGGCCTCTCCAGCCACAGCTACCAACGTGGCTACCCAGACGTAGGTCTTGGGGAAACACGCGGCCATCCAGGTCTTGGGTGCAGGGTGTGCCCGAGTCTTCTGTCAGTGTCTGACAGCAGCAGCGGTGGGTATGCCTGTGGGAGGTGTGCCCAGGTTGAAGAATTGCTCAGCTTGGTGGCAGAGCTTTGGGAGGAGGTGATGCTGAGGAGCATCAGGGAGTCAGAGAGGGAAATTGACTGGTGGAAGCATACTCTACCCACCCTGAGACAGACTCACGAGCCAGCCACCACACAAGAAACAAAGGTTCCCCCATCCCACCAGGCAGCCACTACACAAAAGACAAAGTTTCCCCCATCCCACCAGACAGTAGGAGGGGACCTAGGTCAAGGGGGGGGGAATGGAAGCAGGTTTTTGCTCGGGGTGGTAGGTGAGCCCTCTCCCTGCCCACCTCACCTTCCCGACTACCCTTCCGTAGGAGGTATGAGGCTCTAGAACTTGACAGTCAAAACAACGATGTAGATGAAAGCCCATCCCGGTTGGAAGGGGTGCCAAAGATAAGGCAGCCTACCCCCCGCGTCACTACATCTTCTGTCACGAAAGAAGGAATGGTTATTGTCACGGGGGACTCCCTTCTGAAAGGGACAGAGATTTGCCGTCTGGACCCAACCCACGGGGAAGTCTGCTGCTTCCCTGGGGCTCGGCTAAGAGACATTGCCAGGAACGTCACTCGCCTGCTACGGCCCTCTGACTACTACCCTCTACTGGTTTTTCAGGCTGGTAATGATGACGTAGGAAGGAGAAGTCCAAGAGCAATCAAAAGGGACTTCAGGACTTTGGGGTGACTGGTTGAAGGATCAGGGGCACAAGTCGTGTTTGCCTCTGTCCTTCCGATAGGAGGGATCACCAAGGCTGTTGGAGTTTAAGAAGCATTTGGACTGTGCTCTTAGTCATATGGTCTGAATTTTTGGGTAGACCTGTGTGGTGCAAGGAGCTAGACTCGATGATCCTTATGGGTCCCTTCCAACTTGGGATATTCTATGATTCTACGATCCTACGATCAATGTTGACAGGCAGACTTGGCTCATCAAAACGTGACTTTGAGACTGGTGCCACCGGCAGAACTTTCGGCTTGTTGATCATGGGAAGGTCTCCGTGACACCCGGCCTGCTGGCACCAGATGGGATGCACCTCTCTCAGAGGGGGAAAAGGATTTTTGCCCAGGAGTTAGTGGGGCTGATAGATAGGGCTTTAAACTAGAGTTGAAGGTGGAAAGGGATAAAACCAGGCACGCCGGTGATAAGCTAAGGGATGGTGCGCTAGAATCAGAGGGACCGTGGGCTAGTGAGGTCCTTCGGTCTGCTCCACGAGGTGCTGCGTCCAATGAAGCACATTTGAAGTGCTTCTACACAAACGCACGCAGTATGAGGGATAAAGTGGATGAGCTAGAAGTCTTGGCCCAGTCCCACAGCTACGACATCATCGGCATACGCGAAACCTGTTGGGATGAGTCCTGTGACTGGTGTGTTGCAATGGATGGTTACAGGCTCCTCAGGAGGGACAGGCAGGGCAGGCGAGGCGGTGGGGTGGCGCTGTACATAAAGGAGGGGCTGGACTGTGTGCAGCTTGCCGTTGGTGATGGCAAAGTTGAGAGCCTCCGGGTAAGGATAAAGGGACAAACAATTAAAGGGGATATCGTCGTGGGAGTCTATTACAGACCACCCGGCCAGGACAACAACGCCGAAGAATTATTCCTTGAGGAACTAAGAAATACCTCGAGATCAGCTGCCCTTGTCCTAATGGGGGACTTCAACTTGCCAGACATCAACTGGCATTACCACATGGCCGGCCCAAGCATGTCCAGGAGGTTCCTAAAGCACCTCTATGATAACTTCTTGGTGCAGGTGCTAAGGGAGGCAACTAGGAAAGGTGCCCTCCTAGATTGTTGCTGGAGACCAGAGAGGGTCTTGTGCGGGGTGTGGCAACTGGTGGCCGTCTTGGTCATAGTGACCATGAAGTGGTTGGGTTTAAAATTTTTGGTGACAGGAGGAAAACTGCCACCAAAACTTCAGCCCTGCATATGGGGAGAGCAGACTTCAGGCTGCTCAGGGAACTAGTCAGCAAGGTCCCCTGGGAAACTGCTTTTGAAGGCATTGGCGTCCATCAGGGCTGGTCAGTCTTTAAGCCCTGCCTCCTAAAAGCACACGATCAGGCAATTCCAAAACATCGCAAGTCAAGCAGGCGGCGCAGTAGGCTGGCTTGGATGACCACAGATCTTCTTCTGGAGCTTAGGCATAAAAAGAAAGTGCATGGCTGCTGGAAGCAGGGTCAGGCAACGTGGAAGGACTACAGGGATGCTGTTCACACTTGTAGGGAGAAAATTTGTGCGGCCAAAGCCCAACTGCAGTTGAAGTTGGCCAGCTCTGTGGGAGACCATTAAAAGGGCTTTTAAAAATATATGAATAGAAAAAGGAGGATCAGAGAAAACATAGGTCCACTACTTGTTGGGGATGGTCACCTCACAGACAAGGACACAGGCAAAGCAGAGACGTTTAATGCCTTCTTTGCCTCTGTCTTCAACGCTGATGATGGGCTTTGGGACCCCCGGTGCCCTGAGCTGGAGGACCATGACGGTGGGAACGATAAACTGCCAACC
Source organism: Anser brachyrhynchus (assembly GCF_964034855.1). Classification (NCBI taxonomy): domain Eukaryota; kingdom Metazoa; phylum Chordata; class Aves; order Anseriformes; family Anatidae; genus Anser; species Anser brachyrhynchus. Next base: position 45,364,085 of record NC_137697.1, read on the forward strand.
CACCCTGAACGTGTGCAGGATTTGCTGCTCCACCTGGATCCGTATAAGTCCACGGGTCCAGATGGGATTCATCCCAGGGTGCTTAGAGAGCTGGCTGACATCATCGCGGGCCCTCTCTCAATTATTTTTCAACGGTGTTGGGAATCTGGAGAGGTCCCAGTTGAGTGGAAGCTGGCAAATGTTGTACCAATTTTCAAGAAGGGCAGGAAAGAGGACCCTGGTAACTACAGGCCTGTCAGTCTCACATCAGTGCCTGGTAAAATTATGGAGCAGTTCATCCTGGGAGTTACTGAAGGGCACCTGGGGAACAATGCAGTCACCGGTCCCAGGCAGCATGGGTTCACGAGGGGTAGGTCCTGTTCGACAGATTTGATTTCCTTTTATGATAAGATCACCCATCTAGTCGATCAAGGGAAACCAGCTGATGTGATCTTTTTGGATTTCAGTAAAGCTTTTGACACAGTTTCCCATGGGATCCTACTGGACAAAACATCTAGCATACACCGGGACAAAACCATCGTACGATGCGTGAATAATTGGCTGATGGGTAGGGCTCAAAGATGTGTGGCAAATGGTTCCACATCAGGCTGCTGGCCGGTCACCAGTGGGGTCCCCCAGGGCTCCATTTTAGGGCCAGTTCTCTTCAATGTTTTTATAAACGATTTGGATGTAGGACTAGGTGTTTTGAGCACATTTGTTGATGATCCTAAACGTGGAGGAGTTGTTGACTCTGTTGAGGGTGGAAAGGCCTTGCAGAGAGGTCTGAACAGGTTGGAGAGCTGGGCGATCACCAACCGCATGAAGTTTAACAAGAGCAAGTGCCAGGACCTGCACCTGGGACAGGGAAACCCTGGCTATATGTACAGACTGGGCGACGAGACGCTGGAGAGCAGCCCCGCAGAGAGGGATCTGGGGGTTGTGGTTGATAGCAAGTTGAACAGGAGCCAGCAGTGTGCCCTGGCAGCCAGGAGGGCCAACTGTACCCTGGGGTGCATCAAGCACGGCATCACTAGTCGGTCAAGGGAAGTGATTGTCCCGCTCTACTCTGCGGTGGTGCAGCCCCACCTCCAGCACTCTGTGCAGTTCTGGGCACCACAGTATGAGTGTGAAAGACTCATGAGAGAAAGAGTGTGAAACCATGGCTTTTTATGTTGCCCTTTCCCTAAATCAAGCACCACGGCACCTGGCCCTCTGCTCCTACAGGGCTCGAAAGCCCTGCTCTGAACCCCACAGAGAAGGGAAGTGTGCTCGCGCAGGGGCTCTGGCCCTGAGGAGAGAGCCCAACGGGGCTGGGCCTTCTGCATCTGTACGGCCTCTGCGTCTTGCTTTGGCTGCAATGAGCTCATTTGGAAACCCTGTCTCCATTTCACACTGGCGACGCTTTCCCTCCCTGGACTTCCGCATGTGTCCCTTTGCAGGCTTGTGACCCTTGTGCTCTGGGCTGGCTCCACTCGGGTCAGGAAAACCTCCATGCTCAGGGGTGACACCACCTTGCTAGAAAACCCACTCCTAAGCCTGACAGGACTTCTTGAGTGTCCTTTGGAACCCTGGGAGGACTTCTCTGTTTTTCCCTATCACCAGCCTGGACTTCTCCAGGCCCAGATCTGCCTCCGCTCCTCCTGCCAGCTACTGCTGGGAAGATCTCGTCCCCGTTGCAGTCATCCCATTCCCACAGGCTCCACGTTGTGCCCCTAAGCGTACTCTGCTCCATGCTGAACCAGTCCCGGTCCCACACCCTCCTCACGGGGCGAGTGCTCCAGCCCCACCGCATCAGTGCTCTCCCCTGAATTCCTCCAGCTTGTCGATGTCTCTCCCGCCCAGGACCCCAAAGAGGACACGATGCCCAGATGAGGCCTGATGGGTGCTAAGCAGAGGGGAACGCCCTGCTCCCTCCAGAGAGGGTCAAAATCAAGGAGATTCCTGAGGGCAAGGCAAGGGCTGCCATTAGCCTGCTGTGGGGAGAACCAGGGCAACGCGAGGGCTGGCCAGCTGTGCTGGAGTGTAGCAAGAGCAGTGTGAGGACTGTGTCGTGCAGCTTCAAAGGCAGGCACGAGGTTTTATGGAATGGACGCTCTTGCTTTATGGGCCCGGATGTGTCTGCCATGGCCAGGGTGATCTGATGGTGCACTGGGAAGACACGGCCAAGGCTGCAGTGACTGGTGGATAACACCAACGCCAAGATGAAGGCAAACATTTTGTTGGGCAGAGTGGTAAGTGACATTGTGCTAGACACAGACGCATGTGCTGGGGCCAGAGCGCTGCCAGAGCGAGCGCTGCGGGGCAGGACGGCCCATTGTGATGGCTCCGAGCGACGCACTGTGAGAGCCTGGAGCGACGGATTGTGACTGCGTGGCCCTCGCTGCTCATATGCGGGCGCAGAGTCCCACCCCGCCGGCTAGTGCCCGCACTCCAGCTGAGCGTTTACGCGAGGTCTGGAGTGAGGAGCAAGGTTGGCCTTGGTGCTGGTGTCGTGCTCTGGGAGTTGCTGCAGCAGCTCTCAGTGCCCTTCCCAGAGCCATCGGAGCTTCTTCCGCGGCCCTGCCTCGTTCGGGCCGTCGGGAGACCCAGGAGGAGTGCTCGCGGCAGCAGAGGTGAGCGCGGTGGGGACACCTTCCCCTGGGCCCTGGGCAGCTGGAAGGGTTTCCTCCTTGGGGGACCTGCACAACTCTTCCAGCCGCCCCTGGCTCAGCCGATGACCATGGCCTCTTCTCTGCCTTTTGCAGCGTGACACCTGCTGCTGCAGCGCCGGTGAGAGGGAGCGGCTCGTCATCGCCAGTTCTCCCCAGCTCACCTCAGCAGGTGGAGAGCATGGCCACGGCGCTGGACACCCGCTGTCCCATCTGTCTGGACAGCTGGGTGAACCCCAGCTATGTGGTGCCATGCCTCCACCGCTTCTGCTTTGAATGCATCCAGCGGTGGGCTGAGAGCAAGCCCGAGTGCCCCCTCTGCAAGAGGAGGGTGAGCTCCATCGTGCACTCGGTGCGGGCAGACAACAGGTTCAAGGAGCTCGTCATCCCACCACCTGCGGAGGCACCGGTCACCACCCAGCAGGCAGACGGAGCTCCTGCCCACCCAGCCTCCCGACCAGAGGCTGCAGGCCCAGTGCCCACAGCCGCTGTGGGCGGCCTCCACCCCTTCGCCTGGGCGTCCCTGTTCCGGCTGTACCCTGCTGTGCTCCAGCCCCTGCTGCCCTGGCTGCGCCACGAGCTGGGGCAGCTCCTCGGGGATGACGGCAGGGCAGCCTCAGAAGCGCAGCGCAACGTCATCTCAGGCCTGCGCTTCTTTGGCCTGGACGAGGGGGCCCTCACCCTGCTCCTGAGGACCTCCCTGGGAAGGCAGATGGCCGGCTTCGTGCAGCGGCTCATTGCCACCGCCGTGCAGCGGTGCAGCGGGGAGGCCCGAAGCATCCTGGGCCTGGGGGCCTCCCGCGCTGCCGGAGGACAGGGGGGCAGCCCTGCAGCAGTCCCCAGCCACACTGCCACATCGGTGGGGACACCATCAGCTGGCCCAGAGAGCTCGGAGGGAACCAACGCAGAGGAGCTCCCTGGGACCTCAAATGCTGCCTTCCACGGGAGACCGAGCCGCCTTCCATCCGTCCCGGTTCCTGAGCCTAGAAATCAACAAGTGCCAGCGGAGGAACCAGAGGAGGCTGTGGCCGGTCCCTCCACTGCCGGCCAGGGCAGGGACCAAAGACGCAGGGGGCCCCGGCGAGCTGCAAAGAGGAGGGCCCCCACTTGCCAGGACTCTGCCCCACCCGCAAAGAGGCCACCCCGCCGGCGACACTAGGACAGTGCCCCAGGAGCTGGCCAAGCTGGGGCTGGGCCAGCAGATGGGGCACACGCCGGCAACCGGGGGGGGAGGGGGGAACAGGGAGGCTCACAGCAGTCTAAGGCTTTTAGACAAAGCAAATAAAGCCATGAAAACTGCAGAAAATGTCTGAGTATTTGTAACAACACACTTGGTGTCCCTGTCCCTACCCTCGCTGCTTTCTCCCCCTTTTCCTCCTGATACTCCCACCGCTTCCTCGTGTGTCCGCTGGACCCGAAGGCCAATGGGTTCAGACAGGTGGGAGAAGGGTACGTCGATGCAGCCCTTTGCAGGGCCAGCTGGGGTGTTGGCGCTGGCGTGCTTTTTCCCCACGTACAAGGCACTATTGAGTTGCTTCCCCAAAAACACCTGCTACCCATTTCCAGGCCTGCACATCTGCAGCTACGCTGTGTCCGGCCAAGGCAGGAACCCCAAGAAGTTCAACGAGGTGAAGGGCAAAGTCCTGCACCTGAGAAGGAACGACCCCAGGAAGCAGCACTTGCTGGGAGCTGTCCAGCTGGGGATAAGTGCTTTGCTGGGAAGGGGCTGGGGTCCTGCTGGACACCACCTTGGCACCATAGAATCACAGAATGGTTTGGGTTGGAAGGGACCCTCACGACCATCCAGTCACACCGCCCCTCCCACCATGCCCCGCCATGGGCATGAACAGTTTCCACTACGTCAGGAGGCCCAAAGCTCCATCCAACCTGGTCTTGTCCGCTTCCAGGGAAGGGGAATCCACAGCTTCTCTGAGCAACCCATTGCAGTGCTTCACCACCCTCTGAGCAAAGAATTTCTTCCTCAAGTCTAATCTAAATCTACCCCCTTTTAGCGTAGAACCGTCACCCCTTCTCCTATTTGAGGTTGGTCCTATTTTGACATATTTGAGGTTGTGGCCCTAAGAGACACGGTCTGGTGATGGGACTCCCTAGGTCGGGCTGATGGTTGGACCAGATGATCTTGTGGGTCTTTTCCAACCTGGAAGATTCTATGCTTCCACAACTGTGCGCGCAGGCAGGGCGAGCAAGGAGAGCACTCACCGCTCTTTTCCATCAGTGCCCCAGGAGCTGGCGAAGCTGGGGCTGAGATGGCAGGTGGGACACATCCCGTCAACCCGGGGGGGGGACTGGAAGGCTCACAGCAGTCCAAGGCTTTTAGACAAAGCAAATAAAGCCATGAAATCTGTAGAAAATGTCTCAGTATTTGTAACAATACAGTTGGTGTCACAGTCTCTACCCTTGCTGTAAACGTTACTGCTGAGCATGGCACCTTACTGTATAACAGTATCATGGAATATCCAGTGGTTGAGGGAACCCGCAAAGATTGTAGAATCATTAAGGGTGGAAAAGACCTCCAAGATCATCTGGTCCGACCATCACCCTACCACCGATATCACCCACTAAACCGTGAACCTAACTTCCAGGTCCAGCCTTTCCTCAAACACACCCATATACAATGTCTCCACCACCTCCCTGGGCAACCCATTCCAATGGCTAACTACTCTACAGGAGTAGAAATATCTCCTAATTTCCATCCTGAAACTCCCCTGGCCATTCCCTCTAGTCCTATCACTAGTTATCTGTGAGAAGAGGCCGACCCCCAGCTCCCCACACCTTCCTTTCAGGCAGTTGTAGAGAGCAATGAGGTCTCCCATGAGCCTCCTCTTCTCCAGATTAAACAACCCCAGTTCCCTCAGCCGGAGCTCACAGGACTTGTGTTCCAGACCCTTCACCAGCTGCGTAGCCCTACTCTGGACACGCTCCAGGGCCTCGATGTCTTTCTTGTACCTGAGGGGTCCAAAGCTGAACAAAGTACTTGAAGTGATGCCTCACCAGAGCAGAGTACAGGGAGACAATCACCTACGCTATAGGCTACACTATTCCTGATAAAAGCCAGGATGCCGTTGGCCTTCTTGGCCACCTGAGTACTCTGCTGGCTCATGTTCAGGTGAGCATCGATCAACACCCCCAGATCCTTTTCCTTTGCACAGCTTTCCCGCCACTCTGTCCTTCAGATTGTCAAAGTTCCTCTGGATAGCAACATGACCATCTGATGAGTCAGCCACTCTCTGCAGTTTCATGTGGTCTGCAAGTTTTCTGAGGGTGCATTCTATCACATTTTCCAGATTATTAACACAGATGTTAAGGAGAAGTGGAGCCATTATTGACCCCTGGGGTACTCTGCTCATTGCTGGTCTCCAGCTAGACTTTGACCACGACTCTCTGGATCCAGTCCTTCAGTCACTTTTTGATCCACCTCACCATTGGCTCATCCAGTCCATACTTCAACAGCTTCTCTACGAGGATCCTTGTTCCCCCTGCCCCCCACATTACAAGTAGCTTTTGAAAAACATAGCCCAAAATCTCTGATTGCACTAGGTGCTGACTGGCTGCCACTTCAAATTCTTCAAGTTTGCTAGTAAGGTCTTCAAATTTCATTTCTGGGAAAATGCTTTAGGCCCAGCATACAATCTTCTGTATCAAAAATTGCAGGTCTTCAGTCTGTGACATTACATATAAACAAAAAAGAATATATATGATGGTCAACCGTACCAAGAAACAATTCCAATCTAGTAAAGACATTTTCATGAACAAGATGACAGTAGACGAGGCTCTGCTCTATGTACTTGCTCACATACTCTAGCAGAAGTGGAGGTAGTCAAAAGAGTCATGGCAATTTTGTTTATTCAGTGTCTAGTATAAAACTATAATTTATCCTATTCCAATATTAGATTCTACATATATGAATGAGGTATACATGGTTTGAGGGGACAGGAATAAGCTCGGTAATTTCTGAGAACAACACTCGTGTCTCTCAAGTAATTATATATATAGCTTATGAAGTTGGTGTTGACAAACTAGCACTGAGACAACACAGTAGGGAAAATATACACAAAAATAAAGAGCATTGTTTGAAGTTAGCTCTAATTTTTTTAAGTAACATATTTAAACATTTAGTTTTGTTGCATTACATAAAGGCAAAAGATTTTCCTGAACCCAGTGGAAGAATATAGTGCTTCTTTTGCAGGTTCTGGTACCTTATAAGAAACAGAATTAATTTTCCAGTTCATTGTAACCTCTCAGTAAGGTACATCACATTAGCATAAGGAAGCAAAGGAAATTGTTCATTTGTTGCAGAGGTATCCAAGTAGAAATCCTGACACACAACCTAGCTACAAAAATCCTGAGGATGCTATGTTGAGTAATTTAACATTAACAGAACACAGAAAAGAGATAAATGAGACAAACTCATATGCAAATTGGCTGTTAAGAACTTCTTCACTTTAAGTTTGTCTTGTTTTGTTTTGTTTCTTTTTGTTTGTTTGTTTTTGTTTTAAAGCTAATCTGTTTTACCAAAAATTTAAAGCTAAGTAATGAATTATGCACTTTTACACAAATCCATCCACAGAGTTTGAAGAAAAAAATTAAGATGTTCAGAGCCTCATAAAACTGAATGCAGTGTAAATCAATCAATAAATCAATCAAACCTTTACATGCAGGGAACAGAAGTAAATTATCACTCAGTTAGGTCCACAAACAGTGGAGTGCTACGTGCTGCCTGGCACTGACTGCTGACGTACTGGCTTGCAATGGGAATCGTCAGAGGTGCCTTATATATTCAAATATATGTTTAAATGTTTCCGATTCTGTAGCATTTAAAACTGTGGAGCATTTAATTAACCATCCTTAAAGATTTAGTGCTTTTTTATTTACTTTTTTAAGAAAATTGTGTTGTGGGATTATGCCTTTTGAATTGCAAATTTAGGTTAAACATCTTATTAGTCTTCCTCACTAAAGGCATGTTATTCAAAGTTAATGCAAGCTATATTTATAGTTACATTTTTTTTTGTCAGAGTTGGGAATGTAAAAGTCTAGAAAAGCCTGCCAGGCTAGAAAAACAAAAGTGCAAAATAATGTCACATTCCCTCCAATGTTATTCAATAGCCTGAAAACCAATTATATGCCATAGGTTATTTGCTACTTGCACTCTGCACTAACTCAAGTCCTGGACACTCATTTTCATTATGTAATTGTACATTTCCATTTTTTTAACGTGGGACATCTGGAAGTAATGTTGCCCACTGCCCTGAATGCAACATTAATGGGATAGTTGCATTACAAAGGATATATGGAAATAGGATTGCACAGAAAACACACAGATATTGTGTGCAATTCTGAGACATTGCAGATGTGTCTGTGTTCAGCACAGCTCTCTTCTACTGCTGCACACATTGATATCTCAGAGGACAGAAATCAATAAGGCAATTATATTTACAGCAATGCAGTGCTACTGGCAAAATCCCTATGGTGCTGAGGGCAATAGATCAAGTACAGAAACTTCTGTGAGTCTCAGACCGGACAGCAACCACACTGCAGCTCAGCGTGCATTGATAGCATTATTAATTACCTTTAGGTTTTATGTAACTATCTTTTTTCCTTTTTTTATGAAGTAGTCTACCTTCACATCCTACTGGAAAGTATGCACAACTTTTTCTTTTTTCCCTCCACTATGCTGAGAAGTGTTACTCCATAAAGTACCCTACACTTTGCTGAGAAGTATTACTGTTTATTTTACTAATTATGAAGTTCATTTTGCCTAAAGTGAATATTAACTTCACTATTAGAAATGACAAATTATTTTCACATGTCAGCATTTGAAAGATTCAGAAGTCTGTGTGTTGCCTATTAATGTGTGTTCCCTTAGTTATGTTATAGACCCACAACCAGCAGAGTCATAATGCAGTAGCAGGGGAACGCTTGCACGGTATTGTGTTCTATAGTTCATTGTACTGTCCCACGAACAATTGCAGACACTCCATCCACTAGAACGTGGATGCTTTTTGACCATGCTGCTTTTGATGCAGCCCAGGATATGTTTGGAAAATTCTTCGAATGTGAAATACAACACATATTTTGGAAAGAAACACATGTCTTTCATACCATATTTTGAATAATTGGATTGTTCTATTGAGTTTCATATTCATCTTTATACATTTGAAGGTAAACACAAGCAGGATCTGATCTAGAAACCTCCCAATACCTTGAATCTCATTCTCAGACTTCTCTTAATGTTCAAAGGATCTTGAAGGTCTTGAACTGCTAACAACTCCATCCATCAATAACCATAGGCAGAACACAGCACAGTTACTGAAATCTGATACTGACAGATTTTAGTCATGTTTTCTTCAAATGTGTCAGAATTATTACTTCTGTTCTGCATTAGAATGTAAAAGGATAAATGATTGCAAAGGTACTTATGACACCTAATGTTTCAGAGGCCAAAATCATGCTTTCTTTTCTCAAATCCACTTGAAATGTGAGGAGTATTTCCTTAAGACCTGCTCACTAAATTTTCAGCTTTATAGTTCTGTCATTCAAAAGGAGCTGGCTCCTGAACTTTTGGCAGAATATGTAACAGTCCAAACCTGAAAGACACAATTGGTATTGTTAGGTATTGATAATATATACCCATTAGTACTATTGACGACAAGAGTAAGTAGCTATTAGTACATAAACGTGCTAGTTAACTTCTCATTAAGACTAATTCCCCACTGAGCTCTATAATTGTGCAGCAAAGCTGCTAGGTATTGCATGAAGCCAGTTTAAAACAATCTCAGGCATCCCTGTTCTTTGTCTCCATCATTTTTCTGCATGGAAGGATAATCTGATAGATAGATATCAAAGATGAAAAAAGAAAAAGAAAAAAAAAAGGGTCTTTCTTTTCCTCCCATTTTAGCACCCACAAAACCATTTACTTAGCCCTCTTTCCCCTTGTTTTCTTACATTTGCCTGTTGAGTTGCTCTGGGATTTCTGCCTCAGTATTGTTGCTTCTATCCCAGCCACAAACAGACTCAGTTGCTCACTCTGAAACGGTCACCCTCATTTAAATGTATGTGAGAAACAATCTCAGTTATCAGAGCCTACCCAGTTCTTGTTTCAATGTCTAAGGCAAATCTCTGAAAAAATAGTGAAAAATTAGCATGCATGAGAAAAAATAGCATACATTAGCTTGGATGTGGCATATGAAATAAGCACCTCCAGCATTACCTGTATGTAAACAAAATAACTGAAAATTATTACTAGAAGTGTTTCACAGTCTGGGCTGGTTTTGAGCAACATGTTAAGCCATGCTTTCATCAATATAACCAAAATTCCACCCAAACTCAGACCAGACATCATCCCTTACACTTCTCCATGTTCTTTAGGTATACTTTACTGACCAAGAAAAACAGTTTGTGGTTTATATTGGGTGTTCAGGGTCAGGATTTAAAGTTTGTGATTTTGGAACAAAATCCACCACCTGGGACTTCTGTTGTTTGAACCCTGCAAAGCACCATAAATTTGGTGGCTATGAAAGAAGACCCTTATCAATGTTTCCATTTCTTCCCAAGTAGAGAACCAAACTTTGGTGTGTTTATTAAGAGCGGTATATCATTACACGAGTTGTGAAAGAAGCTGTAGTGATTTTAGGACTGGTTTACAAAGAGTAATTAAAGAGTTGAGTAAGAGCACAAACAATAGCATCCTTTGTCATTATGTCATTGTCTCATATTTGTGACTGTTGTGGCTGAATTTTGTCAAAACATCATTAATGACACTGACACCCAAAGAGGCTACAGAGACCTCCCAGTCTTTGCTACAGCAGCCAGATGCCAGTGTGCAGTAGGTGCAACACTGAAAGGTGCACAGAACATTGTCTCATTATTTAGTGCCCTTTGCACATGCCAAAAAGGGTACACAGGGCCTCCTGAAATTGGAATATGTCCTTGCATTTATTCACTATAATCTGAACACTCTGTGACAAGCAGGCTTACTTAACTTCCCACCTGAATTTAAATAGTACATATTGGGTTTCTAGGCTGGTAAAACACTGAATGAAGCACAGATGAGTGAAGCACAGCTGGAGGTCCCAACCAATTTGATTCACTATAATCCATACCACTGCATATATATATACGCATGTGTATGTGCTCAGAGACGACTTTGTAGCATTCTGTGAATAACAGAAAAGTGGTGAAGCAGAGTGAAACCTATTTCTTTTAGATAACTTTCCTAAGTGGGAGTCGTTTTCTTTCTCTGAATACACTGTATCTCATACACAGAGAATCAAGGTTTCTAAATGAAATCTGCATTTAATAGCTATTTGCATGCGTGTTTAATAACTACCATCATCTAGCAGACTTTACTGTAGTATTTGAAATGTTGCAAAGTGGAGCACAAGCCACAGGGTGCCGCTATTCCCGCTGTCAACCACTATTTGTCTGCATTTTATTGCCCAAGAAAGGACAATAGGAAACGTTGTAAACGGTGCTTAGAAATGCAGTTAGAAGAACCAAGGAACGATATGGCATCCTGATGACTCTCCCTGAGGAATTATGAGGTCTGTTATGATTGCTCCAGTACAATTAAAACCATTAGAAAGAGAAGTGAAATATGGCATAAGTGAAGCAACTACAGAAGGGAGTACAACTTACAGAGACGGATACTGACAGTTTCTAAAACAATTTTGGTTTATTTCCACTCCACCTTCACACAAACTTCTGATCGTTCCTTCTCCATCAGCTGCTGTAGAAGGTGGACAAACAGAAGATTATGCAACTCAGCTCACTGTATCGATTCTTTGAATCAATGAATTTATGGTGGTCATATTCCCCATCTTAGTTCTCAGCTAAAAACTTGAATCTTACCTACAATTCCCTTTCTGGGGTTCTGATGTCTGAAGAACAGGAACCAGTCATCAACACCTCCATGTGGCAATGCAAAACCAACAGTAAAGCCAAATATAAAATTACATATCAATGAACTTTGCAATGGATAAAATACTGCTGTGTGTACTATCAGAATGGTAGTATCAAAATCTGATTGTGAAAAATGTTATGCCACTGAATTAGAATGCTTACTATACTGGCAGACAAGTTCAACATATTACTAAGAAGGGATGGAATATAGGTTATTTATTTAATTTCCTTAGTACTTACCATAAGATATTCAGTAGATATATTATCTGGATTTATAATCATAAGTTTTTCTAGCCCCCAAGCTCATCATTTCAATTTGTAAAGTGATACCAAATAGAAAAATTGATAACAAGTTATCTTGTGTGATAATTCTTACCATACAGTTATCACTATGTATCCAGAAAAATAAAAATATAAAAATACAAATGGTGGGGGAGGGTGGTGAACAAAACAAAATAAAAACCTTAACTGTCTTCAGCAAAGCATAATTTTAAAGGGGTCAGATTTTCAAACAAACTGCTCGGTACTTTCTGGAAATCACACCCTTGGAAATATGTTTTGTCTCCTTTGGATTCAAGAATTCTTTAGTTCTGACATGGGAAGTTTTCTTCCAATTCATGGGTAATATTTATATTTTAAAATTCAGTAACTGATAATGATCACTGATTACTTGCCATGTGAGTTATCCACAGGCTCCTCAGGAATATCAGATAGGTCAATGCAGTCGGTGCTATTACTGAAGACTGTAAGTATTTGAATAAAAAGATTTCAGAAAAGTTGGGAATAAAGTAAAACTCACTAAGATGTCCTGAATTTATGTTAAAGCCATATGATGTCAAAAACACTGTAGACATATTAAGAATTCAAAAAAAAAAAAAAAAACATCAGATTTGTAACTGTATTTAAATACATGCTCAGTTTGAATTTTTAAGTGGATCCAAAATTTATTTATTTTAAAGATAATTTAATTGCCAGATGGTAACAGTTTAACTTATAGATTTTTTTTTTTTTTTTAGGGAATAAATCTGTGTTAATTAGAAGAAATTTCCTACAAACACAGCAGAAGTCCCTCAAAATGCCTGATTTGAATTGCCAATACAAGAGAATTAGAAATTTTCTGAAACTACTGTAATGTTTATAACATCTTAAACAATGTATTTTGCAGTTAACTCATTTTTACAAGTGTTGAGCTATAACTGTTAACACTTTAAAAACAGATGCAGTTTAGTCCACTCATTGCATAAAAATTCTTGTTTAAAAGGCTGGAGTTTTGCAGCCAGAAATCTTCTTTCATAAAATAGTTTTCAAAACTCTTCTCATTTCACTTTAAATAACTACTGAAGTGATACTGTTTACATAAAGCTGAGACTTCACATTTTCTTTTATTTGTCATCTGGTCTACTTTATTGTATTGACTGAATTCTTCAAGTATAGATCCTGTATCTGAGTCTGTTTGAAGTCCTCTAATTTGTTTCCGATATTTCCCATAAAAACAATTTTCAGTGATGCCATTGAACTGGTGACTTTAAGTATTCAAGGATTTTCAAGACTATTTCATTGCCAACTATGTAACCATCCAATTTTTCAGACAATGATAATTTATAACCAAAATAAAAGGTCTGCAATTCTGTCATTTTTTATCCATGCTAGCACATGCTAACTACAATTAAACTTAAAGACTGAAAGTACTTAAAACTTCGTCTTTATGAAAATGACAAATATTTAAAACATTCTGAAGCTCATTATAGTGAAGAATTGTTAATTAAAATTAAATATTACACCTACAAAATTTGATTGCTTATTTCAAAGTGCTTGATTACATTGCCTTACTAAAGAATCATAAGCATGTTTTAAAAGAACCATGTATCTGCTGGTTGTAGCCTTTGAATCATGGTATTTTGTTCTGTTCTGACAAAGTGGAAGTCCTTGAACAGATAACTACATACAAAGTCTTGAGGTTCAGTTTTGCTAACTGACAAGTACTCCACATTGCTGAAACCAAACCAAGTACTCCACTTTGCTGAAGCCAAAGGAACAGCACAACATAGCTTCTGAATCAAAACTGAACATCCTAGAAATACAAAGAAAACTTTCTGAAAGAGATTCTGAATGCTGTATCCCACTCATGCCAGTTTACTTTGGTCTTATAACAAAGAAAGTGACTACAATAAATTACTAGTGTACAGCTTGAGTTTGTCATGATCATAACAAATCCAGATGTTACTCCATTTGTTATTTTACTTCTTTGATCATTAGTATTGCATTGACATTGTAGATACCCAGCTATGAACTAGAAAAATCATGAGAAGCGGGAAGGGTGTGGTCTTTTTTTCTTGCTATGCGTCTTTCTCAATGTAAGTAAAATTTTCTTAACCTGTTACTTTCATCATGTCATATCTCTAGTTTCATTCAATCCATGACTCTTGCTTTTCTGCCATATCAAACACAAGTTAATTCTCCTTACTTACACAGCAGTTAAAGTTCTCCTGTTCTCTCTGATTTTTAATCTAATATAAGATTTTTGTATGTGTTCTGGCATTCATTTTCCTTTGATGATGGCTTGCTTGGTCATACTGACTGGCCACGTTTGGATAAAAACGTGAAGCTAATTTTCTCTGACCTTCTATTTAGGATAGATGGTTTTTCACGTCAGTAGCAATAATCAAGTGTCACCATCATATAACACATCATGTAACTTCTCTGCAATGTGATCATAATCACAGCAACACCCAAGCACGTCTTAGCCCATCATCTGTCTGCCTATAGTACTGGGGCAGTATGGCCCCATATGTTAGAAAAAAAAAAAAGATTAATAGGTTAGCTTTGAATGCAGTTTGAGAGCTGATCCGTTCAGTGATCCATGCAGAATGGAATCATAGAATCACAGAATGGTTTGGTTTGGAAAAGACCTTAAAGACCATCTCATTCCAAGCCCCCTGCCATGGGCAGGGACACCTCCCACCGGACCAGGTTGCTCAAAGCCCCATCCAATCTGGCCTTGAACATTTCCAGGGATGGGGCATCCGCAGCTTCTCTGGGCGACCTGTTCCTGTGCCTCACCACCCTCAGAATTAAGAATTTCTTCCAAATATCTAATCTAAACCTACTTTCTTTTACTTTAAAACCATTATCCCTTGTCCTATCTCTACACCCCCTGAAAAAAAGTCCCTCCCCAGCTTTTCCGTAGGCCCCCTTTAGGTAATGGAAGGCTTGTATAAGGCCTGCCCAGAGCCTTCTCTTCTCCAGGCTGAAAAACCCCAGCTCCCTCAGCCTGTCTTCATAGGAGAGGTGCTCCAGACCCGTCATCATCTTTGCCATCTCCTCTGGACAAAAGAATTCCGTAACTGAATTTTGCTGCTGTGAGACCAAATCCTTGAGATTGTACAGCTAGATGATGAAGATTGTACAGCTCAACACATTTTTGGTAACAAGTTTTGCACAGAAATTAAGAGTCCTCATCTGTTGTGAAATCATAGTAACATCATGTTTAGCTAAATGACATTATATTGAAAGGCATGAAAACAATGGCCTTTTCATCTTGGCAATCCAACTTTAAACACAAATAATAAGTTTACCTATACTGCTGTTGCCTAAGTCAAGAAGTAGAGTAAACAAGCATAGGCTGAACTCATGTTAATTCTGCTACAAGAGACTGCTACAAGAAACAAACATTGTGTTTAAAGATTGTGTTTAAAGATTCTCAGGCTACAGAAATTGTTGTTGTGTAGATAACCCCAAAGACAGACACATCCACAAATCTGGAAACTAGCTTCTTCCTTTCTATTCTCCCCTGCCTGACCACAATGCATTAATGGTCCCGCAGGCTTTTGCAGCAAAACCCGTGGATCATCACCCTGAGGTCTTGGCCCAATAAAGCAGGTGCTGAAATATATATATATTTTACAAAGAAAAAACAAAAAATCCAAGTAAAGGGTCCAGAAGAGAATGATGAAGCCATTGTTTCATGCCTTTTGGTAATTACTTAAGAGACAAAATAGTAAAGCCACTGTTTAACTATTCTTATCCCTTCAAGTTGCTCTGCTGAGATGACAAGATCTTTTTGGATTTGAAGATGCAGAGTTTTCCATTTATTCATCTTCCAAACTTACTGTTGGAAGTAAAACCTTCTAGCATAAATAAAAAGACATCCCCAGACATGGAAATCCCTTCTGCAGTTGAACTACCATGCGTAAATATGTTTTATTACAACTCCTTTACCTGAAAATAAGTAACACAACTGATGTGTTAATGCGGGGCTGGTGCTGAGCCACAGCCTGGTGATGCAGAAAGAGCTGAGTGATACATCCAGACATCAAATGGTGAGGGGCATGGGGAGGGGATGCTCGCCTTGGCAGGTGGAAAAAGGAGCACGCTCCCATCCCCTCCTGAGGAGCAAGATCGTGAGACTTCCCTGACGGCTGCATGGCACCTTAGTTAGTACTGTAGCTTGTATGGTTCAGTACTTTTATTACACAGTGAGAAGGTAAAATGAATCAGATTACCCAATGATTAAAACAAACTACACATTGAATAGGTGACTTTCCATACCAGAACTAAACTCTGTGCTGTTCCTCTGCATCTTTCAATTTTAAGTCGGAGACCAGTTTTTCACACGTTTTTAAATCGGCACAAAACATTATGATACCACTGCTGTGAATTGATACAAAATGCTTATCCAAAAAATCCATGGCTTCAGAGGAGGTGGGTTACAGAGTGGATTATGAGAGCAATTCTTCACCATGTAGCAGAGGAGAAAATAGTACTGAGAAATAAAATATTTTTTCATGTGTGCAAGTGATGAGTTTGCAGTATGACACAAGGAAAAGCTCTTTTTCTTTAGCAGATCAATCTATCGAAAATGCAAGAAGACATTTCTAGGAAAAAAATATATGAATGTATAGGAGTAAACCCAAATCTTCACTTTATAATGCCAGACAACTACTACTTGTTAATGCACCACTTATGTGTAATCAAAGAAATAGTATGTGATGGGAACACTTTGGTTAGAAAAAATGGTTGCTGAGACCTTCACATAATTTACAGAGGATATATG
The DNA here is from genome assembly GCF_964034855.1 of Anser brachyrhynchus. Lineage (NCBI taxonomy): Eukaryota > Metazoa > Chordata > Aves > Anseriformes > Anatidae > Anser > Anser brachyrhynchus. Next base: position 45,380,684 of record NC_137697.1, read on the forward strand.
GAGCAAAATTATATACATTATTTCACTGTCCTCTTATTCTACAAGTGTGCGATCTTGGAGATGAGGGGCTTGGGACATTTACTACAACCATTTATCACAGCTGCCTTAAAATTAATTGAAGAAAAAGCTAGTGCTTATCCTAGATTCCATAAAAACTTGTCTTCTGTCCTACAAATACTCACCATTGAGCTAGTATGTGTGTAAAAAAGCTGTTAAACACAAACATGCTCAACTCTTTTAGCATTCACAACTAACACACCATGATTCTTTTCAGTGCTACATGCAAATGAATGGTCTGACCGAAGCTCTTGGAAGAGAATGGAAAGAATGATGTCAATTTCCAGTGGGCCCTGGCTTAGGCTTTAACCAAATGCCCTGACAATGCAAAATGTGAAGATATCATAGCAGTCATCACAGTGATGTTCTAATAGGAATGGTTAGATGTAAAACTTAAGTCCAAAGTGCTGTCCAAACCACTATTATGCAACACTTGATTGTCAGTATCAGTATATCTAATGTTCTGGTGATCACTGGACTAACAGGCAGTGGAAGTTCATATGCAGGCAGTTCTCTAACTTTCACTTCTGTAGGTCATTAAAGCAAATGAAAATGCTCTACAGCTGACATTCATCATTTAAAGAAACACATCATGTTTTTTGAATATATTTCTCAAGCTGCATTGCCTCAGGGTAAGTTCTCTAACTGCCATTTCTTGCAATTACACCTTACTGCAAGAAATTGCTATAATCTTACATCTAAACTTACTTCTCTAAAATATTTTCCTGACATTCCCCTAGTCTTTCAGTTACTGAACCTCTGACACTGTGATTGTTCTCAGAATGTGTTACATTTTTCATTATTTAAATTAATTGTGCCTTCAGAGTTTCACACGTAAACTTGGGGTGGTGACTCCTGGATATGAGGGCTCATTGCACCACATACAAAGCAATGCCCTCCCAAATAAGAAAGACGGACAGAGATTTTCAGTGGGCCGGCAGGAGTGCAGCGCCTTTCTCCTTTTCCCACTACGTAGCTCAGGCTAAGGACAATAGTCCCACCAGCTACCTGTGGTCCACAGTTAATTCTGGGCAGCTTTCATCCCAGGCTTCCTTCTTCCTTGTCTTACAGCCTCGGCCAGCCATGCCAGGACCCAGTATATCCAGATATGCCCCCAGGGGGTCTGAGGCTGCCTTCTTGAGAGGCAACAGAACTGGCCAGTGATCCCTGTCCCCAACAGCAAGGGCATGTCACCCCCGATGCTCAGTCTGACCCGTGGATGCTGCCTGCACGGGGTGGCGCCAGGCCTGGGCTGTGCTCACGGTACCCACCGTACACAGGCACCACCTGGAAAGCTGCTGGTGGCACAGGAAGGCCCAACAGTGGTTAAATAAGGCGGACAAGTGGGCACCAGTGTCCTGACCATGCTTTGTTCAGCAGGGCTGGCACAGTCTGAGAGCACCCTGCAAGCACAGGAGCTGCAGTCTCCAACAGAAGGCTTTGGGGAAACCTGAACAGCAGCACCTAATGTACCAGAAACCTTCTAGTGAGAGGCACTGAGGATTTCTGAGAAGGAAAAGGTATATTTCTTTCTGGCATGAACTTCAACAGAGAGTACTTCAGCCCTAAAAAAGTAAATAGCTGTAGCTTCCCATACAAGAATACTATTTTTATTTATTTATTTATTTTACTTTCAAGCTTTAACTTTAAAGCTTCAGGTTTGGCTATTATGTGGCTGTTTCACATAATGACTTGCAAATCACAAATGGCCTAATAGAGATGACAGCCAATCCTGACAATATCCAGACTCTCTGCTGACAGTGCCAATTGGCTCTTTGTGTATAGGAGGGCAAAGAATAAAGCGTCAAAAGCACTATCATACATATACTACAATCTTAATTTAAAGTGCATCAGAAAATGTAAATTATATTAAATAATATTTAAGATAAATTGTGATGTCAAAGTAATTTTAAAATCCTCTCCACAGATACTACACCTATTTTTTTACTTTCTTGTTTGAAGAGAGGAGTACACAATACATCTTCTAACAGCTCAATGCTGCTGCATTTTAAATACGGTATTTAATAAATGTTCCTATACAAACAAACCATGCGAAGTAGTGAAGAGCATATTGTGATATATACCAGATATAAAACTGTGAAGCTGTACATAAAGTCAAAATACTAGGGAAATAAAAAAGAAATCTGGAAGAGTACCTAATTGAAGGCCATTAGGAATAGCAATCCATCACAACATGAGTTCTTTTTAGTCTGAAATTGTGGAAGCAAGTCCAGACATTGTTTAAAGAATACACAAAAAAAAAAAAAAAAAAATACAGAAAGACTTGTCCACCGTAGCAGGATGCTTATGCAGCAAATTTAACCATTGAGCCATGGCTGACCTTGATATTTAAAGACATCCTATGCACCAGAATGAAAAATAAGATGGGGTTGCACTACTTCCAGATTTCAGAACATGTTTTATATAGTAAACTGCACAGCAATCCATCATGTTCCATAGCATAGTGATAGTGACTCAAATTCTAAGGTAATAACTCTTTCAGCATCTGTAACATTTTTCTTCTCAAATAACTACAAACATTAAAGAGGATGCATCACATAACTAAAACTGAAAATGAAACTGAGTATGAAAACTGAAAGTATCTCTGTGCTGAACTATCCACAGCGATGTACCAAAAACCTGCCAAAGCAAAACCAGCCAATTACACAACACTTTAATCCTAGATGCTCTTTGCAGAAAGTTGTAGCATAAGGAATCATCTTTTTCCATTTCTTTTCTTTCTTTTTTTTTTTTTCTCAGATTATAAATAAACTGGATTAAGGTTGAAACCAGCCCACACCAGATACATCTAAACACAGAACAAATGAACATAAGAGGCAATGTAAGACTGAAAGCTGTTGAAAAATATTTTTATCTTGAAAATGGCATACGCAATCAAATTAATGTTGTTCTGAACAGTTGCATTAGCAGTGTCAATTAGCGGTTTGATAAATAACTGAACTGATTTAAGCAATATGGCAATCACCTTGAAGTTAGGGAATGAACATGGCCAGTGCACAGCCTAGCTTCAGCAGCTGTTCTATTTGAATAAACAGGCCAGGCTGGGGACTGTATGCCCGTCTCGTTCAGTTTCTTCTGGAAATCCAATATACAGACCCCAGATTAGGTTAGACTCCTTTTTGGAGTGAGAGGCACAAAATCAATCTGGCATCTGAGACATCAACATGCTTTCCTCTTTATTTATCCTTGCTTTTTAACCAGACTCCTCTGAATGTATCCTCTCCACAAAAAGTCTTCCTTCCACCCCCTTTTCAGCATTTAAAGGCCCCAGTCCTTTCCACCCCATCCGTGACATAAGGTTTCCTAAACGAGCACTAAAGGCACAGTTCTGCACCATGAAGCATGAACCAGGTGCAGACCAGAGCTAAGACTCCCTGGGGAAGAGCGAGGTGTGAGCCAGTTCACCCACTGCCTCAAGTGAGACTGTAAAGGTCTGGCTTACACCAGTACCGAACACCCAAGCCTGACACTGGATTTTCTGCTTCTGACACAAAAATGAACAGCCAGAGTTAGCTGCCAGCATTACACCTCTCTTGAACTGAAGGGATTAAGATAAGGCTTGGAAATGAGTCACTGGTAGCTGACTAATCCTCAGCAGACACATTAGTTTACTCTGCTAGTTAATTAGGTATGTCACGTTGGCAGGGTAAGACTGCTCTCCTGCAGGCTTTCCTGCTGCATGCTGATGTGTTTCTCCTAGCACAGATGAGGAGAGGAAGCTGACTTGAATTTGTACCCCAAAAGGTTTGTCTCCCTCTCTCAGCACAAGAATAACTACAAAAGCACGGCTGAACCCCTGAGAGAAATACAGCAACTCAAGGAACATGATCCTACAGCTTTCATTCCCCAGAGGTGAACACTTGTTATTTTTTTATTTAAAACACTTCCCTGGCAAAAGGAAAACCAATACACCTGGAAACTAAAACACTACCCATTTCTGTACATAGACAAATATCAAAAGATCCCAGGGCCCTCTCTTGTGGACAAGTATCTGGCTCAATAGAAAGGACAAAAAGGTCATGGTTTCAGACAAGAATGTGGCAATTCATTTCAGTAGAGAAAGACTTCTCATGAGTGTCAGCTTGATAGCTTTTTTAGATTAACCTCTTTTCTACTTAATTGAATCCAATTGTGATAATTTGTAATGTGCAAACTACATTTACAATTTAGTTTGGACTTACTCATATACTCCAAAATATTATTGCTAATCCCTGCTTCATATCATCCACTAATTTGCTTAGCATCCATAACATGTAATGCTTCAAGTTGTAAATAGAAGAAGTGGAGTGTTGTGCTTAGAAAGGATCTCTGTAGTGTCCCACTCTTCTTCCCCACTTTCCTCCCAGTCACGAATATAGTTGGTGTCTGCATTAAATGTTAAAAGGTTAAAAGGTAGAAAGGTAGAAATGAAGGAAGGAAGGAAGAAAAAGAAAGAGAAAGGAAAAGAAAAAGAAAGAGAGAGAGAGAAAGAGATAAAGAGAGAGAGGAAGAAAGAGGAAGGAAGGAGGGAGGGAGGGAGGGAGAGAAAAATCACATCTTTTTTAAAAAAATCTATTTTATCTATATTGCAGCTGCTTGAGTCACAGGAAAGTGGATAGTCTCACTAAAACTGAATTACCTACCGATAAAGAGACAGTTTAGGTCCACTGCTTCCTTTTGTTACATCAGACTTATTTCACTTTCAAAGGAAATAAATTGAATTAAAGCTCGCTTACTCAACCTGAAGCCAGTTAAGCAGCATGAGCAAAAGTGCTGCAGGGTCAGCCCTTTGCTTAGGGCAAATTTTATGTCTTTCTGTCTAAGCTGCCTGCAATTTCTCCGTGTATTTTCCCCACACCTTTCTGATTCCTTTATGGTATGTTTATGAACCTTTGTGATTTCTATGTGCTTTAATGATACATACTGGTAATGTTTTTGTTTGTTTGTGTGTGTTTGTTTGTTTGTTTGTTTGGGGGTTTGGTTTTGGTTGGTTTTGTTTGTTTGTTTGTTTGTTGTGATTGTTTTATCCAGAGGTATTCCCTCCTCATCCTGAGCGGGTTGCCAGCACCGGGGTGCTGAGCGGGCAGGAGGAGAAGACAGTGAGGCAGCCGGCTGCTTTTCCACACAGACCCGCCGCGAATAACCCTTTTTTTTTTAATTATTGTTCCTCACACGATGGGGGCGGCGAGAGGCGGCAGCCCCGGTGCTGCCAGCAGGCGGCGGCCGAGCGGCGCCATGCCCCGCCACCTCCCGCCGGGCCGAGGCCTGGCGTCCTTGGCGGGCAGGGCGCGGAGCGGGGCCGGCCTGGCCGCCCGCCGGTCCCCGGCGGCAAGGTGGGTGTCGCGGCACGGGCCTCGCCGCCTCGCCGGGGCTCACAGGAGGCGCCGGGCCGGGCCGGGCCGGGCCGCGGGGGCTTGTGAATGAGCCTGCCGTGCTGCGGCCGCGGGGCAGGCCGCGGGTGGGCTGATGGCGGCCGCCGTGTTGGAGGAGCCATCGGCAGAGGGCGGTGGCGGCGCAGGAGCGGCCGGCGGGGGCTGTCGGGGGCAGCCGGGCTTTAAAACGTCTTTAAAAGGCGTTTAAATGTAGAGCTTAGTGGTATGGGTTAGTGGAGGACTTGTTAGTGTTAGGTCGGAGGTTGGACTCGGTGATCTTGGAGGGCTCTTCCAACCTAGATGATTCTGTGAAATGGATAGAGATTGACGTACAGCGTCACCACACAGAAGCACGCAGTGTTATCAAAGATGTTCTTGAATTTTGAGTTGACATAAAAGCCTTTGGAGTTAGTGTAAAAAACCCAAAAACTTTGTAATTGCATGCCTTCACAAAAAGGTTACGTGCCACAAAAAGGTCAACGTCTTCCTGTATTTCACATGCCTCCTCTGGAAGGCTGGTGGGTAAAAGCCTTGTGGGGATCTCAGCAACCACATCCTTTGGCTTTCCTACTCACAGGTCTCTTGCTGTGGCACATTATTTTGTTGTTCGCCATTTCCCTGGTAAGTATCAAACCGAAAAGAACAGACTGCCAGCAAGTTCACTCTCTTTGATGGCCATAGCTGGTTTTGAAACAGGAACTGCAGAAAAAGATTGTTTTAAGCTGCCATTCACTTGGACCATCAGCCTGTATTCTCACATTTGCATCTACTTGCTTTTCTGCTTTTTTATAAGCTGTTTCTTTGTCACGCTAGAATGAGGATTAAACAGAGAGTAGGAGTCAGCAGTATAGACAAAGTTTCTTTAAGACAAACAGCTAGGAAATGTTTAGGACAGGACTGAGTTCCATTTTAGACAATTTTTTTTCATGTTGCTGATGTGTTACAGTTATCTTGCAGAAAGAGGTTTGATTTCCCCAGGAGGCCTGATCAATTGGGAACTTCACATTAGGGTTACGAAATGAAATGCTACATCAATGTACACTGTATACAGACAAATGCCTGGAAATCAAAGAGGATGTAATCTTGTCTAAAAACATTGATAGTAATGTGTATAAAACATTCAGAAACACATAGCACGAGTATATTGGTGACTTGAAGCTAAGACTATTTAAGAGTATATAGCATCATTAAAAGCACATAGTTGGGGAAAAGTCAGCCATACTTACCTTTCAATGATTGATGCTAACCTAAGGTTTTTACAGGTAATTATCTCATCCAAATAACGGCTAGATTTAGTCTCACATTTTATTTTTGCAGCAGGCCAGAATTTATTAGGTGGTGGAAATTGTGCTAATAGGCAATGAATCCATTTTGGCTTTGTGAAATGCACCCTGGGCCAAGTTTAGATTTACAAGCATCATTTGTTAAATCATTGTGTACAATTGTATTATAGGGGAGGCAGAGCTTTTCAGTTTACAAACATCCTTTCTTTTTACATTTACATGTTAATTCTGTCTCTCAAACAAGTCTTCATAATTACTTGGAGGTAGGCTAAGGAGAAGTCCAGAATAATGACGTTCGAAGATTTTATGTTTGCTTTTAGCAGTTTAGTCCTTGTGACAGCAGACAGATAAGATGCAAATGTGAACAGGATGTGAACACAACTGGGCACCTCTGAGATGCTTCCCTTTCTTTTTGTCAGCCATGAAACTGGCATGCAAATGATCCATGAGGCTGGAGCTCTGCCTTCCAGCTCTGTGCAGGCCAGTGTTGGGAACCCAGTGGTTCATGTGATGCCGTTCAGATAAATTGAGCTGCTGCAGTAGGTTTGCCTGATGAATGCTGGGATATTCCCTTTCATCAGCTCCTCATCAATAGCAGCTATGCTTAACCTTTCACAATACTAGAAGACTTCAGGGTTCCTGCAGCACCACAGCTCTTTGGTTTTATCCAAAACCTTTTTATTTAACCCAACAAAACTAGTAAATCCTACTGATTTAAAAGCAAATTTCTGCTGGAGCAGAACCTTAGTTGCAGTCCTGAGAAGCTCAAGTTGCTCTGTGCTAGGACCTTGCTTTAGCCCAGGTTAAATGCAGCTTTTCTGACTGCTCTCCTTCATAATGTTGCTGTCTGCTAGCTGTGGGCTTCAGAGATGTGGGGAAGCCAAGCTCTTATTTTCTGTGCTGTGGCAACATGATGCCCTCTGACGATATCTCACCCCCCTCAGGGCTAGATGTCTCAAACTTCTTTGTGGTGGTGGAAGAGCAGAGCATGTCTCAGGCTTGGACTGAGTCTGGTGTCATTTTATAAATCGGGATTAGTCCTTAGATTCTTTTTGTAACTGCCATTACAGTATGGCCTTAGCATCATTCTCCAGAGGTGAATAAATTGACAGCCAGGGTTCTGTTTTCCTTAGATTATTCATAAAAACATTCAGACAGATGCACGCAAATTCTGGAAATGACAGACTCTTGTTTCAGTAGTAGTACTGGTCAATGGGGATTTGCTTCTGAATTCTCAAGGTAGTGTTGCTTATGATTATTTGAAATTGTTGGGGGAGTAATGCACTGCACTAGCTTCTTTATTCTTGTGAGATCCTGAAGCTTAGGTATCGATACTGTTTTGTCCATTACCTTTAGCTGGTGTTTTGACAGGAGCAGTCCCACTGGGCTCTAATTTGTCCAAGGATGGAGGGATCTAAAAAGTGGAGATAAAGGAGGGAACCAGAGTCATCTTATACACATAATGTATGTATGTGGGGGAATAAGATCCGTGGAAACCTAGGCTTTACTCATTCTGCTGGTCACAGGACAATTTGAGGAGCATTTCACTTGTTTTGAGGGAACAAAATGTGTCATGCTAAGCTGGCAACTAAAGTATTCCTTTAAAAACTTGTCAGAATGCAAACGGTTTGTTTTGACATTTTTATCTTGCACATGAGCTGGCCAACGTGCTGCACTTTGTTATGCCAAAAGTGCACCCTCTCTGGGCAGCTATTTGCTGTGGACCTAAGCATTTCTAAATATGACTGAGGCTAGTCACTGTCATTCAGATTAGCATTTTTTTTCCAAAATACTCAAAGCTGATTTTTGTATTTGTGTATTTGCTATGTAAAATCCTGGACAATTAGATTTCCAGCTGGCTAAGTGAAACACGTGCACTGCCGTGCACCCTGAGGAATAGCAGCGTGTGCTGTGCCGGTCACCTGCCGCCTTGCAGGGACAGCAGGCGCGCTGCGCTGCCCCTGCAGCTGACTCTCAAACTGGTGCCAAGCGTGACGCCTGGAGCTGAAGAACCCTTTTTGGCCCAAGGTAGACGGTAAACCCAAACACAGAAACCTGTTTGTTGCAGAACATTCCATTTTAAACAACATTTTCTATGTGGTCAGAAGAAAAAAAAAAAAAGGAAAAATAATTATATGTATATATTTCCTAGCATCTGAAATTTGACCACCCTAGTTACAATTTTCAATGCATAGTAAGTTTTTTTTGTATTTGTTTTGTTTAAACTTTTTCTGGAAACGTGGCAGGGCACCCTTACCCACGTCCCATGGAAAAATGGGTGGCCCTAAGGCAGGTAGAGTAGGGTCAAGTCGCATGTTTGATTTTTGTCGTGATTGTTGCGTAGAAACATAGCTGAAGATTAGAGCTGAAGATAGTGAACATTGCGCAGAAACGTAGCCTTAAGTTTAGGCTCCACTGCAATGTTTTGTTCTGTAGTAGATATGCTGGTTAAACTGTTTCTCTTAAAACATATAATACTGTATAATATCAGTACTGAGAAATCCAGTGAAAGCGCTGGGCTCTTTGTTGCTGCACATCCTAAAACATGCTTATCAATTGCAACAGTTCTTTTCTTCTACATTATACCTCATGCTTAAGGAGCTCAAACGTGTAACGTATGCTCTCACGTTATGTTTGTGATCAGCTGTAGTTACTAAAACTTCAGGCAAGTTGTGCTTGGACAGAAATTGAACAGAAACGATTTGGCTTTATGTAAAAGCAACTTGATTGCCACAGTGTAGACTGTGTATCATCTCTGCCCACTTTTCTCAGTGCAGTCTCCCTTTCGCTTCTGTTTTTTGCCTCCGACACCCAGAATGTCTTGTAAAGATCCTGTTAAGATGCAGCCTGGGAGGAAGCACTGTTGTTATTAGTGTTACTTGGAATAGATGACTTCAAGACTCCAGTATGGCACCCTTCAACAACACTACTTTTAATCAGCTTTCTTAAACTACCCCGAAGAAACCGCAAACAAATCAACATCTTTCATAAATTAATTTGCAGTTGCATTATGGACTCAGGGCAACATGCATGTATTTAATATTGCTGAGTTAAAATGTCTTGGCTACAGCTTTTCTTTTGCTGCAGGAAGCATTATTTTAATATTCCGATTAGGTAGAGATTAGTTGTTTGATGGAATAATTTTAAGTAGAATATGTCAAGCACTGTAGCAAGATTACAGAGGTTCAAAGCATTCACTTTGCATTTTGTTAATATCATGTAATTCTTACTGGCACATATCGAGTTGAAACACCGTAATGCATTTATGTCAGCATCGATGTTACAGAATTTAAAAGAGGCATTTCAGCAAGAAAGTATAATGTTTCTTAGATGGAGCTACAGTTCTGGAGCTACCCCAAGTTCTTTCTGGCCAATCACATACTGACGTATTTTTCTGACTAATATATTGATACTGTGAACATAAAAATGCTGTGAAAATGGTTTGATTGTGTACTTTAGAACTGTTCCACATTAATTTTAAAATTAAATTTCATGAGTTTTAACTTACCACAAAACAATTAAACTACACATTTTATTTTCCTTAACAGGACAATGGTGTTTTGTTTTCTAAGCAAAACTGTGCATCTAGCAAGATATTCATCCAGTCTACTGGGGAGACAACTGTGTTCAGCCAGTGCAAATAAGCCAGTGTTGACTTTGTTCACCAAGGTAAAAGTAGTTTACAAAATAAAGCTAGACAAGACTGCATATATATCAGCTTTGATATATGTGAATCCCAGATGAAGCAGCTTGGCTTTTTGTGTAGTATTGGGCATTCTGCTTTGGGGATGTCTTTTACTCTAGGCTTTACAGCACACTCCTCTCACAAAGGAATAGTTACAAGCAACAAATGGAGACTTCAAGACTGATGAATCTCAGTGACACTATGGTCCATTTTCTAGTGGAAAATTGTTCTGTAACTACCAGTGTTTTATCCTGGAAATGGACATCACAGATGAGTTTTCATACCTAATCTGCTCAGGACAAGCATGAGCAGTCAAAGCAGGCTCTTCAATGCACTCACGTTTAATTTCAGTGCTAACTGTGAGACTGAAAATATATCAAAGCAGTATTGATAGTGTATGAAGAAAAAGAAAATTCTGCTTCACTCTCTTTTTGCTTTATTGGCTCTGTAAAGCTAACAGGAATAAAATACAGAAAAAAGCTTTGTCTGTGGCCTGAGCAGTTATTCTTAAGCGTATGTGATGATCAGGAATGGTCATCTGTGAACTGTCACCTTCCACAAATTGTTATTAAGGGCCTACATTGTCTGCAGAGGTCTTCTCCACTTTTAGTCAAGATGGCACACTGCAGTCTGTGCTGTGTTTGTATGGTTCACATAGCCATTGGGGTCTTTGAGAGGAGAAAAGCTAAAAATACAAAGCTCTGAGAATGTTGAAATCAGTATGGAGGTATTCGTTGATGATGGATTTGATTAAAATGATTTCCTTCTCCTGCACAATGTTTGTTCATTCCATCCCTAGCCATAAAGGAATGTTTAAACTAAGTAATGTAGGAATAGATTTAAAAAAAAAAAAAAAAAACTTTACTAGTTGTTTCTTAATCAGTGGAATACATTCTTTAAGATGTACTATACTTTAAAGTTAAAGGTCTCTTCTCTCCCTGCCTGATTCAGCATCAGTTCACTCACAGTCAGAATGTGATAAAGTAGGGAATAATGAGCTTAGCTTTGGGTTAATAATTGGAAAAAAGCTCTTTTGTATCATTTTGTGTCATAAAATTTTGAACTAGTAAAACTGTGTGAAATCAAATTTTCTGGGAGCAGAGTTCAAGTAGTTCTCTAAACTGACCTCTTTGGTTGAACATCTTTTTAATGTAAAATGTTTTTTATGTCTGATATTACTGGCAGATGCAAAGCAAAATGCAGACTGCTTTAAATTTAGTCAGCACTCTTAGTTAATGCTACTTAACTACATTTTTTCTTTCTTTGTATTTTTAAGAATAAGGAGGGAAAGGCAGGAGAGAGTTATGGCTTCTGTGACCTCTTCAGGCTGGTAGATGCTAGCCCTGCCAAATGGGTTCCCCTCTCACGGACTCCGTTTATGCCAACACACATGTATTCATATAACAACTGCTCCAGGATTAAGGGAAAAATTTTTTTTTTTTTTGCAAGATTACTGTAAGTCAGATCAGTTCTGCTGCCTAGCTTTACTTGCAGCTTTATGAGTACTTACGCCAGCACAAAAGAAGCGGTGGCAGGAAGATGGGCTTGCTTCGTTCAGCATCAGTGCCAGCTTAAAATGAGCACAAAACTTCAGTCTAAGTATGCAGCATAAATGAGAATTATCTGTAGAAATAAAACTGTGTCTTCCACCATGTGTACGTTCTAACAGATTTAGCTAACAGCCCAACAGTGGTCACTTTAGGAAGGGATTTTTACTACCTCAGCAATAGGAGTCCCACTTGCCACTGTAACGTACCTCTCAGATGGGAGATTTTCTGAGACAGCTTCATCCAGGCAGCCCTTTTACAAATTAAGATAAAGTCATGGCAGAGACCTACTTTTGGGCACTCTTGTGCTGAAAATGTGTAATAATATAAATGGACCTTTAAACAAATTTCACTGTTCATTGAAATAGTTTACTGTCTGATTTTAAACCAGCTCCAATCTTGTTAGTGCCACATAGTGCTAAGGGTTGTCAACAAAGCAAGAGTAAAAGCATATTATTTGCTAAGAGTCAACTTAGTTTTTTAAATGCTTTTGTGTGACTGTTAGAACACTTTCCACAAACCCCAGGAGAACCGTGTACATCCTACTCTCACTGTAAGGAGCCTGACACTTTACAAAACAGGTTTTTGGGGCATTTGTCTCCATCACTGATGCATACCTTTGAGTCTTTAGTATATCAGTCCCTGCAAAAGCAACAAGAACTAGCAGGAATACAGGACTGTTGAACTTTGGCATCTTGCATAGGTTTTCAGAGTGTAAGGATTTGTCTGTGTATGAAAGACAGTTTAGATCAGATGTGAATTAAAAGTAGAGTACTTAATCCAAATTAATTCACACATGGGAAATAAGAAATAACTATTTCAGATTAACTCTGTGTGTAAAGAAGATTTTAAGTTGAAGGGAGAGAAGTAAATACTTCCCAGCTGTGAGTGCTATTTCATGGCAGAGGGATGGAGCCACCATATTCGCCGCCGTATACTTTGTTATGTGAGTTGTAGGCCAAATGCTGCTACTACTGAATGCTGAAGCAACATGCCTTCATGTTCTTCAGATATGCATTGCTCTAACAATCATGATGCATGATCAGCAAAAGACAGCTGTATAACTGTAGTGGAAGTCTAGGGAATTTTCAAAAAGGAGAGGTTTTATTGGAAAATCTGACCCCGTCACAGGTCAAAGCTGTTTTCCAGTTCACCTTGGTGGAGGTTCACTATCCTCCCAGCTGTGCAGGTTGGAAGTGATTGTGCTTAATTCCTATGAGGCAAACTCAACCATGTTATTTTAACTTACCTTTTTTTTTTTTTTTTTCTGTTTGAACTGCCCGCAGTGACTTGATCTGAAGCAGACTAGGAGTTAGTCATGTTGACTCCCTCATTCCCCTTCTGACAAGAGCAGTACCAGCAGTTGTTTCCAGCTGGAGATGGCAACACTTTCAATACCCATTGCTGCTTTGCTGCTGAAGTATACTGGGGGTGGGGATTTTGTGCCCTTTGCTTTTAGAATAGCAGTTGAAAACTGTTAATTTGTACCATGAGAAAAATAACAGCGAATGTATAAATTTTGTTGGTGAAGCAAGAGTAGTTTTTCATTTCATCCATTCTGCACTGATAAAGATTTAGAAGCAGTAAGACATAGGAGAGAAATGGGAGAGGGAACCCACATTTACAGTAATGACCAATCCTGTCTGTTATGTCACTTGACGCTATAAATGATCTGTGTTCTACTGCATGCTTTAAGATGGTCTGAATGTTTTCCTTTAGAAACCTTGCCCTCTCTGTGATGAAGCAAAAGAAGTGCTCGAGCCATATAAGAGAAGGGTAATGTATTGTAATACTGTACAGTTCATATAGAGAAAGAATAGCTAATCAGGATTCTTTCTTTGTGAAAGAAAATTGCTTGGATTTATTTTCATCCAGTATTCTTTCATGGGTGACCTCTTCAAGACAATTTCAGCTCTGATTTCCATAAAACTCATTATCCAAAAACATTTTGCAGCAATGCTACTCTAATATCTATTGGCAAACTAAACCAACATACACTTAATTGCAAAAGTTTTTAGAACCGCTGTGTTTATAAATACTATTTCCCTTGCTGATAGAAGAGTTTGCAACTCTTATGAGGCATGTAATGATATCATTCGGGAAGGATGCTGGTATTGATGCGGGGCTTCAAATATTTGAACTATATTTGTTACAGCTTTTGCTGTTCTTCAACCAAGTTTTGATGTCTTTCTTGAAAGAAGAAATTGTTAGTAGCAACATTAAAGAGGTGTTGCACTCTGCAGCTTAACATGAAGCTATTGTGTTTCCAGCTGTATGTTTGTTGTAGCTAATGCTCAAAGGAGAGTGGTTCTGCACAGGGATTCAAAAATACCTTGCTGGACTAAAGCAAGAGTCATTTGCAGATACCCAGCCAAAGACTTTGGCTGCTTATTTTTTGTACCCACAAAATGGGCAATTGTCTGCAACTTGGAAGAATAAATCCAAAAGCACAATGAACACAGTGCATTTCTGAGAAAGAAATGATCAAAAGACAATCAGATACTGTTTTTCAGTGTTTAGTATGTACTAACATATTTCGTTTCTGTCACAGTTTATTTTGCAGGAGGTGGATATTACCCTTCCAGAGAACTCTGCATGGTACGATAAGTACAAATATGACATACCTGTTTTCCATTTAAATGGAAAGTTCCTAATGAAGCATCGAGTAGACATTCAAAAGTTTGAAGACCAGCTTTCAAAGCTGGAGTTGCATAATGACAGAAACCATTGAAGAAAATGAAACTGTTCTCATGTGATTCTGAAAGGACTGTGCAAAAATAAATGGCATAAATAAAACAGTGTTAATTATCTGGCCTTACTTTTATTAGAACTTAAGGTACTTCTGTCCTAAAAAAAATGGAGTGACTTATATTTTATTTTGTATTAGTCAACCATACACGTAGCCCCATTAGCAGCCTTTACTGTGCCTACTGCATCTGCTGTTATCCTGGAATGGCTTTTCATTGACAAAATAAATGTTACTCCCTAGCAGCAGATAAAATGAAATATGCATTGAGATTGTTAGTACATGCAAGTTGCAAGTCTTTAAGAGGCATGAAGAAATTGAGGAGTGTATCCTAAATGCTGATTTTGAAATGAGGAAGAGGGCTGTAAATGTACTGTAAATGAAAAGGACATCTGATTAAGGACAGCACACTCTCAGTGAAACAGTCATACCTCTAAAACAATCAGCACAATTTGATATAGCTCTTACGCATATGCGAACACCAAATGGTTTATTTTTCTTCTCGTGGGATGAACGTATTGCACTTAAGTCTATTGTATCTACTACAGCAAGCTTTTGGCTTAGTATTTGAATTAATCCCAGTCACTTCTGAGAAAGAAATAAGAAAAATAAAGTGTAATAGAGCCAAAAGAAGCAAATCTGTAATGAAAACAACATTTGTTAACTCCAAACTGATTTCTACTAGTGCCACTGATTTCAGACTATAAAATGGAAGTAAGAAACCCAAAGAGTTTCTTTAAAATTTTCCTAGCCTAAGACAATGGGAATTCTCACTTACATTCCAATTACATTCTAAAACAAAAGCCATGCTAATACACTGTCTTCTGGTCTGCGTAGGGATGCTTGTGGCGTAATTCTCCATCATTACAAACCCAGTGAGCAGAGAAACCTTGTTTCTCTAATTGTGTTATGGGAACAGTGGTTGGGCCTCTGGGCTAGAGTTCTGTGGTAATTCAGTCCAGTCTTTATGTTTTCTGACAGAAAGAAATCACATTTAGTTTCACTCTGCAACACAACTGCAAATCCATTTATCATTTGGCAACAACATCCTTTCATGGAGGGGTGCTGCAGTTCTGTTAGTGCATTATTGGTGATGAAAAAATGTAAAGTGGACAGACAGAATGCCTAAGTTAAATTTCAGGAGCAGGAGAAAGGCAAATTAATAAGTCAAGTGTTCTAAGCTGAATAGTCTGTAATATACACCGAAGAAAGCTCTACTTAATAGAACTTCCTAAACAGAAGCTAATCCATACCTGCTGCGTTTCTATTCTTTCTGTCATTGTAATATTCAATCTTTTCTACTTACTAAGAATTTAAACAACAGATGTAGTCTTCACAGGGAGAAAAATCCAGACACAAAACGTAGTTAGGACAGCAAATTGAAATGCACTAGGATTCATTACAGACTTAAGCTTTTGAGGTATGGTTCAATAAGAAACCAGCTAATCTTCTATTGTGAAAGTAGGCAGTCCTGTTATGGTCCCATCCTGCAGTGTCTTCAGCATTTGACAGATTGTTTGCTGCCCAATGATGATGAATTTTGCAAGATGAAATTTTTCAGGGGGGCGAGAAATTAGAACTTTCTTCCAGTTCAGCAGCTTGAATCTGCTCTGCACAGGGTCTGAAAATATCTGAGTGTTGCCAGAACAGAGAGCTATGCTCTTCATAGAGCTTTAGTAAGTTCAGGAACATCATCGAACTACACCCTGAGATTTGCTTCACAGGACTTCAGAAAACTTCATTTCATAGTAATTCCTTCTCCTCAAGAAGACTGCGGAAAGAGAAAAGTATCAGTCCAGAGGTGGATGTACTAGGTTTGCAAGAACTCAAGAGCCAGCTTAGAAGTTTAAGCATCTCATTAAACCTGTTTCAACTTTTTATCAGCAACTCTGACTGACTGTTTGGTCCAAGACTGAAATTATAGCCAACTGTTCCTTCTAAAGGAAAGCAGTCTTCCTGACTTTATGTAACCGTTTTATACTTTCTGTAACCTTACTTTACCTCTAGATCCTGGCTTTTTTGCCCTGGTGTCATCGTTTACATTATAGATGAATAGTAAGTTGTGGAGACTTAAAAAACAAGCTGAAACTTCTCAGGAGTAAGTGACTGAACTCCAGTAACACAACAAAGTATTAAATGTAATGCTTTCACCAACAGGAGGAAAAAAAAAAAAAGTATACTTTATGCAGTATATAATACTGCAGTTAAATTTCTAAGTTAAGTTTACCACAAGTTACTGTTAAATAACGTGTGTGAATTTTCTCCATATCAGCAAGCAAGTGCCATTTTCTTTCTTTCTATAATCTGAGATGGTTTCAGAGGGCCCTGGTTCTTCCTTGCTGAGATTTTGTAATAAAATGACCGGCATATAGTGCTTTTCAGGCATACATCAAGCACTTTTCTAAAATACACCATTATTATCTCAAAGATAAAGAGAACAGAAGTCATGCAGACTTGCCCCATTTCCTAATATACAACACTGACAGTGGCTGGAATAGCCATCATAGAGCAATTTTCCGTTATTTTTAATGTGGCTTGCTTTGGGGAAAAAAAAAAAAAAAAGGAGGTCAAAAGCAAGCTTCTTAATCATACAGTAGATGATGAATCTTTTGTTCCTTATTCATTTGGACTGTGGAGGTTTTCTTCTGTAGTCACTGTCAGATTTTTTTTTCCTTTATTTTGTAACATGAATGATAACAGGATTTCTATAATAGCTTTTGTCCGTGGTGTAGACTTTATCAGTGAGATGGAAGTTTTCTATTTTGGCTGTAGGTGCTGGCTGTCTATAATGTAGAGACAAGGGGTGACTGCCTCTTCCAACTCTTCTTTCTCTTTAAAATCAAACACAACCATGTATTGTGTGTGCCTCATCAATTTTTGTTTTCAATACAAGTCTGTGAGAAAGGTCATTGTAGACCTATGTGCAAGCAACAGGCCCAGACAACTGGGTAGATGTTCTGTGGTGTGGAAAGATCACTTCCAACCCTGGATCTTAAAATCCCATCATAGCCTTCCAAAGCCAAAATATGGGATATAATTCCCAAACCTTCCAGCAGTATCTGAGAAGACACTGCTATTCTGCTCTTTCAAGGGAGTGGCATCCCTCTTCTCATCAGTTTGGGCGTAAAGACAGGAAATGGGAACATATGAATATGAAGCACTGGTAGCACGCCTCAGACAAAGAGCTGAGCTATAATCATTGCCAGGTAAAAGCCCTGAAGTACAAGCTGATGAGCAAGGGGCTGGTAGTAAGTTTTAGACCACAGGTTCTACTGCAGGATTCTCATTGCAAATTTAGGTTGTGTCAAGGTTGCAGATGTTACTCCCTCCTCTGTTATCTTCACTATTCTCCCTAAGTGGGAGAACCTCAGTAGGACCAGAGTTTTGCCTCAAACAGTTAACTATTTCGCACTTCCTTTGGCATGCAAGGAGACTGAGTAAGTGCTTGTGTGACTTAGCATGACTAGTGGGTCTGTCACTTTCATCTACCAAATACAAGAAGGTACAAATCATATGCAAACTTGTTTTCCTCTGTTTCATATATAATAAAAGCAATAGGCTCCCAGCACATGCATCTCTCTTAGTCAAATGTGTTAAAATGTAACTTAAAAATGAGAAGGCATATGCCCCTGCTGAATATGTGTTTATGGAGGCATATGCAACTTTGTGAAAACTAGCAATTTACTCTTTTGACAGTGAACATTGGCAGGAATGCAAAGCTCCATAATGTACTAGCCCTGCAATGTAAAGAGAGATGAACTTACTTCCTATTTCTGGCCAGTTGAAAAGCACATACACAATGTTCTGTCTTCCTCCAGTAACTATAAATAACAAATACCCACCAGGCTCATTTGTTTTATGTTCTACTGACTCTTTATTTGTGTCTTCAAATTACACATGGCCCATAGAAGGGATTGTCTCATTTCTCTAAGTGAAGCACTTCTAGGACAGTGTCCTCCCATATACATGATACACAATCCCAGATTTCCCTCCTGTCTGCTCAAAGAAAACTTTCAATAAAGTATCATTCTAGTCTATATTGTGTTTCTCACACTGCTATTAGCATCTAACACCCAAGTCATTAAGTTCTGTGTATGCAAGACTGAAATCTAGTCATGGCAATCCGTATTAATTACAAGAGCAGCAATGTGCAGAAGCAACAGGCACATGTGCAAGTGTTAGCAAGATAGTGTTAGCTCCTATTTTCGTTCAGTGAGAGCATAAGTTTCTAGTAAGTTTTGCCCTATACTGTATCATCTGCTTTTATATCATCCTGCTGGCAAGAGGGTTCTGTCCTATTCTTGAGAAGTTATTGGACCTTGAATATCCAAACCTGAGTTGCTGCTGGGCAAGACTGGAGCTGTGAGATACACCTGAACAAGAAAGTTTCAGCAGTTAGGGAAGAGTACTCCATCTGGATACTGACTTGTGCCTCCTTGGCAAAAAGCACGGTAAGAAAAACAAAACTGTCCTCTGATCCCCACTTCTCATAGCATTTCAAATCATAGTCTTGTTCCTCATCTTTATCTTCAGGTGTTACATGGCACATGCCCAAGATATCTCAAAAGGTAAATTGAGTTTGTCCAGGAGGCAAATATTCTCAGGTGTCTGTTTTGCCTGTGGAATGAACTGCAGAAACTGAGGGTGCTCCACGTTTTTTTATTCTGGAATATATACAGTTGATCAAAACTACACAGAATATAAAATAAAACCCTTCCAATTAAACACAAATCTTACTGAAATGAGACACAGCTACATTCATTTCTAGGGAGAAGATGCCAGAACAATGTATGATACGCATTACTGGGAAGCACCTACATTTTATGGTGATGTGTGTGTCTAGAACCGTCAGCTTTAGTTCTGGAACTTACTTCATACCATATGTTTTTAGCTTGTCACTTAAGTGATAATCCCATTAAGAAATGAGATTTAGAGCACATAATCATGTATCAGCACAGTTCTTTTCCTTCTCTTCTCCCTTTCCTCTCCGTCTCTTTTCAGGAATGTTTAGCCCATGGACCAGTTTGACAAAGTGATCCAACAGAATTTTATTCAGCTATTACATTCCTGCAAGTTTCCTGAAGATCTGCTTTCTGGAAGGTGACAGAAATCTCTGCATCAATGCCCCCCAGTGGGGGAAAATCACTCTGAACAAAGCCACCGTACATTATGGCCAGCTGGCTGCTCCCAAGTTAGTAGCAGAAGGGTAGCTCTACACTGACCATTAAATTTAACATCTTTCATCCAGAAAGCATATCATAGCAAATATGCCATGGAACTGTACTGCTGTGGTGGAAGAAGGTTTATGGGACAGAGGACACCAACCTGATGGTAACCAGCTTCATTAATTAATTCTGTTTTTCACAAATCAACCAGTGTAGTTGGAGACAAGTGCTTGAAGTGCTTGCTTGCACTGTAAAATTCAGAGGCTTAAAAATGTGAGCAGGGACCACATTTATACACGTAGATTTAAAGGGTCTATAGATTTAAGCTTCTACCCTAGGAGGTGAGGCATCCATTTCAACAGTGGCTCCACCGTGACTCATCATATCTGTCTGCAAGACTGGGTACTCAGTGATTTTATTAATGTTCACACTCCAGTGAACATCTACATTTCTGCTTCATTTAATTCACCTGCGTTACAGCAAGGCTGAATGACTCCAATACCACTGTCAGGTCCTATCCTCTTATTTCAGTATACAGGTAGCACCTGTGTGCAGCTTACATTTCCACCTGGAAGAACACCTATGTCATTGGAGGGGAACACACAGTCAGGTGCAAAGATAGCTGATTTTTGCTTGTTTGTTTGTCTGTTTGTTTGTTAAGGGTTTTTTTCCCCCCACTGGGCTGAAGGCAGGCTAATATAATCAGGCTTCTAGCAAAATTTAAGTATATCCTGGTGTTTTAATGCACAATTATATGCAGCCCAGAAAGCCAACCATATCCTGGCTGCATCAAAAGCAGCGTGGCCAGCAGGGCTGGGGAGGTGATTGTCCCCCTCTGCTCTGCTCTCGTGAGACCCCACCAGGAGCACTGCCTTCAGCTCTGGGGCCCCCAGCACAGAAAGGACATGGACATATTAGAACGAGTCCAGAGGAAGGCCACGAGGATGGTCAGAGGGGTGGAGCACTTCTGTGAAGACTGGCTGAGGGAGCTGGGGTTCAGCTTGGAGAAAGAAAGGCTCCGGGGAGACCTTATAGCAGCCTTCCAATACCTAAAGGAGGTGACAAGAAAGGTGGGGAGGAACTCTTTGTCAGGGGGTGTAGGGATACGACAAGTGTAATGATCTTAAACTTAAGAAAGGTAGATTTAGATAAGATATTTGCAAGAAATTCTTAATTCTGAGGGTGGTGAGGCACAGGTTGCCCAGAGAAGTTGTGGATGCCCCATCCCTGGAAGTGTTCAAGGCCAGGCTGGATGGGGGTTTGGGCAACCTGGTCTGGTGGGAAGTGTCCCTGCATGTTGCAGGGGGTTGGAATTAGATGGTCTTGAAGGTCCCTTCCAACCCAAACCATTCTATGATTAAGAGAACACAACAGGTATTACATCAGCTCTGCGATGCTCATTTGTTTTTGAACAAACAGCATGGCTGTTTGGGAAAGTTAACGAATGGAGATCTATAATTTAATAATAATAATAATAATAAAGTTTCAAGCATGTACGTTTTTTTCATGTTTCCTTTAGGTTTTCAGGTTTGCTGTCTCAAAACTCAGAATCATCATTTTAGATACAGCTTTAGATTAATTTTTTTATTACTTGGGTGTTTTCCTTGACATCAACACCTACTTCACAGGCGTAGAGATGCAGCTGGCCTCAGAAAAGCTGTAAGACCTTTAAGACCACTGAGAGCAAGGGTTTTGAGGTTTTAAATTTTTTGCAATGAGAAGCTGATCCGAGCCTGGGCCTGGCACCGCTCCCCTTCGCACCAAGGTCAGCAGCTGCATCAGTACCTCAGGGCTCCCCCTTGCTCCAGGGCAGGCCGCAGACCAGGGCAGCAGCGGGGGCCATGCAAGGCCCCATCGGTGGAGTAGTAGCAGCCAGAGACGGGGAGCAGCGGGCAGCCCAGCTGGCAGCATGGCAAGAGCGGATCTGTGTGGTCACTGCCACCTGCCCGCGGCTGGAGATGGGGCCCAGCCACCTGAGTGCTGAGAGCTCTGGCCACATGGCTGTGTCCCCTCAGAAAAGAAAAGAAAAACACACAGACCCTCAGAGGCTGTAATGAGCCCTAGCCGTCCATGAGGTTCAGCCTCCTTCTGCCTATTTTTTTTTTTGTAGTAGTAGTAGCCAGGGTTTGTGTGTCTCTTGCGGATATAAGGGCTTATGAAACTACACAGTACCATCTGCAGAGGTAGGAGTTTAGCTTTCCATGTCCACAGATTCTTGAACTTCATTTTAACCCTCTGTTGCATTCATCTTTAGACGTGGGCTGTTAGCAATGTGTGCAAGAGGTACACAGGGTGATCTCTAATTCAGGCTCTACAGAGTGATCCAGCCGCTTCAAAATCCTGAAATCAGCGAAAGCAGAGGACACTTACCTATTAGAAGCGGCTTTTTTTTTGGGGGGGGGGAGGGGGCTGTATCTGACAACCACTGACGGGTTTGGGTCTTGGTTTATTCCTGTGTTACAGATAGTCTGAGATGTGTGCTCTGTACGGTTTAAAATGTCATTGACATTTTAATAATTGGTAATGGCTTAGTCTTGTTTCTTCTGCTTTCCTGAATTTGTCTGCTGTGGGTCACCAGTGACTACTTTCAGCAGCAATCAGAGAAAATACTTTGGATCTGGTGTCTGGGTGTCCTCAGCCCCACACAGGGCTGGAAAAGTGGTACCTGGTGGAGTGCTGGTGGCCACTGGGACTTCCCCTGTGATTCAGCTTGTCGAATGGTTCTGCTTTTCCCTCTTGGATGAACCTTGCCATAGAGCATGCATCAAAATAGCCAGGCTGTGTGAGCAGCTAATTTAGGCTTTGGGAGCATTTCAACATGGCATAGGGCAGTGAGCATTGTGCTATGCAAGAGAGCTCCTTCAAAGATAGCACAGCTAACTGATGCAGGTATGGTAGCACATTCTGTGTTGTAGCTGCAAATTTACTTGTAAAATTCCTCCCTCCACCACTGGTTAGGTGCAGATACTGAGATGCTGACCATAAGGGCCCTACCCAAGATGAGTCATTTGGATGGCTGGGTGGTAGAGAGAAACACTCTTTTTGTTGCATCCTCTTTTGGCACTGCTGGAGTTGGATTAGCTTCAGCTGTCTCATATGCAGGTAAAGATTAAGGAGGTAACAGGAGCTATATAACAAGGCCCTATAGCAGAGCCATGCCAAAAGTACCTCAGCTAGTGTTACAGTGTCCTAGGTAGGGGGCAGCCCCCTGCCTGTGTGACAGACAAGAGGAGAAAACATGGAAAATAAGGGGGAAGCCAGGGAGGCAATTTTCAAGCTTGCTCAGTTGCTCTTCCCCCCAGCAGGGGACCAGTGTGGCGTGTGAATGACACAGGAAATCATGGAGAGAAAAAGCCGATCCTGCTTTGCTGAACCTCTGGCTGCAGCACTGGGTACGGATGAGCAAGCTCAGGTACTGGCCGTGCTTTTATCCCGGTGACATGAATCTTCACACATGCTTATTTATCTTCTGTATTTAGGTGCCTATGTGTACTTCTGATGCCAAAGCCGACTCTCATAACACTAGTTGTAATGTGTACATTGCATGACACTGTAAAGTAGAGCTGCACTGAAGAGCATCAGAACGAAAAGTAGGAAAGAGGAAACACTGGGATGATGCTACTGAAACATGTTTTTTCTAAAAAGCAAATGGATACACTTGCTGCTCTCTCTCTTAAAACACCTTTCTGAATTTGTACAGAGTATTACTTCTTGCATTTCTGCAGTAGATACAAATTCTTTCAGAGGTGTGCATAATATTGGAACTTCATCTACATTTGAAAACACAGCTAGCAGCTGCATAGGTTGCTCTCTGCAATTAGTTTTTCCCCAGGTCCCTTGATGCAAGCCTTAAAGGGGTTGTTTTTGCCAACCTTTAGAACAGATTTATCCTCAGACCATTATTGATTGAATGATATATTACCCTAAAGATGATTCCAGATAACCAGGGCAAGCCCAGAAGAGCCATTGTGGGCATCCTTTGTTTAAAATAGAACATAGATTATATGCTGAGGAAAAGTGTGTGAGAGCATTAGAAAGGCAGGCACAACAGATTTCCTCTGCAGAGGGGCTGTCTTCCTTTCCTTCTGAAAGCTGGCAGGAAGAAATACGGCTGCTGCTTACAGTCACCATTTTAGGGGAAGGAAGAATATTAATGACACTGTGCAGGAAGGCTTGTCACAAAATCGAAGTGCTGAAAATCACCAAAGTGGCAATACAAAGTAGAACACTTATCAAGGAATTCAAGCTTCACCTGTATGTCATCCTCGCTGTGTCAGTCCACTGAGTACAGCAGTTATTCCTCCCTTCCCTTATTATGATATAACCCTTCCCACCATGCAGAGTCTTGAATCTATCTTTCTTTGCATTACTGAACCTGTTTTTGCATAAATGTAAATTAACAGGAAGGAAAAAGAGCTAGTGACTCTCACTTTCCTCTCAGTTAAGCTTCATGAAAGGCACTATAGACCAGAATTAATTATTAATTCCAATTATATTTTCTGTCTTGAAGATATTGATGATATTTTTAATTCCAGTTTGAGGCCTCTTCAGTTTCTTTTTTCTTTTCCTTTTTTTTTTTTTGTTTTTGTTTGTTTGTTTGTTTGTTGTTTTTTACTGCAGCAGCAAAGCTCTTAAACACATCTATTTTTTAAGCCTATCAGCAGTCTCTTTGACTTAATTCAGCTGAATATCCTGGGGTGGCTGTGGGCAATCATTTAGTATAAAACTCTCACTGGTCTGGTGGGAGTCTAAGTTGCTGGGGTTTTGTTGGGTTTTGGGGGGAGGAGGTGGGAAGGAGAGAGGGAAGAGCTGTTTCTTCCTGAAGACTAACAAGTCTCTGCATAGCTCTCCTGCGTAAACTCTCCAAACAGGACTTCTTATTTTATTAAAAATTCAGTTACCTTGACACTTGTTTCCATCCTGAAGTTAAGGTCTTTGGTACAAAGAAAATCCATCCATCCATCCGTCCGTCTGTTTGTCCATCCATCCATCCATAAAAAACAAATCCATCTCGGCCCAACAGGCTCTTTGAGCACCCTTGCTCTCCTCTCACGAGCGGGATGCAGGGAGTTCAGGGCTTAGGTGCTCACAGATTGTTGGACCCCAGAAACTAAATGCTTAGATTCAGTTTAAAAAGACCCAAGACAAAATGCCTCATTCATTTTTTTCCCAATAAAAGGATGTGTCAAAAATATGTGGGATCCTGTGGGAGAACATCATTTTAAAAACACTCTGTTTTTGACATGAAAATCATTTGTTCAAAATAGTTTTACAAGGCCTTGCTTCCCCATTGAAAAAATCTCAAGAACAGCATTTTAAAGTGGAATCTAAGATGGTAACACCCACACAACACTGAATTGTAAGAAAACCACATGTTAAGTGTGTCTCAGGTATGTCTCTTTCTGACCTGGAATATGTCTGTGTCCCCAGTCTTGCTACCTTAGCATCCTTACACACTTCCATGTCTTCACCCTTTTTCTGCCTGGACGCCGTGCACTTCTATTTTTCCATGTGGCCAGTATTTGCCTTCCACTTTTTCTTCCCTTGCCAAAATGTAGATGGTAGAGCCGATATCTTTGCTGACATCATCGTCCTGTTTTTGTGTTTTGCTCTCTCTGCTCTTTGTCTGTCTGTACTCTGTAACCAATCTGGGACAAGGACTTCAGTATTTCCTCTGTGTTTGTGCAGTGCTTGGTGTGGTAGAGCTTCATACTTAGCCAACTGCATGTGCTACTCTAATAAGTGTGGTGGTAGCTCTGACTGTGTCAGGGATATTTAATAAAATTGATATAAACTTCCACGTTCTCTATTTTTGTCCCCTCATTTGCTGCTTGTTTTGAATTGTGTCCCCTTCTCAGCAGCATGGCTTTATATAAAAACAAAATAAAGAAAAACTTTTATTACATTGGGAAATAGCAAACAGAGTTATTACACAGGCCTTCTTGTGCTTGGGACTACTGAATCACATAAAGAACTTTTCAATGCCCAAGAAATTTGTACTTATAAGACAGAAAAGAAATAATCAAGCATCATGAACAGGCTGATGTGTTTTCCACAGTACAACAGGCATGGTGGGAAGCAGGCCTCCTGCACTGTCTGTGCACGAGGGCTGCTTACCTGTGTTGTAGGGTGAACACACACTGGAGGTAAGCTGGCGGAGAAACTGGGAGAAACTACACCATGAGAGCAGTCTAGGGCTGTTCCTTAGCTGGTTCCTCAAAAACTCCTTATTTTGCTGTGATGGAACCAGTTTTGAAGCCTTGTTGGAATCCGAACAGGGTGTGTGCACCAAACTCAGGTCCAGGCTCTGTGCTTGTCTCTTCACCCCTTGAAGAAGGTGAGCCTTCAAACAGTGTCCTGTTGGATCAGCTGGGGCAGTCAAGAAATAACTACTGACAGCCCAAATACTCTGATTCTCATGGTGAGCATTACAGAGAGCATGTTATGTAGACTAGCCCTATAAACACACAGTTGTTGAAGGGCCCCATTCCCATCATAATTAAGACCTTCAGAAAACTATCAGTGCTGGAAAGATTCAGACCACGAGGGGGAGAAATGCCGTTTGTCCCCATGTTGTGTATGACAGGCAAAGGCTGAAACTTAGCATGCAGGTCCATGTTGGTTTAAACCAGCCTGATCCATGGTGCTGTGGTATTGCCATCAGGTAAATGAAAGAGTACGTTGGTGTGCCTTGGGCCAAAGGCTGGTGCTCAGACAGCTCTGTGTTGAGATGGCTCGTGGAGGTACACCAAAAAACTGCTATTTTGTTCTCTGGTAGGACTGGTTTGGGGCTAATTTAGCACCCAGTTGGGTCACTGTAAGTTACCATTGATAGGGAAAGAGCATAAGCCACTACCAGGATTGTAAGAGGGAGGGAGGGACTGTAGCTGTAGCATGCTGTGAATTGGCTTTCATGGGAGGCCTATGGCCCAAGTGACTGCTGGATGTCACTTGGAAAATTTCTGTCTCCTGGGACCTTAACACTTTGATCACTGGCTATGGCTGCTTATTTCTTCTTTGTTTTGTTTTGTTTTGTTTTCCTCTTGGAAGTGATGTTATTTAGAAGTGAGTTGCAGCATGCTGACAGATAGGAAGTCTGTTCTCAAATCCAAATTGCCCAGAGCAAAGCAGTGGCTAATAACATTGTCCACATGGTGTTCATGAACAAGACAGATAAAGGCCTTGCCGCTTCTTGTTTGCCACAGAAAGCAAGGCAGAGAGCTGGCAGCCTCATAGCTCGGATATGGAAGTTGCTCAGCTCTACAAAACGTGGCAATTTAACGAGGTTGGGCAAGCTCAGGCCGAGGTTTTGGGTTAGGCCGTAAGCAACTGTGGTGTACTTGAGCTCCTGAATTGCTCTTTGTGCCAGCTGGGTTTTGTCTCAATAGGATTGGAAATAGTGCTTATTTGCTGGTGAAAACCACAGGTTGCTTAAGGACTTGTGCAAGCACAGCCTGTCCGTGAGCCTCGTGGGTAGGGGTAGGTCCTTGGTAGAGACAGGCATATATCTGCTGGCTCTCCCTGTGCTCAGAGCTGGGGGGCAGCAACTCCCCCAGAAGCAGTACAGCTGCACCAGCCTGCAGCCCTGCCCAGGATGGCGAGTCCTGTCCCTCTGGGTATGTTTTAGGAGTTTTTTGCAGGTAGGGGCAAAATCGTTTTCTCTTTAATCTGGGCTGACCTACAGTCATCATTACCTCATATTCACTTGTGTGCCAAAAAGCAGTCAAATGGTTGCGGCTTGGCTGGGAGGATTAGGTGGATCGAGTTTCCTCTGCCTGCAACCGCTTGCGCAAATGGTGCCTGTGCAGAGCAGCCTACAGCTGCAAGCTGCAGGGTGCTTACCCTGCGGTGAGCATGAAACCCTGCGGACCTGCTGTCACCTGCAGCTGGACCAGTGGGTCATGCAGTAAAGGGACGGTGTGAAAGACAGCCCTGGCCATAGCCAGAAGTGACCATTTTACCTCTAACCAAAGCATCATTTTCACATCCCAGACCTTTAAAGCAAAACCCGTGGAAAGCCCAGTGATGTGCATGTACAGATGCAACTCTGAAATATCAAAGAGTTTTGCAGTTGTCATTGCAAACATCAGATTTTTTGGAGAAGGTTTCCCTACATGGTGGCAGAGGCTGCAGTGCTTCGGCAGCAAGGCAGGACAAAACCTTGACCCAGACTAGCGTGTTTTCCTGCTCCCCGCCCCAGTGCAAGTAAATTGTCCTGGTTTTGGTCTCCTCCTCAGGTTATTTCATCATGGTATTGTTGGCGTGCTGCTGTCAGGCAGGTTCTTACAAGCTAAATTTTAAACCGGCCACAACTGTGTAAATGATACTTGATACGAAGATGTAACAGGTTCCCACCTAATACCAATGAGTTTGTTATATTTTGTTCTGGGAAGTACTGCTTACTAACATGTCCGTTTCCTGAACAGCCTTCATGTTGTCACTCAGTTTGGTTTCCTTATACTGCAGGTCATTATCGTTCACAGTATCAGACCAATTCCTGCTGGTGAAACACAGTGCTTGACACTGCATCAAGACATCCCAAATTAAACAGGAAGGATGAGGGGGATACCTAGAAAATACTTTATAGCCAAACATTTTGTAGGCAGTATGGGCTGACAAAGAAAGCAAGGCATACTTGTAAAAAAGGTGATGGCAAAAGTGTCTACAATTTGTTAGACCTTATATTCATTATCTCCATATGTAGATGTTATGAATAAACCTGGTCCTGATAGCTGCCACGTGGTAATGTATGTGAATACTGGTAAGTCTTTTGACTCATTTGTAATCTTCTGCAGTTTTTTAGTAAAATCATATTCAGGCCTTAACACTGAAGCTATCAGCATAACAAGGTATCTGTAATAATTTTAATAATATCTCCATTCATTTTAACAAGGTAAAACTGTTTTTGTTTTTATTTTGAGAATGGAAATTATTCCTTTGGAAACATTGTTCTTCCAGGCACACAAACTTAGTTTTTTACCCATTTGTTCCATGATAACTAGCAGACCGAGTCCAGATTTTGAGCCTGAGAATAGCCACACATTTTTCTACATCTTGACGAGTATTTTCACTTCTCCCCAGGTTCTTGAGTGTGTTGCCAACAATGACTGTGTGCGTTTCTTATCATGTCTGTCGGAGTAGTTTAGGTAACATCCTCTTCTTCATTAAAATCATAATTCTGGGAACACTGAACATCAGAGGAAAACTTACACTTGATTATCTTAACTACACATACTTTGTGTTCTGCATAAGGAAAACTTCTAGCTTTTCATGATTTATGTTATATCCAACTATCATATCAAAAACAGTTTAACCAAGGGTATTAGAAATTGGTTTAATTTGTATAGCCGTCATTAAATATATGTTATGTAAGCAGCTTTAAAATGTGTTTTCCTATTGAGAAAAGACAGACAGTGGAACACAGCTAAGAAAAAAATAAAAAAACTGAAGATAACTTCAGCCTCCACACGCAAGTCTGCATTTTCATATCTGGTAAGTTGTCCCTGTAAAGTTTAATGGGAAATTGTTTTCACTCCACAGGCTGCGTGGGTGGGAAGCAGCATGGGATTATAGAAAATGTGTAGCAGAAGCAGTTGCAATTAGAAAGACTCCATAATGGTTACACATACATATGTGAAATGCTTCTGAGTATCAGTGACTCTCTGCTAAATCCAGAGCTGGGCATGTGTTTTCCTGTGTGTGAGCTCTGTGCTTTGAAAGCTCTTCTATGATTCACCAGAGCAGCTGCTTTATGGCTGAAGTTGCCATACGGTTTTTGAAATACTGTTAAATAGGTAAATTGCAAGCTGCTTCCATCTGTTTTGAAGATTTCAGAGCGTGGAGTTTTGGGAATGCATTTGTTCACGAATAGCAATGACTTGCAAAGCATGGTATTGTTGTTCATTCATAGTGAAGTAGCCTTTTTTTCAACTGTCTTAAGGTCTGAGGATGAAAGCTAGCAACAAACCAAACTTCTGAGTAAGCTTTGGCAGATAAATAATCCATCTAATTTAACGAGTCTTCAGAAAGGTAACTTATATTCACCCAGGTATTTAAAACAAGGGAATGGAGATTTCTAAACTACAGTTCTTCAAATATATCTGATTAAAAGTATTAGCATTTAATGGAGTCTTTTAATCTAGGTGATTAATTAAAATTAGTTTTTAATCTTTTCATCTTGTTTTTCAGGATTGCATCTAGTCCTTTTCTTTGTAATTATATCCCTTTGGATTGAATTTTGTTGTCTATATTTCCATTGTCTTTGTGAGGAAATTTGCTTTTGTGCAGCCTTGGCTAATGTAAACCCAAGGAGCAATTTCAGTACAGTTTTGAACATTGTGCCCATAATGCTTTTTAATCAAAAACACATGAAAATTGCAATTCTGCTATCTCCGTGAGGATAATATTAGTAGAGTTTCATCTTCTTCACACTGTGCTTACTTGAGACATAGCTTTG
The DNA here is from genome assembly GCF_964034855.1 of Anser brachyrhynchus. Taxonomy (NCBI): domain Eukaryota; kingdom Metazoa; phylum Chordata; class Aves; order Anseriformes; family Anatidae; genus Anser; species Anser brachyrhynchus. The sequence goes on from NC_137697.1 coordinate 45,410,995, forward strand.
TGTTAAAAGCTCTTGTGGAGGCATTCTATAAAATTGAATGGAGATTAAAGCTAATTGGTTTCTATATAAATCATGCAAGAAATATGAATAATAAGTTGAAGTAAATGTCTTTTTGGTAAGTTTTTTTTTTTTTTCCTGCTATTGAAAAACTTTGTCAAAGAGGTGTTTTCCTCTCATAAGACTTAAAGCCAAAGATCAGGCATTGTGTGTTTAAAAAGAAAGCTCTGAAAACAGCCGAAATAAAAAGTGAAGTAATTATTAAGAATTATTTATATCTCCAAAGTTTCAATAATTCAGAAGCAACATTCAAGAGCACTTCAATTATCTCAGATGAAAATTTTGTGGACATTAGTTATACTATGTTTCTGGCCAAGAAGTAGAGAGATGTAAAATACAGTTTTCAAATTTCAGATCTGAGCTTTAAGCTTTGAAAATCCCATGTAAAAATCGAACAAGGAGGTTACTAAGTAGTGTAACATGAGACAGGAAATGTCACAGCTCTTATAAGCCAAACCAGTGCATCTTGCCACTCTGTGCTATTGTCCGTTGTGCATATCTGAAAGGCTGCATGAGCTAAGTTTCTCAACGTAACAGCTTTATGAAGAACTTCTATTTTGTCATTCCCCATTGCCTACAGACTACACAGTTCCATAGTGAGAAAAGGTGTCTAGACTTGTTCACTGCAGACCAACTCCCTACTGCAGCAGTATTGGGTATATGCATTAAGCATAGGTGTGAAAAAACAATACTGTAAAAAAAATTATTAAAAATATATCCCTGAATGAAGGAATGGCAGGCCTAAGAAAAAGCAGAGGACTTCATCACTCAAAATTTTAGTTTCTGCTCTGGTGTTGGGTAGTTCCTTTCATCTCTGCCTCTGCTTACTTGTGAAATAGCTGAGCCTTAGTATTCCTATCTGAGAACACATTCAGGAAGGATTAGTTAATGCATGGAAGTCAACACATTATTGAAATGCACAGCATTGCCTGACATAATTCTCTGCCCCTGCTTAAATTTAATCTATCGATTAATATTGATTAAATAAGTAAGGAATATGCTATCAAGAGAAAAAATACTTGCATCTTTTATGTAAATCCCAGGTTGCTTGGCATACTGTGTTACTTAGCTGTTAGTCTTCTATTGCCCATTCCAAATACATAGCTCATGTATTTAATTTGAACGTGTTAGCTACAAATAATTTGTCAGTGTTTTATTTGCTCAGTGTTTAATCAGAGAATCCCATGACTGTTCAGCCTTAAGATGTATGAATCTCTTGAATAAAAAGCTTGCTAAAAAAATACTTTCTGTGTGGAATTTCCATAATGTATTGCAAATTGACCTGTGAGCCAGAACAAAAAGAGGCAAAAGACACATTTTTACAAATTCATGTAATCCTCAAGCCTGTATAGGTAGGGACAAAAATTAAAAACAAACAAACAAACAAACAAACAAAAACAGTTTATATTTGAAAACTTTAATTCTTAAAAACTTATAAATAAAAATAAATGAGCTTAATATTAACTTAAGCAACATCTTAGAGCAGAACAGAAAGCTTTTCTACATCCAGTTTGCTTAAGAGCTACTATATTTGCTGGTGCCAGACTGAATCCTAGATTTGGGTACTGACAAAAACCATCCCCTCATGCTAGATTAAGTGGTTGAATACATGCCCAAAAAGCCTGGGGTTATTTGGATGAGTAGATAGAGTCGTGCAGTGATGATTGAATTTGAATCTGTTATGAGAGCAAGTATTCATTCACTCACAGAAAGTCCAGAACGGAAATAACCTAAGCTTATAAATACAGGGTACACTGCACAGATGGTTGCTGCAACAATTTGCAGAAACTTCTAGGCTCATATTTTGAGGGGCAGTTCTATTGATTAAACTCTTCTAACTCTAGAAAACAGGATTCAAATTAGTCTCTCACATCCTTTTGAAAGAAGCATTCAGGGGACATTTCAGGGAAGCTTACCAGGGAAAGTGACCCTTCAGTTAATCCATAATCTTTGTCATGTCTATAGGTGTGACCTGGAATTCCCTCCCTCCCCAAGCAATGTAATTGTTTTAGGACTGTTAAATGGTTTTGGTAGTCACTGTACAGCAGTGGGATTTTGCTATGTATTTGCATTAATCTGGCATTACCTGTATTTGTATTAATCTGGAATTACCTTTCTTCATAGTAGCCCATATGATGCTTTCTTATGCATGTGTTTTGGGATTGTGGCTGAAACAGCCTGGCTATTACTGAACAGTGCCCACACAGTCTTGAGGCTTTCTCTCTTTTTTCTTTTTTCCCCCCCATTCTGACCCCTCAGTGAGGAGGCTGTTGGGGGGATGGCTGACCTGAGCTAGTCAAGGGGTTTTTCCATGGCATATACCATCATGCCCAGCAATAAAACTGGGGTAGAGGATGGGGTGAGGGTGTATTCTTCTAAGGTGGCCACTGCTGGGCATCGGTCTGCCTGTGGGAAGTGGTGAATGATAGCTGCACTGGTTCTGTTTTTCCCCTTTTCTTAATTTGTTAAACTATCTTTATCTTGATCCACATGCTTTCTTGCTTTTGTTCTTCCTGGTCTCTTTGCTGTCCTGCTGTTTATAGTTGGGTTGGGGATCAAGCGAGCCGTATGTCCCAGTGCCTGGCTGCTGGCCAAGGTGATTCCACTGCAGCGTTGTACAGAGGAACTGGAGAATGGCAGCCTTGGTTTGGTCACCCAGAAAGACGCCACTCTCTCTGATTGCATTTTTTCCTAACAGGAGAGAAGGTGGTGTGGGTGATCATTTAGTCTGGGTAAGGTAGAAGGCTCTTCATTCTTCCTTTGAGTGCAGAGATGTAAGTCATTAGCTTGGGGGGATAGGAAGTGCATTGGGTTTCTTTGAGCCCTGTGCTGCGATCCAGTGCAACCTTGGATCTTGCTAGACTCAGCATCACCTGGGTGTGAAACAAACTTTGTTGTCCTTTAGTCAAAGTGCTGCCAGAAAACACAAGCTACTTCTGTCCTGTTTCTGTTCTGTAAAGTGATGTAAATGGATGACAAATAATGTATGTGTTAATTTGAATGGTATTCTACATAGTGTACGTATGTGTTTCCTAATGAAGAATAACTAAGTTATCCCTTTGGTGTGTACCACAGTGACACTTATTATTTACAAAGAATGCAGCAATTTGGAGTAACTGTGGTTATATAATCAATTCATGTTTTGATTCCCGTCAAACAAACACCAGAGCCTTAACTCATGTACTTAATAAGAGGCTGCAATGAAAGAGTGACTAATGTGATCTGTCTTACTGAGAAATCTATCTGACCAGGGAGATGTCCAACTGACATCTCTTTAATCTACATCAATGGCTTCATTTTTTTCCCACTTTTTCAGTGGGAAATTTGACTGAGTGTCTTCTGGCCAGTTCTGTTTTCTTTTGTGCTCCCGTATGGAACAGTCTTCATGGCATTGTTCTCAGGAGGTTCTTGTTTTCCCTGTCCCAGACCCTTCTGGAAGACAAACACCACAATGTCTGTAAGAAAACTTACTGGCTGTTAATGACACAGGAAGGAAAATTGAAAGTAGTTTATATATTCCACTTGGAAGAGCTATCCTTGACCATTTGTGCAGTAGTTCTCAACATCAGCTGTATATCTTTAGAGCTGGCACTCCACTGTAATTAAGCAACAGGTCTCTGCCATAAATGATCACTGCAGCAATATAAGAGGTGAATTAACTAGATGTGAACACCTTTTACATAAGTAAATTTTCTTGTTCTCCTCCAGCTAGTCTCTTGTTTTTTTGTATGTGGATTATAAATGCTTTAGGACAAGGAGTTCACCTATTTTTACTGTTTCAAAAGTACTTCATACATTAGCACAACCAATAACAAATAAAAAGCAAATCATCTTTGATTGTAATGCCACTGTTAATACAGAAAAAGTAGATGTGGCATTCTACAGGAGTTCTGTTGTAATTTTGCATGTGATGTACTTGTTATCTCAAGCTGCCAGGTTCTGGAAAGTCAAAACAAAACCAGAGCTAATCAAGGCTGAAAGTTTGCACATGCACTGTTACTCATTACACTGTCAGTTAATAAACTCCTTCAAACCAACTGAGTATTTTGAGACCTTGACTTCATATGTTACCAGGAGGAATGTCAAAGCTAACAAAGGAAGATGGGCAGTTCTGCAAATGGTAGTTTCCTCTTTCTGTCTAGAAATTTGAAAAGTTGCTGAGGAAAAGGTGAAGTAAAGCAGGATGTGGTTTGGCAAGAGGGAGCTCATATTAATGCTTACCTCCTACCCTAGGTGCCTAATGTTTTGGATAGTATACTGTGCTATCATTTAACCTGGAAAAGGGATGACTGAATTCCCTCTGAACTGCCGATTGTTGCCTTTAATATTCAGAACGTTTAAGCAGCAACATGCAACTACAGAAACATTGCATTTCTGAGAAATACAACTTCCAAGGCTGTTCTCTTAGCTTCCCTGCAGCCTGTGTTTAGTGGTTGCACTGGAAAAGGCTAAGAGTAGCTAAAGTTTCACTGAGGGAGTTTATAGCCTGATGTTGTCAATAGTGGATTGGTTGTAATATGTATGTTCTCTGTTATATACATATTCTGTAGAATAAATTTATATAGTGATCTGTAACCAAGTGAATGTAGTTTTTCTTTTCCCTTTCCCCTTTCTCTTTTTTTCCCTTTCCCCTTTTCTCTTTTGCCCTTTCCCCTTTCCATTCCCCTTTTCCCTTTTCTCTTTTTCCTTTTTCCTTCTCTTCTCCCTTCTCCCTTCCCTGTTCTCCCTCTTCCCTTCTTTTCTCTTTTATTCCTTGCTCACTATAATGAAAAAATGAAATGATTATCCATTTCCCTTCCTTTCTATAGTTACTGGTAGACCTAAAAATAGCTTTGGCCTGATGCTGTTTGTCACTAGGTTAGTTTTAGAAAGGAAATCCTTTGGGACAAAACGTTAGTACTGGTCTTAGGATTCAATGTATTTCTCAGTGGCAGACGTAATGGTAAAGAATACTTGCAAGATTCTTTGACTCGAACCATCAATCCTGGGCAATTTTAGAGCTGGGCCTTTAAAGAGAATGTTATCAAAGTGTCATCAAAGAGGGACCAGGGGTCTTCTGGGCATTTGTAAATAAGACAGTTCTATTTCAGCCACACAGTTGACAGTTTAGCAACAATTAAAAAATCTATGAGAACCTCAGCAACAAGCCCTCAACCTCAGCGTTCTTGCACCTGTGCAAAAAAAATGGTTTGTGGCCAGAGAGGCAGATACATAGGATTTACTGTCATAGCAGCTGCAAGTTACAATACAAATGGTCCAATATGTTCTGCCTCATTAAATGAGCAGTTTGGTAAGTTATGTGATCCAGATGGTCTATTAAGCAACAACTGTAACTCCTCCCCTTTCATGTCTGTTCATTTTTGTGCTTCCTGCTGGAGCAGCCATCAGAGAGCCTAGCACTAGAGGCAGTGCGGGCTTTTGAAAGGGGATAGGAAATCATGATCAGAAAAGACTCTCAGAAAGCTGTTAATTAGTATAAGAAGAGATCCTGTGAACAAAAGCATACTGTTCTTTTAGGAGATATTAAATTCTGATTCTCTCTGATCTTACCATCAATTTATCATGGCTTTATAGATAAATGTGGGAAACAGCAGAAAGTAAGCATTTCTGCCCTGAACAGTGGCATATGAATATTGCCAGCCCCCTGTCCTTTCCTCTTCATGTGACAAAGAAAATTGCGGGGACCGAATGTGAGCCCTTGCAAATTTCTTTCCAATATGCAAAGCAAAATGCTGCGTATTGTTCCTTTCCTAGCCTCTTTCAGTTCTGAAACTAAAGCTTCCAGGTGAAAAAATAAGGCTTCAGATATCAGACACATGGCTTCATCCCAAAACAAAGTGGAGGAAGCAGGTAAGAGCAGGATGGCATGGAGACTGGTGTTTAACCTTAGCAGCAGTGGACATGAACTCTGCACAGTGAAATTCCAAATGGAAAGGAAGGCCTTATCTAGAGATAGTTTGGATGTGATCTTGTAACACTTGTTTTACTGTGGATCTCTGTGCAAGTCAGATCCACTCTTTCCAAGAAGCACTTCATGCATTATTACATTTGGCAATGTAGAAGAGATGTGGATGAGCACTTAAACCTGCTGCTTGCTTTGATACTTGCTAGGAAAGAGACATTTGGAATTCTAGTAATTTGTCTACCTTCATGTTTCTTAATGCAGGTATATATTTAAGGTACCAGATACTTTCTCTTTTGACTTTTCTCCTCACGTGTCCTTCCTTCTCTCTTAAACTGATATTTTTGTAAATATTAACACTGTGTTCTCTGACTTAAACAAAGTTTATGCTTTCTCACTTGCTTCTTGATTCAGCAAAGACATGGAGATAAAGCTGCCTGAAATGCACTGGAAGTATTTGAGATTTCTGGGGCTTGATGACAAAATCTTAGTTCTGATTTTTTTGCATGCTGCTTTTAGGCACTTTTTGCTGTTTCCACTCACTGCATGAAGCTTTTATTTGAGGTTCTCAGTGCCTTTCACTGTGTAGCACTGGTAAGTGTTTTACAGTCAATTCACTGAACAGTTTTTGATATCTTTTGTGACATCTTTGCCATATGGGCATAGATGATTGATCATCAGCAGTCAACCTCCCTGCTATTTTGCCAAGGAGAACAGCTGAGATTAAAATACAGCCTTGTCCTGAAGGGTACGTGATCGTGCAAGATTTGGGCAGTGCTGTGCTAGCACTGGGTTATGATGCTTGGACATATGTAGTGCAGGACACATGTATAGTAAGTACGTGGTGCTCTGAAGTGCAGCCAGCACAACTGGTGACAAATTGTCCTTGCAATTTGACAGAGCCCTGCAACTATGTAATCTGATTTATTTTTAAACTTCAGTTGTACCAAGTATTGCTGCTGTGGTAGCGTAGCCCATGGAGAGAGCAAGTGCAGTCCAGCAGTGAACACAGGAAACTTGGCAGCCAGGACTCCCTGTTCCTGCCCCTGCCATTCAGTCTTTGGGCACATAGGAGGAAGCCAGGCAGTATTTTTTTCCACCTGCTTTATTATTTGTAAAAGAAAAATGATTGCCTTGAAATGATTATTTGAGTAATATATTAGAAATTATATCCTTTCTTGTAAAGGAATGGTCAATTTTCATGCTATGTATAATATCAGTAAACTAAGCAATGTTGTTTCTGTCATGGGTGGGCTTGAGTGTCAGCATCCTTCTGAAGTCATACCAGGTATGCTAATTTCCTTCAGATAGCGTGCATGGCACATCTGGTTGCCAGTGATCACCAATCACTAGATTTTCCTTGATGACAGCCAAAGGAAATGGTCATTCAACTTTCCTCTAGCTTTACATTTAGTTTCCTTTGCTGATACAGTTGTGCAGTTTGTTCCTCTACAACAGTGCTCTGCTGCATCAGTCTTCTTCCTAAAATTATTGTGATCAAAGCTTCATTTTAGAAACGAATTTGAAAGGATCATTATCAATGATAGCATAATAGTACTTGATTTTCTGAACTTCATCAGGTCTCAGTTTATTCTTATAGTCATATAAATGTATTCTTTTCTCTAGAAAAAATATGTTTTTACTTTTTCCCCAGATCTGGTTTGGTTTTGGTGTGTTATTGTTGGTTAACTACCTTTTTGTTGTCTTCCTTTTCATTTATCTGCCTTGCTTTGTGACCTGCTTCCTCTCCTGCTTTCCTTTATCTTCCTCTTCTCTCCTGTCCTTGTTGGTCTCCTCATTCCCATCCCTCAGGGCTTCTCAGCATCAGATGCTACCAGCATCTCTCACTTCTGACTCCAGTAATTCATGTTGGCTAGGCGAGCACTAGAGGGAAAGGCTGCCTGCAGAGACTTCACACTGCATTTTTCATGCTGACAAAGAGGTTCTTCAGATGAACATGGCACTCACCCGTAAAATCAACTGCTTATACCATAAATAACAGGAGATAGCGATGTGGTCTTAATGTCTCAAACTTTCACAGGCAGAGCTCTTTAGCAATATATGAAGGCTGTTCCAATTACACCCAGAAAAATAAATAAAAGTAAATTGAAAGAGCTCACCATTTATCTCTCTTGTTTAGCTGAAAAGCAACAGAAGGTCTCTGCAAGTTGAGGCAAATCTGTCAATGATTATCCACGCAAGGTAGGTTTGGTCTGCTCCTTGAAGAACTAAAGATGCTTACAGAAGGTATTGATGTGTTTCTTGGGTTCAATGTACACACTCTGCAAGAACAGGCTGGCAAGATGGCAACCAGTTCTGGAACATCGCAAGACTGATGAGTAAACCTTTTCCTGTAGAATATGGAAGAACCTCATCCTGTTACAAACACCGCAGTAAAAAGAATTTATTTCATTACCCAGCTTAAAAAAAAAAATCTCTATAGCTGTCTGCTTCTGATAAAATCCAGTTGTGGATCTGTGTACCTTTCCAGAGTGAGGAGTAGAAACATGAACATGATGTCTTTTATGTTCCAGTGTGTTCGTGGATCCAGGCAGTCCTCTGTACAGAACTCACTACTATGTAGTGACATACTGCACAGTGGCACCAGGCGAAACTGTGCCATCACAGGACAGGGATTTGGTCAGCTAGAGGGGAAGCCCTCAAACAAACATAAGTTCTCTTGGCAGTCCTTCTTCTGTAAAGAGGGTTGTGCACCTGGGCAACTGCTTGACACGCTAGGTCTGCCCTGACCTCCTGGTAGACTCCAGAACTACAGTTAGATATGTGGGACTTTTTACTTGAAGGAAGGAACACTGCAGGTAAGAAGTAATAACACTCTTCTCTAAGGCTGTCGTGAACAGACATTAAATCCTTATATGCAATAGTTAGGCTTTTGTTTCTAAATTGTAGGTTTGATTATTTCCTCTCAGCACATGTGTAAGGTGAGTTCAAGATGGACATGTCATTGAATTCATTATCCCATTGGAGCAAGTACAGGGAAAGATTGTGGCATAAAAGCAATATCTGACATGTTTTTGGGGCTCAGTATTTTCTTACTGCATTTTGAATATAAATAGATATAAAATGATTTTCAAGTAATTATCTGCTTACCAAATCTCATCTCCATATGTCTCTCCTCTTACCTTGTATTGACATCATGATGCATATATCGGTACAGAGGACACAAGCTCCAGAGGACAGCTACAGAGGACACAAGCTCTCCTGCTCCATCAGGTACAAGCCAAAGTATTTTGGGTACTACTGTACCCTGATCCAGCTTGGCCAATGGTCACTCAACACAAATTGCTGAAGCATATGACTGACTGCCAACAGGGAGATAGGAATTCTATTTGGAAGGGGCTTTGAGTTGTTTACAGAACAATAATAACATTCATAAATCCTAGGTTTTAGAATTGTAATTATAAGACATAAGCAATAGGATGTATGGGATGATGCTTGGTTACATCTGATTATGGACCTCTGACTGGACGTTTGTAGTAGGTCTATAAAGAGCCAAAGGTGGATAAATTAGCCTTGCACCATATGTGGAAGTAAAAATAATTGCATGCTTGTATTGACTGTCCTGGCTTGGTAGCAGGAAAAAAGCCATTTCCTTACATTGTAGGTGCTGGATGCAGAACCAGAATTCCTCTTTAATACTTAGCAAACATTTTTTCTAGAACTGTTCGTGTTTTCATGGGAAGTTAAATACACGGCTTCTCTGTATTCCACATAGCATGAATAAAACACCACTGGCAGAAGTTATAAATCAATTTGAGATGGTAGTTAGTACATGGAGAAACCTAAGGAGAGTTATGCTAGCTTAGCGTATTAAACATGCACACTGCTAGACACATTTGTCACTCTGGGGAATGTACTTAACAAGGAATGTAAGACAGCACTAATGAATATGGGGGAAAGAAGCAATAATGGAAAAAGCTGTCAGCTGTTAATTTTTGTTATTTAAGGTAGACAATTTTATACCGTATTAAAGATTTTTAAAGTGTTATGCAGTAATATAGGGATGTTTAAAATTGTATGTGAGGATCCTGTGCTGTTGATGTGAGCATTTTCTAGCCAAAATAATTTTCATCTTCCCTTGTGTGTTACATTTTATGGCTTGGTTCACTTTATTGGTGCTACTGGCAGCTCTCCAAACCCTGTGCTCCATCCAAAAGAAGCAGCCAAAATGAAGCTGTGCCAAACCACAACTATTGCAGTGTTGGTTTGTTCAGTTTTTTTGCAGGTATGATTTACAGTATTTAGCAGGCAGTCATTTCCTGATATTCACAGCAGCAGCAGATCTTCAGTATATATGCTGACATAAAAATGAAAGAAAAAGAAAATGGAAAGGTCCCAAAGCAAAGTCTTGAACCTTAATGTCACCTGTATCTTAGATAATGTCTGAACCTGGATCTACCCCATGACTGTGGGTGTTTTCTACTTTTGTGAAGGAAGTAAACAGATTTTTGAACTTCTGCTTGACTTGCTTTTTTCAGAAATCTCATTTTCCTTGTCTTTGGTAAGACGGTCTCACTTGTAACCTAGAAAAAAAAGATATCACTACCTTAAGCAATATCTTGTTCTTCCACATCTCCATCACACTGCTACTGTCAAAAAATCAGTGAGATAGGAATGTGGATCAATGGTGGCATATTGTAAATGTCTTTTGTAATATGTTTATTTTCAAAAATAGCTTTGAAGAAAATCATGACAGTTTTTGTCAGAGTTTGAGAAAATCACAATGTGTGTTTACATTTTAGCATTTAGCATTTGTGGATTATTTTATTTATATGATGTTTTCTGATCTAAGTTAAGAAAGGAAGTAAACGTGCTAAAAACAGATACATGAAATTGAGGAAAGTACCTCCAAATAGAGGTATGAGACTTAATTCACAGACTGCCTGCATCTTCACAATCATTCTGACAAGCGCTAAATGGCAGTATGTTACACCTACTTCTCACATAAGTAATTACGCAGAGAAGTATCACTGGTGGCTCTAGTCCAGTGTTTATATATAAAGTAGCAACAGGGATATGAATAATTTAACAAAACACCTTTAAGCAGTGTGATTTTTTTTTTCTTTTTGAACACTACTCAAAATTGAAATTGTAAATGCTTTCTCTCGTGTTTTGAGATTAAATATCTAGCTATATTAATACCTCTTTTGTTTATTGTTCCCATTGTGCTTTTTATTTTTAGTTTAAGCATATAACCTTAGATAAAGAATGAAATCAGTAGTCAATATCAACAGTGGTCCATGCTTCATCTTTTTATGCCTTTTATTAAATAGTTTATCTTAAATCTGGAAGCAGTGTGATATGGCTACATCTTGGTACCAGACTGTAGGTGAAGTGAACCAGACTGTAGAATCAGCAGCTTGATTTCTGGAAAGTTTCTAGATCCCTACTAGCAGCTGTGGCCTGAGAAAGGACATTTTTTTCGTGTTTTACCAGACTTATCGTGGGTTATAACCAGCCCAAGCAAGCAGTGTGAGTGAGACAGCCCAGACCAGAATTTAGAGCTCTCCCTCTCCCTCTCCCTCTCCCTCTCCCTCTCCCTCTCCCTCTCCCTCTCCCTCTCCCTCTCCCTCTCCCTCTCCCTCTCCCTCTCCCTCTCCCTCTCCCTCTCCCTCTCCCTCTCCCTCTCCTTCTCCCTCTCCCTCTCCCTCTCATTTTTACTGAGGTGTCACTGAAATATTTATCAGCTGGAGTAAGAGTTTGGTAAGCCTCTGCTTACAAGGAAGAGAGTCTTTCACACAGTCCTCTGTGCACTTTATTTCCTTTTAGAAGCTATTTAGATTTAAGAAGTCCAAACTACTGTTTAACATCCTTTCCCCTCTTATTTGTTTGGGTTTGTTTACAAAAACATTATAGTCAAGGTAATTTTTTTAGTTCTATGAGGATTCCTGATTCAGAAGCAGAGAAGGCAAATGTCTAATATTTCTAAAAGCAGTGATAAAAAACTGTAATGGTGATGAAGCTGTTTTTTTTTTCTACATGAAGAGAGACACTGAAGGCATCAACACATTGCCCTGTCATTTATGCATCTTTTTTATGGGCTCAAATCCATGCCATCAGCCTTGCATGTCAGCTCTAAGTCTGGGTAATTTCTGTCTTGCCTTTAGTCTGTTTTCTGTGGAAACACTAATGTTTTTCGTTAAAGTAGCAAGGGGCAGAATTTTTCAATTGTGTTAAAAGTCTCCTGACTTTCACATTTAGCTTCTGAAGAAGACAAGTGCTTGTGTGGGAGGGAGGGAGGGAGGGAGGGAGGGAGGGAGGGAGATAACTAACTTTTTGACATAGATTTATCATAATTCTTCCTCAGTCTGCAAAGACTGCTTTTCCTGTGTGATGAGATCAAGGAATTACACCTTTCCAAGCCCAGCTCACACCTTCCCTGTGTCTATGTAAGGTACTAAAGCAATAAAGACTTTCTGGAGTTTTTAGAAACATGACGGCAGCTTCTAGCCTGAGGAGAGGTCAGTCATTCTCCTGCCTGTCCCTCCAGCTCATTGTGTCCTCCTCTAACACCACCAGTGTGAAGCTGCCATTAAGCTGAAGTTAAGTCAGAAGAAAATGCAAGTTTCTGGTTGTTTCTGGTCATTCACAAGGAATAATGGTTAAAAGCAGCTTAGAAAACATCATGGTGAAGATCTGTCCTCCCTCTGGCCGCCAGAAAATTAAAAAATTAAAATGAAAATTAAAAAAATAAAATAGCATGAAGGTTAACAAGCTGTTCGTATGGAAAAAAAAATGTCTTTGGCCACGAGTAGTTACAACTTACTGCCCTGTAAGAGTGTTTGTTGTTAGGTGACAAGTGACTTAACAAATTGATTTCTTCTGGCCAAATTCCCATCATTCCCACCACCATACATCACCTCCTGAGTGTGTAAATTTATGAAAGTGATTAAAATCAGGCTGTTAACAGCTGAAGTTATCTGTACATCCTAGTGCTACACCATGGTCACAAGACATGAGACTCAGCACAGATTCATTCCTATGCTGGAAAATACACTTCTGAGGTTGGCCTCCAAGTCACAGAGCTCTCTGTGCTTTATATATATTGCCACCACATACACTGGCTTAATGACTAGATTATATGGACAATAGAAAATGAGGCAGTAAATAAAGTCTTAATACATAAAGTAATTTTCTGCTGTTACTTATCTAGTACTGAAAGCTATGTTGACATTTATGTACAGTGGATAGGCTCTGTACAGTAGGGGACAAGTCTCTCCATTTGTTGGAATGCATCTTCTCCGGCATTAGTTAAAAGAAGAAAGGTTTTGCAATCTTTTTGAAAAAAGAAATGTTACACAACTTTAAACATTGCACCTCTTTTAGAAGTCAGTAACTTTTAGCTGTCATGCAGCCATCTGTGTGTTATATTCACTGTGTTCAGCTCTGGGGCCCTCAGCACAAGAAGGACATGAATGTTTTAGAACGAGTCCAGAGGAGGCCACAGAGATGATGAAGGGTCTGGAGCACCCTTCCTACAAAGACAGGCTGAGGGAGTTGGGGTTGTTCAGGCTGGAGAAGAGAAGGCTCCAGGCAGACCTTATAGCAGTCTTCCAGTGCCTAAAGGGGGCCTACAGAAAAGCTGGGGAGGGACTCTTTGTCAGGGGGTATAGGGATAGGACAAGGGGTAATGGCTTAAATCTAAAAGAGGAGAGATTTAGATTAGATATGAGGAAGAAATTCTTTAAATTAAGGGTGGTGAGACACTGGCACAGGTCACCCAGAGAAGCTGTGGATACCCCATCCCTGGAGGTACTCAACACCAGGCTGGATGGGGCTTTGAGCAACCTGGTCTGGTGGCAGGTGTCCCTGCCCATGGCAGAGGGGGTTGGAATTAGACAGTCTTTCAGCTCCCTTTCAATCCAAACCATTCTGTGATTCTATGACACCATGATATACATGGTCCTTCGCATGACAGATCACCTTGATTGTTATTGGCTACATGGTCAGCTGTAATAATGGGCTCCAAAATACACTGCGAAGCTTTGGGGTAAATTATGGACAAGAAAGAGATGTTGTGAAGAGGCCAAGAGCAAGTGGGGACAGCTTGTTCAAACTGGCTAACATGGCTCATTCTGTCAGGATGTTATAACATACATAGCTCTGCTGTAATACTAGGGTATGGTACAAATGTGTGAAGTATATGGCGGTGGGTGGGGGCCCTTTCTTCATTTTCCTGTTTCTCGGTAGGAAGGAAAATAACAAACCATTATAGGTGATACTGTAAGAGATCATAGAATCATTAAAGTTAGAAAAGACCTCCAAGATCATCTGGTTCAACCATCCCATAATGTACTTCCTCTCTAAGACAAAATACGTTGCTTTCATCTTTCTGCCTTTTCATAGTACTATCTCTGGCTATGCAGTTTTTTTAATGGACATAACACGTTAACCGTTTCAGCTAAAGAAACACTGTGGTATTGATGACTGACAAGGAGATGGGTCTTGGCACACACAAGAATCATAGAATCATAGGGTTGGAAGGGACCTTAAAGATCACCTAGTTCCACCCCCCGGCCATAGGCAGGGATGCCACCCACTAGATCAGGTTGGCCAAGGCCCCATCCAGCCTGGCCTTGAACACCTCCAGGGATGGGGCATCCACAGCTTCTCTGGGCAGCCTGTGCCAGTGCCTTGCTACCCTTACAGTGAAAAATTTCTTTACAGTGTCTAATCTAAATCTATCCTCTTTTAGTTTAAGACAATTCCCCTTGTCCTATCATTTTTAACCTGAGTAAAAAGTCCTTCCCCATCTTTTTTTATAAGACTCCTTTAGTACTGAAAGGCCACAATGAAGTCTTCCCCAAGCCTTTTCTTCTTCAGGCTGAACATCCCCAGCTTTCTCAGCCTTTCTTCATAGGAGAGGTGCTGCAGCCCTCTGATCAACTTTGTGGCCCTCCTCTGGACCCATTCTAACAGACCCACAACCTTCTGCTACTGGGGGCCTCAGACCTGGACATCCACTCCAGGTGGGGCCTCACAAGGGCAGAGTAGAGGGGGACAATCATATCCCTCCACCTGCTGGTCACATCTCTTTTGATGCAGCCCAGGATGCAGTTGGCCTTCTGGGCTGCAAGCACACACTACTGGCTCATGTTGAGCCTTTTATCCACCAGAACCCCCAAGTCCTTCTCTGCAGGGCTGCTCTCAGTGAGTTCTTCTCCCAGTCTGTACACCTGTCTGGGATTGCCATGATCCACATGCAGCACCTTGCACATGGCTGTGTTGAACCTCGTTAGGTTTAGGCTGGCCCATTTCTCCAGCCTGTCCAGGTCTCTTTGGATTGGTCTCTTCTTTCTTTGGTATCAACCGCACCTCTCAGCTTGGTGTCATTTGTAAACTTGCTGAGGGACAAGAAGAGCCTTAAAAACGTAGGGGTAGGCAGCTTTAAATGCTCAGGTGACTGTGGCTCTACTAAAAAGGTGAAAAGCCTGTAAAGATGGAAAAAGATAATACAAATTTTAAGTGTTTAATCAAATAGGACAAGGTTGCAGCTAACTTCTTTTCCCTTTATTATATATATGGGCACAGCACAGAGATCTTCAGTTAATCTTTTTTTTTTTTTTTTTTTTTTTTTTTTTTTAATACTAGCACAAGAAACATCTCCAAAGTAAAAAAAGTTCTCCCACCTGGAAGAAGGTACTTCTTGGTTTCATCAGTACTGTCTTTTCTGAGGCACCTTATAACCAAACTCACCAAGCTGTTAGTTAAAACATCTGTGAGCTAGAAGTGATAGAAAACTTTCTGAGTTATTCAGAAGGGTGATACAATTCACAGTGAATTCATTTTTCTCCATTTGAAAACTCTTATGGGAGTTTACATGCTTTACAGTCTGTAGGCACAATTAGTCATTGCAGATGATTCACAGGTACATATTCCTAAGATTTTAAGGTACTTAATTTATAAAGCACCATAGAGAATGTTCAAAAAAAAAAAAAAACAAAAGGACAGTTATCAGGGAAGCATATATTTGTTTTTGAACTGCTAACATCCAAAGATACCCAATGAGCAGTAGCACAGGAATTGTTAAGTTTGGTTTAGAGGAAAAGAAGGAAAATATATCCAGGCTGATGTCTGCTTGATTTTGTTTTGCATACATTGCTTTTCAGATACAAAGTATGGTACTGTGGTTTTGAGAACAACGTATTTCAATTTGCTGTATTTGTTCTTTTAAAAATTCAGTATGTGAAAGAAAATGCGTGATACACAGTCTACCAAGATATCTGGGAGAGAACAGGAGCTCATTCTGAGAGTGCTCTTTGTTTTCAGGCAAGCAAAACTTTGAAATCTCCAGGCACAGTTTTCATACTAGGACTGTTGAAATTCTGTTGAAGTAAATGCAGTGCTTTTTTTTTTTTTTTTTTTTTTCTTAAGACAGAAATCACAATTATCAATAACTGAAGTATTTGAAAAGTCAAAGTTGAAGATGAAACAGAGAAATAATAATGATGTATAAAACTAAGCAAATCTATGTATAAATCATCTAATTATTGTCTGTTTTACTAAAGGCTCCATTACAGAGCATCTGCTTATGCAGTATGTATAACTGTGAAATTAACATTTCTTAGATGCTCAAAATTTGGGAAGGTAGGTAGAGAAAGAAACTCATTATGCTTATCTACTTACTTCAGAGTCTCTGCAAAATTGTATGTGTTTTCCTTTTTATTCTGTTTAATAGGAGCGGGAACATTTTAACAGTATGTGTTAATGAAAGGCTTAAACTAACTTCACCAGATGAACCTCCAGTTTTGAGGTGTCCTTTGTCATCTGGTGCTTGGTAACCACCTCATCTGCTCTGAGTTACAAAGATCTCCTGCTCTGGTACCTTTCTTAAGTCAATGTGAAACAACTTGAGAAGGCATGAATCTGAAGTATCAGACAAATGAGAATATTAGATCCTCTCCCAGTAGGAAATAGTACCTGAAAGTAGGGGAGGATCTGTTTTATTTATATTTTTTTTACAGTGAGCATTCACCTGTGTGGGGGAACTCTCTATTTGACCCTGTAATAACCTTGCAAAAACAATATTTTGGCACACACAAGAACAGAACTATGTGAAGGAGGCTTTGTGCAATGTTAGTACAGGCATATGGCTGTATACTCATGAGCAGATGCACAGACACAAATTCAGTGTTTGTTTGGGCTTGTTGGAAGGGTTTACTGGGCACACTGTCCTGTTTTTTCTTGAACAGGTAAATGTTGTACTACTGACCTGCTTACAGATTTGTGAAACTGTTTGTAATTCAGTAAGTGGAAGAAGAAGCACCCAAAATGCAGCCCTAGTCCAGATGTGCTTCTAAAGTAAAGCAACTATGTTTGGCTAAGAAGATCTCCCTGTAGGTTTGTGGAAGTGCTGAACAAATCTTTTGACTTTACCACTGTGGCTTCAGAAAAGTCACTTATCATGGACGGGCTTAAGCAAATGGGTTACAAGTACTTGGTGCTTTCTTTTGTGTCACACAACTGAGTGCACTTCGGCAGAACTGACTTGGGATATCTCAGAAAAGCAGAATGCATTCATAAAGGGAGATGTTGATAAATTGGTCATCTCTGGCCTTTTCAACAAGCAATGGTTAAGAAACAAAACAGTTCGTAGTTTGCCAATGCTAATCTGGAACTGCATCAGAATTTGTAAACAAAATCCAGTTGCCAGGGAAGAATGGGACTCAGTAGGTCAGGCTGATGGTTGGACTTGATGATCCTGAAGGCCTTGTCCAATCTAGATGATTCTGTGATTCTGATTCTAATTTGTATGCCACCTTTTCCTGTATTCAAATTTTAATAGAAAAAGAGTAGTGAGCTGATCAAAAAATCTGTCTCCACAGCTTCTTGTTTAGCTACTCACTTTAAGAGTGCTAGGGCAATGCATCACATAGAAATCTGTTCTTCCATCTGCTGATCTAATGATACGTTAAGACATAACAAAACATTCATTCCCAAAACCTTGAAATTTTATTCCCTGTATTACTGACATTATAATCCATTTCCTTCATACATTCAGAGTGCTCTGCAACTTTGTAAAATAACAGTAAGACTGTGATGTTTCTCTTTTTTTATTTTTTCCTCTTTCAGTGTCTTCCATTCCTTTTCCTTTTTTCCTTTTTTTCCTTTTTTTCCTTTTTTTCCTTTTTTTCCTTTTTTTCCTTTTTTTCCTTTTTTTCCTTTTTTTCCTTTTTTTCCTTTTTTTCCTTTTTTTCCTTTTTTTCCTTTTTTTCCTTTTTTTCCTTTTTCCTTTTCCTTTTCCTTTTCCTTTTCCTTTTCCTTTTCCTTTTCCTTTTCCTTTTCCTTTTCCTTTTCCTTTTCCTTTTCCTTTTCCTTTTCCTTTTCCTTTTCCTTTTCCTTTTCCTTTTCCTTTTCCTTTTCCTTTTCCTTTTCCTTTTCCTTTTCCTTTTCCTTTTCCTTTTCCTTTTCCTTCCTTCCAGCATTGTAGAGCAAAGGTTGTGGAATTGGTGCTCACAGAATGGAGGTTTACGTACATGCAGAATGTTGTGTCATAAGGCCTTGCCATGGGGAAGAAATTATTTTTCCCCAGTTATGTACATGAATGCCAAAACTTTCTATTAATATTCTTTTGGATCCAAGCGATCCAGTCCTCATTTAAAAGTTTCAAGAAATGGAGGCAAATAAAATCCCATGATAATAACCCACTGGTAGTCAGTGTTCCTTCTTTGAAAGGCCTCTTATAAAGAGCTGCCAATACATCTTGCCATGTGCTTATTTGAACTGCTTAAGAGCCCTGAAATGCAAGTATATCTCTGTAAGCATTGCTGGTCCCTCCACATTTTAGCTTTTCTGCAGCAAACTTTCTTTTCCCCCAGCAAAGACTTAACCCAACCCAAGTAAGACCTAGGGTCAGAAGAGAGTCTCACTGCAGCGAAGTTCTTCACCTACTGCTATAAAAACACAATTCATCTTTTCCTCACCACTTTTGTTTTTTGAAAACATCTAGCCAAGCCCAATCAGAGGTACCTCAATGAGTAATCAGATCTTTGCCATATGTCCTCAGGAACATCATGCCTCTGTAAAGGTTGCTCTGACTCCATCGAGAGCTGGATCTGCTTATTCTGTCCCAAGCAGAGACAATGTCTGCTGAGAGGTTGAAGACGACTTTGCATAAAAAGTGGATGCTTTCATTTTAAGCTCACACAAATGCAAGGTGTTTTTTGGTGTTTAAGATCTTTTAAAAAGCAAGTGCACTGTCTTCTGAGGGCAGCATACTGCCAGAAACACTGAGGAACAATACTGGCTCACTGACATTTTTCTGTCTTGGGTTTAAGTGCCTAATCTTGAAATGGGAATTTTGGATACTTATGAATTGAACAGCTAAGACAATGTCATAGACATACTTTCTATGTAATAAATATCAGCTCTATCAGTCTTAGAAATATTATGAATAATTAACACCAACATTTTTAGAACATGTGCTGTTCTTTATTTTTGTGAGTGCACAACTCAAGCAGTGATACATTTCTTTTCACTAGCAAATGTAGAAATATCGGTATGGTAAATGCCAACTTGAAGGTTGAACCAGATTATCTTGGAAGTCTTTTCCAACCTTAATGATTCCATGATTCTTGACTGGCAGGTGACTGATTTTTGAACAACATTACATTCCTACCTTTCCAGGTGTTTTTTAATTACTTAATTAATCAGATGCATTTGCAGCCTCTGCTTCTAGCTCACCTTCCCCATTGTATGCAAATACTGTTGAAATGACTGCAGAGCAAAAGGAACAAAAAGCCGAATTTGACAATTTTTTCTGTAAGATTAGTAGCTAAATTGTTGTTGTTGCAAATCTCTGAACTGAGGAAGATCTGCAGCAAGTAATCTGTACTTTGGATGTAGCATAATATTAATTTTGGCATTCTTTAACCCCACTTAAACTGTGGAAAAAACTGTTCAATCTGACTTACAACTGACATAAGCAATTTCTGGCTGATTTGGAATTTCTAAAGCTTGAGGCAATTATAGTAAAGCTAAGCACCAAATATTTGTTGACACAAAATAACTGAATGCCAAGTGAAGAATCAGATATATCATGATATTAATTTTGCCAACTGACACAAAGGAACAACATTTAAATTTTGTACATTCTATTTTTTTAGTATCATCATGATTTCTAATGATCAATTTTGTAAAATGGGTTTCCAAGCCTGTTCTGCAAGTATCCAAAATAACTGATTTTGCTGATGTGGCCTTACTAGGAAACTGTAAGGTGATGGTGACCCATGTAATGGGACCTTGCTTAACAGCAAGGAAATCTTGTCCCTGTGGTGGTTCTTGGCTAACCTCTCCCTAAAGTCAGTAGATCCAGAGTTCAGTGTTAGGTTCCCAATCAGAGCTGGTGTTTTCTACATATTCCAAGAGAAGGGAACTTAATGGTATAAGATCATGAGATTATTAACTAATGAGAGTTTTAGGAAAAAGAGGTGTTGCATAGGAAAAGCCACTGAAAATTAGGTACCATCTCAGTAGTCAGATAAAGAGGAAGGATGGGGGACTGATGACTTTCAATCGGGATACAGCTTCATTTCATATGCGACAGTGCCATGTGGTTATGTGAAAACTGAAATGGTGCAGCATAGTGAAACCTTTCTTCATTTATTGCTGGAGAACATAGAAGTTGTATATCAATGAGTGTCACATCAAAGATCCCTGAATACCACTCTGGGTCCCACATTCTTAGTCTGAAGTGAAAGCAGAGTCCAGTCCATCACCTTAATTAGAGGGCTGCAAACAAACAGCAAACAGTGACAGCAAACATGTTTGCTAGGAGAGTTATCGTTTCAGAAGTGCATGATGGCAGACATGCCAAAGAATAATGGATGGGCCTAGTGTATTAGTGTATTAATGTATTAGTGTTCCTTAAATTAGGAAAGCGAATGGTCAGCAGCTTACTGTCTTGGTGTCTACACCACATCCCTGCAGGGAAGAACAAGCCCAAGTGTTACTGGAAGTAAATGGAAAGGTTCTGGTGAAATACCTAGACTTTATATGCTGGGTCAGTCACCAGGAAAGGAAGGGGTTTTTTTTAATTCCTTTCTTCTGCCTACATTGCCTCAATGGAATTGCGCCTGACTGACCTCTCCTGCTGAGCACGCCTCGCTGTCTGCAGCTATGGTTTGTTCCTGCCACATACTTTTTTTTTTTTTTTTTTTTTTACCAGTCTGGAGTTCTAAAAAAGCTGGCATTGTTTTCAGGTGTTATTTGCCTCATGATGTTCTTGGGCCACTCCAACACTATGTCACAGGACCAAGATGCTGGGGGCTCCGCACAATTCCAATGAACTTTGGAAACAAACATAGCCATTGTTCTGCATTACTTTTTGTTGTATGGTGCCTAGGGATGCAATTATTTAAAAACTTAAAGTCTGAAATTAAAAATAGAATTCTTTTTGTTAACTTCATCTGTTGTGGAAAATAAGTAAATACTCACATATGCAATCAGGTCAAATACTGTTCTCAGAAAAATACATACATCTGTTTTTTAAAGAAGTAGATAAAATAAATAAAAGCCTTATGCTTAGCAAAAGGACAAAAACACTGGCTTACACTAGACACAGGTTTAACAATGAAGTTCTGTTTGATACAACACTAAGACTGGTCTACCACAAAATCATACCAAGCATTTAGGGTGAAAGAGATCAGTGATCGTGCACAACATGCAGCCAATGCCCAGAGCCAAAGCTCAGAGCCAAAGCTCAGATTACTTCCAGTACTCTCTAACAAACACAAAACTTCTCATGTGGAATACTGAAAGGTTCCCAAAAAGTTCAGAGGAAGTAGATTGCTAAAAATATTAATATTGCTAAAAATATGTAATACTTCTTAACAAGTAAAGCACTAAGATACAACATAAGATACAACAAAGCTGTATGTGCTAAGTTATAGTCCAAGTTAAAGTAGCTATTTTATCTTCTTTTTACGTATGCAGAAATGTATCCAAACATCAAATGCTTTATGCTTTCATAAAACCTCAAATATAGAGATTCCAGGAAGGTCTTCTAAAATGGGAGTGAATTAGTAACTCGATACAGCACTCAACATCTCCAGCTCTCTAGATTAACCCGAGTTTTTCAGGAAAGCCTGTCTTCAAAAAAAGTAGCACGAATACAGGCATTACTTTAGCATGACAGAAGGTTCTAGTTTTGTGTCATGTTTTTGTTTGTTTGTTTATTTTTCAATCAAACTGGAAGTGTTTCTAAAAAGTACTGAAAATGAAGCATAAAACTCAGTTTGGCTTGAGAAAATTATCTCTCTTTCTATACTACTCTTTTAATTTAAATAAAATGTCAATTTCCACCAATCAGTACATTATGGAAACAAATGTTCCTGTGTTGTAAAAACAGATACAGATTGTCTGTGTGCAGATCCTGTTAGCTATACTGAAGTCCTGTCTGAAGGTCATTGCACACAACAGCAATGTAAGCATGGGATAATGTGCACAAGCAACTTGGACAAAGTGAAGTGATTCCCAAACTCACTCATTAAATGGGTAAAAGACTATCAGATTAGACCCAAACATTAGGTTTTATGTAAGGCAGACAATCTTTTTCTCTGTAAATACTTCTCCAAGACTATGTGGCAGTGAAGCTACTTTACCAGTGTCTGAAATGCCCTCTCAGGCTTACTCAGAAGCAAGATCTTTCATAGCACCATCATTAGAAGAAATGCAATATAGAGAATAAGTTTCATGGATCTGGGATTCATTCTTTACAATAATTAAAAGCTCACTGAACTGAGGGATTGGTTATCAGTAATGTCTGTTCTTTGTGGAAGAATGTTGGTAATAAAATTTCTATTCAGTTTTCTTTAATAGAGTTGTGACTTTTTTTTTGTTAGTAGAACTCAGGAAATAAACAATCTTATTAACATAACCTGTGCTAATTTGTTGGTTGTCATTGCAACACTGCTCTGCCAAGGACAAAATAGTAGAAAATAACTTAGGATAGTACAGTCTGTAAATTACTTTTACCTGAAGAGTTAGTGTATTCCTATTCTGAACAGACCCTGGAAAAGTGAACATAAATTAGCTGACTGGGGGACATTTGTTTTAAAGAAAAACTTAACGAGAGAGAGAAAATAATGAGAACAGAAATATCATCTGGTTTTAATTATTGAACAGTATTTAGTAGTGATTAATCATTGCTGGTACTGCTGAAGCAGAAGCAAGAAGAAATTTTCAGTCCAACATTTTGTAAAAAAATCTCAAAACACTTAAGTCAGATCTTGGCTTCTTTTTACTCAATTTTTACTTATCAACATTGCTAGGGAACTTAGAAACTCAACGACTTGTGCACAAAAGAAATTAGCTGTGGTATTATCCTGTCATTACGTATTATCCTCATCCATAACTTTTCACTCTCATATTTGTTTTTCAGAATAATGCTCTGAATGATTTATGTAATGATCTTTCTGGTTATGGCATACTCACATGCTATTTCCCACAGCTCATGCAACAAATACTGCTGTTGCTGTGGAATTGCCAGCTACTTAATGCTCTATTTATGTCTGCTGCAGACAGAATGACTGTTAAAACCTACAAACCACTTTCAGGATAATCATGTGAAGACTGTCTTATTTTTTTCTGGGTTCATGTACTTGGAGTAAGCTATGGAAGATAAGTAAGAACCTTCTTTAAAAAATACATATATCTTTTTTAAGATTGCATGAATCTGATTTGATTTGCTACACAAAATTGCTGAGTTTTAGGAAACCAATATCCTTGTCCGGCCAAGATGGCTACAGGTAGAAAGGCACAGAGCCTTGTATAGAGCTCTCAGGAGCTCTTTTACTTTTACTTAATTTTACCAAATACTTTTTTTTGTTGGCTGTTCTGTGGGAGATGTAGAGATATGTCATGGCCTGGGGCAGTCTGTATGAGACCGAAGATTGCCAGAAGGTACAAAAACAGTCAGAGACATGAAATAAATCTGTGGGTCATGCAGGTTGCCAGAGTACTTGAAAAAGATGTTGCTGAAATGTTGAGTATATTTTTAGGAGGAATAGCTTAAAGTAGAAGCTGTACTTTCCTTTCTGGAGGGAGGTGGTAGTGGTGATGGCAGCTGGTGTCAATCTGCCCAGCTTTCAAGCTCATGACCTGAGAAAAAGCCATGCACAGATCCCCTTTGAGAGCAGGGGAAGAGCTCCATTAGATTCAGTTGATGATTGTTTTTTTCAGTGTTCTGTTATATTTTTATCAGTGTACCTGAGCCTAGCAGCAGCTGTGGTAAAACCACTTGGCACATATTAAGAAGTTAACACATAAAAATTGTAAATGTGGTGTCTGCATAGAAGTACCTATGGTGAAAAATTAAGCAAGAGTGACTGCTTTCTGGCTTAACTGTGACAATCATGATAAATACACAACCTCTGCAGAAGGTGAGCCAAAGGATACAGGTAACTGGCACAAAACCTTTATTGACTGCAATATTTATTAGGATATGACAGTAAACACAAATGAATCAACACTGTTATGAAGCTGTTACAGCCCAGGCAGTCTGAAGTATTTTAGTTTTGTTACTCTATAGAAAGCTAGTACAGAAAAAGGCATACCATATTCCAGCCCTGTAAGGGGATTTCATTCTACTTTTTAACCTCATCCAACAATCAGGATGTAGCACTACGTAGTGACAGATGGTTTTCATTGCGGCTATCTTTATCATTCCTTTCACTTCCAACAGAAGTGCCTCTGGAGGAGAAACCAAAGAGCTAATTCTGTTGGTACTGGGGAACAAAACATCTCCATGGACAGTGGGGTAGAAACTTCTGGGGAGAACAGCTCCTAGGGATAAAGTCTGAGGATAGTAAAGAGTGTTATGCAGCTACAGAGACGAAGGCAATTCTCCTTTCCATGCTTTTTGTTGTTGTTGTTGTTGTTGTTTTTTAACTTAGATATCCAACCAGCATCTTACAGTGGAATTCTTACAGGCTAGTGTGTGATTCAGAGAGTTACCACCTAGTGAAGGGTTTTTAATTTTGCACTCAATAACGGTGACTGTTTCTTGAGACAGTCAGTGCGTGGTGCCTATCTGTGGCTTGGTGTTCCTCTTTGGAGATGAGGCAAACGTCTTTAATTCTTCCATTAAGCCACCACGAATGCAGTAAAGGGAAAGGAAATAATCCAAGATGCTTGGATTGCAGTTGAAGTGCAAGAGACCTTCCTCTTTTGTCATCAGACCTGAGCTGTGGTGTCCTAGTTCTCAGTACAGTTGACCAGTGCTTCATCTCAGGAAAGATAGCAGTGTGAGGTGAGTACAGAGCTGCACTAGTCTGCAGTCTCCACACAGTACTTCCTATCAGTGCAAGAGATACAGAGGAATGTTTTCATCACCTTGGCATTATTTTGAGGCTTTTTTAATTTTTGTTTTGTTTTGTTTTGTTTTCCTCTTTTTCTTATGCAAAGAAAATATGCCTTGGCTGAAGATGAGTAATCTTGATAACTTAAATCGAGGATCTGATCCACCGTTCACTAGCATTTGCAAAATTCTTTGAAAATGGAAACTGCAGTGCAAATACTCTTTGTTCCTGCTCTTCCGTCACACTCCAATAGCAACTCTGATCGAATGGTGGAGATTTAATTGGTGGAGTTTAGTAGTTAAGTTTTGCCAGGGTTGGAGTGAAGAAAGAACTCGGTATGTGGTTTTCACATCAGTGTACTCGAGAACAATCTTTTTCCTCACCAGCCAGATGCTTTATAAACCTCACTGGACTGAAGACTGAAAGATTTGTCTTGTCCTAAGTAGGCTACATTTTAGGCTATTGGTTTTCTGAGGGTTTAAAAAATGAAATCATAACACCGACACAAGGTCAGTGTTAGTTTTTTGCTTCTCTGCTCTAGGCTGTCCATGAGAAGCATCAAATGCTTTTATTTATAAAATGTTTAGAAATAAAGAGCTGCAGCAGTTCATGTTTGTAGCTAGAGTAAGTAAATATACAGGGCTTGCTTAAGCTTCTCAGTGTTGACACAGTCATAATCACATGGAGGACAACATTACAGCCTCATCCTTTGGGCTGCTTGAACCATTAAATTCATCTTTAAGGCCTGATTCTCTCTGAGCTCAGGTCTCTGTGAAACTGAGTAAAATAACTTCTGCAGATGTTGTTGGAGACCTTGCCAACTAGTACAGAAATCCTCAGACTTTACTCAAGTTGAGATAAGCAGGGGCTGAAGCAGCTGCTGGTGCCAATGCTCAGCTGATGGAGGCCATCCCGAGTGAGGCCTCCACTTGGGTGGTGGAGGTCATAGAAATTCAGGGAACAGATGCTGCTGAGCATGGCCATGGGCAGATGAAACGGGAAGCTTTCTGGGAGGATATCTCTCTGGATGCTTCATGAAGAGCCATGTTAGACCTTGATTTGAACCCAGACCTCTGCACAGGCTGCCGTCCTGAGCTGAGAAGTCAGCTCAGAGCCTGGCACAGTCAGAGAAATGTGCTCTAGGACAGACTAGTGCCCCTCACCTAGCGTATTTATGGTGTTCACTTTTTAAGCATGCATAAGGAATATCAGTTTTTATTGTTACAGCTTAAATCACATCTAAGGGAGACTGGTGCAGCAAGGGGAGAAGAATTACTTAGTGTGAATGGGAGTATCACTAAGACAGATAATAAATTTTGTCTTCTAAACTCATGAAGATGATCAAATTTTAAGAAGTTGGAAACTGAATCCTATTTCTTCCTTCTGCCCCTCCAGCTAAATGGAAAGACACTTTTTCATGACTGCTGGAGTTGTAGTTTCTCTGACTTACTGCATGGGCCTCTTCCAAGGCAGACAGGAAGATGAATGCAGTAGCTAATCTTCCTATTCCTACTTTTGTCCTCCTTGTGCCTGCAACCTTGCAATTCATGCAGCTCAATTGCAGCATGAAAGGAGAGCTTCTCTTACAGAAGCTTATTGTAAATTTAGGCTGTGCTAAAACCTGAGAGATCAAAGTATTTTCAATAACATAGGAGGAACTGATCCATAATATAGCCCTTAAAGCTAACTTGGAAGTTATAAGCTGACTTCATTGCATGGGGAGCGGTCAGTCAGTCACTCATTGTGACTGTAGGGTTGTGTTGCAAAGGTATGATAATACTGCTTTTAAGGACACATTCTAGGCTGGAAGTAATTGTTAGCTGCAAGGTTAGCGTGGGCTTTCAGGCATGACCTACAATACAAACTTAATGCCTAACTGCTGTGTGGCTGCCTGATGTTTCAGTGCTACCCATGTGAACAGCCAGCATTTTATGTGAACCACAAAAAGTGCAGCAGGGGAGAAGAAATGGAAGTACTTCATTTAACATTACCATTGTAATCATGCTTTGCTACCACTGAGGTTTAGAAATCAACAGGCAACACTCACAATCCTTTGAGATATTTTTTGCATATGCATGTTTCCCACGCACACAGCATGGGAAACTAGCAGGAGGAGTTGGAAACCATGGTGCAATTAGACAAATATGACCTGATTGCTTTCCCAGAAACATGGTGGGACTTATCTCATAACTGGAACACAGAAATAGAAGGCTACAAGCTCTTCAGAAGAGATAGGCAGGGAAAGAGGGGTGGGGGTGTTGCTCTCTATGTTAGGGAAGGGTTTGTTTGAGAAGAGAAGCCTCTGAGAAACAGGACAGGCTGAGAGCTTGTTGGTGAAAGTTAAGGACCACACCAATAAAAGATACCTTGTGGTCAGGGCTTATTACAGGACACCTGATGAAGGGGAGCCTGTGGATGAGGCCTTCTTGCTTCAACTACAAGAAATGTCATGCTTGCATGCTCTCATCCTGATGGGGGACTTCAACCACCCGGATGTCTGCTGGGAAAACTACACAGCAGGCTGTGACAAATCCAGAATATTCCTGGAGTGCATTGAGGATAATTTGTTGGTCCACGTAATACCAGAGGACAAACATTACTGGATCTGCTGCTTACTAATGCAGACAAACTCGTTAAAGATATTAAGACTGGAGGCAGTCTGGGTTGCAGTGACCAAGCCCTGGCTGAGTTTCTGATCTTGAGGAATATGGGCCTGGCAAAGAGCAAAATCAGGACCCTGAACTTCTGAAGACCAAAATTCAAGCTATTTAAAGACCTAGTAGATGGATCCAGAGATCCCCTGGAACACTGTCCTTAGAGATAAAGGAGCTGAACAGAGCTGAAAGCTCATTAAGGATGTTTTTCTTGGAGCACAAGAACTCTCCACTCTCCTGTGTAAGAAAGCAAGCAGGGAGGGCAGAAAACTGGGATGGCTGAGCAAAGACCTGCTGGTCAAACTGAAGCACAAGAAGGAAATGCACAAACAGTGGAAGCAGGAACATGTGACCTGCGAAGAGCACAGGGATGCTGTCCAGATGTACAGGGATGAGATCAGGAAAGCCAAGGCACAGATGGAACTGAGTTTGGTAAGGGGTGCAAAGAGTAACAAGAAGAGATTCTATAGGTGCATTGAAGGAGAGTGTACCTCCTCTGATAAACAAGAAGGGAGAACTGGTAATGACAGACATGGAGAAGGCTGAGGTACTCAGCAACTTCTTTGCTTCAGTCTACACAGCCAGTCAGTCTTCCCACATCCCTCATTTCCCTGAAACTGTAGATGGGGACTGGGGGAGCAAAGTCTCTCCCACTGTAAGTGAAGAGCGAGTTTGAGACCACCTGATGGAATAGAACAGTACAAGTCTATGGGGCCTGATGACATGCATCCCAGGGTCCTGAGGGAGCTGGCTGATATAGTTGCCAAGCCTTTCTCCATCCTATTTGAAAAGTCTAGGCAGTGAGGCGAAGTCCCCAGTGACTGGAAAAAGAGAAACATCATTCCCATTTCAAAAAGGGTAGAAAGGAGGACCTGGGGAACTACAGAACGGTGAGCCTCACCTCTGCACCTGGGAATATTATGAAGCAGATCCTCCTGGAAGCAACATCAAGGCACATGCAGGACAAGGAGGTGATCCAAGACAGCAGCATGGCTTCATCAAGGGCAAATCATGCCTGACCAATTTGGTAGCCTGCTATGATGGAGTGACTGCATCAGTCAACAAAGGAAGACAAACTGATGACATCTACCTGGACTTCTGTAAGGTCTTCAACACGGTCCCACATGACATCCTGATGTCTGAATTGGAAAGATGTGGATTAGAAGGGTGGAGCATTCGGTGGATAAGGAATTGGCTTGAAGGTCACACCCAGAGAGAGGTGGTCAATGGCTTTATGTCCAGGTGGATGCTGGTGATGAGTGGTGTCCCTCGGGGGTCTGTCTTGAGCCTGGTGCTCTTTACTGTCTTTATCAACACCACAGACAATGGGATCAATTACACCCTCAGCATGTTTGCAGACAATACCAAGCTGAGTGGTATGGTTGATATCAAAGAAGGAAGGGATGCCATCCAAAGGGACCTGGACAGACTGGAGAAATGGGCCTACCTGAACCTCATGAGGTTCAACATGGGCATATGCAAGGTGCTGCACTTTGATCATGGCAATCCCAGACATGAGTATGGACTGGGAGAAGAACTCACTGAGATCAGCCCTGCAGAGAAGGACTTTGGGGTTCTGGTGGATAAAAGGCTCAACATGAGCCAGTAGTGTGTGCTTGCAGCCCAGAAGGCCAACTGCATCCTGGGCTGCATCAAAAGAGATGTGACCAGCAGGTGGAGGGATATGATTGTCCCCCTCTACTCTGCCCTTGTGAGGCCCCACCTGGAGTGGATGTCCAGGTCTGAGGCCCCCAGTAGCAGAAGGTTGTGGGTCTGTTAGAATGGGTCCAGAGGAGGGCCACAAAGTTGATCAGAGGGCTGCAGCACCTCTCCTATGAAGAAAGGCTGAGAGAGCTGGGGATGTGCAGACTAAAGAAGAGAAGTCTTGTGGGAGACCTCATTGCAGCTTTTCAGTCCTTAAAGGAATTCTATAAAAAAGATGGAGAACATCATTTATTATTATTTTTTTTCCTCAGGCAGACAGGACAAGAGAGAATGACAGGACTAGGGGGAATGGTTTTAAACTAAAAGAGGAGAGATTTGGATTAGAGTTTAGGAGGAAATTCTTCACTCAGAGGGTGGTGAGGCACTCAAACAGTTTGTCCAGAGAAGCTGTGGATGCCCCATCCCTGGAATTGTCCAATACCAGGTTGGATGAGGCCCTGGGCAACCTGATCTAGTGTGAGGTGTCCCTGCCCATTGCAGGGGGTTTGAAACCGGGTGAGCTTTAAGATCCCTTCCAACCCAAGCTGTTTTATGTTTCTATGGTTCCATGTTGCTCTTGCTTGCTTTCACTGTCTCGCTCACTTTTTCATAGTCTCACTCATTTATACAGGTTTCAGACAGTATTTGATCCACTTAGTTTCATTTGAAAGCTTCTCTTAAATAAATCAAAAAGGAATAATGAAAAATTACAAACCTGACTGACTATTGCACAAGTTTTGCCAGAGGGATTCATATTTTTTGTATGTCTTTGTTAAAAAGAGATGATGCAAAGACATCTTCATACAAGCTCCTATGAGTAGTGGCTGGCGGACTGCCACCATTTGCTTGTTCACAGTTGTTTAGGAACAGAGCGTGTTCAGAATCATAAGAAGGTACGTCTTCTCCCAGAAGTCTCAAATGGCAATGAGTCAGGTACTGCCTTGCACTAGCATAAAAAATTAAACAGGTGAAATTTGCCACCATCTGGGCTCCCTCACTTCTTCCTGCACTGGCCTGTTGCCATTACTTACCTCCTTTGTCCACTAGGCTCCCGTGGTTTGCCTTTGGATGATATACCTGAGCTCTGGTGGGTGCCGTGCTTGTTAAGTGTTAGGGGACTGAAAAAGGTAATTTTATTCCTCTGTTTTGCTTTTTTGGCTCTGCCTGACAGTTATGAGCTGATGGATATATGCAATGAGACAGATAATCTGTATTTAGGTTCCGGGAACACTTGTCACAAATACCTATCCATAATTAGTCCGTCCACTGACTGTATCGGCAGCCAGGAATGTAACGTGCGTGAAGCAGGTACTGGCTGTCAAAAAGGGCTGATCTCACAAACATTATATGCACATATGTTTAATTAATGTAAGGATGGGACTGTTTGACTTTGGAGAAGAGCTGCAATGAGGAGGGGTCTGAACAAGTCTTTGGCTTACTTTCAACTAATTTTTGTCACTCTTTTTAATCAGTTTTCTTTATTAGGGTTACAGATAAATTGTAAGCCTGGAGGGTATTACAGAGACAAGTATGTCAACAAGTGTGTCAGATCATTAAGATGAATTTTCTTGAACGATGTGATACCAGGAATTTATTCTGCCTCCACAGCTGTGGTAAGAGATAAACTGGGAGCTAGGAAGGAAGGAGAGTTGTTGGAGGATATAAGCTTTCTAACAAAAACACTGGGGATGCTTATGTTGGAAGATTGAACACATGTAATGATAAGTATGACTAACTGAGAACAATGCCCAGGTGGCATGGGAAATGTAATTAACCTTTGGCAATGCAACAGTCTCAGAAAGATGAGACAAAAATCCACCGAGATGCATTAGAATAGTAAGATGTTCATATATATACAGTGATCAGTTTCCCTATGTCAGTATCAGTGTTATTATAAAATATGTATGGAGACTATATCAAGACCCAGAAGCAATCACTTTAAAATGCAGTAGCCAAAGACAAGAGAGGTAAAAGTGATGGAGATAGCCAACAGATAACGATTTGGCTTACGGTTACCAAACTTGCAGTGTAAAAAATGATCCTTCTGGCAACAGAGAAAAACTAGGAGACATGGTACTTAACGAGGAAATTTGCTTCAGTGCTTCCCCCTAACAAGGTGTACTTTCTTCCTGACCTGACAGGCTGATAAACCTCAGGATGCCATTAAATTGATAATGAAGTACTAAGCT
This sequence comes from Anser brachyrhynchus, assembly GCF_964034855.1. NCBI lineage: Eukaryota > Metazoa > Chordata > Aves > Anseriformes > Anatidae > Anser > Anser brachyrhynchus. Next base: position 45,442,820 of record NC_137697.1, read on the forward strand.
AAAAATAGTCTTTTTTTTTTTTTTTTTTTTTCCTGCATGCCAGAACCAGCTGAATCGTCTGTGTAATCAATTTACTCATGAGTTTGAGACATCTCTGTATGGAAGCCTCCTGGGACAAGAAGTGTCATTTTCTTTCTGTAGCTCAGAGCAGATTTCAGTGTGCATCATCTACTAAATAAGCAGAAAGAATTGGAAACTAGTCACTTGATCCTGTTTGTTTGCTATGTGTTTGGATTATTATGAATGTGCTTTAAAAGCTTAAGCCTGAGCATAAGTTTAACCAAGGAAAATGCCCTTCTTGGAAAATGTTGTATGCTTGTTTATTTTTTTAAATGCTGTCCAGTTGTATACAGCCCGTCTGAGGCCAGATCTTCAAACTACACATTTCATGGGCTATGTAACTAGAAATGGGTTTCCATTAAGAGACGCAACAAGAGTACCTCAGAGGCTCACTAGGGCTATAATTTAGGACTTTTAAGGTTTCCATTTTTAGGTTTCATTGGTAATTGTCTCTAACTACACTCAACTTAACCGTTGTATGTAACCATGGGGACATAGGCATCACAGAAGAAGATACCACAGTTTTAATGTGGCAAGACTGGCTGAAAATAAGTTGTTGTCTAGAGAAAGTGGAGGGGACAAGGATACACAAAATCCTGCTTTGTGGAACATGGAAGTTAATTAACAGGTTATGGAAATCCTGCATCCCAAACCTCCACCAGGGTGTTTCTCCTTACCTTCCTCAATGACAAGCAACAACAGGAGGGTAGTACTTTCCTGCTCAGGAGCTACACAGGAACATTTTTAATTACTTGTGGTTGATAGTTTTTTTGTTTGTTTGTTTTGTTTTGTTTTTAGAATGGATAATGCTTTGTGTATTGAAGTAGGTTAGCATAAAGCATTGCTGAAGTCAGATAATTTATTTTACTTCTAGCTGTTTATAACCTTTCCATAAACCCCAGGCAGTGAGGCAAAACTTCAAGCTCTTTAGTTATTTTGCCCTTTGGCAGTGATTAACTTTTCTTCATGCAGGCCGACCTGCAAAAGAACCAACATGCTTTGCCATGTTCCAGCCATCTATGCTTCCATGCTTTCTGTGCCATCAGTGATGTTTACTATATGCAGAATGGTACATGTGCATATTTTTTGATGAGACATAAGTGAATCTATATTAAGATAATGCTTTAAAAGTTTAGCTGAAGGAATTTCATAATGATCATATCCTCAGATCTAATGGGATTTGGCCTTTTAATGGGATTTGTCCTTTTAATGGAATTTGGCCAGAGTCCCTTCATTATACCTACACATGTAGAAGGAACTCCAAACCAGAGTATGTTGGAGAAGTATGGCCCACTTGTTTCTAATACTATTCTCTGTCCCCACATGTATTAGGCTTGACAGGCACACTTCAGGTTCAAGAAAAGGAAGCTTATCTTTCAAGTGATAAATAAACGTCTTCTCAGAAAGAGCAGTCAGGCACTGGAACAGGTTGCCCAGGGAAGCGGTGGAGTCACCGTCCCTGGGGGTGTTCAACGAAAGGTTGGACGTGGTGCTTAGGGACACGGTTTAGTCGGTGACATTGGTGGTAGGGTGATGGTTGGACAAGATGATCTTGAAGTCTTTTCAAACCCTAATGATTCTATGATTCTATGATTCTAAGATTCTATTCCTGTGAAATATGAACATACTTCTATTTTAAGAGCTATTGGACAGACATTCAGAATGGAGAACTAAATATTTCTTATTTTGTTTTTTAGAATTGCCTGTGATGAAAGTAAAGGTAGTCTTCTCAAGGGCTTGCTACTGTTGGATGCAGTTTCCTAGATTAGCAAGTCTTCTCTTCAAACTCCTGCATTTGTAGCCATTAGATGAAGATCACAGCTTAAGTCATCTTAGTGATAGGGAGCCAGAATCTGACTTCAATGGCTATCTAGGAACTTAACCAGTTAAAAGAGCTATATAGTGTTATAAATCAGGAAACCATAGTGCATATATAGTCTTCTAAAGAAATAGATGGCAATGGTGCAACTTAGACAGCAGTTATCAGACTGCCAAGAAGCTCTAGCAACACTAGTACAAGCTGAGGTGCAATCATCAAGCTGTTTCTCTGTCGCAGTCCTGTACCAAGTTTATAATAGTCACACATGAAAATATGCATCTCAAGGTTGATTTCAATGTAGAAGTCAAAATCACACAGAGATCAAAATCCCAATTGACACCAGTACATGCCCCACACTTGTATTGTTTTTATTTCTCATAATACTAGGGCTAATATCTAACTTTTAAGTTCTGTTATTATTTTTGCATGTTGGTATTTCTCTTGGTTTTGGATAAGGAGAATAATGTTGCCCGGTTAAATTGTACCTGCTTTGTTTCAATTAAATTCTGTCCTGTGGTTTTCATGCACTACTGTGGTATCTTAGTAATTTGCTTGAAAGTTATTGAATAGAAATTGGATTTTATTTGCTTATTTACACCAATTATTTTTCATTCCCAGGTCTATATGTCAGGCCTGATTTATTTGAGCAATATCAAGTTAGTTTAACAGTCACTGAAAACGTTACTGGTGTGCTTGTTGCCGTAAAAGCAATGGGACTGGCCAGTCACTTCAGCATTTGGTTTTACTCAGCATTAAAACATATACTTGTAAAACTAGTTAGTGTAGGAAAGGATTACTTTTTAAATTTTCTTGCAGTATTCCTACATGCTTGTCGCATCTGAAATGATCTCTAGAGTGCAATTCACGTAGTTTGATGAAAGACTTTACCCCCAGAATTCAAGTTCAGAGGGAAATCTTCATGTAAACATACTAGGAGACCACTGAGCCTACATTTTATTCCTGCTGAGAAGAATAAACTCTTCTTGTTCTCATATTAGTGTATCTTCCTCTGTGGATAAAAATGCAGTGGGAACATTTTTAGCTGCTTTTGTCTGGAGGGTAAGAATAGGAAAGGGAAAAGGAAAAGAGCTGAATTTTGAGTCACTTTTTAAAAAATGTGTTTTTTTAAAACAATATTTTTGGAAGACTAATTCCCTCCAGTAAGCATCAAAAGCTCGGCTACTGCCAATTAAAACACTACAAGATAAAATAATAAGTTTTTAGTGAAGGAGAAGGGCTTGTTAGATTGCATCTTGAGAAACACATGGGGTGATCACAGTCTTCGAATACGAGAAAGCATAAATTTTGCATATAAATATGATTGTCTGGAGTGTGCTTGGCAAGCACCACAAGCAAGATAAGTTTCATGGATTTACAAAGTGTCATCAGTTGGTTCATCACTGAATAAAATATTGGAAGTCTTGAATACACCCCAAGTAGTTTTCAGTCTCACTGTAGTACTGACAAACACAACATATAGGGCAGAAGAGGTGGAAGCTGTCTCTTCCTTCAGCTCAAGTATCCATGGTACTTAATGCACATAAGCTTCATTAGCAGTACCAGATGATGGTTTTACTAATGCAGGTATCTTGCATAGAACACTACTGAAAGGCTTTACATGATAAGATTTTTTTGGATGTATTGGATGGGCAAGAAAGAAGTGCTCAATACAGGAAATAAATGTTAAAATTAAACATTTATGTAGATGAAGTCTGGGGAAAAAAATGAATATATAGATAATTGAATGATTTCAAGTCAAATTACAGTGCAACAAAATAGTATTCAATGTAAGATCATCTTTATTTCAAAACTAAAGTCTTAAAGAGAAGTCATATTCATTGAGCTTCTAATGAAGTCTTTGTTAGCAAGTGGAAGACTGACACAGTATCACTGAAGTCTAGCATTAAAATGTAAAGCTATTAAAAAGAGAAATATTCTAATTTTCTAGATTTTTTTACTTGGAAGTATTTGCAAAACATGTTTTTTAATTTTCATATGTTCAAATTTTTCCATCAGTGGTCAGGACTCTAAAAGCAATATTTTTAATGAGTTCATATTTGAATACAATCATGATTGCAAGAGCTGGAGTTTGACAAATCAAATATGCTCAAAATGGGCACATAATTGAGTTAACAACAACAATGAACAAAAGAATTAACAGCTAAGCAATCTGTAGAAATTCTATGACCGCATTGCTCCAAGTATTCTCTTTTAATAATTAAAAACACTTTGCGTTTTGGTCTCCATTTCTGGCTGTAATATTCCTGAAGTTTTCAAATACCCAACTCCTTTGCTAACCAGTGCTGCCCATGTTCTCCATCCTGCACGCTATTGCATAGAGCATCAACAGCTCAGGAGTTATGCTGAATAGACCACTGTAAGCCATATGAAAAACAGGTTTCAGACTGCTCCAGTTTGCCAGAACATTCATTTACACAAGCTTCACACAAACAGAAATTTGTTACTAAAACCTGGGCATGAAGTTAAGCAATATGTACATCATTTGCAGCTTACACAAGTCATTTTTAGCACAATCTCACCCGGTCAGGGGAAATCAGTTGAGCTCAGCTGCTGTTTACCTGTGTGAGTGGAGAATGAAGTGTGGTTAGGAAGTTAATATGTGGGACAGGGCTGTAGGTGTATGATGTTAGCAGCCCTCCTTTCAGCCTTGTGGTGGAAATGGTGAGAGCTATTTTTGAATGTTTCCTCGGGAAAAAACAGACTTGGTCACACATTAAGGTTTAATTTTGACCATTTTCCCTTAATATTCAGCTTGCAGATGATGAACAGGAGCTATGAGTCCAACGTAAAGCTCGGCGAGGTCAGCAGTAACTTTTTCATCAAGTGGAACCACATTTTGATGAGGTCTGATATGACTTGTTCTCTTCCAGACTGTGTATTTAACAAGAAGACTTTGGTCTCACAGTCTCACTGCAAGGCTGAAAAACAGCTAGCTTTAAATCTCTGGGCATAGTAGGTGCAATCTGTGTACATTTTTCAACTGTCCCAAAGTGTGCAGATGTAGTATTTTTTCCACTTGACCTGAAAACATGAACATGATGTATGCTGTGTAGAGGGAGCACCCTGCACTCTTGGATTATCCTTTTTCCTGGTAAAAGGAGCACCAGAAAAGAAGTATCTGTAGAGGAGAATCCAGACAGAGTCTGGAGAATCTGGCTGATCCAATTAAAACTGCTGCTGTCGTAAGTTGCAATAGATAAGCTTTCTGATGAAATGTTAGGTACTTGCAGAGAGAGGGATAATTGAACATTTCACAGTTCCTGTGTTAAAGGAAGTGCAGTGTTAGTAATATATATTGCACAAAAAAAGATTGCTGATCTTCATAACCAAGTATTTACTGAGTCATTTTTAAAGAGGAATTCTGACTTTAAAGGACTGACATGGGATGCTTTGTCCTTTGGCCTTTGTTGTTGACAAATGAAATGTCCTGGTGCAGGCCTCACCTTGCAGGTTTTAGGCCAAGAGGTAAACATGCATTTCTGGTGTTAGGTTTCAAAATCTGCTTTTCACAGCTGTACGAAGTAACCTAATTTAGGAAAATGAAAGAGAATCTAGTATATACTTTGAAGTGGAAAAATGAACTTTCAGACCTCTAACTTGTGAGCTTTCGGTGTATAACTATGTACTAACTCTGTTGATGAATTTTGGTGCTTCTGTTTGCACTCTTGTCCTCCTTCCCAGACAAATTGGGCACGGTGCATAGGCATGCATATCACCCAGCTTTCAGGAGATGGTACATATCCCACTACAGGGAACCGAGCTCTTTGGAAAACCTTTGACCAAAAGAATGTGTGTTAGCAAATGGCGTCTGGGCTTGACCCCACATCCCCTGGCCGTGTGGGCTGGGGAACCTGTAAGAGTGCTGCAGGGAGTGCCATGTAGGCAGAGGACAGCCTGCAGCAGGGCTCCTGCGTGTGGCTGGTGCGTGCCGTTGGCAAGTGCCCATTAAGTGGGTGGTTTTGGAGTCTGGCTCGCAACAGCCACTTGTTGCCAGGAATTTACAAATGCAAAATGCATATACAGAAAGACTAGTTTATTTCCTGGATTGTGCTTAGTAAAAGTGCAATTAGGCACATTAGGTTGTTCCATTTATGCCTATGTTCTACCAGTCTCTGCAAACACAGGGAGCCCATTCAAGCAAAGAACAGCTGTAGAAACACGGGTTTTCTGCAACCCACGTTGCTTCGGGGAGCCTGGAAGCAGCTTGCTCAGCTTGGGAAGTGCAAGTCTGTGGCTGGAAAATCTTCTCGCAGCACCTAGCAGTTACACTGAATCACAGTTTCCTCTTGTTTGTCTAGTAATCCAAAATGTCTTCTAGGAAAAATAAGACAGGCAGGTCTTGCATTCCAACTGGTATAAGGAAAGACATCACTAGAAAAGGCTAGTGGAAAAGAAAATTTGTATCTTTCTCTATACTTTGAAAGAAGGTATCATTGTTATTTCCGAATCAGTTGTAAACTATGCTTTCCTTTTTTTTTTTTTTAATTGTTATTAATGTAAGATTAAAATGCCACTAAAATGATTACTTCTGTCGTATATTATCATGCTTTCTTAAACTCTTCAGCTAGCAAATTTTATGAGATTTCCTGCGCTTGCGACATCCTCCATTTTGACAGCTAGCGAGAAAAGAAAAATTGAAACAAAAGACTTCAGTTAGCATCTGTACAGACATATAAAACAGTTCATTAAGTTCCACGGTGCCCAAAATGTAGTCCGTTGCTCTCATGAAAAGTGGTCCAATGTTCAGTACATAACAAAAAAAATAACTGATTTATGGGCGGACAATGATTTTTACAGAAGACTCTTAAGGACTATTCATGCTGAATTGCTTTGTGCCACTGCCTGAGACTACCACGCAGTTCTTTGATGTGCATGTTTATAGAATTGCACTCTACATGCAGCCTACTGCATGGCTGTTTTTAAGAGGCCCTGGAGCCCTGTGCCATCAGACCAACTGAGCAGAAAATGTTATCTACGGCACAAAGAATTAGTAAACTGTGTGCTGAAACAGCCAACCTGAAATTTTCTAGTATCAGTGAAATTCAGTATTGCACTGCTTACTATTTGTTGGCATGCTTTAAAGTGAAATCTTGCAAGGAGCGTAGAGTTTACCATTCTCTTCGACTGGTAAACAAGTATTGCACCTTCCTCTTGCAACGCTCTCAGTTGTCTCTCATAGCTCATTGTATTTTTTTTTGTTATTGCAATTGTTACAAAATGAATGCCGTTGGGAGGCTGTAATTATTGTTCTTCAACATCATTTCACTGTCATTGTGTCCCAGAACTGCTGTGTGCAGTAATGCACTCCCAGCCATCCACAGTGATAGCTGGAGTCCAGCGAGTGTTTTGCACCACTGCAGTGAAAAGTTTAGATGAGTGTCCTCCCCTCCCCTAAGCAACATGACTGTCAGTTGTAGGAGTTGCTTCATCATCTCAAGCTGTAGAAATAACTTTTAACTCTTAGTTAAGAGTCTTGTATGCAACTTCTGTGTGACTCAGATGTTTTTGATGAAAATTCCTGTACTTTGTTTTGTTTTGATTATTATTTCATAACAAACATGGTAAAGTGTACCAGTTGTAATGATACTTGCATCTACTGAGGCTATAGGGCAGCAGGCCTTTCCCGTTACACATCCTGGTCTTGGTAGTGGTGTAGACTTAGTTACTTGGAAAAACAACCCTGGTACACACAGGATCACTCAGCAGGGCTGGAACCGAGTCCAGAAGCAAAAAGCAATAATAGCCGATGGGCTGGGATCTTGGGGAGGTGAAGAGAGAGGAGGCATGGCCAAAGGCACACCACAGAGGACGGTAGGGGCTGGTTGGGAGCCCGGGCTGTGTGAGCCCTTCTGGCATATCCCATGGCATGAGGTTCTCAAGTCTTCTGTTCCTAAACTGATGATTGCCTGCTGAAAGAAGTACAGATATACCCATGTGTTGGATGACAGCATCTCGGGCTATGAGTGGTACTCAGTTTGTTTCTTTTCTCACTAAACCTCAGTGGGGTTGAAACCAGGAGGGGATCCATGCAACTCTATATGGTGGAGTTTGGAGGGAAGAGCCAAGGTACACATAAAACAATTCTAACCATGAATGCCTTGGAAATGGTGTACAATACTCCCTAATAAGACTGTCAGAGTTATTAAAGTCAGAGTTTCAGGCACCTCAGCATGTCCTGCAATTTTAGAATCTTTCTGGCCATGCCACCTTCATGGTACCCCGGTATTATTTCTTAATAGGTAAAAAAAAATTAAGTATAAAATAATAAAATTAAAATTAAAACAATAAAATAAAAAAATAAGTTTCACAGTACTCTGAGGATGAGAATTCTGTTTCTTCTATGTTTTTTTCCAGTGGGAAGGTGAATCCGAGAAACAAATCAACACATCTGGGCTCTCAGAGCAAGTCAACTACTCACTACAAAGCCTAGTTTAATCTCTGGAGCATCTTAACATAGCTGCAGTGGGATGGAGCTTAATCACAACTAGCTTAACTTGTTGAAGTATTTAGCTTTTCAGAGATTTGCCAGCCAGTCTTGACTTCTATCTTGCTGTAGTTAAACTGTAACAGTAGTTTAATTAAAACAGAGGTTTTTTGTGCAGTGCTGGTTGATCTCTACAGGGATCATGCAAAATAAGGATAACTTGAAGAGGTATATGTCCTTTTCTGAGAAACTATATATGCACATATACACAAAAGAAAAGGGGGGGGGGGGGGAGAATGGGGGAGAGAACTGTCTTAAGAAGCAGGATAGCATAAAAATTTTGCCTAAACTTCAGTGAGGGAAAGATGAGCCCTTATTCTTCATTTCAAAAGCAAAGTGATGTATATATTGTAATACTTGATTGATAAGTTTGAAGTCAGTGGAGAACAATATTGGCACACACCATCTAATAACTACATCACAATCAGCCTTTGAAACAATGCTTTATATCAGATTGCAACTATTTTCACTCCTAAGTAATTAATAGGACTGCTAGGAGAAATAAAGGCAGATGTTTCTCCAAAAACTGCAGCTTTTTTCCAGATTGCAATATGGTGCTGAATTGCATCTTTCGTTGAAGTCTGGTAACCTGTCCTGAAACCAGGATCTTCCTGTGAGCACAGGTCACTGTTCTCCCAGTACCAACCTCCTCTGGCACTCAGATCAGTGATCTGTGCAAAGTGCATAGGTTTGTGCCTGCAGAATTGGTCAGGCAAATAGAGGCGTGATCCTGTGCCCGTGTAGGAGATATAGCCCCACCAAGTCACACAAAGTCAACATGTGCCTTGGTTTCACTCCTGGCCTTTAGCACAGTTAGTTTGCCATTTCCCCTTGATACTGGATTGTGATTTTAATAGTGAACACTGGGGTGCGGATAGAGTAGAAAGGGAAATGTTCCTCTGGCATGTGAAAGTGCATAGATAGGAAACAGAAATACATCCCCAAAAGCTATTTAAAAAAAAAATAAAAATAAAAAATAAAGGCTGTGATTGTTTTAATAATGCAGTATTTCTTGGGAAAATTTCTCCAGATAAGAAAGCAGTGTTTTTTCACACTTGTTTTTAACTTTCAAAACTGATTGATGCACACTTAGGTTGCATGTCTTTAAACTAACCGGGTGACTCATGGGAACACAGAACAAGAAAGGTGAATGGATTTCCAAGTTTGGAGCTGTATGACTAGGAGAGATGCATTATGTGTTATTCTTAGTAAAGGTGCTGCAGAAAGGAAAAGAAAGCAATTCACTCAAGAGCTCTGTGTGAATATTTGTTTAACTTTTGCATCCTATTGCTTGAAGTGCAGTACCTTTTTGCCTCATGCAAATCAAAACCACTTATGGTTTCAGCAGAAAATCTCCACCGCCTAAAGAAATCTATTATGATAATTTAACTCATCAGCATGATAATGCTTAAAGAAATGAGGTCAGTTCGCTCACAGTAGGCTAAAGTGCAGCAAGGATTACAGTTGTAGGTGTTTATTGTAAGTGCAGATGTTTTCTTTTTTAAATTCCTTTCCAGAGTAGCAATGCTGGTTTTGAACATTTTGTATTTGAGCGTAATTCAAAAGCAGTAGCAGTGCCTCACTCACTGACATTTGTTGAGTCTCACAGTTTCTTGTGATACAGAAGTCATAAATCTCTTTAAAAGGATGTGAAAGAAGATGTGCTGGAAATACATTACAGCATATAAAGAAACAGTTGCTGAGCTCAGTGGGGGCGTACTAGTTGCAATAATCAGCAGGTGACAAAGCCCAGAAGTAGCTTGCCTGGGAAACAAAGACTGCAAGTGTTTGCTGGCATTTGCTAGTGGGGCTGAGCCTCTTCTCCAGCATATTTGCATTTCTTCACACAATGTCAAGAAGAAAAATACTCCCAGGTATCTCATAATAAGTACTGCAACCCATGAGAGAAGGAGTTTGGAATGATTTTTATAAAAGCAGGGGGGGGGGGGTGGGCGCAAGGGTGGGAAAGGCAGAATGGGGCAAGAGAGAAAGATGTTGACCTGTCTTTAGCACTGGGGCTGGCTCCCAGCAGATCAGGAGAGAAGAGACTCTAAGGAATCATGAACACCTGCTGGAATCGCATCCTATAAATTATTCCGTGGAGAGGGATGTAGGTTGCACTTGTGTCTTCTACCCAGCTCCACCATGACCTCAGGTAATTTGCTTGGGCATACTGCATCTCAGTTCCCTGCTTCACAGTGATGGTTAGGTTTAATTTACTGACTGTATGTATACTGCCTGCAGAGTCTGGGGGGGACGGGGGCAGGTTTTTTTTTTTTTTTGTGTGTGTGTGTGTTGTGGTTTTTTATTTTTTTATTTTTTAATTTTTTTTAGGAAATAGCATAAACAACTGCAAACTACTGCAACCATTTGCATGTGTAACCATGTAAATTAAATAAGGGAGTGGACTTGTTATTTTGAGACTTGCACTTTTCACATCTGCAAACCAGAGCACTGAATGTAAAAGTAGCAGGAACATATGTGAAACTTTCAGTGTTTGCTGATGTTTAGTCCATAAGCAGTGGCCTTATGGAACAAAGTGGATGGAATAAATCACAGCTAGGATATTTCAGTCAGTGACTAGTAGAGTGCTTTTCCATTATGTCCTTCCATCAGGAAAACATCCACTGATTCTTTTCAGACCAGAAATTTGAAATTTCTGAGGACATAGAATAGCTTCAAGAATTAACAGCTTTTTTTTTTTTTTTTTTTTTTCCTGCTAAACTTCACACTTATGGTACAAACAAAATGCATGCAGTATCTTTACTAAAACATATATATAAATTTATGTATATATATAACACATTAAAAAAATAATTCAGTCTGAACTCAGCACTTCTCAATTTGTGATCATTAAGAAACCCTGAAAATGAGATTTTTGTATAGCTGATCAAAGTGATAGCACAAGAAGATGAAGAGAAGAAGCACACTGTGAACTGTATGTACGTTTCTCAGTGATGGCTGGAAGAGAGTGCTGGAGTGGGAGGGCCATTCTAAAAGACAGCTAGACTTTGCCACCTCCCATCACAAGATCTCATGTCCTGGAGGTGAGAAGGGGAAATTAGAAACTGGCAGTGAAGGCAAAGCAGAAAAACTAGAACAGGGAAAAGATCTGGGCTAAATATTGCAGTCGTAAGGTAGTCTTAAAATAGATTTTGGATAGACAAGAGATGTGCAAGAGGAGTGGGTGCAGCAACACATTTCTTCAAACATGCATCCATCACGCTAGATCCAACCACTCTTCTCTGAATTTTCTGGCTTCTGAAATAACGTTTGATATTCTGGCTCCCACCATTTAACATTGCATTCTTCTGAAATGAGGAAAAAAATGTATAGACTCCAACTTTCTTGTAAAGAATGTTATCTGGAAAGGGGTCATATGTATTTGTTCTACCAAAGTGGGATATCGATGCAGTACTGTACCCAGAAATTTGAATTAACATCATTGCTGCAACATGGCGACATTACATGTGCTCCAAAGCTCTGCATTTAGCTGCATCATCTGATGCTTCAGCAAATGCCCTTGAACTCATCAAGGGGCTGATGCATGTGTTTGTAAAGGCTCGGATGGTCACTTTACACGCAATGGTAAACCCGCTGTTACACTTAATGAGGTCAGTGAAGCATCCAGAAAAGACATAGAAAGGTGTAGCATGGGTCTGTAAGCGTGGTGATGCCTGAGCTTTTTAGGCTTAATGAAGCAGCTACTCAGCTGCTGAATATTCTTGTTGAACAGTCTCAGCAAGGATTTTAAAATGAAAACGTTGCTGATATTCATGTCCCTCTGTGCTCCTTGGAGAGTCCATGGCTCTTATGAAGTCTGCATCTTTTATGGTTTAATGGTTTTGAAATCAGCCATTTGCCTCATTTTCATTTTAAATGAGGGCCAGAGTCTGATTTCCTTCCTTCCCTGTTCTCTCAACATTACATGCACCGTAAGACGGCTCATCAGCCTCCAGTTTGCTCTCTGGGGTATTCATGGTCCGAAAACAGCCAGAGCAACGCCACAAAATGAACACATTCCCAGGCCTTTTCCTATTTTAGACACCTTTTAAGAATCCGAGTCCCCACGTGAAATCGTACATGTGGTCCAGCGTCCCCATCACAGCCTCGCGGGGCTCCAAAGTCTCACCGACACCCACTCAGCATCCTCCAGGGCAGCGCCACTTGCTCGCATTGTGAGATTTCTATTAAACACCTCTGTTTAGAGAGGGCGCTCTGTTTAGGTTTTGAAGACGTTTCTTCCTATGGTGGTCTTCCTGGTGCTGTGGTCTCCCAGGCTTTCGGGGGAAGCGGGGGGGGGAGGGTGTGTTAAGGGCGGTGCAGACAGAAACACGCCTGCCGTGGGTACGTGAGCATCGCAGTGGCAGTGCACAGCACTCACGCGTGACCGCGGCCACGCGTTCCCCTCGGGCAGGGTTTATCCGTGCTGTGCGGGGGTTTGCGGGCTGGGAAGGGGGCCCGGGGGCACGCAGCCTGTTGCTCCCGGTGCCGCAGCTGGTGCCCCCGAAGAGCACCGCAGGCGAGCGGAGATTTCCACCTCAGCTCCCTCCCGGCACAAGTTGTGTCCGCACGCAGGCTGGTAGGAGGCGGCTCTGCGTGACACGAGCCTGCTCCGGGCTCCCTCCCGAGCCGAGCCCCCGCCGCCCGGCTCCGTCCGTGTGCGGGCAGCGCATGGGGGGTCCCGGAGCCCCCCGGCGGCGCTCGGGGAGGGGTCGGCGGGCGGGGGCAGCCCGGCCTCCCCGCTGCCTTCTGGCGCCGGGGGCCCTCGGGGCGAAGCGGAGCCGAGCCCCCGCCCGCTGCCCCCGCCCGCCGCCCCCCTCCGCGGGCGGGGGCCGCCATGACGAGCAGCAGCGGCAGCCGCCCGCCCGCCGCCCCCCCGCCGAGCCCCGCCGAGCCCCACGGCGGCGGCCCCCCGCGGCATGTCATGCAGGTGTCGGCCAAGGACGGGCAGCTGCTGCTCTCCTCCGCCGTGCGGAGCCTCGCCGCGAACAGGTAAGGGGGGCGCAAAGCGGGGGGACGTGCGGGGGTCGGTAGCGGGTGCGCGGCCCCGGCCCCATGGGCGGCGAGCGGGGTCGCTGGTGGAGCCGGCAGCAACTTTTCGACCCCCCCCCTCCCAACCTTCGTGCGCGCCCCCGGGGCGCGGCTCCGCGCCGCCCCCCTCTTTCCCCCCCGGCAGCCGTCGGGGGCTGTCCCGCAGAGGGGTGCGAGGCTGTCCCCGCGCTGCTCGGGGGGTCGCAGGGCGCCGTGCCGCCCGCCCCGGCCCCCCAGGCCCTCGGTGCTGGCCGCTTGTGGTGCCTGGGGTCGGCTGGCTCTGAGGAGGTGTTGCGGATCATCGCCAGCCCGTGGAACTTACCTGATGGGTTTGGGGATTTCCTGAAGCTCCTCTGCTGTTGCAAGGAGGTGAGAAATGCGGCGCTACAGAGGCACCCTGCACTCACCTGCCCTCTTCTGCATGTTTTTTTTTCCTTTTTTCCTCCTCCACGTTTTTAGCCCCACCGAGGAGGTGCTTTAAACGAGCTTATCAAAGTGCCTTCGGTCTCTAGCCTAGCAGCCTGCTGTGCTGACTACAGAGCACAGCACACATGCCACAGAAGTTTCCTGCCTTGTGAGTTAGTGACGCACGCAGGAAGAGGGACACTCCAGATCACGGCCCTGCGTGCTGACCGGCGGCTTCTCCCTTCTCCTCCAGCAGCCCCTTCAATGACCGGCCAATGTGCAGGATCTGCCACGAGGGCAGCAGCCAGGAAGACCTGCTCTCCCCCTGCGAGTGCACGGGGACCCTGGGGACTATCCACCGCAGCTGCCTGGAGCACTGGCTGTCGTCCTCAAACACCAGCTACTGTGAGCTCTGCCACTTCAGGTTTGCAGTGGAGCGCAAACCCAGGCCGCTGGTAGAGGTCAGTACTCGGGGCACGTCCCCCAGAGCTCAGTAAGTGAGCCCTGTCCGCTTTTACGTAGGCATCACGAAGCCTCCGCCGAAACAAGGGCAAGCTGTCAGTTTGGGGCTTTGCAAGGCAGCAGTGGGAGCTCAAGGAAAGGGCAGGAACAGCAAAACCCGTGTTTCCAACAAAATCGAAACAAGCGAAAAGAACGGGAATGATGTTTTTGCTTCACTGTAAACAGAAGCAGAGGTCTGGGGAGCAGTGTGCAGGGGATACGTAGTGCACCAGGAGCTCAATAGAGGATGGAGGAGAGGTGTGTCACTACAAAGCAGTAGTTACTGCTCGACAACATCATTATTCAGAACATTTAATATAGGCCAGGAACTACTTTTTGTTTTATTTTGTTTGCTTTTGAGAGAGGGAAAACAAACCAAAGAGCCTTATAAACCTAGCCTCTGTGTCAAGCCCACAAGAAGGAATTGGTTTTGCTCAGTGTCTGGCATCTCCAGCCGCTCTTGAATGACCTTTTGGCCTCCTCTTGCCTGTGTACCAGACCAGACAGTGAATTGGGCAATTGTTTCTCCCTTATCAATTAAAATTCAGTTATGGGCCAACTATAGATGCTTTAGTGGCTGCATGAAATTTGCCAGCTTTTTTTTTGTACCCCCAGGGAAAAAAAAAGAAAAAAGAAGAAAAAAAAAAGAAATAGAAGCCAAGATCATTATCTTTACATTGTTAATGATCTTTCTCCTTTATTTTGCTTTGGGGGGGAAAAAAAAAAAAAGGTAAAATTTATGGTTTGTGTTGGAATTAAAAGTGAATTGCAAAGAGTAACATTTTTCAGAAGTAATGAGAAGCATCTTGCTGTAGCAGTTAGTGATGCAGGTGCTCACATGCTAAGCGTGTCCTCCTTCATTGTTACTGTAACCTGTAGCAGAGCTGTTGAAGGAGACAGGCTATTAAAAATAAGGGAGAGAGGGCATCTTGTTTCGCCCTCACTCATGGGTCAGAGGATACAGGATAATACCAACTGCAAAACAAACAACGCTGAGACAGTGCAGAGCGGTTTGATTTTGGAGTCCGCCTTCTTTAGGCTATGCCCTCACAAGGGCTGCTTGAGAGGCTTCCTCTGCACAAATGGGGTGTGACATTTCTCTGGGCTAATGGGTACTGAAGATGTTGAAGGCAAAAGCCAACCCTGCCCAGGCTGGGGGAGTCCGGTCGCTTGATTGCTCCCTGCTGAAGGGAGCCTCTCTTTTGCCAAAAGAGCAATAATATTATAATCTGATATAATGTACATTCTATATTGTATATTATATACATTATATGATCTATATATTATGTGTATATATATATAATAGCAATAACTAAAACCTGCCTTTTGTTTCTCAGCTGAGGATAAACGAGAAGCAGGTGCAGAAACAATTCTGAAACATGGTACTCATTGTTAATTGATGTTTTTCTCTTTACTACCTAATCCTTTCTTGCTTCTCAGCTACCACATCCACAGTATTTTAACACAGTCGATAACAATTACGTGCTGTTGCAGAAAAGCTTGTAATATGACAGCAACTCACTCTTTTAAAGTCCTTTGCAGTCTTGTAGAAGGAGTACTTTTTTGATTTAGAAGGGAATCGGATTTATACTTTTAAAGCTGAGAGCAGCAGAGATAAGGAGTAATGGGACAAATCTAAGCAGAAAGACATCAGCCAAACTTTTTGATTTCTTTTGCTATAATTTAGATTTGTACTTAAAGTTTGTACTAATTTAATGCACAGTGCTTTGAAATCCCAAAACCTCCCCATGCAAACAGTTACAGCAGATCTGGAAGTTCCCAAAGCACAAGTAAACCAGATGCAAGTTGCCAGATTCTGTCATTGCCTGTGCCCTAAGAGCACTGTCCTGTCTATCTCCCTGTATCACCTGGGGTAGCGAGGCATGGAGGGAGGATTATCAGATGCAGCAGGACAAATTTTCACAAAAACCTGCTGTAATGTTTGGACTAGAGACAAGCCAGAGTGACCACCTGCTTCTAACTCCATCAAGTGCCGATAAAGGGTTGTGTTTGTCTGAGGGGATGACAAATCAGGCAAGTATCATCAGCTCCCTAGAGCTGTTCCCCTCCTGCGAGGTGCTGGCACAGCTGACAGTGTGAGGCAATACCAGAGTCAAAGTTCTCTTCACTTAGTAAGATAATTAGTTCTCCAAATGTTCCTCTCAACTAGATAATGGAAATGGTAAATGGTCCTTTCAGTGGAGGTGAAAGATGAGTTTACCAATGCATTTTGGGAGGTCAAGAGGGGCTATTATACTCATAAAGCCATTTGTAGAGCGTAGCCAATACATGCTTATCCAGTAATTCCTCAGCAGGTCATATGTCATGCGGAGACTGTATCCCATCCATTGGTCAGCGACAAGTAGTATAAAAATGCTTGAAGCAATCTATCATCATATTTGTGTTTTCTGCTAGAGATTTAGAGTTTTTCCATCAGGAAAAAAAAAAAAATACTTCTGCCTGTTCAGAGAAATATTACTCACTTTCTTAAA
This sequence comes from Anser brachyrhynchus, assembly GCF_964034855.1. Taxonomy (NCBI): domain Eukaryota; kingdom Metazoa; phylum Chordata; class Aves; order Anseriformes; family Anatidae; genus Anser; species Anser brachyrhynchus. Next base: position 45,459,636 of record NC_137697.1, read on the forward strand.
TGGGGAAAACAAAACAAAACAAAAACAAACAAACAAACAAAACAACAACAACAACAAACGCTATTATTTCTCCTTACCCCTTTAATTGGCTTGATCACTATCTCCTATGGGGCTTAGCCATGAGTGTGAAGGAAATCTCAGTGGAACCAAATTGAGTTACTTTACTGGCTTTATCCAGAAATGTCATATCTGACAGGCATTCATGCTGTTAGCACCCAAGAGATGCTGCATCAGTAGTGGGCTTGAAATGAAGTGAGCAGTAAGTGGCAGGGCTGCTTGTTCAGCCATATTCCTCCCTCCCCTGTGTACATTATTATGGAAACAGCAGAGGATTTCTTGCTGCGCTTAATGACTTGGTCAGAGCAGGTTAGTGAACCCATTCCATTTCTTCCTCACCCATGCTGTCAATTTGTCATTAGTTCATTATGAAACGAGAGCAAGTACTCCATGAAAATTTATTGCAAGATGGCTTTTTACCTTCTTTTAAGCAATTGCCCGGGTTCACTCTAAGGGTGTGGGCCCATGTGCTCAAACTGGAGATCTTTAGCTCAGATAGAGGGGAGAAATCTCTACAACTGTATCCTGCCTCCTGCACACTTCATGCACAGGATGCACAAATGCAGGGATCCAGCTTTGCTTTCTCTCCTCAGCTTACATTGTGGGCAGCAGCCTGTTTTGTTGTTGTTATTGCTGTTGTTTTTTTCCTGGCTTTTTGTTACAAACAAAAGCAGAGGTAAAATAGCTTTGATTTTGACCTTCATTTCCTCTTTTATCTCTTGTATCTTTTCTCCACCATGAGCTTCTTTTTGGTCAACTAAGTTTCAAACTATGTACTTCTCCTTGGTGACATTCCTTTGTCTGTGACATATGGCATGCTTCTGTTGTCTGGGGGTGAAACATCTCCCCATAGGTGTGCTATCTGCTGAAGCCCACAGCCTGCACCAGACAGGCAGGAACCAGTGTCAGGCTGATCCATCCAACCTTCTCATTGTGAAGTTTCATGCATTCCTTGACCTCTTCTTATTTTAACCCAGATTCTTTTTGCCAGAAGAAACGTGTTTCTGAACAACGGATTTAGTTTTATGGTGTGGATTGGCTGCACCTATAGCATCCAAGGACAGCAATTTGTTCCTTGCCACCCATCTTTTGTGCCCCAAGTCATTGTGTCATGATTCTGGGTAGTAGCATGTGCAAGCTATGGTCCTTTGTCTTTCTCTGATGCTGGGACAAATGGACTAAAACAGGAGGAAAACAAATGAATTTGTTTTTATACCTCTCTGCCATCCTCTTGTTTTTGTCTTTTACCCCCTGCTGCATTGGGTGGAAGCGCTCTGTGTATTGGTCTTCACCAAGTGAAAGAAGCACACACCAGGGAAATGCACACATTTCATCTCCTCTGCAGGTGTTTGTCAAAGGTTGGTCAGCCTGAAGGAGTTCTTGGTACAATGTTAAAATGTTAAGTTCTTCGTACATTGGAGAACTTGGTACATTGTTAAAATGGACGAAGTAGGAGATGGAGTTTGATAGAAAAAGCGCTTTTTCAGGCTAAAGGTCACTGGGTTATTTTGTTCATTTCCCTTCTGGAGAGGGCACCCAGCAAGCTCTGGCATTGAGAAAACTGAAATAACCTCAATTACCTCAAGCAGCGGTAATCTGCTGTAGCACAAACTTTCCATATCCTCTTTGGAGCTGCCATTTAGTCATGTTTTTGCTAGACCACTTGCTGCTGTTCAGGCACTTGGCAAGCATCAATTTAGCAAGTCTAGGCATTTCTCTTGATTTCAGAGCTCCTCTTTTAGATTGTTTGTAGTCATCCACTGCACTACAGTCTATTTGCCCGTAATCCAACATATGTTGTCAATTTACACGTTTCCAGTACGTGCACATTCTCCTCAGTCGCTTGTGATACTGCAAAATTCAATTCAAAACGTACGGCTTGTTACCGGAAAGATCTGATCCCACCTATTCTACCACATACTAGATGTGCAGCACCTCTGCCTCTGCAGTCTGCTGGAAACAAGAGGTCTACGGCATGTCAGCTTGCGCACATGAAAGTCTTATGTTGGGCATATGCCTGGGGATGATGAATCTTTGAACAATAAGCAGCTACTGCTGAGTAGCCCTACTTTTCCCCAGTGTCCTTGTCTCCTCAGTGACAGTGGGAGCCTAGCACATTTGTCACAGAGCACCTAGGATAAAGTAGCTGAAACCCCAGATGCTGGAGGAAAGAAGTCTGATACTGGGATTGATATGGATAGACCTGATATTCCTTGTGACACACCTAGAAGGGTCTCAAAACAAACACATTGAAATCAAATTACAGCAGTTTCAGTTGGTGATTTTATAAACCTTTCACTTTTACATTATTCTTTCAATAAGGCCAATCCATTTGGTATCTATTGGTTCTTCGTTTCTTTTTTCCTTTTTTTTTTTTTTTCCAAACAAACAAGAGAACAAAAAGCATTTCATTAACAACACAAAACTCTTCAGCAAAACAGCATGAAAGAATGAATAGTCAGGACAAACATCACAATAAAGAGTAGAAATTAACTACAGTTTTTTCCCTAATCTATTTCTGCCTTTGGAGCTCATACTAGAAAAGAAAAAGAAAGAGGGGAAGTGGTTAAGAAGAACTTGCATTATAATTTAAAACTTCCAGGAGCTGTACGCTGAAATCTGAATTTACTTTTCGTGCAAGGCTCTGAGTCATGCTCTTTTTATCTGTTGGGTTTCTTTTCACTTACTTTTCCCTCCACTACTCAGTGAAGCACGTCGTTAACAATCGATTACATTAAATAATGATGAAGACACACCAGATTTGCTGCATGTAGTTTGTAGAAGGGTTGCTCTCAAAGCCAGAAGGAAAATGGTAACTTGGCGTAGTCACCAGCAGGGATGTCTTCCATAAATCTCAGAGCACAGAGGAGCTGTGGCTGTCTGTGCAGCATGTTCATGCCAGGAGCAGATAGGTGCATCACCTGCTTCTGAAAGTAATAGAGGATGCACTCGGGATCGCTGGAGCACATTGCAAAGATGGCAATGGAGTACAGAAGCACTGGCGACAGGGAAAGTGCCCATGAGCAACTAAAAAAAAAAAATGTTGGAAAGAGAGGCTAGCCAGAAAAAAAAAAAAAAAAAAGAAAGAAAAAAAAATTACACCAACTTAAACAAATGGGCACTGGGACAGCACTAGCACTTTGGAAAAGAGAGTCCGTGAAGATCCAGAGGGTGTTGCAAGGGACTCTCTAACTGACTAGCATACATACGTATATACATCTTGCCTCTTGTCTTGACCCAAAAAGGGCAAACTGGTGGAGATGCTTTTGTACCTTCTAGTCCTCAGCTGCAAAAAGAACCCCTTGAGATCCAAGTCACATGGGAAGAATTTGAAGCAGCCTTGCAGATTTCTAGCAGAAATGTGTTTACATGTTACAAAAAGAAATAACAGTTAACCCAATGACACACACAATTTTTAAAAGCTGAGCTGTTCAAGAGTGACTTTTTGCACCTAGAATACCCTTCTGTATTCATTCCTAGTGGGGAAAAGTCCAAGGACCAAAACAAGCTGCAGAAAGCTTCATAAAGTCCTATAAAGAGAAGCAAAGTAGTTATTTTATGTTCTTTACAGAAAAGTTTGGCAACAGTGCTTCACTTTTCCCAAGCACAAATCTTTCTCATAGTTCCGGGAGCAAGAATGCAAACAAAAGCAACTCTCCTGCCAAACACAAAAGAAAACAAAACCCAAACCTTGAGGAAGAAAAGCAAAAATTATTTACCAGCAAGCAGATTGTGGGTCACATCTGTAACTGCTCTTTGCTAAATTTAAAGGACCAGTGATCAAGGGTTGAGGAAAGTTCCTAGGAGAAAGTAAATGAACAATCAGAGAGGAAATAGCTGCCGTGGAAAAGGCCAATCACTGTTCTTTCAGGACTAGTTAAAATGAGGGAAGATACTGTGATTTTTTAAAGGTAGAGCTCTTTGTGTTTCGGATTATGGTATTGGTGACTTCTCTGTGGACATTGTGATTCTCTAATGCAGTTCTAGGCTGCGGGGTTATCATCTCTGTCCTGCAGGTAGCATTTCCTACCACCAGGAGCCAGCCAAGAGGTTGCTTCTTCTAGTGAAAAAATTGCTAAGATGAAAAATTTCAGTGTGTCTGACTTTTGGGAGGGCTAACAAGCTTTTATTGGATCATTAGTTTCCGTATATTTGACCTTGTAGATCAAGGTATTTGTAGTGTATTGAACTTTGTGTTGCAGATAGCAAATCTGCCTTGCTTTGTATTTAAAATGCAAAAACGTGATTTTTGTTGATTGATTTTTCTTGAATGCATACATTTTTTTGGCTAATTGGGAAGGCATTCATCCAAAAATAGAATGGTGGCTTTGCAAAACGTACAGATAAAAGGAAATAACTACTTCTCCCAGAGTTCCACAAAACCTTTTTTCTTGACGTATCTTGAAAACTTTTACCTGTTAGAAGTATCACCTGAAATATAAACTAGAAGTGGGTAACTGGAAAACTGACCAGCAGTAAGCCAGACTAATATTAAAGGATTCAATATCATTTAATTGGACCTGCAAGAAGTTTCATAGATTTTTTTGCAACACAGCAAGCTCTGTTGTTTGTTTTAACTATCATATAGTTACTAATCATGTTTTTAGATATTAACGTTGTATAATCCAGAAACTGAACACCACGTTTACCAGCCACTGCCAGCTCCACAGCTTGGTGGAGCGCTGTGTATCAAACATCTGCTTTTCAGCTTGCAGGCTACCCGAGGTCTAGGTGGCAGAATCTGTTGTAGTGTGATAGCAACAACCTGCAGCACACTGCTTGCTTACTTTCAGCCTAGTGTTGGTTCTCATTTGCACTGTGGCATATTGTTTTTTTCAAAACAGCAACAGCAAAAAAATGTATCCTAGACCATCTTTATAATAAACACTCTACTCTCTCCACTTAAAAAAACATGCAAGTGAAATTATTTTGGTATTTCACATAGTAGCTTTGGCTTTTTTGGACATCAACAATGAAAATACTCCCTGGAACTTTATTTAAAATGAGGGTTAAGTGCAGACTCAGTTATGAACAGGCCATAGCACTAGCATAGCAAAGATAACAGAGCTCAGATCTTTAGTTTCTAACTGTCAGAAAGCTAGAAAATCTAGACTCTGGGACTAAAGGAGCATTTCCGTCAGTTATCACCACGACTTTTCCAAAGGCAGATCACTGACGACAATAATGCTGTGCTAGTAACTGAATATCTGATCTGAGCAGGAAAACTCAAAACTGAAATTTAAGTTTTGTTTTGTTTTGTTTTTTTCCAATGAAAATGTAGCAGTCATATATTTGCTTTCCTTGGCAAAACATTAACCTAGAAAAGTTCTGAGTTAACCAAAGTGTTTCATTGCACTGGAAATGAACATACGTACCATTCTGTTCTGAGAGACTTTATTTTGAGTTACATTCCAGTAAGCTTAGTTTCAAAACATTTCAAAAAAAAAAAAAAACTTAGAATTTTTCAAGTAAATATTTGAACAAAACTACCTGTTCAGGTGTAATTATTATGTGTGGTTTTTTTGGTCAATAAGCGGTCCTCTTGGTCTGTTAAAACATCTTTCATCCAAAAGAAACGCTCTCAAAAAAACAGGCAATATCAGCCTTTCTTGGCTTAAAGCCTAAAGGAAAATGCTCTTATTGGTCATTGCAGGAATGAAACCAGAAATGACAATGATTACTGGCAGTTTTGCTTGTTTACAGGCTGCTTTTGTCGAGATTCACTGCAGGGCTATCAGCATGAAAAGAATGAAATGAAGTGACATGTTTGATGTGTAATAAGCTATTTTTAGTTCAAAGGGAAACACATTTAGGGAAGACAATTCCTTCCTGTCTCCTCCCCCTGCTTCGTCTGTGGTAACAATTTAAATACCTTTAACTAAAAAGCAGTGTGATGGATTTTCTTCATATTCTGCAGAATCTCCTTTGTTGCTGGTATAATTCAAGCAGTATTTATGTAAAATCAATTTTCCAAACAGAACGTATTGAACTAAAAAGGGCTTCTCAGTAGAAACTGATTGTAGCCTTAGGATCTGATCCAGAAAACACTGTGCACGTACTTCGCTTAGTTTTTGTGAGTCATTTAATTGAAGTTAGATCTATGAAGTGAGCGCTTCTAGAATTTGGCCTTTGGCAGTGGTGAAATAGCTCAGACTTCTGGAGGTGTTTTGGAGCAGCTTCCTGCTGGCAACTCATTTTCGTTAGGTTGATAAATTCCCAGCCAGAGCCTCTCGAAGGTGTCTGGTCCTCAGTTGCTGCTTGTTCTGATTATTTCCTTCTTTGAATGGAAGACTTCACTTTTCTGTCACATCACACACATGCCTCGGCTTGTCTCACATCTCAGATAAGCATTTCTCTGGTTTGTTATGTTTGCTTAGACATGATGAAATAAACCAGTTAAAAAGAAACTGAGCGCATTTGCTCATCTCAGGGGCCTGAAGTTTCAATTTGTTTGACAATGTCAAGTAAACATCTCAGTATATTCATGTTGAAAGGGGTTTGGGGACAGATCTGGCTTTGTGTGCAGTTTTAAATATCAGGTGAAATTTTGGAAGCCAGTAATTGGCACACAGACCGAAAGTCTTCCAGGGACTGCTGACAATCCATATAAAGTTCCCCAGAGCTGCAGCTGCCATTCAATTGGAAGAAGCACAGAGACTGATGAAGTTCAGGAGCTCTGTTTTATCTTTCTGGAGTAGGTAATCATTTAAATTCAACACTGCTTTGCGATGTAACTGCAACAGATCCTTCTAAGTGTACTACGCATGTCAGAGTGTGAGATGAAGGTGCCTTGGATGTGCTAGTGGTGTTTCCTATTCCAAATGCCGTACATCGAGCATCCTTTTCAAAAGTTCTTTCATTAACTGTGGAGTTTTAGCCTATACCACTCTTAGAGAGGCTCTTCCAGAACTGGATCCTCTGAAGGCTGGGAATTTTTTTCCGACTCTTACCCTAAATTTATTTATGGCCAATTGTTAGTCATTTGTTCTTAAGCCAGCATTGTCTATTAGCTTAAGTAGCACTTCTCCTTCACTGATGTCCCCCATCTGTTCTCCCGTTTTCTGGCTGTCCCCAAGGTGTACTTACAGAGCATGATCTTGCTGGGGTAAACGAGTCAAACTTTTAAAGTCAGCTCTTGCAGAATGGGCTCTCGGTTTTCTTGGTGCCCCTTCTCTGTACCAGCTGAAGTGATTCTTTCTTGAACACAGGAGACCATCACCAGTGCATCTCGGAGGAGCTTCCTTGCTACTTCCTCGTAGCAAGGAGCTGCATGGCTGAAGCTGTGGCCTTGCCCAGGCTATTTGCTGCTGCTCCCGTACAGGAATTGCCCTTTCCCCAGCGTTGGGACAAACGATCTTGGGTCATTTCAACAAAACCTCCCCATAGTTCTCTGCCTGTGTATCTGGAACAGTAATCGATGTTCACTTTAAGATGGCACTTACCGAAAAAATGCCTTGCCAGCTAGGCCAGTATTTTGTTTCAAATGTGACCCTTTTTATGAGCTGTCTTGCTTTTCAGAAGTGGAAATTATTGCTCGTGGTCTCAATTTATTGCAGAATTAATTGAGTACATTGACACGTTTTAATATAATACATTTCAGAGTACCACAGTGCGGGTCTGACAGTGGCATCCGGCCTTACATCTTATTCTTTGCCAGTGCGGTAGTCCCTCCTGTACTGCCATGCTAATTAATCAGCTCAGCACTTTGCTGGAATCATTGTCTGAGTTTCAGTTTCACAAAAGGATTTGCTGACTTGGCTTCTTAGCTATAAAGTAACTTGACAGTGCACATTTCCAAAACAGAAGACTGAAACCTAGAATCTAAACAGGAGCATATTTAGAAACATGTGTATACTACTTCAGGAGAAAAATACATGCTGTGACTGAAATCCATATACCCATTGAAGTTACTTATTCATTGCTTTTGACTTCCATTTCAGAAATAGCTAGTGAAATTACACCAGCTTTTAAGGTTAGACTGTAAAAATTTCATTTTATTTTTTAATTTATTATTTAATACTACTTTTGTCTGTCCTGGCCTCATCTAATATCTGAATTGCTTAGGTTTAATTCTTTGTTCATGTGGGTCAGACAAGAGAGAAACAGCGCCTGAAGACATCAGCCTGTGAAGCATGCTCAGGCTGCTTTTTATCTGCTCAAGCTTTTGATCACAGTAATCGGAACACCATAAAATACCGTCTCAATCCCAGTGCCTTCTACTGTATCTTGTGAAAGTCATGGAGTGGGAGATGACAACAACGCCCTCGTGCATTATTCCTTGTGTGTACTTGTTCTTGGGTGTCTCTCAGGTGCAGCATTTCTTTTCTAGCTGAGCCACCTGGATACCTCAGGGCACAGACTGTGGTGGTCCAAGGGTGTCACCTGCGCTAAAAGGGCTCAGGGATGTTGCCCTGTCTTCTTCGCCACCCAGCTGCCAGGACGCACGGTGCTGAGCTGTGGAGCTCCTGGCTTTTTAAGGCTTGCCTTGGAAAAGCAGTGAACACCTGCAGTTCCCACTGAGGTGAAGGAGAAGTGCAGGTGCTCAGCAGTTCTCTGGCAGGTCATCTTTTAAACAAATATGTTTTGAAAACCCTTTTGGCAGTCGCCTTTAAAAGCAGAATCCCCACTGCCAGGCACTTTCAGTTCCTCTCATTTTCCTGGTGGTTTCTCATTACGGGGATTCATGGAAATTGAACAAGGTGAAGGTTGCAATCAGTCATGTCTAGAAGCATCCAAATATAACCTGGAACAGTGAAGCATACGCCCCTGGGAGTGTTTTTCAGTAAATGAAATGAAGACTCTGAGGAAAGTGGCTGCGAGCCTTTCACACGTGACTTTACGGTATTCTCTGTAAATTTACAGTAAAATGACAACCTGTTCGAGTGTAAAGCTAAGTCTCCTCACTTTGTGCAAGCCCTGCTGAGGCAAGCTCTGCTTGCAAGACCTTTGCCCTCTGTCCCATCCTCCTGGGGTGGGAGCATGTGAGCGGACGGATGGGCACTCTGCTGCTGGTTGGCATCAGCCCTTGCTCCTGGCATTTGGGTGTTCTTGTTCATCTTCGGGTTTAGACTCTGCTTGGAAGGGAAGGATCATCGTTCAGCCTCCCTCTTTAAATAGCGTCTTCCCTTGCACCCTCTTGCAGAAGCTTATAGTCATACAAAGTAGTTACAAGGCACTTCACACTTTGTTAGGATTTTAAAAGGCAAATCAAGAAAAAAAATAGTTACTGTTTTTTTTTTTAATTTATTTTTATGTTCTCCTGAATTCCTGAGTCATACTTGAAATGGATGTAGGCCACTGTGTTACTGTGTTGCAGTGAAACCTCACAAATTTTGTGAAGTAGTCACTGTGTATTTCCATCTGAGAGAGGGTGAGGCCAAGACAAACTTGTCTGGTGATTTGGGCCTATCCTGATAGTGCTGGGCTAGAGCCAGTGGCTTCCTGCTCCTGGTTGCAATTGATTTCCTGACAGTGGTTTTACCCCGTATTAAGATGGAGAGAGAAGTGCTGCGTTTGTTTTCCTGGAGCAGGCAAAGCAGGAGAAGATGAAGCGGAGTTTGAAAAGAACAGGTGGGATGCCTAGGTGAGCATCCTTGCTGCAGCCAACGTGGCTTTTCTGTTGCACTGACAGCAGAGAACGGGAGCACTGCTGGCAGGAGTGCGACGATCTGCCCAAATCCTTCACCTTTCCACAGCAAAAAGTTGCATGGCTTGGTAGTCATCCTGTTTAAAGATTGACTTAAGTGATGAGGTTTTTATATTAAAAGAGCTTGGTGTGCTGTTGTAGGCTGAACTTCCTTCACCTCTGTGACCTGAAATCCTGTTTATAGAAACAGGGGCATGCAGGATTGATAGCTGTTCAATCAGCCTTCACTCCAGCAGTTGACTTTCAGGCACTCTGTTCTGCAAGATTAATGTCCTCTTAGTAAAAGTAACCTTGTGTGAATCCAGCTCTGCTTGCATGCAGATACCTGAAAGCAAGTTAATAATGGCTTTGCCGATATTATGAGCAGAATTAAAATAAATAAATATAATCTTAAAGTAGGATACAAACCACTAACAAACAGTGTCTGTGCTCTGGAGTTGTCAGAAGAGCGTGTGATTCTTTCTGCGTTGAGAAGGGAGTTTCTGAAACATTTCAGCAGCCAAATGCCATGGGCAGAATTTTGCCAGCACATTTCGGTGAAACGTGTCCCCTTCTCAAGTCAGCTTTTCTACAGCTGCACAAATGATGCTGTGGGTACGTATGGCAGGAGGTGTGCCTCAGCAAGAGGGATAACTTCAGGTGGGAGCTCTCTAGGGACAGCCAAGGCTGTCCCGCGTGCGGTCTCTGTTTGCCCTTCCCGAAGGGGCAGGCCCGCGTTTCACAAGCAAGCAGCTCATCTCAGGTCCCACGTGCTCCCCTTGCTGACACTTGTTTTGTCTGCGTTTTGCCTGCAGTGGCTGAGGAACCCAGGCCCCCAGCATGAGAAACGGACTCTCTTTGGAGACATGGTGTGCTTCTTGTTCATAACGCCGCTGGCAACCATCTCTGGCTGGCTGTGTCTACGAGGAGCTGTGGACCACCTGCACTTTAGTAGTAGGCTAGAAGCTGTTGGCCTCATTGCACTCACTGTCGCACTCTTCACTATTTACCTCTTTTGGACCCTAGTAAGTATCGGTTTCATATTCAACTCACAGGAGTGAGGGAAAGAGTAAATCAGAAAATTAATTGCACCTCTGCCACAGAGTGCTGCAGAGTGGGTGGACTATTGTATGAAGTGTCACTTACGCTTAGTGCTGGTATAAATATACAACTACAAGAAATCATGTGGTTACATAGCTGTTAAGTTCTGTGGAAAGCTAGAAAGATGCTGTACATTTCAGATCAGTAATTCCCAAATCCCAGACACTGGAGAGGATAACAAGATGGAGAGAGGAAGAGTTGTGCAAGTCTAGGTACCAGGTGGTTTCCCACAAAGCTGGCACACCTAAGAATTTTCCATGCTGCTCTTTGTACAATCCCTTATCACTACACTTACATGTTTGTAGGAGACCCTAGCCCCCGAGTGGTTACATCATTAGCACACTGCTGACACCACAGAGTTATTCTGCGCATCCTCAAAGAGGAAGGGTCCCTTGCTGGGGTGGGGTCTCCCAGCCTAGGGGCATGATTTTTACTGTATAAGGAGGATAGTTCACAGATAGTTCACATCACAATACTCATAATCTTTGTTTTTCACTCAACTGTGATGCTGTGATAGAACTATTCATGTTACATTGATTCAAGGGCATACATCAGGATGTTTCCCCCAAGAATGTCAACAGAACGGTCTTCCTGATGAGCAGTTCCTCTGTTAATCATCCTTTAGACATCTCCAAGGCCTGGGTCATCTTGCCCTTTCCTCCAAGTACATTTTTTATCTCTTTCACACAAAAGAGAATTAACTATGCATTGGTATCAATAGTTTGAATCAGTTTGAATTGTTTGAATAGTTTGAATAGTTTGAATTGGTATCAATAAGTTTGAAAAAGAGAAGGAAGAAACAAATAAAAATCCCCCCCCCAATAACTAACGAGGAGCTCCAAGAAGGCTATGAAAGGTAACAGCTCTTTCACTTCGTTCAGAACAGTAAAACCTCAGCTCATCCACAGAGGACTTCAGGCTAATTTTAACACAGTAGTAGAGAAATCTCAGAGTTTTGCCTCAGCCTCCTGCAGTTTCACTTTTCTTTGCTTCTGCTTCCTTTCCCCATAAAGCAGCAGCGCTGCCCTATGACAGGAAGGCAGCTACTCCAGCAGCGACGGGGCGCTTAGGTTTCCTGCCACACTGTGTGTAGACATTTCCTTCGGGTTGTCAAGCAAAGGTTGCTCAAATTGCCTTAGCACTTGACTGCCTTAGAAATCCAAATGCTGCCCAGGTTTTGTTTTTTTTTTTTTTTTTAATATATATATAATATAAATCACAAACATCAGAATGGTTTTAAGTTGGAAATGGCAGTTTGGCTGATTTGCTTGGTTAAATTACTTGTGACATGTGGACATATCCAGCCTTGCTCATTAATACTTCTGGAGCATCTCAGCTGTAATCACCATCAGCATTTATTGCTATTGCACTGGTAGTGGTAAAAATGACCTCTATTCACTTTATAACTTCCCCCCTTCAGAAGTTTAGCGAGAAATCTGCATGCCCTTTATTAACCTTAAGGTTATTTGGCACTTGGAGAATGCGTTGATAGCAAGCTTGATATAAATGCATATCTCGGTTGGTTTAATTGAAATACAGTATCTTTAATGCCCACTGAGTTGTGTAAGATGTTCTGTTGTAACCTGCCATTCAGCCCAGCAGGAGGCGGATGGGCTAATGAGGCACTCTGTCCATCAGGCAAGAGCAAGGCAGGAGGCCTTTCAGGACACAGTAAACGCCCTGTTCAGCCTGGAGTTAATCCAGTGGGTAGAGCAGAGGGAGACGTGGTGGGAAGGATGCTCGGGCTCTGTTCACAGTACAGAAGGTGCCCTCATTTCTCTCCCAGCATTAGCACGGGATGAAAGAGTTTAGCCGACGTTTATGTACATCTGTAAAGTAAGCCAACGGGCTCAGCTGCCAGCGCATTCTCACATGCTTCATCAGAAGGCAGGGCTATAAAGGCAAGGTAGAGGTTTAATACAACTACTTTACAAACAGCACTGAGCACTCTACACACGGGCGGTGTGCTCAGCAGCCTGGGATGCACCAGTCACACAGGAAAGCCCCAGCCTGCGTGTACAGGGAAGCACCACACTGCCCTCACTCTGAAGGAAAGGGTTGACCTGCCAGCAGAAGTGCTAACCCCATCGAGCGCTTCAGCAGCACCCTCCCTATTTTTTATTTTTTTTTATTCCCTACTTTTCAAGGCCTAGCAGATGGGTGAATCCTGTACTTCTTGCTTAGTTAAGGCTGTACAGGGAATATATTGAGTGCTGTTGGGTAAATTACACACAACATGTGATATAATGCTCCTCTAGGACCTGGGAAAATTAAGAAAACTACAGCTTCATTTTAATTCCAATAAATCAGTTTATTTTCTCTGGAGGCAAAAGCTGGCATATAGATTATTTGCACACCGCAGTAGCCCAGTGAAAATGGGAGAGATGCTGTTTTTAGCATCCAAGAATCTATTTTATCCCTTCCCCTAAAACAGCCAAGTTCTCCATAAAAATACTGTTACTTTTCCAACATGTTTGATCACTGTAACTGATCTACCACCACATATATATATAGCCTGCTATGCCCAAGATGAAAGCTTCAGACAAAACGGAGATTTCTATTTAAGAATTCAGGGCCACATTCTGCTTTCTCACACCTAGGTAATCTTGATTTCTATAAGATCGATAGGGATTGGGGTGCAATAGGATTTGGCCGTGCAGCTTCCAGTAGAACATAACCGTTGGTTAAAAACAAAGGCTAGCCTAAATGAATCCAAATTAGAAAGACAGACATCTCCCCTTGCTATCCTATTGAAAAGGTGAACAAAGAACTTCAGCGTGGCAAGGACCAGTGTGAAAACAGGCTTTTGTTCAGTATCTCGAGTTTCCCATCCAGTGCAAGTGTTTAGGATGAGAAACGCTGGCTCTCCATGAAATTGAGTAGCTGACATCACTTGGAAACTGCCTTCAGGCAAGAACCCATTGTAAACAAGCTGTCAAACTTAACTGGGATATCCTCTAAAAATGCCTTAAACAAACAAACAATTAAAGCTTGGATTAACAATGTAGCTGTTTCTCAAAGACTCTGATGTGATGCTACTGGATAACCCATCCTAAACTCCAACTTGCTCCTCTGAAGCTGTCACAGCACTTTGCATGGCATTCATCTTTGCAGTTTTTTTCTTTTTTCTTTTCTTTTCTTTTTTTTTTTTTTTTTAAGTATCACATGAATTCTGCTGATACTGCAGCTCTTTTTTTAAAAGAGATTTCTCATGTCCTTACACATAGGATGTTCCACAGAAATGAAGATGCAGGCTGCTTTACCTTCAGGGGGAGCAGAGGAGATCGAAAGGTGGGGAATGTATTCATCTGTTGGAAGAGCTGTCTTTGGGCAACTGCTATTGAACAAAAGCTCTGTGGGTTTCCCTTGTTAACAGCAGACAACTGGATAAAGATATAATAAAAAAAACAATTTTATTTTTTTTTCTGTCCCTAGTAGGATTTTATAGAATGGTAAATCATTTATTTAGCTAAAAGCACCCCTTTGCACTAAGAAAGGATTTTGAAGAGTACATTCATAGGCATGTTGTTGCCTTACACAAAAACTCCAGGCTTTGCAGTCACTCCACACCACACTGGCACTGCCACAGGGGGTAGGGAACCAAGCAGCACAGCCCCTTTGACAGAGACACTGGTTGGAAGCAAACTCTTTGCTGCAAACAGCAGTTCCTTCCATCTGCCTGTGCAAACCAAGCATGTTACCTCCAGATACAGCATCTGCATGGCACCTTCTACCCTCTGAATAGCAGCGACCCACAGAAGTGGCACAGGTGCATAAAAATTAATGACAAATAACAGGCTGCGCATGAAAACAGAATAGCTAACAAGACAAGGTTCCTTCTGCGCTCACTGCTTAGTTCTCTCCTGCCCACAGCTCAGTAACGTTGTAATTGTCATTTGGCATGTTTCACCCAAAAGGTACCAAGCCTGCTAACAGCTTTTAATAAAGCTGTGAATGTACAGCATCTTACACAGACTTAACTCACTGCAATTGATTGTCACTAAAATAAGCAGTAAACTATTTTTGAAAAAATTACCGGGCCAAGCTATCTTGCATATATCCATAGCAGTCATTTCTCTTCCACTGTTAGCAGAACCACATTGAGGCTTAGCTGATTAAATTAACTCAGAAGACAACCTCGTTTGAGACACTAATTCTAAGACAGTGAGAAGATGGCTTACTCCTCGCTGTGTCTGAGCAACCCTGAGCTCGATGCATACAGCAATAAAGCCATTACAAGGTAGAACATATGACCCTGCCAGTGTATGCACACCTTAGCTACCTGCAAGTCTTCACCATCCAGCCAGCTCCATTTCTTGTCAGTTTAAAAACTCAAACCCAAATTCATCTGGTTGTAAATGGCTACCCGTAATTCTAGTTCTTGGGAAATACTGGCAGGATGTCCAATTTTTAATTTTATAAAAAGGGAATGGGCGGTGGGCAATAGCAGAAGGTAGGGCACAAGCTGCTTTTCTCTTCCGCCGTGGATATGTGGGGAACCTGCCATCTGTATGTTAGGTCTGATCTTTGCCAACCACTTTTTTGCTCAGTTTTATTCCACCCAATATATGCATTTTGTCTCACTTGAAGGTTTCCCTCCTGCAACCCTAATTGATTCCACAGAGGAGTGAAGTGATTCTAAGTGCACTGCTCCTCTTTTCTCTCTGCAGGTATCATTTAGATATCATTGCAGATTATACAACGAATGGCGTCGGACCAATCAGCGGGTGATACTCCTAATCCCGAAGTCTGCCAATGTTCCCTCCAACCAGCAGTCCCTGCTGGGCCTGCCATCAGTCAAAAGGAACTCAAAGGAGACAATCGTCTGATCTGGGGATTTCTGCACTGGGTCTGTGCACTAAAAATATTTTCCTCAAACTCGTTGGGCTCAGACATTGTCCAGAACCCACTAGTGTGCTGTTCTGATTTACAAACTCTTCGCAGAGGAAGAAATCACTGTCTGAATTCAAATCATGGATGCTGCAATCATATGATATTTGCTAAGCTGCCAAACATGTTTATTTAGCAGATACTATATGGAAGCTCGTGTTAATACTTGCATCAACAAGTGATGCAAACTTTTCTATTGTTTAAAAATATTAAACTATGATAATTAACAATGCAAAACAGGTGTAGAGAGTGCTTTGTTTTTATTGTTTCTGTTCCTATAGTTCTATGTCCTCAGGTAGATGGGTAGTAACCAGTGCTGTACTTTATTTTTCTGAATCACATCAACAATATTGCAATTGGATTTTTTTTCCCCAACTGATTTTATTTGAAGGATTTTATACTAGCACTTTGGATTGTTAAAATACTTTTTTTGTGTGTGATGACTTCTACAAATTGGCATATTATTTAAACACTATGAAGTGATTGGAAGATGATCTTCTGTTTCTTGTTTGACGGAGAAGTTTTGATAGGAAAATTCTTCATGAATAAATTTGGAATATGTGAAAGAAAGAAGTGACACAAATCGCAATAATCTTCTTACTTGAAAGTATTCTATTAAGTAACACTCAGGGAACAAAAAAATTGCACTTTTTCCACTCAGAAGCAACAAATCACGCATCATATTGTGCACTGAAGTTCTGCTGGTGTGAATTTACTTTGCGTTTACACCAAGTTGAATTTAACCCTAATTGTATAAAGTAATTTTGTAAGGCAAATTCTGCATGCATAATGAATGAGATCATTAGACACATTTTAGGGAGCAAGAACTTGTCTTGCATAATTATTAACAATCCTTTAAAGCTGCAGAATTTTCAGCTTGACAGGTAGATTTAGCGGTGTATGTAAACCCTGGCCTCTCTTTGTAGCACTGAGACTAGGGCTTTTTTTTAAAAAAATGTAAAACACAGCCTACAGTGGTGACTGAACTGAATTTGGAATCTAAATACTAGACTTTATTCCTGGATGGCATTATCTATTTCCTCTTTGGTTTTTGCCCAAATCGTTTAAGAATTCTTTACTCTTAAAAGAGACATAACATTTATGTGGAGAGATATACATTTTTTTTTTTACAAAACTATGTCATTAACAAATTCTACTAGAATTAGCAATTGATACATAGCTTATTTGAATGTGTTTTTATGTGTTTGTTTGGTTTAGAAGTGTCTGTAGATGGTAATGCCACTATGTGCATTATTTTCCAAACTCTGCAGCAACTAATAATAAAAGGAACAGACAGCAAGAAGGATAATGATTTACATAATCTGGACAGATCAAGGTAATATGGGTATTCACCCACAGAACTTATTTAATGATCTGTTTTAGGGGAGAGAAAGTTTCGTACACCAAGACAAATCTGTTAACATGACTGAAGCTAGAATTGTCCAAATAATAGCATAAAGAAGCTATTTAGCAATATTTGCAACTTTCATAGGGGTAAAGGAATCAACCATCTACGTGATACTGTAACAACAGTTTTATTCAGACATAAAACTGCAGTTTCACAGCAAGAAACAATCAACTTGTGTCTAAAAAAGTCATGAACCTACAGGTCTGTAATCATTAGTCTGACGGTAAGGTCAGGAGTCGGTCATATGTTTGGTATCAGACACCTGCTTCTCTTCCAGAATAAAACAGGGAAAAATTCACAAAATTCTGAGGAAACGTGTATCAAACTGTGATTGCCTAATGTGTTTACTGCTTTGTTACCATCTTTTCAGAGTAACTCTGGACAGAAGACTGAAAACGCACATAAGCAGAGTGTTTCAGGTTAAAAGGAAACCTGCTGGCCATAGGCAGAGAAATATGGGAAGCCTAGCTGGGTCACAACACTGCCACACTAGGACTACCAAGATTTTAATGCCTACACATTTTCTGTATGTAAGATTTCTTCAAAATTCAGTTGCTACTTCTGCTTCTTTGGGAGATATCCCAAAAAGTTGCCCCATGAAAGAAATGTGAAGTCAGAGGTATTCTTATTTTATAAAACAAAAAAATGGGATGATACAGAATTCCCAAAGTAACAAGGAAAATGATAATTCAAATCAAGCTGCAAATCATCTGCACACAGATTAACATAATGACTTCAACCAGCTGGTCTGTGTTAGTTCAAGTTTCATTTCTGGTTTCAAGACAAGTCATTTAGGCAGAAGGCAGCAACCTGAAGCAACCAAAGAGAAAGTACAGTCTAGTTTAGCAATGTATTTACATTGCTACTCTAGGTTCTGTGCCACACAAGCAAGCACAGCAGAACTGACTGGTGAAGCGACTAGCAATGGTCTCCCAGACATTTTATTGAGGAAAAACAAATAAAAGACAATTAAAAGAATAACAAGAACGACGATGACACAGAAAAGACCCAGTCACACACCTACCCTTTCGCACTAAACTCATCAGAGGAAAAAAAAAAAGAAAAAAAAAAGCACATTTGATGTTCCTCTTTTTATTTATTTATTTTTTTTCCCTGAAACACAAAAGATAGGTGACGTTAATCTCTTATTCTCACTTCTGTTCTTAAGTAAAGACTTGTAGACAGAAGGCTTCTTCTGACAAGTACTGCATTTTCTGCTATTAGCTGAGGCCATTGTTGCCACACCAGTTTTGAAATTGTAATCAAAATTCAGACTTGGATCATTACAGCAGCTTTTCTACAACAGCAGCAATATTGTTATAGAGAAGAAAATGCTTAAGAGCCAAAATTAATAGCAAGACGTAGCTACAGCTAGCAAAGCTCCTGGCAGTTCAATGATGTCTTTGTTATGCTATCTTTAAAAAGAATTTCCAGTTAAGCAAAAATAGAAGTTAACTAATGAAAGGTTAGAAGATTTTTTTTTTTTTAATAGTGTCATTCAATTTCCTTCTAAGCAACATTATGCTTTCTTCTCATGCAGGTGGCCTTGTATTTACATTCCTTTTCCATGTGAGAAATGACAGGCAACAGTATCCAAATCAGTATTATGAGATGAAAGTGATAAAATTCAACTTAAGTCATCCAAAAAAAAAAACAACTCTAAAGCTCAGACATAATTGTGTTTTGTTTCTTCTTTTCACTTCCTGTTTGCTGATGATAGAAAACTCCATCTAAAGTATTTAGAGTTAAGCTCAGTCCACTACAATTCAGAATAAATGATGACTGCAATGCAAGACGAAAATGTTGTTTCCCTTCTACTTAACCCTTTCCCTGCAGGCCTAGTCTATCACAAATATAAACAAACAGACATACAAAATAAGACAAAATTAAAGAGAGATTAAGCAGTAGTGTTTGATAAAATAACAATGCTGCAAAGGTAAGACATGCAACAGCAGGCAGCCCTGTGACTCCTTGCTTGTACTGAGGAGACTAAAACAGAGGTGCAGTATAAATCACCTTAGGAAGAAGGAGGGAGTACATTGAATTGGTAAAAGAGATTGATATGTATGTATAAACATACAATTCATATAAATGAAGTTTGAGAAATACCACAGCCTTCTCCTCAACCGGAAGGAAGTCACACTGTGAGTAGGATTAATGATCCCTCAGGTTCTTTACTCCATTCTATATAGTTGTGTCAGACTGAGACTTCAAACTCATTTACATTTTATTTATTAAAAAGAGCTTGCACCATTTTCACAGTAGGAAGTCATGAAGGGCAATTTGATAACTTCGCACATAATGGGCATCAGAGCCAGTACACATAACTGGCGTTTGATGCCAAAGAGGTATCACAGAGCTCATCAGAAAAAGATATGAAGAGTCACAAGGAGGACCACTTATGCACTGAGAGCTAAAAGAGCTTTACTCTGTCAAATGAAGGTAAGATTGAAAATTAACTGCTAACAATTAAGCTTTTCATCTGACATCGTTTATGAGACCAAGCTCCATTGAAAACACAGCTGCTTAATTAAACAAGAATTTTCTTTGCAACTAGAAGGAGTTGAGGGAACTGACTGATATAGTTGCCAAGCCTTTCTCCATCCTATTTGAAAAGTCTGGGCAGTGAGGTGAAGTCCCAGTGACTGGAAAAAGAGAAACATCATTCGCATTTTAAAAAGGGTAGAAAGGAAGAACTGGGGAACTACAGACCAGTGAGCCTCACCTCTGTACCGGGCAAGATCAAGGAAAAGATCCCCCTGGAAGCAATGTCCAGGCCCATGCAGGACAACAAGGTGATCCGAGACTGCCAGCATGGCTTCACCAAGGGCAAATAGCCTGCTATGATGGAGTGACTGCATCAGTCAACAAGGAAAGACAAACTGATGACATCTACCTGGACTTCTGTAAGGTCTTCAACACGGTCCCACATGACATCCTGATGTCTGAATTGGAAAGATGCGGATTAGAAGGGTGGAGCATTCAGTGGATAAGGAATTGGCTTGAAGAATACACCCAGAGAGTGGTAGTCAATGGCTCTATGCCCAGGGGAAGCCTGGTGATGAGTGGTGTCCCTCGGGGGTCTGTCTTGGGCCCAGTGCTTCTTACTGTTGATAAATCAACACCACAGACAATGGGATCAATTGTACCCTCAGCACGTTTGCAGATGACACCAAGCTGAGTGGTGCAGTTGGTACCAAAAAAGGAAGGGATGCCATCCAAAGGGATCTGGACAGGCTGGGGAAGTGGGGCTGTATGAACCTCATGAGGTTCAATAAGGCCATGTGCAAGGTGCTGCACCTGGGCACAAGCAATTCCAGACAGGAGCACAGACTGGGAGAACTCATCGAGAGTAGCCCTGCAGAGAAGGACTTGGGGGTTCTGGTGGAAGAAAAACTTGACAGGAGCCAGCAGTGTGTGCTTGCAGCCCAGAAGGCCAACTGCATCCCGGGATGTATCAAGAGAGGTGTGACCAGCAGGTGGTGGGAGGGGATTGTCCCCTTCTGCTCTGCCCTCATGAGGCCCCACGTAGAGGGCTGTGTCCAGGTCTGGGACCCCCGGCACAGGAAGGTTGTGGGTCTGTTAGAATGGGCTCAGAGGAGGGCCACAAAGTTGATCAGAGGGCTGGAGCACCTCTCCTATGAAGAAAGGCTGAGAGACCTGGGGATGTGCAGACTAAAGAAGAGAAGTCTCGTGGGAGACCTCATTGCAGCTTTTCAGTCCTTAAAGGGCACATAAAAAAGATGGAGAATGACTTTTTGCTCAGGTAGACAATGACAGGACAAGAGGGAATGATTTTAAACTAAAAGAGGGAAGATTTAGATTAGATGTTAGGAGGAAATTCTTCACTGTAAGGGTGATGAGGCTGTGGAATAGGTTGCCCAGAGAAGCTGTGGATGACCCATCCCTGGAGGTGTTGGACAAGGCCCTGCCAACCAGCATGGCATTCCTGCTCATGGCAGGGGATTTGGAACGAGGTGATCTTTATCTTTAAGGTCCCCTCCAACCCAAGCCATTCTGTGACAAACGTCAGAATTAAGTACTACCTATTTACGGCCTAATGGTGATTTGGGGCATTCAAAGTAATTCTAAAGCTCTTAGACAAACCAATATACGCAACAGAGGCCCCCACTTTTATAAACACCTAGTAGGCCTGTAAAACCAAGTCTACATTATAGATATGTAGTATGCCAATTCATTATTGTTATTCTCTCTCTATGTATATATATTATTTCTTTCCCACACGTAGCAGTAGGGGAATTAGCTTTTTCAAAATCAAGGGCTACATCCCAACAGCTGCCAAGTCTGTTAGCTCTTGTGACTGCTTTTAGTTCTCATCAAATTTTTACTGACTGCCTCTTACACCTCACAGTGGCAATGCTACAGAGCTTTTTTCCCTGCCTTTGATGTCACAAAGTTATAGAACTGATTACAACTTTTCCCTCAACTGTATCCTAAGTGTACAAGATAGTTTCACAGCAGAATTTAAGTATACATAGTGTTGATACACTCTCTACCAAACCCCATTACAAAGAGCAAAACACACCACCTTCTGGGAAAAAAAGATACTGCAGTTGCACAGAAAACTGATGTAACTTTTTTTTTTCAGGCTTAAAGAGAAAGTCAAGACTTTATTGGCAATAATCTTTCCTGTTCATAAATGCAAAAGTGAAATTAGCTTGAAAACTCACATCCAAAATTTAATTGGTAACTAAATGAAAATAACCTACCATACAATCAGTCTAAGCTGGAATGTACCCTTATTGATACCACTAAACGTAAGTTTTCTTTCTCCAGAGTTAAACTTACAGGGAACAAGTTCTGTATTTATGCAAACCCATACAAGGAAACCGGAGAGAAGCAGCAAAGAACTCAGAACAGTAACTATACACTAAGCAAAACCAGAGGTAAGTAGTAGCTAACTTTTTGCTGTAATCCTGGGATGTATCTAGTTGAATATTACAAATTAAATGTCCCAATGTTTCCTTGATATTATCTGTCATAAAAAGGGAAAGCCTAAATAAGCATTGGAATCCCTTGTATACAGCCTGTTCCCTTTATAAAATCATCAGTTAGTACTAGCTGTTCTACTTCAGATAAGAGTTTTGTAAGTTTTTATTCCCATCAACAACTTACCTTTTTTGCCTGGAGAAAAGTACTCATAGTTGATTGTTGTAGCCTTTACTTCAAGAGAAAGTCATGTTTTCCATAAGAACCCCTTTTTCACTCCGGAAACACTCAAATTAGCATCAAAACAATACACTAGTTAAGACAGTTATATTTCTCTGTGAGATAACAACAGCATTAAAAATGCCTCTTTTACAAAGGTAGACAAATGAAACATTACCTTCTATTGAACAGAGTGCAGTCATATATGTTTACACAGCTATTAATTTTTCTTTTTGTATTTTACTGTGTGTTTGGACAAACATTTTGTTGGAGCATAGAACCATAGAACTATCAAGGACAAGGGGGAATGGTTTTAAACTAAACCTCGACAGGACAAGAGGGTATGGTTTTAAACTAAAAGAGGGGGGATTTAGATTAGAGGTTAGGAGGAAATTCTCCACTCAGAAGGTGGTGAGGCACTGGAACAGGTTGCCCGGAGAGGTTGCGGATGCCCCATCCCTGGAGGTGTTCAAGAGGAGGTTAGACGAGACCCTGGGCAACCTGATCTAGTGGGTGGCATCCCTGCCCATGGCAGTGGCGTTGGAACTAGATGGTCTTTGAAGTCTCTTCCAACCCAAGCCGCTCTATGATTCTATGATCTTGGTTGGAAAAGACTTTAGAGATCGTCAAGTCCAACCATCAGCCTGACCTAGTGAGTCTCATCACCAAACCACGTCCCTTAGTGCCACAACCACGTCTCTTAAATACCTCCAGGGATGGGGACTTCACCACTTCCGTGGGTAGACCATTCCAATGCTTGACCACCCTCACTCTCCATGAAGAGCTTTCTAATACCCAATCTAAAGCTCCCCTGGTGCAACTTGAGACCATTTCCTCATCCTATCACATAGAGCAGGGATAAAGAAATCAGGTAAGATACAAAACAACTTGTAGCATACAGCTACAGTTGATTACACTGGGGTTTAGTAATGAACTTGCTTACTATAAACAAATAAAGCCATCTAAAATTGTGCTGCTTTTGCTAAGACCAGTCTGAAACTCAAACATCTATAGAAATAGAAACAAATGACAGGAATGAACACCTTGCCTCAGGAATGCTCACTGTTGTGTTGGGTTCACCTAGCAAGGTTTTGGTAGCTGGGGAGTTGCAGGGGTGGCCTCTATGAGCAGAGCCAGCTCCAGACAGCTCCAAAAGGGACCTGCTGCTGGCCAAAGCCGAGCCAGGGAGCAATGCTGGGTGGGCCTCTGGGAAAGCAGATTTAAGAAAAAAAAAAAATTTAAAGATTTAAAAAAAAAAAAAAACTGCTGTGCAGCAGCAGCTGGGAGGGCAAGGAGTAAGAACCATCCCTGCAGCCCCCCAGGTGAGTGCAGCAGCAGTTCCCCTGCGGCCTGTGGAGAGGCCCCTGGTGGAGCAGGCTGTGCCCCTGCAGCCCATGGGTCCCACACGGAGCAGATCTCCACGCTGCAGCCCCCCCGTGGAGGAGCCCCCGGTGGAGCAGGTGGATGTGGCCTGGAGGAGGCTGCGGCCCATGGAGAGCCCCCGCAAGAGCAGGCCCTGGGCCGGAGCTGCAGCCCGTGGAGAGGAGCCCATGCAGGAGCAGGGGGTCTGGGGGGAGCTGCCGCCCACCCGTGGGGGACCCGTGCTGGAGCAGTTTGCTCCTGGGGGATGGATGGACCCCGTGGTACGGAGCCGTGTGGGAGCAGGTCTTGAAGAGCTACTGCCTGCGGGCAGCCCCCGCAGGCTCAGTTCGGGAAGGACGGCATCCCGTGGGAGGGACCCCACGGGGAGCAGGGGCAGAGAGGGACCGTGAGGGAGCGGCGGAGATGAAGCGTCAGGGACTGACCGCAGCCCCCATTCCCCATTCCCCTGTGCTGCTTGGGGGGAAGAGGTGGGAGAGGGTGGATGGAGGGAAGGTGTTTGCAGTTTGCTTTGAGTTTCTCAGTTCTCTAACTTGTTAGTAATAGGTAATATATTTCATTAATCTCCCTATACTGAGTCTGTTTTGCCCATGACCATAATAATTGAGTGATCTCCCTGTCCTTGTCTCAACCCTTGAGATCTTTTAATCAGATTTTCTCCCCCTTTCCCTTTGAGAAGGCGGAGTGAGAGAGCAGTTGTGGTGGAGCTCAGCTGCCCAGCTGGGTAAAACCACCACAATCATACAACACTAGTGCTGTAAAAATGAAACTACTTGTTTCTTAAAATCTTCTTTTTCTGGTTTTCACAGGAATTAATGCATTTTAGCAGATAGATTTCTAGCAAAGTTTTTCTAGTTGTATGCAGCAAATCCCTACCAGCTTTTATGTGCCAGGAAGATACAGTAAGTATGTCCTGTAAACTATAACTGATCAGTATCACATCTTGATATTTTGTATCTGTTATTAACTCTAGAAGAAACAATGTACATAAAAATATTCTTTAAGTAATGCTATAGAAGTAGTAATGAAGATGTCTATACAGCTAACTAGGACATTGCTTACTTTCTAAAGGTCATAAGCTAGCTAATGAGCCAGAGAATCATAGAATATCCCGAGTTGGAAGGGACCCATAAGGATCATCGAGTGCAACTTCTGGCACCACACGGGTCTAGCCAAAAATTCAGACCATGTGACTAAGCGTACAGTCCAAACGCTTCTTAAACTCTGACAGGCTTGGTGCTGTGACTGCGTCCCGGGGGAGCCTGTTCCAGTGCATGACAACCCTCTTGGTGAAGAACCTCTTCCTGATGTCCAGCCTGAACCTCCCCTGTCGCAGCTTGACACCATTCCCTTGGGTCTTATCACTGGTGATTAAGGAGAATAGACTGGTGCCGGCCCCTCCACTCCCCCTCATGAGGAACCTGTAGACTGCGATGAGGTCTCCCCTTGGCCTCCTCTTCTCCAGGCTGAACAGGCCAAAGGACCTCAGCCACTCCTCGTACATCTTCCCCTTTAGGCCCTTCACCATCTTAGTAGCCCTCCTCTGGACACTCTCCAACAGTTTTACATCTTTTTTGCACTGTGGTGCCCAGAACTGCATACAGTACTCGAGGTGAGGCCGCACCAGCGCAGAGTAGAGCAGGAAGCACAAAGAACACAAATACAGTTTAGACAACAGCTAATAAAGCTATCATAAATAAATATGTAACAAAATAATAGAGCTAATAAGCTAATTTATGCTACCTTTACCAAATCTGTCAGTCTGCCTTCTCTCACCTGGGCTGGTGTAGATTATGGCAGTAACTACAATAGTCCAGGTAGCGTATTTTAACACAGTTCCAAACTAACATGAAAACTCTTGTTCCTAAGTGGGGCGGATGGGAATTAGTATTGACATAAAATCATATTTGCATTTACTACACATGCAGTACACCTCTTTCAAGCTTGTTCTTGTTTTTTCAATACAGTAATTAAAGGTCCACCTAACTTCAGAGTGGGAAAGGTAGGGAGGAGGTGGGAGAACTTGTTCTGTCCAGTAAAGCAGAAACATTCTAAAGTTAACATGGTACTTTGCAGGACAGTGTAGGAAATTTTGCTGTGTCCCCCTCCCCTCCCGCCAAAAAAAAAAAGAGTATATATTTCAATAACAAGATCTCCATCTGGTGGTAGGAAGTTTCATTCTAAAAGTTAACAATACACAGCAGAAAGGTCATTTACATTTCCTAACATGCTTTATGCTAGGTAATGTACTAAGTACTTCTGGAAGTAAAACCTTCTTTCTAAAAACCAGCATTTCTCCCACTGCCATCTATCACAAGAGTGCTGATTTACCTGAATATTGTAAAGACTCATCTAAAAGCTCTTTATACAAAAGCCTCAAGTAGCAGCTCCTAGGTACATGCCCAGGTAAGAGTTACAGCACTGTTCAACATTCTGTGGTGATGAAAGACAGACTCTGTAAAAAGCTAGAGCCAAAAACATTTATAGTGGCTGGTTCCTAGCATCAAATAAGATGGCAACCAATGGCTACATGCAAAATAATCTCTCTTATCAGTGGTGAAGAGCAGTAACAAACCTATGTAACTGACCCAGTTAAGTCTTTTCTGTAATCTACTGCTGCTAGACTTTACTATTACTTTTGAAAATGACATCCGAGGATTAGAATAAAGTTTCCCACAACTTAAGTGTTTATAGGAGCAATGCCCAGAGATACCCAAGACTAACGAACAGAAAGCCATTATTTCTAGAAATCAAATTTAGATGTATTCAGAATATTACAGGATATGAAAAATGATACTGAAAATATATGAAAATGTTTATACTATGTAAGAACATTTACATGTGAATAGGAAATTAAATCAACTTTTACTTTGAGGCTTAATGAAGTTGTTTAAGCCACCTTTACTGTCAAAACAAGCAGTCTCACTCCATACTGCACTACAGTCTCCATCCATATAACCCTTGTCCACCTTCATGTACTTGTACTGCCACAAATTTGAAATGCCATTATGTAGTTCACCAGAATAGGAAATGGATCTAACATGAAAGACGTTAAAACAAATGTCTCAAGTCTGTCACAGAACTAACGATAGAAAAAAAACTCCAATGACAACGATTCTAGTCATGTTTTTAAAAATACTTCCAGATTAAGATGAAGATAACTGCATAAACAGTTATGCAGTCTGAATAAAGCTCTGAAGAATTCATTTTCCAAATGTCAAGTTATATTACCCATTATTTTAAAAGAAATCTTTACAAGTGCCACTATTCCATTCACATGGAAGTTTTTCCAGCTTCAAAGCTTATCAATTCTAAATATTCAGCAATCATTCAACTTTAGCTCAGTTCTATCACAAAACAAATTCCAAAAGCTTTATCAGAAGTGTCTATACAGAGATACTTTTTATTCAAAGCTTTCAGACATCAAATGAATGCAAAAAGGACAAAAACTTTCCACAATGACAAAATTACAATTGTTTTCCATACAAACGTAGACTACATCTCTAAAAGATTTGGTTTTGTTCCTAAAAACTGTAAACAAGCAAGGCATTCCATATTAAAACATACTTTTGTTAAAAAAATCACGTAAGCAAATTTAAGCTGGTTACACTATCTTAACAACACAACTAATGCATGTAACATGTATCCCCTTTCAGAATAAGAAATCTAAGCAAAGAGTACCAATAGGAAGTTGTACTGCATCCTTCATCAGCTGAGTGCTCACATGATCATCTGGGCTATTCTTTCTTTAAATTTTCTTTTAAAAAAAAACAAGCAACAACAAAAAAAAGCTGTTCTTTTCTATAAGAAAGTTTCATAACCTTGATTGTGCTGTAGAAAAAGTCCAAGTCTTCAGTAAAAAAAGAGTTCATAGTATTGAAAATGCCTTTCCCTTCCCCAACAGCACCTAAATATAAAGAGGTCAACAGTACATGGCTAGAGGTGTATAGTCTAAGATCAATCCCCAATAAGCAGTGGTGTATTACCCTTCCAGCAAGGTTTCTATTACAAAAAACCTGGCATATAAAACTGGGTAAGAGTTTCATTTTTCAAACAGTACATTGTTCAGAATCAACAACTCACATCCTGCAAGAAAGTTACAGATAGTTTCTTTTACAAAACTTCCTTTTCAGTGACAAAGGAAATTAAGGCCATCACTCTCAGATTAAAAATTCACATAAAGGAAATACAAAAATATGTTGTGCTTCTGAGAAGGTTCTGTTCTGTAGACAAGAATTACCATTATTTGAGGAACCTGGCTGGCCGTAGGAGTTTACATGACCACACAGCTTCTGTTAGATGCCCTTGGGCCTCCCTGTTGTGAAGTCAGGTTTGAAAAAAAAAATCCATTAGTAAAAGGATTAGCAACTCAAAAAAATATACTGAATATTTTTAATATATGAAATTACTAGCCTGGTATGGTCTAGCCAAGAGTCAGAATGCCATAAAGCTGTAATACAACCTCTTACATTACGTTAAAATTAACAAAATTTTAAAAAATAACAAAATTTAAATTTAAAAATTTAACAAAAGAACACCCACCACACAAACATAACTTCAAAAATCCATTCCTTATATATCTGATTTTTACTGTCTAAATAACCTCTGTAGGACAACAGTTAACACATACCTGCTGGTGGAAAAGGTCTTCTTCCTCAACAATTACTTCTTCTTCACCTTCATCCTCCTCTTCCCCCTCATGTATAGTTGTTTTAAAGACAGTGCTTCTCTGAGCAACCTCCTGCAACAGAGTTACATTTTAAAGACTTGACTCCTCTAAAGATCTGATGCCAATCTACTTGTATTTTGAGAAATGGGAGTGCCATCTGGTTGGAAAGCTACTTGTACAGTTTGTCTATGCAGAGCAGTACATAAAGAGCACATAAACAGCATTCCTAGCACTTCGATTTTAAATCTCTGAAACATTAAAAAGTCTTTCTACCAAGACACGTGTCAAGTTTTTCCAAAATTTGTTACAAAAAATATATTGTAATTTACTTCAACTGCTACATGTCATAGTGACTTATCTACCCAAAATTAAAACTTTAATCTTACCAACTCCCCATGAACAGTTTTAATGAAAATCAAACTAAAAAAAGGAGAAAAGCTTACCTCGAAAATCTTTTACCTCAGAATACATTTTAAGGCACTGCCTAATTCTTGGCATCTGGGCAACACCTGAACAAGTCATTCTACTACTCCATACAGGGAGAGGGCAGGGAGAAAATAAAAGAATCCACAAGCTTCCAAACATCACATTCCTATACTGCAATTAAGTTTAAGACAGGTACAGTTTGCTGGGTTGAAAAGCAGCAGCAGAAAATCTTACTAGACACTCATGCGCACTAAAGTGCAAAGTTCTTACAATGGTTCTACCTTCATCTTTATAGGGGTAGATGCTGAGATGGCTAAACAGTCAAAGAAGTTTAAACGTATCTGAGGTACTTTACCTCTCCCTGAGAATTTTTCAGTACAACTTTCACGTCTTCACCAGTGCCCCAAGAATTCTGGTTCTTCCAGATGAGGTCAGTAGGTGGGCTAGCAGTTACTCCAGCATTTGCAGCCCAAATCTGTTAAAGGTGACAAATGAACATTACTTGCTAGTCTTATATAATACATTTCCATGCTATTGAGTTAATGAATTCCATTTAGGTGACACCAATGAATCTCCTCCAGTTAAAAAAAAATACAAGTCTCTGCCTAGCCACTTCCAAAGATTATTTTTTTTTACTGTAAAATATATTTTTAATACAGACTTTTGAATACGTAAATGCATTTATTTATGGTCAGAATTATTGTTCCATAAAGAAAGCAAATTTCTGAAAAATGTAGTTCTCTTCACCAAGGAGTTATTTTTCCCAACAATTGATATAATGAATGCCAAATATAAATGGAAGTGATTGTTTTCTGAACATGTGTATGGTAAGAGCAAAGCTAAAGCCTTCATACTGATATATATACTGATACACACAAACTGGCCTAAAGCCTGTTTCAGATGAACAGCTGAAGCTCAACAACTTACTGTAACAGTTTGTCCTGCCTTCAGTACATATCTTGAGGTATATCTGTAACTAGCAGATGTGTCTCCTATTTTTCTGATCATCTCCCAACCTCCCATAGGTTGATCCTAACAAAAAGAAGAAAAAACGTTTTCATCAGCAGTCATTCTATTACACATGTTGGGTATGCTACATATAAAGACACAATGCATGTGGCACAAGTCATAGTAAAAAATTAAAGCACCAATCACCGGGAAGGGCCCTACTCTCTAATAACTCAGGGCCAAGGTTGTGCTTGTGTGTTAACAGGAGCCAGTCCTACATGGGTGTCAGCACAATGGGTCCGTCCGGCCATCTCATCATCTGCCTTAACATGATCACAGCACTCTCCTCCATGGTTTGGATTCCAGCTCAAACAAAAAACAATGTATGGGAGGGTCCCGCTGACATGCAGGACCCACAAACAAGGACTCCAGGAGTTGGAAGGGCAGCCAGAGCCACCCCCTGGCTGGGCAGCACTCAGTGCCTGCCTCTCCCAGGGATGTGGTTACAAAGTTTGTTAAAGATAGAATTAGTATGCCTGGTAGTTTTTCCCTCTGTGTTTTAATTTGTGTTAATCGTGCTTTCTTAATTTGTGTTAAACAAACTTTTTTATATTAATAAAGAAGAGGGAGATGTGGGAATGTGGCCATGGGGGTTGACAAGCCTCCTGGTTGGTGATAACATCGGACTCTTAACGATGAGTTTTGAGCAAACCGCTCAAAGAAGCTCATACTGAAAGTCGCTGGAAAGAAGCGCACCCGAGCTGGGAAGAAGCTCATACTGAGAGTTGCTGGAAATAGGCGCACCGGAGCTGGAAGGAAGCTCAAGCTGAGAGAAGCGGACCTGCGTACACAACTGCCCCTCACTGGCTGAAGGTAAGCAGTTGCACGCTATGGGGAATCATACGTCCTTAGAAACAAAAAATGTTCTGGCAACCTTCCAGCTTATTCCCTTTATTACGAATCAGACAGTTTACGATCCTGAAACATGGGACCAAATTGAGTTCAAGGTGTGAGACTCTGCTACTAAAAACGACAAGGTTGCGGTGGGATTCCTCAGCACCTGGCGAGCCTCTCTGAGGCCTTAAAGAGCCATGTGCGACCACAATCAGAAACGTGTGGTTTGCCAGATAGTGAGGGAGCTGCGGGCTCATTTACTGATCCGCCTGCTGTGACATTGGCCCCCCCGCCGCTACAGCCTTCGCAGGCCTTTGCTGTTACGCCCCCTGGTGACCTGGACGTGCCTTTTGATCCTATAGGCCCTGAAAAGGAGCCGGATCTGTTTCCCTTCGATCCGGGAGGAATAGGATACACAGGGCCCGAAGGCCGAGTTGCTTAACAACTTAAAGCGAGACATATTGTTCCCACATCTAGTCCTGGACTCTCCGGTGTTTGTAATCAAGAAAATGAGTGGAAAATGGAGACTGTTATATGATCTGAGAAAAAATTAATTAAGTCACGGAAGATACGGGAGCACTTCAACCAGGATTGCCATCTCCAACTATGCTCCCCCAGTCATGGACATTAATAGTAATAGACTTAAAGGATTGTTTGTTAAACGCTTGCTAGAATTCGGAAAACTTTGCTATGTTTATGTTTCAGTTGATACCTTTTCTGATTGTATTTTTGCATCTGCTCATGCAGGAGAAAAGGCAAAGGATGTGTGTAAACATCTTCTGTCAGCTTTTGCGAAATTAGGAGTTCCAAAGATGATAAAAACAGATAATGGCCCAGGATATGGGGCCCGTACAACCCACTTTGTTTTCAACAGTAGGGTATTCAACATCTGACAGGTATGCCTCATTCTCCCCCTGGGTCAAGCAATTATTGAACCCTTGGGAACCTATATGGTGCCCTAAAAGCTATGCTTCTAAAACAAAAAAGGGGGAGCAGGGGCATGACCCCCAGGAAAAGATAGCTAAAAGTATGCTATGTTCTTAAATTTTTAAATCGATGGGTAGAGGAAGGTCCTTGCATCTGTCCATGCAGGAGAAAAGGCAATGAACAGATCTGGGACACAGATCTGGTAGAAACTCAGTTAAAGAAAGGGCACAAGTCATGGTAAAAAATTAAAGCACCAATCACCGGGAAGGGCACTTTAATAACTTGGGGCCGAGGTTGTGCTTGTGTGTTAACAGGAGCCGGTCCTACATGGGTGTCAGCACGATGGGTCCGTCCGGCCATCTCATCATCTGCCTTAACATGATCACAGCACTCTCCTCCATGGTTTGGATTCCAGCTCAAACAAAACACAGTGTATGGGAGGGTCCCGCTGACATGCAGGACCCACAAACAAGGACTCCAGGAGTTGGAAGGGCAGCCAGAGTCCCCCCCCAGCTGGGCAGCACTCAGTGCCTGCCTCTCCCAGGGATGTGGTTACAAAGTTTGTTAAAAATAGAATTAGTATGCCTGGTAGTTTTTCCCTCTGTGTTTTAATTTGTGTTAATCGCGCTTTTTTACGTTAATATAGAAGGGGGAGACGTGGGAGCGTGGCTACGGGGGTCAACAAGCCCCATGGCTGGTGATAACATCGGACTCTTAACGAGGAGGCCATCAGGAATGTAAAGAGGGAACACAGAAGGGTGATTCAGGAGACACCTTGCCGTCCGGGGTTGCTTGTTCTCCAGCCGTTAAGGCAGAGTAGTTGCTGAGTGTCTGCTGTTGCCGGGGAAAGTTGTGGACCAATGAAGAGTTAGTGGAAAAGTACTGCTGTGGGGCAAATGGTATACGAAGGGAGCCTGTCCTCAATAAGGAAGATGAAGTTATGCCCTCAGTAAGAGAGAGGGAGCTGAAGTTATGTCATCGAAGCAGTAGTGGTTACTGACCCTAAAAGAACCCTGGTGTCCGTGTGGTCATTACACCACAAATGAATATATAGAGTTTTCAGTGAAATAATTTACTGCTGATTTACCTTCAGCATGTAAATAGCTACAGTTTCAGTCAAATTGATCTTACCTCTTATTTCAAGAGAAAGCTCAATACATCCTGCATTTTAATTCTGATGTTACTTTTTTTTAATTAATGTTTATCGTTTGCATCTTTTTTTTAACAGCTTGGTCTAAATAAATACTACAGAAATCTTACAAATACATAGTATGTTTTTGGAAGCACAATTTTAAGACAAGAAAATAATACGAGAAGATTTTCTGGAAAATAAATCATCCCTTTTGGTCTTCTTAAAAGATGTTTCTAAATATGCACACCTCTCACTATGTAATCGTTTTGTTAGACCTCCATTATTTTTTCCTTTCAATTATTTTTTGCCTACCAACTACATGATAAGCATATGGCCAATCTAATAGGAAAACATATACAGGTCATCAATGCGGGATGACAATTTCAAAACAGGTATAGATTTCTTAAATTCTCCCCCCTCCCAACCAACAGACACCTTCCAAATATTAAACGATGGAATCTGGAAAGTTAATAATTTAAAAATAAAGAATCTTATTTACCTTAACGGCTGCTGACATTCAGTTGGTCATTGCAATAAAAATATATAAAATCCTCTTTAAATGAGTATAGTATATTTTCTATCTATTTAGATACATACATTGCTCTGTCCAACACTTCTGAGCATCTCCAAGTACAACTTATAACACTGCTACAGACTATTGCTATACTGCTGCCAAAGTACAATAACCATGAATCAGCTGTTGCTACTTATAACTGAACCAATGGTCCACTCATGGAGCAATGAATGTGTAGTTAGATGTGGCCCACAATAGGAGGGAAATCCATGTGTTACACACAGGCATTGGGGGATTACTAAAAAACTCAGAAAGGGAAAAAATAACAGGTCCTGATTCATTAGAAGCAAGCTAAATTCAGGTAAATTAAAGACATCTAGACAACTGTCTTGGTCTAGACAGCTAAATGTTAAGGCTTTGTCCATTGAGTAAATAAGGATAGGCACACCCAGCCTTTAAGTCTTATCCCAGACAGGTAATTAAGATTAATTCATGTATTGACACCTGGGGGAGTGTATCTTCATTTATTAGAGGGAAAACTTAGATGCTGGGAACCAGATTAATCTTTGCCATTTAAAACATCAAGATAAGCTCCCTTTTGGTAAAGCTAAAGGATCTGACTACGTTAGACAAAGCCTATGTAACACTGAAAACAAAGAACAGTTATCAATTCTGAACAAAGTTTAGGTGCAGGCAGCACATGAGAAAACATGAATTACTTAGACCTTTTCTGAAACTGAGGTTACAAGAAACCAGGTCCCATAATTCTGGCACACTACTGAAGCAATGTTCATTTTTTTTCTTCTCCCAAACTAAGGGAGGAAAAGAACCTCCCTCTGTCCAAAGGGATACCAAAGGTTTTCCAATACTCCAGTGTCCAGCCCTATCCTGTGATGATTTGTAGAATTTATCTGTGTCTTGGGAGGAAGCAAATTATTGAATGTAACAGTTAACATCCTTTGGATCAAAACATGAGTAACAAAACACTTCCTTCAATGAAATACCCTTTGATAAACAGATACAGTCTTGCTTCTCCAACTGATACGAACGTCAAACTACTCAGAGAAAAATAATCTGAAAGCTTTGGCACAGGCATTGAGGGCTCCTACTTCTAGAAACTGTGGATGCAACCAAGAAGGAAGGAAAACTATGACTCAAAGAAGCTATATGCAAATAGAAGGGACACTGACAATTACATTTAGACCTTAATTTTCCATCAGTATGTATTTCTTCTGGGACTTTTTAAAGCAGAGACAAACTTCAAAAGAGACTTCTGAGATACGAAACGGTGCAAGCAGACATTAGGCTGTCAGTGACAATGTTAACTGTGAAGCCAGATCACACTTGGCAAGGTAAACTCTGACGAGGAATACATCACTCAGGTGGGTGGGATACCTAGGGATAAAATAGTTGCCAAGAAAATTAAATCATAAAAACCAACCATCATCAACCCAGAATACTGTACTAGAGCTCATTTTGTGATACACTAACTTCTTCATGACATCTTTTATTGAGCCCAATTTAGCTCCAGAATTAACATGAAGCCTGGGATCTGACCACTGCGGAGGATGCCTTCCACCGCTAGTTGTCAGCCTACTGTAAAGTCATGTCATGGGCATTTTCTAACCTGTTCAGAGGTGTTCTTCAAGCGGATGAATTTTCCATCAACATCTATCTCCTCAATAGAGACATTTCCAGTGGCAGAAGCTGAGTGGGAGATGCTGACACTACTGCTGGCTTCAGATTCCTCCACATCAATCCTCTTCCTCTTTCCTCTGGTTGTACGTACACTACGGCTTGATGAAGCCCGTGAAACTGTCACTCGAGAAGACGGACTTGGAGAAAGTTTGAGCCTAAATCAAAGGACACAAGACACACACAAACCACACTTGTTTTTACTTTTTTTTTTTAACCTTGAATTATATAACATTTTTTCCTATCCCCTCCTCTTCCCAAAGATTTATATAGATAAAGGTAAAGGAATACTATAAACAAACAACATTACATCAAAAATTGAAGCTGTAGGTATTTTAACAAATTAAATAAAATGTTGTTGAATGGGTGATTAATGCTTTGGGAACATGGAATACTAAAGGACTATGTTAACATTATAAAGTATCTTTACGCCTTTGCTATTGACTGCATTCCTGGGTATCTGGAACAAGTGAAAAAAAGAAAAACTACCACCACCACAAAAAACAAAAACAGTCTTACAGGGGCTTATGCTTTTGTATGAAATTTATGCAAAAAGCCAATGGCACAACTCTTTGTATTTTATCCCTATACTTGAGAGGTATCAGCCCAGATGAGTGATATGTCAGTCAAAAACACTGAAATATCAAACAATTTCAAATGACAACTGTGGCGTACCAAGCAAAATAATGCTCAATATTGCTGAAGCCTGGGATCACATGTGAAAACCATATCTATTTGATAAGCTGAGTAATCATAATAGCTATTACTGTATTGAAACTATTCTAGCAACATCTCACATGTGGCTCACAATTAAATAACCCTGTAATTACCCCTGAAAAACAGTATTAGTAGTGGAGCCAAATAGACCCACAAATGACAATTCCCTATTTCCTCAGGGACAACTCTCGATAGTAGAATGATCTCTGTTCCCTGGGAGAACTGTTGGTCTGATACTCAAACAGGTTGCTCTCACAAAGACTTAAGGGTGTATCAGACACTTCATGAATGCATTCCCAGAACTGCCTCTTAAAAGAATTAGGCAAGTGAAGCATATAGAGACACCAACATCTGTTGCCATGTTCTTTCATACCTCTCTTCTTCACCTTCCAGCAGTTTCCGGTACGCATTGATTTCCATATCAAGTGCCAGTTTAACATCCAGAAGTTGTTCGTAGTCATTCAACTGCTGCTGCATCTGATTTCTTATCTCTGCCATTTCCCTCTCTCTCTCAGATAGTATTTTGCGGCAGTTTTCCCGTTCCTTGACCAAGGTGTCCTCAAGCTCTTGTACTCTATCTTGCCATACTCTAGACTAGAAAGCAGTGAAAAGACATCAAAACATCAGTGGTCTAAAGGAAAGCTCAAATCTCCAAACATTCTGCTTTTCAGGTAACCTCAAACTCAAAAAAAAAATAGGTTAAGCATTTTCCCTCCCTTTCAGAATTCAAACTCACCCATATTCTTCCTCCTGTTCTCCACATTTTCTTCTAAAAATATAACACCTTAAGTTCCAGTGAAGTTTGCAACCTACTCTGGAAGAGAGCTACCTACTTAATTTCTCTGAAATCTGAAAGTGTTACCCACAGCTGAATTTACTCAGTTGAGAAAAACTGATCTAAAGAGTCAGACTGCATAAGACATGCTGGGCAGGACAATACAGAATGAAAATGCAGCTCAGTTAACTTCAGATCCTGTGATAAGTAAGTGTTCTTTCAGATGTCTCTTCCTTGCTTCAGCCTACTGCTTCCAATTCTAAATTCTATCAGAAAGTTTCTCTAAAGGAATAGGGTTTGTTCTATGAGAATGAGTGAATGAGAAAACTTGTCTGCCTACTTGCTGAAGTTAGTGGTAATTGGTCCACAAGGAAAGAGAATGTTACATACTTGAAAAAAATACATCAAGCAAATAAAATTTATTATTGTACACACAGAACAGAATGCTTATCAAAGAATAACTCAATAATGACATCTTTAAGATTTACTTTCCCCAACCATGTTTTCTCTGTTTGATAGTCTCTGAAAATCTTTTAAAAGACAGACATAGAAACCAATCACAGAATCGTCTAGGTTGGAAGAGACCTCCAAGATCACCCAGTCCAACCTCTGACCTAACACTAACAAGTCCTCCACTAAACCATATCACTAAGCTCAACATCTAAATGTCTCTTAAAGACCTCCAGGGATGGTGACTCAACCACTTCCCTGGGCAGCCTATTCCAATGCCTAACAACTCTTTCAGTAAAGAAGTTCTTCCTAACGTCCAACCTAAACCTCCCCTGGTGCAACTTTAGCCCATTCCCCCTCGTCCTGTCACCAGGCACGTGGGAGAATAGACCAACCCCTACCTCGCTACAGCCTCCTTCAAGGTACCTGTAGAGAGCGATAAGGTTGCCCCTGAGCCTCCTCTTCGCCAGGCTGAACAAGCCCAGCTCCCTCAGCCGCTCCTCGTAAGGCTTGTTCTCCAGACCCCTCACCAGCCTTATCACCCTTCTCTGGACTCTCTCAAGCACCTCCATTTCCTTCTTGTAGCGAGGGGCCCAAAACTGAACACAGTACTCAAGGTGCAGCCTCACCAGAGCCGAGTACAGGTGGATAATCACTTCCCTAGCCCTGCTGGCCACACTGTTTCTTATGCAAGCCAGGATGCTGCTGGCCTTCTTGGCCACCTGAGCACACTGCTGGCTCATATTCAGCCGACTATCAACCAGTACTCCCAGGTCCTTCTCTGCCAGGCAGCTTTCTAACCACTCATCTCCAAGCCTGTAGCTCTGCTTGGGGTTGTTATGCCCCAGGTGCAGGACCCAGCACTTGGCCTTGTTGAACTTCATGCAGTTGACCTCAGCCCATCGGTCCAGCCTATCCAGATCCTCCTGCAGAGCCTTCCTACCCTCGAGCAGATTGACACATGCACCTAACTTGGTGTCGTCTGCAAACATACTGAGAGTGCAGTCAATCCCATCATCCAGATCATCAATAAAGATACTGAAGAGGACTGGCCCCAGCACTGCTGATCGCCTGCTTGCCCTGCAAGTGCCGCGTGATGACACTCAAGGTAATCTGCTCCATGAGCTTCCCTGGCACTGAGGTCAAACTAACAGGCCTATAGTTCCCCAGGTCTACCCTCTGACCCTTCTTGTAGATGGGCGTCACATTTGCTAGCCGCCAGTCGACTGGGACCTCCCCTGATAGCCAGGACTGCCGATAAATAATGGAAAGCGGCTTGGCCAGCTCCTCCGCCAGTTCTCTCAGTACCCTCGCGTGGATCCCATCCGGCCCCATCGACTTGCGTACATCCAAGTGCTGTAGCAGGTCGCCAACCATTTGCTCGTGGATAGTGAGGGCCACATCCTGCTCCCCATCCCCTTCCACCAGCTCAGGGTACTAGGTATCCAGAGAACAACTGGTCTTACCACTAAAGACTGAGGCAAAGAAGGCATTAAGCACCTCAGCTTTTTCCTCATCTCTTGTCACTAAGTTTCCCCCTACATCCAGTAAAGGATGGAGATTCTCCTTAGTCCTCCTTTTGGTGTTGATGTATTTGTAAAAACATTTTTTGTTATCTTTAACAGCAGAAGCCAGATTGAGCTCCAGATGAGCTCTGGGGCTTCTAATTTTTTCCCTGCACAGCCTTGCAACAGCCTTATAGTCCTCGTGAATGGCCCGTCCTCTTTTCCAAAGATTATAAACCCTCTTTTTCCTCCTAAAAACCCTCTTTTTAATTCTAATGCCCCAGAATCACCTTGCCTGGTGTTACGTAGCCAAGTCTGCTATGCATGCATGCTGCTCAGGAAGTCATCATAGTTCAGAGACAATGAAAACAGGCAGTCTACGAGGCTGATGCAGAGGACCAATGTAATTAGTTACCAATCTTAAGACTCGATATTGAGTTTATGAAAATGAGTCCAGTGTCACATAGAAGACCCTAGTGGAAACAGCTGCAGTGTTCAATGCTAGTAATCCAAAATACAATCAGTGATAAGAGTTTTCTTCCAAGAGAAGAAAGCTAGCTGAAATCAGTGCTAGCAAACTGTACTTGTTAACACCACTGGCACTACAAAAAGCACAGCAGCAAAATCTTTTTTAGGTGGACAGGTACAGT
Organism: Anser brachyrhynchus; assembly: GCF_964034855.1. NCBI lineage: Eukaryota > Metazoa > Chordata > Aves > Anseriformes > Anatidae > Anser > Anser brachyrhynchus. The sequence continues at coordinate 45,498,568 of NC_137697.1, forward strand.
CAAACTTGCAGAGGGCGATTTTGTTAGTTTTGAAATTCCCAGCAAATAACCCTGCAAATTCAGAAGCAAGTTCTCTGAACCTAGCTGCCACTTAATGTAAGCAACAGAACATTGGTATTTAACTAAGAAAGAAGGAAAAAAAATCCCCTCAGAAACACATTGACTGAGCCACCAGAAGAAACACAATGGTATGTAAAGGCAGGAGTAAGAGCTAGGTAGACAGAAGTCTCAATCCACTTCTTGTGCAACTTCACACACACTGATTACATCACCTGATCTTTTCCAGAGACAAACTTGTCTACATAATAGGAAAACTGGTAGTGTTTGTACCCTTAAAGACAAATCCAAGTCATGAAGTTGAACATAATTACAAGTTAAGGGAAAGAAGTTTTTTTATATTAAAGATCAAGAACTAATTAGCAGGACTGAAGAGTCACAAATAGCTTGTTACCTCTTTCTGAAGACTGTTGAGGAGGGAAGAGAGCGTTTCAATTCGTATGCGACTTTCATCAAGCTCTTCTCTGACTGAGTTGGCTGTACAATTGCTCATCTCAGAGGACAGTTTAGCATTGTCAAGCTGCAGTAGATCAAGTTAAGACATTTAAAAGAAAAATTATTCACCAAACAAAAACACACGCTACACTAAGCTGCAAAGTTCCTCTCTGCAGCTCTAACACAATGAAACATCTCTCTTTAAGGGTGAAACATGGCAATTCAATTACCATTTCATATTGCTCTATCTGAAATCAGAATCCTCTGAACATTTATACTAGGATAAATAAATACCCATTAATAAATACCCATTAGTAACATCTTCAATGGAAACTTTGAAAGTCGGACTGCTAAGTTCTGTTTTCATGCTGGTCAGTACTTATCTATTTAAATACTTTCTTAAGGATGCTTAAATAGAAGCTAAACTAAAATTGCTAGTTCTCTACAAAAAACTAGCAAACTGATGCTAATTATCAGCCAAGTTAAGCACATTGGGAACATGCCTTCAGATTTCAGTGCCAGTGCCACTGCTTCTTCATTTTAATCACTTCTTCACACAAATATTTTTATGTATTTAAGCTAGCTACAACATCCTGCTGATCACCACCTCATCTACTTGAGCAGCACCACAGACTCAGCATTGAACTTGTAGATCAAATGGTATGATTTCTTTCTAATTAAGATAAATCTGAAAGCACAGAAGCAGTACACCTGAGAAAAAGGAACAAAAACCACTCAATTATGAAAGGTTTTTCATATTAGAAAACAGGAAAAGATTTTTTTGCTAGATCTTATTTTAAATTACCTCCTTTGTCTAGTTTTCTCAAGTCAGATTGAAGCCCTGAGGATAGGCAACGGCATACTGTCACCCCACCTTGTTTTTAAAAACACTAACTGCAACAAGCAGCCACAGAAACCGGGTTCAGTTGAGACATCAGGATCCCTCCTTACAGAAATGCTGAATCATTTAGAGGAAGGAAATTATGAAGTATAACTGATTTCAGTTTGAATATGCTTTCACTCTTCTATAGAAGTAGAAACCATTGGGTGTGGTAAAGTTTTCACACAAGAATTCTTATATAGGGTCTGAGGACTCAGGATGCTGTCTTCTCAGAAAGCTATTTTATGAAATAAGCTCTATACAAAACACAGGACACCTTACTGATCAAGATTGTTACAATATAGTTATAATGAACACATTAACTTCCTTGAATTTGTAGCAATCCCAGTACAAATCTTCTTCCACACAGTTCAGTCACTCTGTGCTTTCTACACTTACATTGTTGTGCTGCTTGAGTTTTAAATCTGCTTCTAAAATAAGACCTGAAAATTTACCTTCAAAAAACACTGATTTTAAACCAAGCTTCAGAATTAAACCCTTTGAAATGCAAGTAATTATGTTAGGATACTTCCATTTACCAAAGCAAAAATAAAGAATATCAGACTCACTTTGGCACGGTAAGTCTGTTCAAGCTCTTCTTTGTACAGCTTCACTTGTGCATCATGCTGCTCTCTTATTTCCTGAAGTGCTTGGGTCAGTTTATGTTCATACTCAATTTGGCGACCAGAGTCAACCTCAACCAAGCGAGTTTCATGTTTCCGTCTTGTCTCATTGATTTCCTAAAACCAGAAAAATAAAATAGCCATTCAATAAGTGAGGCAAAACAAACTACAGAAGACTACCTACTGAGTAGCTAACAATACATTTTTTAGCTAGTCTTGTGGGTCTTCATTAGAGTAGTTTAACACCGTTTCTACTGCAGGTTTCTCACAGGGCCACTTTCCTGTCTGACCAGCATCCTGTCTGACCAGCAAAGCACCTTATTTTGCAATTGAAAACACTTAGGATACCATCAGCATGTGAAGTCACATTTCCTTCTGAGAGCTGCCTACATTTTCAACAAATATACCTCAGTATGATTAGATTTTAGAAATAACCCCCAATTCTTATCTATCTTTCATGCTTGATCAAAATCAAAGTACTATGAAATTAAACAGTCACTTTCACTATCAACATTTTCCCGTTTATTTGTATGCTTGATCTTGGTGGCTAAAAAAAAAAAAAAGAGGATTCTAAACACTAACTAAGCTGAAAACAGAACTAGCAGGAAATGCGCACGTGGAATGAAATACAGTAGGGTTAGGTTATTTTTGTTACATTAGCTTTTCTCCTGAAAACCTTGAAGCACTAACAAGTGGAAGGAAGTGTGGCAAGAGGAGTTCTAAAAGACATACCCAGCAACTGTTTATACTCTTCAAAAGTATCCTATCAGAAAGTTCTGAAATTTAAAAAAAGTTCATAGCATGTGTTTGAGTGTCACTCACCACTTCTCATAGAAGCACAATGTGAGAAATGATTAATCTACTTACTTACACTATGAAGAGATTGCACATTGCAATACCGTTGGCAGAATTTAAACACAAAACAACGTAACATGTGAAGCTATTTTACCATTTATAATAGCTCTGAGTTCACATTTTTCTATACTAAAAAGATGGAAATCTTCCAGCTAGAATAGAAATAAATCCTGCTCTGAGTGGGAGTTTAAAATAGATGGGGTCCATCACAACCCAAATTATTCTACTACTCCAGAATTACCCCCCAAGTTTCTTCTTTCCGTTATAAATACAAATATTTCACACTAAGGTAATTTACCTCCTCATACATATTTTTACGGAATTCCAAATCCTCAATGAGACTTTGACAACGATTTTCCAGATCCACCTTCAGTAAAGTTTCATCTGCAAGCTGTTTCTTGGCAGCAGCTAAAGAAGCTTCAAGCTTTAAGAAAGAAAAAATCTTTAGCACAACAAATAGAGCAAAACTCACATAACACAATAACCTCACCTACCTACATGTACAGTTAATTAGCTACATTTTAGGGTTCAACATGACAATCAAATCCAGTATTTGAAAGCACTCATGCATTTTTCCCCCCTTTGTGATTCCTTGCACAAGTGAATTCTAGATATTGCACATGAATAAATTGCATTTTAATAATAGTTATCAAATGTCCTTACAAACCTTCATTTTTTTCTGCTTGGCAAATACCAGTTTCCCGGTTTCAGATGTCTGCTAAACTCATTCTTATGAGGTAGTGTTGCTTAAAATTGCAAATCAGATGCTTCAAAGGGTCAACCAAACTAGCACACGAATTTCTTTGTTTTATCAGATGCCCAGGACCTAGACAGCCACAGGCAGAACCACATGGAGTGCACAGAGAATCACAAACTCAAAGGTAGGAGGCACATTGAAGTATAAACCATACTGATACTTCTGCTTCCATGGAAAATGGACTCTATGTTCTTGGTACACGTGTCTTTCCCCATTATGAGGAACAACTACAGTGTCTTTTCTCCAGCACTCTCTCACTGCCTCACCAACTTTCCTATTGAACAACTATTCTTAACCTTTATATGGAATCTTGCTGCAATTTAAAACTGACACTTTTTGGTCTGCTTTTGACTTACACAGACAACTGACTGCAGTAGTCTTGAAGATCAAGACTACAACCATGCCGTCCATGCAGTTTGTTGTCTACTGCAACTTCCAGATTCCTTTGGAAAACTGGCACTGAACTAGTTATTCATTGCCTATGTTTGTGAAGTCTGTCTCTTCCCCACAACCCGTTCTCCAGTTTGTCAAGTTTATTTTGAGCTCTTGATCTGTTTGTCAATATAAGTGTTATTCCTTTCTATTTCACAGAGTCTGCAGTTTTAAAAGCACTATTTCACCATTCATGCTGTTCATAAACCAAACCATACTGGACACAGACACTGAATTCCACCTGTCTCCAATTCTAATACATAACTTTCTTCTAGTTTTGACCATATGACAGATTTGTATTCATATTTTGGCTACAGAGTTGCATTTTACCACAATGACATGCTGTTTATACTATAGATGTATTATACACAAATCACCTCATCTACTGACAGAAGCTTAATAGTTAAATATGCCTGCTCACCTGTACAATTTGGTCTCTTAAATCGTCAAGTTCTCCTTCCAAACTTTTCTTATCACCAAGAGCTGTGGCTAGTGCAGCTTCCTTAGAATTGAGTGCTGCTTCAAACTCTCGAAGTTTGACTTGGGCTCCATTAAAATCAGACTCCTTTTTTGCATAGCTGGAATAAAGGAGGGAAAGATGTAAGAAAATGTAGAAATGCCCCAAAATAGGCTGGTGACTAATAAAACAAGGTCTAATCTGAACATCAAACTTCAGACACTTAAGACAAACACTGTCTTGGCTTAAATTAATTCAGTTTATTTAAACTCATCAGATCTGTTTTGTCATCCTGTCCCTGGGGGTGTTTAAGGAAAGGCTGAATGTGGTACTTAGGGACGTGGTTCAGTAGGCGATATTGGTGGTAGGGAGGCAGTTGGACCCGATGATCTTGGAGGTCTTTTCCAACCTTAATGATTCTGTGATTCTACATAGCAACAGCTGAATACTTTGCTTGAGCTGTAGAGACCTTATTATAGGGGAAACACAGCATGTCAAGGGATCTTAAAAGTAAGACATATATGGAACGGGGAAGAAACTGTGTCTGTTAAAGGTTTTTCCACTTTCTCTTTAGCAAGCCTCTGCAAAAATGCCCTGTCCACACCAGTTTTAATAAGTTCCTACCAGAAATAAGTTCCCACATCAAGAGGCCCTTTCCATAGGGTGGAAATAAATAATCTTTGTTGTCTTTTATCCAGGTAGGAATTTGTGGAAATACACTGTCTGGGCTGCAAATAGCCCTCTTCCAAGCAACAGACCAATTTCTCAATTAAAATCAATGTTCACTATGAAAAAGCTGTAAGTAGAAGTTGCAGCATAGTGAGCTGTTTTGCAACACATAATGGTAAAGTCCACAGATCAGAGGAAAGATACCCATGTCCCGTCTATACGATAGTCCATGCCATCAGTGAAACTGCACTGGTGATGAGGTACAGATGTCTTTTTCTTTAAGACAAAACACTCAGGGTTTCCAAATTACCATTCAAATTGGTTTTCAGGTCAATGCAAGTGGTCAAACAGTGTCTCATGGGGTTACTCTGTAGAAGGATGTACGCAAATAAAGCAATCAAATAAGTAGTAAAATAATTCTAAAATGTTTATTCTTTTCTCTCTGGGATATCCAGATTTTTCTACTGAAGGAAGTAGCATATATAAATGCTTATAATCAAACGAACATTTTACAGGAATGGATAGATTAGGACAACAGCTAGCAGGTTCCTGTCCAGTTTTCACACTCCTCTGAAAAGAAATTAGTATTCACAACACTACACTGAGGAGACTAAAAATAGGTGAAGATTCTTAAGAACTAGATTCAAAGGGTTAAAGCATTAGTACATCTACTACTTTTCAAATCAAGGCACAGAACATACAAGAAACAAAAGCAAAGCTTCTCATCAAAATGAGACGAGTCAAATAAATCAACCTACAATTTTAAAAATGAGAGACTTCTATATTTAAAAAGAGGCTTTTCCAAAATAACATATAAGTCATGCAATTAATATCATGCTCAAGAGAAAAGTGTGCAAAAAGGCTTGCAAAAAAATCTTTACAAACGGAAGTAATTTGGGGATGATTTAGGCACTACAGCCACAAGATGGCAGGCTTTATGTAACAGACTTAGTACAAGCTAATCCCATCTCGGTTGGGTAACACAATACTCACTGCGGTCATACACAGCAAAAGCCGAGACACACAGGCTATTCTAAACTCCAACATATTTTCAAGCATTTATTGTCACTTCTGCTGCTCAGCACCACCCAGTACAACAATGCTATCTAGTTCCTCAATGGCACTTTACCCATCACTTCTTAGACCCACCAGTTCTTAACAGTTAGGTCCATAGGTCGGACCAGAGCACAGAATTTAGGTTTTGGCCATGTGGGCTCTTACTTACATCTCCATTACTCATTGGAGTAATGCCACCCTGTCATTCCTCTCCCCCCAGGCCTGCTAAGAACTTCAGCATTCAAGGATACTGTGTGGCAGAGGAGGAAAAACAGGGAAAGATGTCTTACTATGGTGTACGCCTACAGTAAAAATCTCTCAATCGTCTATTGGGATGGATGAGGGCCCACACCAGGTCCTCACTGTTTTATCACTGATGGATAACATTTATCCAAAAAATGCAGAAACTCTCACTCAACCTATCTCATAATGCTTCATGCTAAAGTCAAGCCTGTCAAGCTGGATCCTGAGACTAGAAGTCCTATATGAATAGACTGCTTTGAGAGCTGTAGTGTGGCCCTCTCTGAATTATTCTGGACTTCAAAATGGGAAGATTCTCTATACTCCTTAAATAAAGTAACTTTTTTTTTTTAAAAAGTTTTTATTCTCCCCCAGTGCAAATACCTCTATCACTTACAAACTGGTAGGCAGCTGAGAACAGAGTTCTTGCAACTGAGACAGAGAAAGGTATGTGATGTGGACTAGCAACAACAATTATTAAAACCTAATACACTACCTGTACTACTAAGTTAAGCACTGCCAGTTACATCAAGCACGCCCCTTGCTTGTTTGTAACAAGACTGGCTGTGAAGCTATCCTATAATTTAATATGACTTAAGTCATACTCAGAAAGAAAGAAAAAAAAGAATTAAAATTTAGTTATTAGTTATTAGTGTTATGAGCTAACTATGAGACAACTCATCTGAACACATTCTCAAGAAGAAAACAGAAACTGAAGCTCAACACTTCATTTGCTGAAAGCCAGATGAAATCTCAGCAACTCAGAAGTGTCATCCCAGCCCTAAAGAAATATGGGAAAGAAGGTCAACAAGATCAGAAAAACCTCTGAATTACGGAAACAAACATCAAATATATACAATACATACTTCACCCTTACACTCAGTAATTTTAACAGGAAGAGCTTTAGCTTTCTGTAGAGGAAAAAAAGCTAACTGTTGATATGCTGAAGCTGCATTTTAAAACAAACCAAACAAAAATGGAAAACAAAAAGAAAACCAAACACCTTGTTGCAGCGTTCAGAACTGTGCTCCTTCAAGTACTTCTGCTCTTCAAAGAAACAAAAGTGAAGAATTAATTGTTGGCTCGCCTCTTCTTCAAAGAAGAAACCTGCTTTTCTCTCTTTGTAGCACTTGGATCTTTTTATCCAAGGAATTGTGTGATTTATGTCAAAATAATGCAGAACTAAGATCTGACCTAAAACAAGACAGTTCCCCTTTATTTTCTCTGTACTTCAGGGAGAACTTGCACTTCAAATAACCTGTATCACTCAACTCACAGAGACTCTGCAGCATGTCTCTCAACTGATACTGCCAGCACTGCTCTCATTAACAGAGTTGCAAGACAACTCAATCTGTTTTCCCTAAGCAAGCTGACAGTAGCAAGCACGCCACAGTGCCACTCTCGAGAGTGCAAGCAACTCTGACGCTGGGGTACATCTGCCTACAACACCTTTACACAAGATAGTTTCTCACACCAGATGCAGCCTAGTCAATGAACAGAGTTCTAGATGGTTTGATTTGCCCACCGTTCCCACAAAATAGCTCGTAAAACAGAATAAATGAGCTCATACAACTCTAAGGTACTGTGGTTACCTGTGGCATCTGATTCAAGACTAATTCAAAGCTCTCAAAAATACAAATGCCATGGTGCTGTCACTGCTCTGGTGAGTTAACTAAACCACTCGGTTTGCAAACCAGTGAAATGGCCAAGACACTGAATAGCTCAGTGAAAGAGGAAGGCTTCCCTTTCATGCTCTTGCAATCACCCTTCCTCTTTCCTCATCTCTAAAGTTCACGGAACACCCTAGAACTTCTTGCAATCTCCTTGAATTTCCTACTAAGCTAGCAGAAAAGCCATCCTGCAAACAGATAAAAATAATTTTACACCGGTTTAGTAAGATGAATAGACCCCTGGGGTCAAATAAAACCACACACTTAATGACTGCTCCTTTCAGTCAGCAGCTAGATCTTAAGCTGAGCTTGGGTGCGATTCGAAGTTCCTTTGAAGCTGACCAAGTGCAAGACACCAAGCACCCTAGGGAAGATCCCTTCCAGTCTCCCAGCAACCCTCAATTCATTTCTGCCTGTATTTAGACAGCTAGATCACAAAAGCAAGCATTACCAGCAGTAACCTCAAAAAAATTTAGTTTTCAGCTAATTCAAGAAACAACTATACAAGTGTTGTAACTAATGATAACGCAGACCATGCTTACTTCTCTATAAAATTAGATGTTATTGCACATTGTGTTCATTTTCCACCAATTGTGGAAAAACGTGAAAAACTAAAGAATAAATCTAGTCATTGACGGCTAGGTAAATAAAATATGAAGCATTCGTTTTCCATGTTTTGTTTTTTTTGTTTGTTTGTTTTTCCTTCTCCCCTAAAGGAGAAGAAACAATAAAGCTGTGTTTTGCAAGTATACAATTTACAAAAAACGTAAGAGACATCTGTCTGAAAACATTAATGATTTTGTAAACATATCAACTTGACAATAAGAGTGATAGGACACGCTTGCCACTTCTGTAAGCTAATATATGTAACTTGGTTTCAGCTTTCTCATTTTATCCAGTTTATTTGACTGGAAATGGTGAGTGTTTAAGACTATTGCTGAATGCATATCCCCAGTCACTTACTGCTCAACCATGTCTCTTCTTGAAGAGCTCAGCTGACCACGTGAATCCAACTACTCTAACCACAAGTCTTGGCAGAGCCTTTATGCAAGTACTGCATGCATCAAGCCACTGCTCAAAATTCATTATTTTTACGGGATCTGAAAAAGAAGTGTAGAAGCGTATGCACACATGGTTTCATAAAATCGAATGAGTTTCTTTCTGTATTTGCCCAATCATGAGATAAGTTAGGATTCAACAACTGATGACCAGTTCACTGAACAGACCTGGGTCTGTTCAGCCTGGAGAAAAGAAGACTGAGAGGGGATCTTATCAATGTTTATACACACCTGAGGTGTGGGAGACAGAGGGATTTGGCCAACCTCTTTTCAGTGGTTTGTGGGGACAGAACAAGGGGTAATGGCCACAAGATGGAGCACAGGAAGTTCCGCACCAACATGCGAAAGAACTTCTTCACGGTGAGGGTGATGGAGCACTGGAACAGGCTGCCCAGGGAGGTTGTGGAGTCTCCTTCTCTGGAGATATTCAAGGCCCGTCTGGACGCCTACCTGGGCAGCCTGCTCTAAGGAACCTGCTTTCGCAGGGGAGTTGGACCCGATGATCTCTCGAGGTCCCTTCCAACTCCTACAATTTTGTGATTCTGTGAATCCACAAGAGTGGTATGAAGCCATTTTAACCATGATTAAACATTCCAAATGAGCAGAGTATGTAGTCTTTTTTCTACAGCACTTCATGTTTATAAAAAAGAACATGTGATTAATACTAAATCCCCATATATTTTTTCTTTTTTCAATAATTGAGGGGGAGAAAGGCAGGAAGAAATCAACAATAGGTCTGCTGTTAGAAGGTACAGGCTCTCACAGGTGCACTAACTTTTGAAAACTGATTAACGTGACAAGGAAAATAATCTCCTCTGATTTAAAACACAGAACTCACTATCTGCAGCAAAATTAAACTGAGGTCCCACAGTTGTGCAGAACCCTTTGCCAGATTTATATATATATATCAGTCACAATCCTGTCCAAGTACACCTTAAAACATGAGTAAACAATTTGAAGTACTTCAAAATGCTGATTAGATTACAGCTCTAAGATGCAATTGCACCTTGAATTTTCAATAAAACCCCCACACTACAAGTAATCTGTTTTCTAAATGACAGTAGTACCCATAAAATTTCTGCAGAACATGCTTAGACAAGAGTTTGTTTAATAAAACCCTCTAGAAGGTAAAAAATAAAAAGTACCTAAACTTTTCAAATGAGCTGAAGAACAAACTGTTTATAGTTGTCTAAACAACTCTAAACTAGGGTAGCAAGATACAGCAGGAATTTGATGAAATAACGTTCTGTCATAATTTCACTGTCTTAGACAGCAGCAGTCGCAATTTCTGTACATGGCTGAAATTTATCACTAGAGCTTACTTTCCAGATCTACAGCTCTGACTTATCATTACATGTCCAGGTATCTGAGAACAAACCTTTAGCTCTCAGGTCCTACCCCACAGCAAGTCACAGGATGTCGTTACATCCTACCCTGCAGGGAAGACACACGCTTGGATCACTCAAGAAACATTCTTACATTTGACTTTAAGTTATTGTGCAACACGTTAATTACTCCCCTCTTTACCTCTCTGGGATGCTGTCTCTACGGGAGAGATCAGAACTGTGACAGGGTTCTGATTAAAGCCCGGCAGCTCCCAAGCCACTCATCTTTACCTTACCTCCCAACACCACCCACCATAACAAAAATTGAAAAGTGTTAAATCAGCTGCACAAACTGTACCTCTAGCTCGTTGCAGCATACCACATGCGCACCACGGGAAACCCTTGAACAGCTGTTGCAACTTTGCCTGTGTTAACATTGCTCTTCTGAGCAGTTGCTCGGGGTACCAGCTGCACAGTGCTGCCTGCTGGCACAGCAATTATGACAGTAATAGTTAGGATGATACATAGTTATTACTGGTATTTATTAGGCTATTACTGCCTGATCCCATATTAGATATTCACTTCTGAATAAGGATGAAGAGGGCAGACCGAAGACACAACTAAAAAGAGATAGAGATAACCTCTTTAATATTAAAAATGCTTAAAACTAATTCCTTGCCACAACTACTTCACTAGATTTTTGCACTCTAGAACAACTGACAATCCATTGTACCCTTTACCAGTATCTTTGATACAGCAACACTGAGCCCCACAACTGAACTGTCCTCACATATTTTAACATTACCAGGTGACACAGCTGTGTCAAACTTCACAGCGTGAACTGCTGTCAGGTTAATTGCTCAAGTTACATGAGGACTTTCTTCCACCAGTTTTGCTCTGCAGTTCTCCCTGGTTTGCAGCTGTTGCAAGCTGTGAAAGCCTGACACGCTTCCACCCAAAAGCAGAAACTTCATCCAGTCAGAAGGGTGCTGGAATGATGGAGCCCCACGTTTCTGTCTGCCACTTCAGTGATCCTTAGATATTTCACATCAACACTTCTTTCCCTACTTTGCCTGCATCGTCCGCTCACGTCTTTCCACCCACCCCAAATCTGCAGTAATCCAAAATCCCAGCCAAGGCTGTCCTGTGGTGGGAGGGTCGTTCTGAGTGAAATTAACAGCTTAAAGCTTGGTGCTAATTTCTGAGTTTCCCAATTCAGCTTACTGGGTAGCCACGCTAATACTTGTTTCAACAGGGGTGAAACAAAAAAGTGGGTGGCTACAGAAGCAAGAACAAGGATCCCACAGTTCCCAAAACTGTGGTTTTAATTAGCAATGAACTTATGTTGCTGAACTACAGATCACATTTCCTACAGCCCTTGAATCCAGAGATGTAGTAATCACAGTTGAGCATACTACTTAAAGGAAGGAAGGAAATGCAGGAATTTCTCTACAACAGCTATCACCAACAGGAAAGCATACAGTAAAGTCTTGCCTAATCAGGAAAAAAATGGAAATACTGTTAAATCAGTAACTTCTCCCAATTCTTTCACAAGTGAGGAACAGATTTCCCTTTTTTCCATCTAATGAGAACTATCCCGGAGTTTTGTACATCTAAGCTTAAGGATACATGGATTTTTCCACAATACAGTCTTCAGATGTGAGATTTATTTCAGCTTATTTCCCCCCTTCTTGTTACGTCTGTTTTTGCTTTCAGAAAACAACTTATCCTCCCTCTTGTTTCCTCAGAACAGAGTAAGTTTATTTTCTTCACCTCATTTTTTTCCTGTTTCTTCAATATTTCAACTGTTAAGAGAAGCCTTCATATTCATTTAGTTACAGCAGTACCCACTGCATGGCAGGAACTCTGCAAGCAGAGCATGCGAAGACTCCAGCATATATAGCAGCATCAACTTTAGAAAAAATGCAGCTTTTCTTGCGGGACTAAAAATGAGAACAGAACGGAGTTCTGGTACTCAAGTTCATGAAATCACACCATATGTCTGAGACTGAAGTCAACTAACAGGAAATAAATAAGTGAATGAGCCTTGAAATGTAGAAGTGCTGCAGAACTTTGGAAGTGACCAGAAGATCCAGTTCGATGCACTCATTAGGCAGGAAGCCAAGGGACTGAAAGAGGATTGGAATAATAAAAAAGCGCAGCAGAAGAACTTTGTACTAACTAAAGAAAGCAGAGCTGTGCGTGTATCTGGAGAAACAATAACCACCTACAGAAATATTCAAACGGAGCACGATGGCCATGAAATCATTTTGCCCAAAGTCAGCCAACTAAATAGCCAGTCATCAGTGCTCTTTCCACAGTCCCAAGATGACTCAATAGAGGAATTCATTCTACCATTTATCTCCAGTGACTTTAAAGGAAACCAAATAACCAGCCACCACTAGTCTGACTCTCAGGATGTGGCTGCCAGGACACCCAAGCCAAGACAATGGTTTGCAGCTTGGCAGCAGACTCAGTCCCACACAGCCTGCCCCTCTCCCTCGCCCTCAGTAACAGCCTATATGCCAGCCCTGGTACTTTTCTATATCAGAAGTGAGCAACTTTCTGCATTCTTAATGATCTAAATTAATAAGTGAATAACCAAGATGAAGGACAGAATTATAGGAAGGTGGTAGGAAGATAGGGTACTGTTTCCTTCCACAGCAACACACCACACAGTGAGCTTATTTGTGTCCATCTACAACCTTACACAACCAAAAGTAGGTGAGATGAATCCCACTCCAATGACCAGGATGAGTATTTTGCAAAGAAGGCCTAGATATTCTGCAAGAACTAGTATGGTTGATCCACCCAGTATTTAAGCCACAGCCAGCACATACACCACACTTCCACTTAGCTTTCTGAAAGAACAAAGAAATTTGTGTTAAGAGAATGTGAATTCTCACTACACTTTGCAAATGGAAATCTGTAGTCCTAAAGTACACCCATGCACATTTGTGCAAAGTATTTTAAGTGTGTTTTTGCCAGTTTTTAATACATTTAAACAGCTGTAATAAAGAAACCGTCAGGGACTTTTCTCCAAATACAGGAATTTTCCATATGGGAAGAAAAAAATTCACCTTTTCTTTGGAAAACTTTGGCAACAAAGTTACAGATTAGCCTAGGTATCTCCAAGATATGCATCTTAAAAATACCCAAAGATGACCTAAGAAACTACATGCCATAATAAGGTCTGCCAAACTACAAATAACCACAGACACATTTACATAGAATCTGGCAGTTTTATGCAGCAGTGAGTCTTCATCTCACTAAGCTACCGAGTAGCTCTAGCCCGGAACTAAAATCTCATTGTGCTTTGTGGTGCAACAAGACGATCTCAGACAGGTGTTAATATCAGGGAATATTACACTCATCTTCATAAGAGGCCACAGCAGCAGCACAAGAACAATTTTTAGTCATCTTTTTGCATTGGTTATCAGTGCACAGGAAAATGAAAATGAGAACATGAAGAACCTTCACGCTCACGTTATTAAAATGTCTCAATTACAGCCATGGAAAGGGAAGAAGCAGTAATGGCTTTTCCTATAGATTGTGTCTTCATCCTAAGCCTCCACCTATTCATCTGTCAGCTTCTGAGAAGAACATATCTTTCCCCATCAAGTCACAAAGAGATGGAAATTCCTGGCTAGTCTCTCAAGTCATTTTGATGCCCATCCGCAGCTGCACTTTGCTTTCCTTTCCACTGTCAATATCGCTTGTAATAGATGTCTTCCATGGGTTGACAAAGAGCAACCACAAGGACTTGCTGTTTATCAGCACACAATAAAGCATGCAAAGCAAGCCACGTTAGGAGTCCAGACAATGTAAGAAATATCTGCAGACACATGAAAACATCAGGGCAGTATCTTTTCCATTATCAAAATCAGAACCGAGACTGTATTTAACTGAAAATAAAAATTATCAGAGTATACGAGAACAGAGCAGGATTAAAACCACGGCTCTTTGTTTTTCTTTCAAGATTAATCCATAGATAAGGTATGGCGTAGCAAGAGCAACATCAGGTGCACTTTGCTAGCCCAAATGGCGGGAAAAAACGCCCAAGCAGCAAATTTTCTTTTGTTAACGGAGAACTACAGCAGGCGCAGAGCCGAGCCTCGAGTCACATAAAAACAAGCAGGGTGCACGGGGCTGTGGGCAACCTGGCGCGGTGGGAGGCGACCCTGCCCGTGGCAGCGGGGTTGAATTAAGATGTTTTTTGGAGGGATTGGGGGGGGGGGGGGGGGGGGGGTTCATAGCTACGATGCCTCGCCCCGCCTCGGGGCCGGGCCGCCGCTTCCCGCCGGGGCGGATCGGGGCGGCGCTGCTTCCTCCCGCCGCCCGCTCATTCATTCCCTGCCCGGACGGGCCCGGCGCCGGGGGGAGCCCTCCTCCGCCTCCCCCGGGAGGGGAAGGGAAGGGAAAGGAAGGGAAAGGAAGGGACCCCCCCCCCCCCTCACCTGCCCAGCAGCTGGTCGTTCTCGGCGCGGACCTTGCCGAGCTCGATCTGCAGCTTGGCCCGCTCCCGCGCCGTGTCGTCCAGCGCCTGCCGGGCGTCGGCCAGCTCGGCCTCGTAGAGCGCCTTGAGGCCGGTGACCTCGCGGCCGCGCACCTCCTCCCGCTCGGTGACCTGCAGCTGCAGGGCGCTGTTCTCCGTCTCCAGGCTGCGCACCTTGTCGATGTACACGGCCAGCCGGTCGTTCAGCTGCCGCAGCTCCTCCTTCTCCTGCAGACGGGAGATGCGCGTGGGGCTCAGCGGCGTGGCGGACGCGCTGCCCCGCGAGCGCGGGCCCAGCGGCGTGGCGGACGACATGGCGGCGGCAGGCGGCGGAGACACCCGGGCTGCAGCGGCGGGCTCGGCGCCGCGATGCAAAATGGCCGGCGCCCGCCCAGCCCCGCCGGCCCGCGCCCCCGACCCGCCGCCGCCGCCGCCCACGTGACCGGCCCGCGGCCAATGGCGCGCCGAGGCGGGCCGCGCGCCCGCCGCGCCAGGCGCGATTCAAAACCCGCCGCCGGCTGCAACTGTCAGACACCTCCCCGCCCCCCTCCCCCCCCCCTTCCTGAGGGGACCGGCCCCATCGCCCTTTGTTGCCCCCCCCCCCCCGGTTCCTCCCAACGCCTCCCTGGCGTTGTAGTAGTCGAAATGTAATTAATGTAATTATGCGGAGCCGGCTCGAGCCAGGTTTCGGTGGTGGCGTGTGGATGCGCCTGATCTGGTGCCAGTCTGGCTCCTGAAGGCGCGCTGCGAGTGAGGCGTCGTGTCCCTGACTGCAGGCTGAGCTCGCCTTCCTCAGGGCGAGGATCGGTCCCTCGGTGCCACAAAGTGCACGCAGCAGATGGAAGAGCCCAGTTCCACTCCGTGGAACTGCTGAAAGTCCGCTTTATGGCTTCAAATCAGCAGCATCCCTTCATGAGCACGGTTAACTAGGCTGTGCCTCCGTAAATCAGTTTACACCACGACAACTCAGCAAACAATTCAAAGGATTGCTTCAAAACCCTGTGGCTCTTCTCACACAAACTCCTGTAGGAAGGGCTTGTGAGCAGGAAAACACTAAGATTTTCTCCTGCTTGCTTTTCCTCACGTCATTTAACAAGGTTCTTTCTACAATGAGCCACAAACGGAGGCTAAAAACCTGGTAGTTTTCCACAGGACGTGATGTTGGCCCCATCTGAAGCTGGGGACCGCACGTCCATTCCCCAACATTCATTCCCAGCTCAGTTTGCTTTAGCAAATTAATTTTTGCAAATTTCAGCTATTAAGAGACATCCCCTCAAGGAAAAAAATATATTCCAGTCAGAGGGGCTTATATGACTACAGGTAATTTAGCCACAGTGGGGAGTCCCTGTTTTTTCCTACATGGTGCCTTTGTTGTTGACACAGATTGTTCTCTCTTCCTTTTCCTTCTGCCTGTTAACACAATCCTCTCTTTCCCAGCCCTTTGGAAAACAGCAAAGCTGGATAGAAAGAGTGAAAACAGATGGGAAAAAAAAAAAAGAGGAATTTCATCTCTGTAGCACCTGCTGCAACATAAAATTGTCAGTAAAGTAGGATTATGACCCAAGGTAGTTTTACACTGCAGCTGGCACTAGAGTGAAAGGATCTGTATTCACAGGCAGTACAAGAGACAAGTAAAATTTGGGATACTTTACTGGTGTACAAGCTGAGCCCTCTGCAGGTGTTTAGTGTTGGTTTTGGTTATGTCTGCTTCACGGATTTAACACAGCACTGTGTTTTAAATCACTGAGCTTTCATTCTGTTTTAGAGATGTATATTACAACTCTCCCCATATTTGATTTGCAGTTACTATGCTTGAAGTGAAGCATATTGTTATTACCAAAGGAGTTATGGGAAGTTTTTCATTTCATCTCCCAGATTAAAAGGACATATTTAAACACTTAAAGCTCCCTGTCATTTGCTTACACCTGAGATTTCTTCCTGGTATTTATGTGATTGAGTTCATCTTGTTCCACTAGGCTGAGACAGAAAATAAGAACAGAAAAGCGTGTAAACCGTGCCTCGGCTGATGTCAGACACTTTGCTTGTGAAACTGAATATCGACATTGTTCCCCTTTGCTCTTGGCAGCTTGGGCCTGATAGAAACCACATATGTGGTATACTTCCTTTGTGTGGAGAAGCCGGTAAGTGCCATTATTAAATCAGCCAGAGGGGTCACTGCTCAGAGGCACAAGACAGCCAGAGAGGACTGAGCATTGACACTCCCATCCCTACAGACCAAGGGAATCAGGAGTGTCTTCTCTACCTCAAAGCAAAGCAAAACAAAGGAATGCGTTGCTTACCCTTGTGGCTTACAACTCGACTCAAAACGATTTCAGCTTATTACTCTGATATGCTTTACAACTCTTAGAACTTATCTCTGAACAAGAACTTTCACACAGCTTTGAAATACCGCTACTGTCACAGTCTGATACATTTACAGCCAGCATAAATCGTATATATCAGGCATCTGTATATCTTACAGACACAACAGACTACACAGTATTGAGACCTCCCTCCCTCAAACAAGGAAAATATTTCATTGAGATAATATAGAATTTTTTCCTTTTATTTTAAAAGAAAAGTCTCAGCTTTCCCACACGCACCATTTAACAGCAAAGTTTTAATTTCTAAACTTTTTACATAAAAGTAATTTACATAAACAAAATTCTAGAATCTGGGGGAGTTTGTGGAAGATTAGCACAGATTCCATGATTCCCGGAAAATAAGCCATTTTTACCATTCCTGACACTGTATTGTTAAAATGCATATTTTTCAATATATATATAATCATTCGTATTTATTTACTTTTGAAGAGGGCAAGAATCATGGTGAATACATTCCATCAGTGTGTCAGTACTACAAGGGTAAATGTTACTTTAGGGAGTCAAATACCACTCTTCTAAGCAGGAAACTGATAGATGCTTGAAACTTTAGTCTGAGTATTTATCAGTGAAATATTGCCTATTTTTTTCCACTCAGGGAATGTCTGCTACAGGAGAGTCCATCTGAGTAAATGCTGCAGTCTGTGCTTCGAAGAAGTGAGCAAAACCAACAAAAATTGAATGCCAATATTTTACCTGTAACAAGTTACAGAAAAAAGCAGTTACAGTCCTGCTAGATGTAGCAGGGATCTAGAAGGGTTGTTCCTGTCAGCTACAGTCAGTATCAAGTAAGTGAAACTTTACTAAGCATTTTCACAACCTTGGAGCACAAAATAAACTTGTACTTGTACGCACAGCGTATCAGGACCTCATCCCAACTGCAATTAACTTTACAGTAAAGTGCTGAAAAAACTCCCTTTCAGCAGATTTGCTTTTTTTTTTTTTCCCCTGTTATCATATATATCATATACATCATATATATATCGTATACATCATAAATATTACAGTATTTAATTCTGGAAAGTCAACGAAAATGTTAATTCCTTTCGTTATATAGTGCTGACTAGAGACCACTATTGGGGACACAGACACTCTGAAACAGAATTTTGCTTTATTTTCCCTTTGCAATGTTGTGGGGGTGAGGGGGGAGAGGAAGTGGCAAGCAGGGAATAGGTATGTCTACAGATGTTTAGAAAGACAGCAAAATCTGGAGACTCGTCACATCAGCAGATAGGATAATAGTAATACTCCTCCCTGTTTTTTTGGCTTTGATAATGCAAAAGTGATGCCAGTCAGATAACTGTAAGGTCTGCATGGTCCATGTGTTTCTAATTACTACTTTGTATTGTAATAACTCACGTACAACTACATTACTTTTAATAAGTTTCCTCATGTATAGCTAACTCAAAGCCTTGCCTAAGAAGTACTTTTAAATTATTAACTTTAAAATGTAGCTCATCAGGATTCAAACAGAGCTATCAACATTTCCTGGATAGATATGAAATGCAAAAAAAAAAAAAAAAAAAAGTATATAAAGTAAAATAAAATAAAATAAAATAAAATAAAATAAAATAAAATAAAATAAAATAAAATAAAGGTTCTGGGATTTTTTAAGTTACTGTTTAAGGTACAAATATGTATTTTTTCATTTCTGCTGAAGCCACCACTTTGAAAGTTTTTTGAAGACTTTATTTTGTGTTCTGTGGGATATATATCCTCCAGGAGAAGCTGAAATAGCATGAATAGAGGTATTTGGGTTGCGGCCTTGCTGTATCTGCATGCTTATGGCACACTAAGATTGATGAAGGCAGGGGAGGAGAAGGGAATGTAGCCTGAAGCAGCAGTGCAGGAAAGACCGAAGCAAAAAGAATGTTGCAAGAATTGTAGCACTCCCCAGTATCCATTACTGAAACCACCACTGTTCATTTTTCTTTACTCAAGCAGATCCTAGAGTTTTCGAGGCAGAGAAAATCACACTGTGATGCATGTTTAGAGGAAGGAATGCACAGTGGTGGTTGATTTTGACTTAGATAATGTCCAGGGAATATTCTATACCCGCCGCCCCCCTCTGTATACAAGTACATGTAGGAGAGATGTAGTGATATTACTGTTAGTCCTTGCTAAAGCCACTTCCCACAGTGATTGCAAAACCCCAGAACAGAGAGAAAGAAACTACAGATGGTAAAAGAGAAGCAGGAACTGATGATATATAGCTCCACGTGAGCTATAAGCTCAGAGTTTTTTAGGGACAATTAAAAAACTTCTGTGCAAAACTAGAAACATCCCATTTCCACACAGGCAAACAGCTATAAGACAAATTACAGAGAAACTCCTTGCTTAATAATATACCAGTTAGCACAGGAGACTTATGCTTATACAGAAATAATAGTCTTCGGGAAGAACTTTTTGTTGAAAAATTAGAGAGGTATTAACCATTCTAATACATGAGAGCACTTTGCTGTAGCTGGTGACAGAACAACTCCAATTCACTTAGTAAGGACAATGGCTAAGAGAACACATTAATTATTGCCAACTTCTGTGACTTTGTCATCAGTTTTATAAAGCTGTTTATTTTTGTTTCAAAGACTAATTATAAATTCTACTGAATAATCACAACTCAAAGTTTTAGTTAAAATATTGTTGTCCCTTTAGTGGTAGAGGAAAAAAAATGTTGAAAGTGTGAGTTAGTGCAAAATTAAACATCTTAATTAAATAAAATTAAACACTTGCTTTAACTCTAAATTAGTACCTGAGAGGTGACAGTAGGCATAGTGAGTTTCCTGGTTTCTGTGCATTAATGTGGGCTCTCATGTGGTTGATCTGTTCCACATCTCCAAGCAAGTTTAGTACTGATTTTCAGAAAACTGGATTTTGGTAGCCTGTTGCTCATTCACACATGCAGCTCTCTCACCAGTCAGAGTTCATTTATTCAAGAGAATAAACACCTGGAAAAGCTATAGGAGAAATATCGAACTCTATTTAACACCATGAATCACAGTGCTCACCAGACTGGCTCCTCTCTGTACAGGCAGAGCATTAAAAAACAAAACAAAACAAAAACAAAACAAAAACAAAACAAACAACAACAAAAAAAAACACAGTGCTAGGTCACAGAAAAACCACAACAAAACCCAAACACCACAACCCATGCACATTAATGATGGGATGGAACAAGAAGGGCAGCTCAGACTGGTGCACAGTATTAAGATTTTTTTGCTTCCATCAGAAACAGCTCCAGGCTCCACAACAGTAGTTAGGATAGTTACTGGGTTAGAGTGCTTTTAGAGAGCTTCATTGAAAATGCTGAAATCCCACAACATGGACTGAGCCTGTCTGCTCCTAAAGTAGTTGCTGTGCGTGACAATGCACAACATATAATAAACTTGCAGCAAATTTCAGGTGTTGACATGCCTTTATATTTAGTTTTATACCAATAGCTTCTTTTATGTGGCTGGGAAGATAAGGAGTGTCAGTATTTGTTCTAAGGGTGTTGCAGCCTCCATACAGGCATTGGAAATACCAGTTTTCACTTTATACATTTGAAGATTTAGAGGCATGTGAAAGCCTTATGCATTTTAAAAATAAATTAGAAGATTATAATTATGATTTTAAAGTTTGTTGTCTAGGTTGTAGAGATCTTCTTTAATAATGTTATTCATAAAGAAGTCTTACAAAAACTGTACTATATTTCAGAGTTAGGAACTGTGATTACCTCCAGATGTCAAGGGATTCTAATATGGAGCACTAGCACGAGGAAGATAGTGTAAATGTTAGGACAATTTCAAAGCAAATTAAGATTAGTCTGCTTCCTAAGCATTTTGCATTTTTCCAAAAGGGGAAAAAAACAAACAAGCAAACAACAACCCCATAACACCCTGATATTCCCTCAAAGTAAAACCAAATAGTAAATTCCTTCTTCCCCAGGACTCAAATCCGCTCCAGTTGAAGTCAGTATATTCAATAGCAGCAGGATCCAGCCAGCCAAAGGGATAACAAAAAGGTCACACTTGTACATCACAACATTATCTCCAATTTTTTTAGTATTTTCTTTATTAGTGTCTGTGTGGTTAGTGTGTTGATACAATCTCGATTTAATTACTCTTTAATTACTCATAGGTGGACTGCAATAGTGTTATAGTTAAAATATGGAAAAAATCACCATCTGTGTTTTTTTCTCTTACAAGGCTTGAAGAACGTAGGTTTGATGAGTCAGGGGTTTTGACCAACCATTAAGACATTGCATTAATCATAAATCCAATAAAATTAAATTATAGGACAGCAAGTCATAATACTAAAACTGTATTATACTCAGATAATCACGTTTAAAATCCACAAGAAAACATAATTTTCAATACTTCATCTTAAGTCCCGTATTTCTAACCTACATGGAAGTACAGAGATGTACTACATGTTTCTGATCTCATATTGAGGGAGGTAAATACAGCACACTGAGACACATAAACACATATCCTACAATGGCAATAGTACACTTCTGTCCATTATGACTTTTTGCACTGGTACAATTGCAGTTGGCAGAATCCCGAGTAAACATCATTTCTTAGCTGTGTAATATTCTCTGATAGAACACTCTCTCTGATGGAAACTCTCTTTATGTTTTTTATGACTTTTTGCTTCTGAAAAGAAAATTCAGAAAAGGGAGGCTTGCTCCAGACTCCTCAAGTTGATAGTAATAACCTGTTCCATTTTTAAGTGTTGCTTTACCTATATCTGTGGAATCATTTCCACTTTCTTGGAGGAGGAAAAAACTGCAATCTTCAAAACTGTCATAGTTTGTCTTTTCGCAGCCTGGATACTTGTAGTCTGAATGACAAGACAGAAGAGATTACGGATGCCAAGAACACCATACAACTACTCTTGTAGCCAATTCCAAAAAAAAATATTTTAAGAATGTCCTTGTTGTAACTAAGATAGGGTTAATTTCCTTCGTAGTAGCTGGTATGGTGCTGTGTTTTGGATTTAGGATGAAAATAATATTGATGACATACTGATGTTTTAGTTATTTCAGAGCAGTACTTGCACAGAAACAAAGATTTTTCAGCATCTCACACTGCCCTGCCAGCGAGGGGGGTGCACAAGGAGCCAGGAGGGGACACCACCAGGACAGATGGCCCGAACTGTGACCAGAGGAATATTCCATACCCTGTGGCACCATGGTATTGTGTATCATTTTTTGTTTCTTTGTCTGTTTGTTCGTTTGTTTGTTTGTTCTTCTCCTTTCTTGTTAAACTCTCCTTATCTAAACCCACAAGTTCTTGTACTTTTTTTTTTTTTAAATAAAATTAAAATTCAGTTCTCTCCCTTATCCCACTGCTGGAGAGTGAACTAACAACTATGTGGTGCCCAGCTGCCTGCTGGATTAACCCACAACAGAGAGCAAAAGAAAAGATTCGCCAAAACACCAGTAGGAAGTTGCAACATGTTTTTGTCTACTAAGTTTTCAGTTCTGGAACTCTGTGAATAACATGCTGTAATTACAAGTGAGTATAGAATATTTTCAGCTCTGCAAATTAAATAGAAAGGATGCTGTAAGGCGTGATGGTGTATGACCTCTACATTTTCTTTCACTGTTGCCATATTTCATTCTGGCATTCTTCTTCCTACTTCCTGAAATCAATGCAGACACAAATATTCCTATATTTTACTATTTTATTATTCATTATTCTTTAGAAGTCAAATGCTGATTCTACTAAGCAGGTTCTGCCGGTTGGTACTTGAAGTACTGTTTAATTTCATGCTACTCATAGTTGTAATTAATAGGTAGAGCTATATTTTAATAAAAACCTCAAACTGCATGCAGATTCTAACCCTGTGGATAAAGGCCAGCAGAAAGAGTGATGCAGAAGACTTTATCTTGCTGCATGTAGAAATCTGAATGGTGAAGACAATGTGTGTACGTGAGCAGAGGACTTGGAATGCAGAAATTCTGTTACTGAAACACCAAAGTCAAACTCAGCAGTTCAGAAAATCCCTTAATTCTCACAGAGCTGTGGTTTCTATGTGGCACATTAGTTGTGTACCTCACTGGAGCACTAAGCCATTTGCAGTGGATTTTATTATCCATATGGAAGCAGAGGTAGGAGGCAATCTTCCCAGAAGCATGGAGCAGAGCCCACTTAGGCTCTGCCACTCTGAAATCATTACCGTGACCCAGTGCATTCTTGGTAGAAATTTCAGCAGTCATTGCTCCCCTGTGTACGTTCACCACTACATGCACACAAAGAGTCACACTGTAAAAAAATATCTTGCAATAAATAGCCTCTGTTACATATGAGGGCATTATCAATGTTTATTGGATGAGAAAGATGATATTGAGGTGTACATAGGTGATACAGCTTTCTGGTCAAGAATTCACTATGAAGTAACAAATATTTTGTGCACTGGAAGGATATAAAAGTAGATTTTTAATTAGGTGCAGAAATTACAAGCAGGTTCTTACCTTTTAAATTGTCAGCAATGTCGTTACAGACATTCTTTTTTTTTGCATGCTAGAAGAAAGTAAGAGGGTATAAGGAATGTCTTACCAGCCCTTTCTTCCTGATGAGACTTCCTAGAAAACCACACACTTTTTTCTCTGTACTGATATGTACAGGGTAAACTATTCATTAAGAAGGGCCCATACTAGGGTGCAGAGTTTTATTGTGCATATCCTCTGTACTTCAGTAAAAGTGACTTGACCCTGTCATTTTTATTAATAACTGACTTTTGTGGAACAACAGATGAGTGACACTCATAAAATAAAATAACAATTCTTGCTGTTTTCCTTTCATTCATAGAAACATAGAATCATTAAGGCTGGAAAAGGCCTCCAAGATCATCTGGTCCAACCATCACCCTACTACCAGTACCACCCACTAAACCATGTCCCTAAGCACCACGTCCAACCTTTCCTTGAACACCCCCAGGGACGCTGACTCCACCACCTCCCTGGACATCCTGTTCCAGTGCCTGACTGCTCTTTCTGAGAAGAAATGTCTCCTAATTTCCAACCTGAACCTCCCCTGGCACGACTTGAGGCCATCCCCTCCAGTCCTATCACTAGTTACCTGTGAGAAGAGGCCGACCACCAGTTCATTGACGTTCACACTACATGATGCAAAAATGTCTAAAGTAAACTGCAGAAAATCAAGTATTGCTTATTTCCATTTGGCTTCAGTGACTGAAATCATGCATTGCTTTTGCCTCTAGTGTGCAGGAAGCAAGTTCTATTAAAGTCAGCTCATTACCCCAGCATGAATGAGGGGTAAGACTAATAAAGATGAAGCAAACCGCAAACTAACAACACAAATCTGACCTGTCCGTGTGCACGTAGGCCCCTCTCTTGGGGACTACATCCTACCACAATGCCAAGCTCCCAGACTGAGCCCAGGCAGCTCGATGACACACAGCTGTGCTGGCTGAAGCCTAAGGTCAGATCCGAAGCTGCAAGCACTAAGGTTTATGCAGCTGTGCCTAAGGCCTGTAGGGCAACAGTTGTTAGCAATAAAGAGGAGTAGATGAGCATGATCGTCGATCACTCTCAACCTCTTCTGGATCAACTTGACATCACCATCTCAGGGGTGGCAATATCTAGGATGGGATGGGATGGGAATGCATCACCACGCAGTGCTGCTTCCAGGCGTGCTAGGACAGTCTCCCAGCACCCAGCGTGCCCCAGGAAGAGCTGCTGCCTCTCGGAAGTTCTGGTTTCTCCTGATGAGCATTGTGCTCTGAGTGGGATTTCCAAGGTTATGGGCCTCCCTTTTGTTCCCAGAAGAAGCCATCTACCACTCCCCTTAGTTGCTAAATTAACAAAGGACTGACCAAATATAGGATTTTTTGTTCTTTATAAGGTTTATTTATTTTTTTATTTTTTAACCACCAACAGCTTTCAAGGAATGATATATCAAAAAAAGTATGCTTGTACATTCATGTTCCTGTATTTTACCTCTTATCAAATGAGGTAAAACTTATGAATACTTATGAACTTATGAATATCATGATCTGTGTGTGCCTCATGGGGAATTTCAATCTTAGTGATCCCAGATGTGTAGGCACCATTTGAATTAATTTCCCCAAATCAGTTTCATTTTTGCATGTACACGAGTCTCTGAGTCATATTCAAAAGCTGTTCACCTAACACTACAAAGCTCCCTGCTTACCCATTAGAAATTGCATTTAGAATTACATTACATTTAGACATTTCTCTAAGCAGGTTAGACAAGTAGGAAGTGTTTTTAAGTCATGCATTCCTAAGTTTCAGGTACTCTTCATTTTTCTTGGGCAATAATTTTATTTGGATCAGTGTAAAATTGTTTTACATTCATCATCGGCTGCCTGGCACATGAAGAATTTTTGGAATCCTAAAGCTTAGCTCCTCACGGTTTAAGAGATTTTTGTATTAATTCCAAATGGCCAAAGGGCCAAATTCCATCCAGAGATAAATGGCTGCTCATCCACACCAACTTTAATGGAATCTGCTCTGTTCAGCAGAGGACAAGATTTGATAAAAGGTTCTTACCTGATTCTGCACTCATTTGCAGAAGTAAACACTGCATACTTCTCTTGAAGCATTATTGAAACATTGCAAAGGGCTGACGAGTACTTCATAAGTATTGAGTTAACATTCTCTTACTGATAAAAAATATTTTAGAGTTAGAAAGAAATCTTGAATGAATAAAAGTTGCTATGTGTTGTAATAGCCTGTGAATGGGAAAGTAAACAGCTTTTTATAATAATGACTTAAAAAACAACAACAACAAACACAACAATGACTTACTTAAAAAACAACAACAACAAAAACACACACACAACCACCTTGCTTCCTGTTGGTTCTTATAAAGAAAGTAGTATAATGCCAATAACGTAGTTGCTAAGATATTGATATGCTGGCTGCAAAATAAAACTGATGCATTTCTGGAACTACATTTGCAAACTCTAAGAATCCCTTTCTCTTCCAACTTTCTTGAAGGTTCAAATAGTTGCTCATAGGTTCAAAAAGTTCAAAGACGTCTGAGTAATTCTTTCAGGCATTGAGCCAATAATTGCTTCAACATCTTGAAGAAATTATCTAGTTCTGAAAATATGCATACAACTAGACAATGGTTAACCCACAAGATAACCTCTCCAGAGATCTGGGCTAGAGTCCTAAAAAGCAAAATATATTGCTTTCTACCCTGTTTTTCTTTTCAGAATCTAGCTTTCTTTTTGTGACTCTGATTTCCACTAAACATGCTGTTGCAAAACATCACCTGTTCTTCTGTATGACGATATCTAATAACATTATGGAAGAGAAATATAGTGCGTAGAAACAACCAGGAGGAAATAAAGAAGTCTTTTTTAAAAATTATTTTTAATTTTGTGTGTAGAACAAAATTCATGTTTCACTTTGAATCAACTACCAAGCCTCACAATACCCTAAATACAAGATAACTTAAAAATATAATAAATTCTTAGCTCTTTTTTTTTTTTTAATATTTATTTACTTACTTTTAATTTTATCTTGAAAGCACCTTCTTCATTCTTTATGACAGAAAACTTGGTATTCTTCCACCTCCCCTGGTAACTCTTGTGTAACTAACTGGCTAAGCACAAAGGTTGAAAAAATTCACAAAACATCAAAAATTTACAGTGAAAAAAAAGGGGGGGGGTTGTCAATGTAAAGGAAGTGTTCATAAGGGTGGGACATAGACTTAACTGAGGTCCTTTATAAAGGGAAAAAGGAAAATATCCTGAGACATTGTTAGGTAGGAACATGACATGCAATCCAACTGTACCTTTAAAAACAATGAACACAGACTGTCATTTTAATCTTTACTCAGAAGAATTCCAGCCAGCTCTGTGATGTTTTGTACTGTTCTTCTGTCTTCAAATCTCTCTGACTTTCAAGAGACTGGAGCATACTACACAGTTTAAGAAACTATGCCTGCTTTCCAAGACACAGAACATCGTTGCACAGTTACACACTGGAGAGAATAAGAAAAGAAGAAAGGAAAAAGTGCTAGTTTGAGCAGTTTGCTCCTGGGGGATGGATGGACCCCGTGGTACGGAGCCGTGTGGGAGCAGTTCTTGAAGAGCTGCTGCCTGTGGGCAGCCCCCGCAGGCTCGGTTCGGGAAGGACGGCATCCCGTGGGAGCATTAGGGACTGACTGCAGCCCCCATTCTCTCACACCACTCAGGAGGAGGTGGAAGAGGGTGGATAGGGAGAAGGTGTTTTTAGTTTTCGTTCTGACTCCTTTGTCCTGTTAGTAGCAGACAATAAATTATATTAATCTCCCTACGCTAAGCCTGTTTTTCCCTTGACAGTAATTGTTAAGTGATCTCCCTGTCCTTATCTCAACCCTTGAGCTCCTTCCATTGTATTTCCCCCCCACCTTCCTCTGAGTTGTGGTTAGCTGGCCAGCAGTGTGAAACCACCACAAGATGGTAAAACTTCTTTTAAAGAACTGGCTTGGAAGCACAAATTAATACTGATGCGTTATCTTTTAAAATTATCATTATTTTAAATAAATAGAATTACTGTTGGTCTCTGACATACACATACAACCCACATGAACTTTTCCCCGTGGCCAGCACTTTTTGAGAAAACGCTGTTCCTGCGTTTTGGCTTTGCTAGGAAATGTTGGGGCAAGTGCGACACTCAGAGGAGGAAAGAGATCATGCACTTTTTGTTAACATTTTTTTTGTTACCTTTGGCTATTTTTTTTCATTTTCCACTTGATGCTGAGTCAAAGGCACGGTGAGCGCACTTGTTTGGTCTTCAGTGAGCCCCCAGTGCAACTTTAAAACAGAGCTTACTGAGTTTGGCTCTGGGTCCTGCTGTAAACACATCCTTAGCAGGTTTTAGACAATAGAATGTTGTTTCCTCAATTGCTCTTCCTCTGGGGAAGCTTAGCCACAGACTAGATGCAGATTTCCTCCTAGATGTTTCTCAGTCTTGATTCAGTATGTTTTCCGGCACCTGGGGAGAATTTCCTTCCATGAACCAACTGCTCACTTTGGTCTCTCTCCCAGCTCTTCCTGAAAGCTCTGGAGTTGCTGAAACAAACTCCTTCCTGTATTTCCTGTATGTATATTGAAAACAAATGAAACAAACAAACAAACAAACAAACAAACAAAAACAACAAACCAGTTTCTTCCAGGCTTCCTGAATGACCTCTCTCAGCCTTCAAGCACTGCAGCTTAGCTCCTAGTCCTGTGACCCTTAACATTTTTCCTTTTGACCATTAAGCGTGAGTAAACTCATTCCCCAGTGAGGCTGAGCGCCACCTCTGTCAAGGTCCAACTCTTCTTTTGAAACACTCTACAATAAACAGAGTAGAAACAACTGCCTTGACTGCTTTGAAGCATTTAAAGATGTCCCAGGGTCTGTTTTCTGTAGCTGAAGTCTGATCACCTCGGGAGACAACTGGAGCAAACATGCGGTTGGGCCTGTGTTGGAAAGAGGGATGACGGACAGTTGCAGAGATGCACGAGTAGCACGCTTGTGGAGACAGACATAAATGTGAAGCAATGCAGGAACAGCTGGGCAACTGGAACAGGAACAAACAAGTGAAATTTTCTTACATATTGCTCTTGACCATCCCTCCCACCCCTGTTACATACACAGCAGTGAACATCTTTTCTCAGGCCCACTGTACCTGCTCCCTTGTAAACTGTGGTTTGCAGGCTCTGGATAGGTTAAAGGCTTTTGAAAGGGGTTCATTAAATCATCTTGCATGTTGTTCTCAATTAAAAGGTTAATAATATTGCATGTTGAGCTGTCAACATATAACCACATTCTCTTGAACTGAAAGGTCAAGACATACAAATCTACTTTTAGTTATTTTAAGTGTTTCTAAAACAGCTGTTATCATTTCTGAATACTTGGCAGTATTGAAATTGCATGTAATTATGTCTTTAGGGAAGAATCTTCTGCTATTGCCTTTTTAAACTCATTTCCTTGTAAAAATAAATTATTTAAAATCTTTTTATTCCTCAACTCAAGTAATTCTGCAGAGACGATTTGGCAGTATTATTAGATTCAGTTCACAGCCAGGAGGTTCAAGTTTCCCCAGAGAGATCTGGCAACTACAGAAAGGATAAAGTATTTTTCTTTCCCCCTTTTTTCAAAGGCTAATTTGAGGAGCCTCTTGATGTCACTCTCAGAAATTTCTTGGATGATGATCTTGTAGATATCGGCAGAGTCATATACCAATTACATGAACATCCTCTTTCGTATCTGCTATGATCTCATCTGTGTAACTCCTCACATAATCGCTGATGTGAACTCACGCTTAGCATTACTCCAAAGCTTGTTTCATATACATGGTCCTCTACTGTGGAAGGCAATCCCATAGAGAATAAACTGCTGTGGGCCTATGCCTTCCTCCTACCTGTGAAATCCTCTGGTGAGGATTCATTTGCTTGCGGACTGGTGGAAAAAAAAACAGACAAAACCATAGCAGGGAGGAAGGAAGGAAGAAAGGGAGGGAGGAAGGAAAAAATTTTTCAGAGGCCAGGCAAACTGGCATATTGCCTATCCAGTATATGCTTTTATACCTATCTACAGGAAACCCACTGGGGTGTTAACACTGCCAGACAGCTGCTGAGCACAGAAAATTATTTAGAGCTGAGGCAGACTGCCATGGCAGGGAAAGCAATGCAAGAAAAATTCCTCTGTTCAGCTACTTGACTATCAAGGGTAGGGAACCCTTAGGCCCTTCTCTTCTAGCTTGCTTGGCACCTGCTTCTTTCCAATAATTCTGAAAAATGACAAGAAGATAACAGCTTTACAGCTGTGGTGCTCAGGTATTCATCTGCTCTGTGCTCTTTGGGCTAAACTGGTAAAATACAATCCTGTGTAAATTGAAGGATGCTGAGTATGTCTTTAATTTGTAACCCACAGAGGAAAGAGACTGAGATGTTAAACTGGAGTAATAGTTACTATCAGACAATTCCTGTGGAAATTTCATAAGCATGCTTGGTATTCTCTTATTCCCAGTTATATGTATTTTGACAGGGGGCCATAATAATTAATCCTTTAAAAAAATAAAAAAGGAGTATGACACTGCTATTCTCCTTCCATGTGCACACATTCTGATTTCTGAAAACACCAAAACAGAGCACTGTATAATCAATAATTCTTTAAAAAAAAATCAAAAAACAAAACAACAACAAAAAAAACCACAAACCACCACCACCACCAAAAAAAAAACCACGAACAAACTGATCAGTTTGATTTCATTTTTATATTGAAAAATAGCGTATATTCACAGAAAACACAACTTATTTTAGTGACCAAGTATGTAGATATCATACATAACAGTGCTGCAAATGCTCTTCAATTATATTAAAAGCAATGTTCAACATAAAAGTTACCTTCAAACTTAAGAACTACACAGCAGTCTTCTGCATCAAGTAAAAATTATCTTTTGCATACTATTATTTTCTTAAGATTCAGGCAAAGGAAAACTTCTGAATTTATGCAAGCTGCACGTATCTTCATTCTACTGCACATGAGAAAAAGCGTGGAGACAAGAACTGCAATATTCATACCTGCACGCAGAACTTACAGACCCTCTGGGGGAAAACATATTAAATTTCTGCTCAGAAAGAATTCACTTACGTTTTAGAACAAAAAGATCTGTATAAGTTGTCTGTGGATTCATGGAAAAAGCTTAGACAGAACAAGTTGGAAGCTCAAACCACTATTATAAAATGGAGTGAACTGCTGCAGAAATTTACAACATCCACTGTTCAACAGTACTTATTTACAAGGTTGTTATCAAAAAGTCAGTAGCTATGAAAATTTGGTTAATTTCACAAGCCAACCTGCTTTTACAGGTCTTAATCCTATAAACACTGCTATTCTTGTCAACTCACTGTCATATTAAGACCACAGGATCTTTTACATCAAGACTGACTTTATACTAGTGTTTCTGTCCAACTGTAATTAGGAATATCCCCCACTTGATTGCAACTTTGTTAGCTTCAGCACACTAAGTAGGATGTATTTGGTTAAAACAGACTTAATACCTAAATTTAATACATGGTTAGAAAAAAGTTCCTAAGGGACAAACACAGTGATGCAGTTGTTATCTAGAAAAATCTTAAGAGTTTTTGAAGACTTAGCAAACAACAGGACAACTAACATGTTCCATGCTGTTAAATTTAGCAAGAATTATGTCACTTTCTTCACCATCGAATATTTCCCATGTTTCTGCAATTTAGAAAACATGAAGTCATGGGATAATAAGAAACACTCATTTAATGTGTTTCATAGAGACTTCGTTATCATTGTGAATTAAAAGATCTCCAGATCATGAGCATTATCAATTTCTATAATATCTTCAGATTCCATCTTTGCTTCATGGTGTCCGTCCTGTAAATCATCCAGGGAAGCCAGAGCCTCATTTGTATCACTAGCAAAAGTCTCACGAGATGCATCATCGTATTCTTGCAGGTTAAGCCCTTTGATGGCTTTTTTCATCTTCTTTCCTAGAACTTGTATTCTCCTCTTCTTAGCAGCTTTTTTGTTTTCATACTCCTTTTGGTTTTCCAGATAGAATATTTCCTTGAAAGAAGAAAAAAAAAAAGGTTTGGTATATTCATTTTATTAGTGCTTCCTAAAGAGAACATGAAGTAAAGTCCTTTTTATGACTAATACTGCTGAACAATAACTAATATATACATTGTTCAGACTAAAAGTATGAGTAGAGATAGCAATTAAGAAAAATGCCCCATAAATAATTCTATTATATAATTTCTCAGTGATTTCAAACTACCATGTAAGTAATGCTTTAAGTTTTCATTTCAAACATGCAGATAACACAGAACTGGGAGGAGTGGCTGATACGCCAGAGGGTCATGCAGCCATCCAGAGCGATCTTGACAGGCTGAAGAAACGGACTGATAGTGGACTTACGAAGTTCAGCGAGAAGAAAATATCACACCTGCAGAACCCCAGGCACCAGAACATGCTGGGGGCCAACTGGCTGAAAAAAAACAGGTTGGCAGAAAAGGACCTGGGGGTCCTGATGGACACCAAGCTGAACGTAAGCCAGCAACGTGCCCATACCACAAAGAAGGTAACTGTGTCCTGGGCTACGTTAGACAAACATGGCCAGCAGGTGGAGGGAGGTGATCCTTTCCCTTTCCTCAGCGATGGAGAGGCCACGCCTGGAGTGCTGTGCCCAGGTCTGGGCTACCCACTGCAGGAGCCATACAAACATACTGGACAGAGTCCAACAAAGGGCCACTAAGATGTTAGCCTGGAGAAAAGTAGGCTCCAGGGGTCCCATATCTCATTAATATATACAAAAACCTGAAGGAAAAGCGTGAAGAAATCAGACTGAGGTTCTTTTCAGCAGTGCCCAGTGCCAGGACAAGAGGCAACAGGCACAAACTGAAACACAGAAGGTTCCTCCTGAACACTGGCAGATGTTTTTTGACTGTAAGGATGACTGAGTATTGGCATAATTTTCAGTTGGCTGAATTTCTGAAACAATCAGAACCTGTATGGATGTGGTCCTGGGCAACCTCTTGTAGTGGGGCCCTGCTTTGTGCAGGCCACAGGCCTTTGTGTAGGCCTCTGGTGTGGACCAGAGGGCCTACTTCCAGAGGTCTCTTCCAACATACGCCACTCTAAGAAAAATATTTTATGCCAAATTGAAAGAAAATTTTTTAAGGTGACCTGTAGAGAAATCCTGACAGAAAGCTTCTATTACAACTTTAAATGCTTTCTCCCAGAACTGAAATTTGAGGCCAGGAATCATGATTATTACTGCCAAACTTTTGTAAACCCCTGCGTTTAACTCCTACAAAGTATTACTCCTACAGGTTTCCTCCTTATGTTAAGGGGGAAAAGATCATGTAACATAATTAAATACAGCTACATGCCTTTTTTTCCTGTTCATTTTATGAAAAATGGAAGTTGCATAAGGAAAACATTAATGCTTTTTTCACCCCAGGAGTTGCAAGTCAATTGCTAAGGACAAACAAATCTGTGAGAGATCTGCATAGAAGACAACTGGCATGATGACAGTATTACACTTAGTTTTTGCACAGGACTGTGTATCAAATGATGTCGCAGACTATCAGTCAAGTTCATTTAGTAAAAACTGCTGCCTCATTAAACACTTGCCAGTATTAGCAGGAGAGGAATGAGGCACACAATTACTAGGGCACAGAGGAGGGGTAGAAGAGGTGTTTTTTTTTTTTTTTTTGGAAATGAGGTAAAGTGATTAAAGTCGCATCTTTTTGTGACTACTGTAAGCTATGGAAGATTTTTTTTTTTAAACTACAACAGACAATCACATTTATGTTAGTTCATCTCTTTCCCAGTACAAGATACTGGGATGATACGTAGAATGGGCTGTAGCCACCAGCCACCTACAAACAAACGAGTCATTCTTTAAACAAACTTAAATAAATGGCAAATACTGTTCAAGAACAAAGTTGTTTTAATAGCATGAAAAATACCATCTCAGACTATTTCATACTGTAAAAGGAAAGGCAGTAATATTTACAAGCTCACAAAACTAAGGTGGTAAGCACCACAGATGAGGCCAGAGAGCAGTTAAGGCTAGGTTCAGATCACAGTGTGACAGCCCGTACTGCCTGGTGCTACAGCTCGAGCTGTACAGGACAGAAGTATTTTATAAGAGAACATCATTAAACCAGTATAGAATGAGGCAGACGTCCAAAGGGAAAAATACTGTAATGACTAAAATAACCATAGGTAACATTACTGTAAAGCATATACAAAGTAAAGAAAATACAGCATTTAACTCTTCGGACTCTACAGTCTCATTATCCCTAGCAAGTTTTTGTGACTAGCAATACATAAAAGGTGTTCCTTTTGCATTGTGTGAATGTACTTCATCAACTGTTATTTGCTTGTATTTTGAATATGAAAAGCTGGTTTTTTTGGAATATACTTCCTTTGGAATAACAGAATTAAACTTGCGAGAAGTTATGAGAAGGATTCAACTGTAATGTTTCTGGCAGAATACCCCCCCCCAAATTTACTTTGGGCAATCATCACTTGTACTCTTGACAATTTTACCTTGATTTGTTCTTCTTTGACACTGGGTGTATTCTTCAGCAGGTTTAAATAAACACCCCCTGGTGTTCTCCTCCTGGTACCGTTCTTAATAGGGAAAAAGGAAATTAGTGATGACAGGAAACCTAACAAGAACTTGTTGATACAAAAACAGCACAAAAGACATTGCTTTCTACTGAGACAAAATCCAGAAAGTTAAGTTCTGCTGTACTACATGTTATATAACCATGACCCTGGTTCTTTTTCACTTGCGGCTGTTCTAGTCATAAAAAGGTCAACTACAAGGTTGCTACATTTTGACAGGTAATGTATAAGGCTTCAGAAAAATCTGCTTTAGAACATCACACCAAATTGTTCACTTACACTCTGTTTCTGATCTTGGTAGTGAAGACATAAAATGCTAACATATTCTAACTACTCTCACAGCTGTCTGCAATAATGCATGTATTAGGTTAGATATTCAGAATATTCCTAACATAAAAGCATAGTACAAAGTCAAAAATTAATTTCATAAAATTATGTAGAATCTCATGTATTTATCTGCAGAATTTTGCATTTTTGCCTAAGGTGTAAGTTTCTCCCCACAATGCAGTAGTTTTCAGTGGAACAACAGTGGTGTGATGCATCATACTGAAGCATGAACAGACCCAACTTTGAAATCTTTATAAATTATAAATACTAATTATCAGAATATTTTTCAACTACGATTCACAGCATATAAGGTTGAGCTGCTACTCTAATGCCCTAATACCGTATTAAATGACACTTTTCTACTAAATAACAAACACAATCCGAAAGTTCTAACAAGGAGCCTCGATTTTTGTAACTATTCTTGAAACAGCAGATGCCACATACTTCTATCATCCTAGTCGCACAAAATCCCAACCAAGAAAAACAGTATACTAAATCTGCCTTTCAAATGGTATACTCTGATCTGCAGCCAAACAGTCTGTGCCACTAGAAGTTGTGTCCTTTCATCTCCTTTGTAAATACTTATTAAATACTTTAATCCTTCAAGACAATAGACTGCTTTTAATAGAATTCACTAGCTAGAAAGCTTTCTCCCTGACCTGCAATGATTGAATGTAAAAAATATAAACTATACACAAGGCTCTTCCTGCTCCTCCTTCAATTTTTTTTTTCATTTGCCTTATAGACCATTATTTAACAAAAACATGAACAAAAACTTACAGCCTATCCATTACATATAGGATTTTTACTATAATTTGTGACAGAAATCAGTGATTGTTTCTGCTCTCCTGGCGCACAAACTAACAGTCCTACAACAAAGCTAACAGATTCGCTTTTTAAAGTTACTTTTCAAACGTGGTATTAGAAATGCTCAGCATAGTATGCTGACCTCTGATTGCATGCTGATTAACCTAAGTAGGTTAGTGCTGTGAAACAGCTTAAAAAATGAAGCTTTTATTCATGATTTAGAATCCCTTACTCTTAAGTTTGTCAGGGAAACAACCCAAGAGAAGCAGGTAGCACATGTTAACACTGTAAAACATACACTGATCTGAGGACACAAAGTTGGGCAATTTCCAGTTTCATTCATCTCACTGTTTCCTCTAACCCTGCTGGCGGTTACGTTATTATTTACTGCTAAGTGACTTTCATGGCTCAAATGAAAGATCTCCTTCCTGAGAGAAGGCCATAGGTTAATGCATGGCATCTGTGAGAACCTGTTAAATGTGAAGGCTACGCAATAGTATTACTTAAACATTCTGCAAGTAAAAAGCATCCTCCCCAACCTCAAACCCACAATATCACATCCTCCTTACCACTATGAACAGTCCACCATTTTGTTCCACTTCAGCTGTTTCCATGAGCAGTTCAATGGCTTTTCGCTTTCCAATTATTTTCACTACTCGGGCAATTAAATCTTTCTTTGGCTCACAAAGTCTTAGAGAGAGAAAAACAAACAAACACATGTACAGTCAGTAGAATTTCAAGTAAAATCACCCAAAGATCTTCCATAATCACCAACTTATTCCACGGGACGTAAAACTGCGCTAAAATCTGTGTCTACACATTTAGATGTGTTTCAGCGGCTTCTAAAATGTAATTTTATAATATCGAGTTTATAAGCGCTAGTAACTTCTAAAGTATGCATTTTAAATAATTATTTCAATAAAAATGCACTGTTTTCCCTCTGTTGAATTGTGAGAAGTTAAATCATATGAGAAACTGTAAAGCCCTTTTTAAACATCTGAAATTACAGTATAAAAGAAGTGTTACACCAAACTGTAACTTTAAAAGAGTTATGAGCACAAAGTCAGCAAAGAAGACAGATGTTACAGTAAATGTAACATTTAGGCTAGTTAGAAACAGTTAAATCAACAAGTAATAGGAGACAAGAGCAAATGTAAGTCACCCTCTAACATGTGCAACTGAAACAAACCCACATAGTAAAATAACAGGATGTTGACCAACCTATGATCAAATCTATCAAATTATCTACCTAATCTATCAAATGCCAACAGAAAAAAATATCACATTACTACTGAATTAAATTGCCTTTTTTTTTTTTTAGCAACAACATCCTAAGTAAATAAGTTTTCTATTGTGAGTCTGCATGAAAGAGAAGTTTTACACAGCATCAAGTCACTGTGCCAAAATGTGTACTCCTACTGGAAAAAAGCCTAAGCCCACAAATCAAAACCACCTGTCAAGATCAAGAGTTCTTGCTCTAAATTCTCTTTTTTTAAATGACAAATCTAATTATGCACAATCCCAAGCAGTAGGTTTAAACTTTGAGGAGCAACAGATCACAGCAACTACAAAAGTTTCTTGAAAACCATCTCCAGCCCTCAGCGCTCTACGTGACATGACTATGCTACAATTGTCCTAACCATGCAAATGTTTACCAAGCCAGCAACACTTTATGTTGTGCTTAATCTGAATTCAGAGAACGATAAGGCATCAGAAATTGAATTCTTTCTTATATTTTTATAGGATTGAGTTCTAAATTGTGAATTATTGGATGAGAGGAAAAGGTTTCTCAGAGATGCAGACGACTTTAAGATAATCAGGACTCCTTACAGAGGTTTCTGTTACCAGCAGAGGCAGCCTAAAAAGTCATATCTCCACCTAGTGTTCATTCTACTCCTGTACAACCTTCTTCTGGGCACTTTAATGCTACGCAGAGCAACAGGGACTGAGCAAGGTAAGAGGCAAAAATGGCACAAGACTGACAGAAAACCTCTTTCATTTCCATTCATTGTGTGGGCCAGCACAACACAAGGTTATGGATCCAGGCACAGATGGCACAGCACAGCTTAAATAATGGTGCTGTCACCTCTATAAACACAGTTCTACTGACATAGTTCAGTGCAGCTATTCCTATAAATAATTAGAAAAAAAAAAAAGGGCTTCTGCTCTTATTGTCATGAAGCTAAACAGAACAAAGAAAAGTTTGTTAAAAGAGACATGCTCCAAGTTTTCAGATTCACAAATGAGAAGATACTGAGAACTGATAACAGCATTAATCACTGCCTATTTGCTGTATTTCAGCATCTGGCAATACCAAGTATCATATGCCAGAAATCTACAATGATCAACAAACCCAGTTGAGATGTCAATATACAAATCAGAAAGTCCTTTAACTTGTTTCCTAGTTACCAGTTTTGTTCCTTTGCACTGCTGAAAAGAATACAGCAGCTTAAATCAATCTTAAATCACTACTGCCATGTGCCCCCATATTCCCTTGCATCAGTCCAGCCCTGCCAGTGCAAGCTTAAAGGAAACTGAGCAGCAAACTGATTGGGGAAACAACCTTACCTGAAAACTAACCCTTAAAAAAAAAAAACACAATAGGATTTTGAACAGGTTATTTCTCAGACTGTCAGCTCAGTGTACAGTCAGTAAAGAGCAGGACTGTGAAAAGAATTTGATAATGTTGTGCGTGGCTGGAGCTTGATAACCCTAATGCTGGCTGGCATAGATTAGCACAGAACTGCAGCACAGTTTCACAACATAAAAAGAGAGGAGGCTTAATTTCAGTGCTGGTGTCTAGCCCTGGCACAGCCCTTAGTTACAGCAGCAGTGAAACATCTCTGCAGAGAGGGATGTTCGATGCATGTGAAGGAAACTTGTGTCAGAAGCCGTGCTCTCCAAAGCACTACACTATCTAAGTCAACTACAACTTCAAAGATTTATAACTCAGATTTTCATGGTGAAAACAGCATGTGTACATCGGCATCTAACTTTAAATTCTCATTTTTAAATACAGGGTATTTCCTAAAAAAGCTATTGTTAAATCTAAATAGTGAGAAACGGTATTTGTCCTTGCCACTGCTGTCAAATAACACATCATTCCAGTCAACCTCTACCTACCCCTTTCAAAAAAGAAGCAAAAATTTGTACACCATTACTGGATGTTTCTAAAAGACAACAATTATAATACTGTATTTTAATTTCAGGACTTTGGAAATAGCCACAAGGCACTCATGCTTTTTGTATGTTGGTATTACAGGTTTAGCAGCCAGAAAGCTTTTTTTTTTTCTTTTTTTGCCTTTTTTTCCATCAGCATCTCACCCATATTTAAGGCAGATGCATCATTACCCAACTTACCGATAAGCTATTTCATCCGCCACTTTTTCGTCTGAATCTTCTTCTGTTATTTCATACCTTCCTTTATATTTCATTTCTTGTCTTTCACCCAGTCTATCTTTTACAGGCCGCTTCCGTTTGAGAAAGCCTTGTCCATTTTCTTCTTCCGCTGGAGCTGTTTTCTTGTCATCATGCATGTATTCATCCAGTTCTTTATCTAATGTCTCTGCCTCCTTTTGCTGAGCTTCCTTCATCAGCTTCTTAGCCAATAAATAATTGTAAGTCTCAGACTGCCTGCTTCTGTCAATACTACCATCCATTCCTAGAATCCCAAGTTCAGTAGCCACTGCATCCTGATTCTGCTCCTGGAGCACAACACCCCAAATATTGTTGACCTTCTTACCACCTAGAGCAGTTTGTTTTTGGTGGCTCTGGTTAAGTGGAAAAGGCTCAGACTTCGCAGGAGGAAGGTTGAAACATTTCTGTCGTTTTCGTTTCCACAGACAGCTGTCATCATCAGATTCGGAAAAGCTTTCATCACTTGAATCCACACTTTTGGTTGTTCGATAAGGAACGCTTGGTGCACAGGATGAAATGCTGCTCTGGAAAGGTCTGCCTGAATTACTGCCGTCATGTGATTTCTGGAATGAAGAAATAAATATCTGTTAATCCAATAACTTTTGCAAAGAAAAAGAGCTATCAAGTCATGCCAAAAATTTCATTAGTTAGCAGTTATTAATCTTGATTTGTGGCTGTTTGGGCAGTCTTCTATAAGCATGTTATGGACTACAGTTGACGTGAGCATCTTATGAAACTCCTCTGTTTTGAATGCTTCTACAGCATGGTTGCTACAGAAAAAAAAACATTTCAAGAGTCACTGAACTGCTTAACATAACCTTTATTGAATCACATTAAGTAAGATTATTAATAGACTGGCAAAGCTATTACAAATCCCAATTCAGACAATGACAGACACGCACAGTAGTTTTAAAAAAGCAAACCACCAGATCAACTTAGTGAAAGTTTCTGTAACAGTAGAGAAAATAACGTTTTCTCTGGAGTCTGACCTGCCAGAAAGAGATCTGGACTAGTGACCTGTAATGACAATAGTGCTTCTTGGGTCTCCAGTGAGGAGGAAAAGAAAAAAAGAACTATAAATCCACAATGGTTGGACGCTGCTCAGACTTTGAGAATTGAACTGGGTGTGCTGATTCTGATTCACACAGGACAGGACATGAACAGTTAGTGATGGTAACACCTTAGAGAAGAACTCGGTTTTCACAGAACCACAGAACGGCTGAGGTTGGAAGGGACCTCTGGAGATCACCAAGTCCAACCCCCCTGCCAAGCAAGATCACCTAGAGCACATTGTGCAGGATGGCATCCAGGTGGGTTTTGAGTATCTCCAGAAAAGGAGACTCCACAGCTTCTCTGGGCAACCTGTCCCAGTGCTCTGCCACCCTCACAGTAAAGAAGTGCCCCCTCATATTCAGCCGGAAACTCCTGTGCTTCAGTTTTTTCTTCTTTTAAAGCAAGAACATGCTACTGACTCACCATAGCCACTTATAAATTTAGACAAAAGACCCAAAAGGTATTAACATGTTCCACAAACAAGCCCAATTGCTATAATATTCATAAGATAGTAATTCCCCATTTATCTGATAGGTAAATTTAGAACATTGAATCAAATCTGAGTAATCTGTGGAAACACCACAGGCAACATAACCCAGGATTCTTATTCACAACTGGAAGGAAATTTTGGCCATGCTGCCCATGCCATTCTACAACAAGCACTTCCCTTATTGCTAATTCCAGGTTTCCCCTGGCTGATTTCTTATCACAAAGTTACGTACTGTGCTGCGATATTTAGATTTACACTTCTCTTAATCTGAGGTTAAAAAACCCTTACTGCATTCACCACAATTATGGTAACATTTCTTCTCTTCCTATAAGCAGAGAGAGAAGAAAGGCCTTCAACTTGTTTTATATTACAAAATACCTATGTTTCACGTTACTGCATATACCTCGAGCACTAACAACCGCACACCCGCAGGGACACCCGGAGCACCCCACACCTCCCCAGCATTTCGGGGAGCAGCCGAACCTCCACCCGGGGCAGGCCACCAGCTGCTGCCCGCCACCCCCACGTGTGCCCGGGGCGCTTTGTGCCTTTTGTTCCCGACCAGAC
The DNA here is from genome assembly GCF_964034855.1 of Anser brachyrhynchus. Lineage (NCBI taxonomy): Eukaryota > Metazoa > Chordata > Aves > Anseriformes > Anatidae > Anser > Anser brachyrhynchus. Next base: position 45,539,744 of record NC_137697.1, read on the forward strand.
GCCCCGGGAGCACGGCGGGCTGCCCTCCGCCCAGCTCCCCCAGACCCCGAGGACCACCGGAGCCCAAGGGGGGCTCCCCAAAAACGTCCCCCAGCTGAACGGCCCGGCCCGGCCGCGGCCTGCACCCACACCGGGAGGCGGCGGGGCCGGGAAGGCCGCGCCCGGTGCCCGCCTCGCCGCCCCCTCACCTGCTGCTGGCCCCCCGGGGAGCCGGCTCCGGGCATGTCGGAGTCCGAGTCGGAGAGCTCGCCGTCCTCCACGTCGCCCTCCATCCGCCGCGTCTCCAGCGCCATCCCGACACCGCCGCCGCCACACCGCAGCGCGGCGATGCCCGGGGCGGCGGGGCGGGGACGCGGGGCGCGGGGCACGGCGGGAATGGCGGCGGGGCGGGTGGCGCCGCCATCTTGTGCGCGGCGGGGGGTGCGGGTACCCTGCACATGGAGTCGGGAGGCCGCTGTGGGAGCGGCTGGTGTTGTGCGACCAAACACAGCTACAGTCAGTAAATAAAATATAAACCCTGTGGCTGCCCGGCGGCACCGACCGCAGCCCGCAGCTCCTCAGCGGCAGCAGTAGGGCGGGAAGATGGCCCGCGCTGATCTGCACGGCAGATTCTCGGATTTCTTCAGCTAACGCTGGAGGGAAAGCCCCACAAAAATGCTCAGTATCAATAAAAAGAAACAAATAAAAGAACAATCTAGAAGCGTGGAGAGAGAGGGTGTGTATGTGTGTGTGTGGTGTGTGTGTGTGGTGTGTGTGTGTCAATGAATATAGAGTAATGGCTTGGTTAAGAGACTGATAATCAGAAATATATATTTTTTTATTATTATTATTTTTGTCACTATCACGACAGTCCAATCCATTTAAAATCAGTCAAACTATTAAAAACTCAGTGAAAAGAGCCTCTGGTTGTTTTAGCTCCAATGATTGCGAGGTAGATCTATTCAGCTTATGTCTTCCTTCATAATTAGTATATTATTATATATCACTAAATGTATAGTCCCTCAGCTGTGTACACAAAACGGCGGGATGTGCATGTTCAAGAAGCTTACCATGTTTCTGGGTGGCATTTGAAAATCTCGAGTTAGGCACTGAGGTCCCTCATGCAGTGGAGAGCTAAGAAGAAATCTCATCATTAACACCCGAAGCAAGGAGCCACTCAGACCTAGCTAATGAGAACAATTAAACCAAGAGACTGGCCTTTGCTCTTACCTGACATCTCAGACTAGCATTAGGTGTGTTGCTATTGGCACCATACAGAAAAGTGATGGTTCGATACTGACAAAGAAAGATATGTTATCTACCAGAAATACAATTTTCTATGAGATTTAATACACTATCGATGGTTCCTGCCTATGTATATACTGTGACCTGTCATATTTTGAAGGATGACAAAATCAAAGGCTGCTATTGAATAAATAAAGCACGATACAGATGGTGCCATGCTGTTCTAAATGTAGATAAAGTTCAGATTACCATTAGTTAAGATAGAAGTAGCTGGCACTGTGGGATGTGGTTAATTTTTAGAGCTTCAGAGAATCTTCATAGCACCTTGATGCAGAAAACAGAATCCAGTGGTTACTGTCTGATGGGTGGGTAGTTAGTGTGATGCCCCTTTTTGATACAACAGAAAACTCATGCAAATCAGAAAGAAAATACAATTAACAAAAATATGCACTTCCATATGCATATCCAGCTTCCACAGCGATTAGCAAGATAGGCTATTCTACCTAAACAGTGGTTCAATTTCTGTGCATATACAGATAAATGTTAACTTGTTAAAGATAAGTTATTCTTGAAATATGAAATGAGTTCAAATGTTCAATGAAATATGAATATATGAAATATCTTTCAAACACAAGGATTCCACACAAAAATCCTGTCACACAACAAACAACATATGATGTGGGTCACACAACTCTCAAAGTGCAAAGCCTATCATGAAATGTGTGACACATCCCACCACACAACACAAAAAGCGTGAGCTGTGTCATAAAAGTAGTGCATATCATAAAAATGACAGACTGGAGAAGAATTTCCATGCCTTCCCTGAAATAGCATTATACTTTTTGTTTCAGGTTACACAGGAATTATTTCAGGAAAATGATCCGGCTGAAAACTGGCCTAGCCAGAAAAGATGTTATTCTTCAGCCAGGTCAGTTCCCTGGCTCTCCAGATAGAAGTGACAATGCAGACACAAATAACTGAGAGAAAAGAAAAAAAGCTAAGTCTACCTCTTTTGGCAGCATGTGCATTCGTCCCAGAGGTAATTTCAATAAAGGCAATATAGTAACTCAATTACTGAAGCCCTCCAGGTGGTATTTCCTGCAGGAAAACAAACAAGCAAACAAAACTTCCATTGGATTCCAGCCACAGAGACTTCAAAACGTTTTCACTTGTACCCTTATTCTTGAGCACACAGTACTTGGCCGCAGAGCTTTTTAGTCCTCAGAGCTCTTCTTCTGGCTCCAGTGACAATCTCTGTCCCAGTGATCCAAGATAACCCCAACATTGAACATTCTTGCATGCATTTTGCATACATTTGTTTGTTTATTTTTTTCTCTAAAAACAGCAAATTTGCAGAACACATGTGAACTGTTTAGTTTGTCTAACATCACAATAAACATTATCTTTAAGAATGTGGTCAAGACCAAGTATATCACAAAGACCAAAAAAACTCAAACCCATGCTCTTTACTTTCTATCCTTGACTTTAGCTGACCTTGAGAGAGTACAGATGTCTCTGATCTGAAAATTTATAAACTCCAGTGTATCTTGTTGTTCTTGTCAATGTTCTTCAAATGGTAGAGAATTGTGCAGTTGTGATTCAATGAAACAACAATGAGGTGCTGAAACTTTATTGTTCTTTGCCCTTTAAAAGTACACTGTGTGCAGGAATGAAAAGAAAGAAATATTGGTTCAGTGTATGTGTTTAATAGAAGACAATTTCTTTGACTGTTCTTCTCTGAGACTGCTATCAACCACCAAGAAGGCAATGATTCATAGCAGTGATATTCATGGGATTGCTAATCCAGACTGTGAGACAGCAAATGAATCCACACTAGTGGAACTATGCTGTCTTTTCAAAGTGCTAAGCAAGTAGGACTCTCAAAAGTAAATACATATATATATATATATATATATACAAAAGATTTTAACCATGGGAAAAACTTCAGGAAAATTTAGGGCTATTCCATACAGCTCTTTGCATAACAATATTGCACTCAGCAGTAATGTATTTCTCTAATGCACATGGCTTTATATTCACAACCATTCACATGAGCACTGACTCTGTTTTCATGAGACTAGCTGTTTTAATGAGCATCTCAGTACCCACTGCTTTGTATGTAAAGTTGTGTGCATATCTTTGTCACATGAATCTAGAGTGTTCTAGGCTATTCCAAAGACTGTTGCAATGCAAAGTATATTAGCTCATTCTAACAGCATTCCTGTTGTTATTACCTTCTCAACCATCTATGAAAATTTCTTTACGTCAGTAGCAGGTAGTTTCCTCTCTAAATTTATGAAGTAAAACCAAAATCACTCTATTACAGTATAGCTGTAAGAAATTGCTTTACAATTTCTAAAACACTCATTAATATCATGTCTCACCTTACTGAGTCTAGTATCTATCACTACATAAGGTAGCTTGAAAGCCAGCCTCTCAGATACATGTATATATCACATGTGTGTGCATGTCTGACTTCTGTGCATTTTCAAATGATAAAGAAAACAATCTTTTAAGAATATAGTGGACATGGTGAATTAGCTTTCATCAGTAGTAAATTATTTTGTCTGAAAGCGAGTTCAGTTTACAAAGAGAAAAAAAAAGTGGATTTCTTTCTTTGCTTATTAGCTACATACAGCAGGTGATGTATACTTTAAAACTGTTTCATGGACTCACTGATTTTCCATAGTGGGGCACAGCTTATCAGCAGAACAGCTCTTGGATTTTGTAAATAAAATCTGCAGATAATATACCGAAAACATCTAGAAACGTACATCATCATTCAGATGCATTTTCTAGTGTGTAAGGAATAGTCAACATTCTACTCATCAGCACAAAATTCTCTTTGGCTTTAGCAATGTAAGATTTGCAGACGAAGTGTGGAGCTGGACCCCTTCAGGAACAGCAGAGCAGACAGCTCAGTTGCCTCATGCTCACCTCCATCCAGCTGAGTCTGGACACCCGTGTCACCTTTGTGAGAAATAAAGTCGTGTTTTTGCAACAGAAGGTGTTTTTGCAGTGTAAAATTCCACTAACCTTGCATAGTCAAAAGTGATTGTGCAGGCATGACAGTAGTATAGCGGTAGGGAGTATCTAAGAAGATAAGGAGAAGGTCCCATTGTTCCAAAATAAGGAGGATAGCTAAGAAAAACAGGACGAGCAGTGCAAAATCAGTAAAAACAAAAGTTACGGGCCCTCTAGTCACGAGAGAAGAAGGAAAAAAAAAGGAAAAGGAGAAATTAACGGTTGGTCAAATAAAATTTTACATATATGGTATACAAGTGCGTTGAGAAACCAGTGTAGATAAATGGAGTGGGATGCCTGTGCCAAAAGACACACACACAACTCTACATACAGAGCAGTGGACACTAAGATGATCATTATAATAGTATATTGACATGTACATGACAGTGCTCACATGGGATTCAAAAGCAAATGAAATGTTAGAAAGTACTAGGAGGAGAAAGCAGCACAGAAAGCATAATTTTCACACTGTATAAATCCATGATGCATATACAGTTTACACGTGTGCTGCTTTTTTTCTTCTCAAAATACAGAAGACCAAGAAAAACTATAGTAAAACTCGAGAAACTCTAAAGCATTTAGGAAAGTTAAATCAAAGATGACCATGGAACTACAGTTCACAGAAGCCTGTAGAACAGTGATTGGAATGGAAAAGATGGCTTGAGGATATTTGTTCACTGTCCTGCCTTACAGAAGGAACATGGGACTAGCATGTGTCAGGTTCAAAACAACAAAACGGAGGTGATGGTAATCCATAGCTACACTCAGTCTTTGTCAGAGCGTGCTGTCAATGACAGAGGATTTACATCACTTCAAAAGGGATTAAAAATATAAAATCAGTCAAAAAGCTATATCAATTCAAAGATACCTTTGGCTTGGCATGTATTTGAGGACTGAATCTGAGCATAATCACACACTATGACAAGGATAACTGGGAAGATTTACTTTATCTGTCCTGTGCTTAACCACTTTCAAAGCCAGCTACTCTTCACTATTTTGATGAAAAGTCAGCCTGCTCTAGTATGGCCTTTTGTTTCTTCTCATATGTATGAGTGGGAGGAAGAAGTACTTATGTCTTAAAAGTAGCTATTTAAAATGCTTTAGATTATAATAGATTCAGTTACAAGGGACCTTCAGAGAACATCACGTCCAACTGCCTGGCTGCTTCAGGGCTAACCAAAAGTTAAAGCATGTTATTGAGGGTATTACCCAAATGCCTCTTAAACACTGACAGGCATGGGGCATCAACCACCTTGCTAGAAAGCCTGTTCCAGTGTTTTACAACCCTCAGCAGACTTGCTGCAGATGCATTGTACTCCTGCTCTAGACCATTGATAAAAATGCCGTGCTGTTCCTGCGTGTCCTAGTGACAATGTTAGTGGCCGTCCACCAGCAAGGTGTTCACTACACTCTTTGACCCCTGCCATTCAACACATCTGTGGCATCTAGCAGTGCAGAAAGTCTGTTCCTAGATCCACAGAAAGTTTATTCTGCAGAGCTGAATGCGAAGCACTAGCCTTCTACACCCTCTGTCCAAGTTGAGGCTGTGACCCTGAAGCCTGAGCTGGGCAGGTCACCGGCATCTCAGAGGACCTCAGCAGGGACAGACACTGCTTGTTCAGAAGGCCCCAGCAAAACCAGTGGATGCTTCATGTGGGTGTACGAATCTGAGTGCAAGGTCCAATGATAGAAGTAGTGCTGTGGCTTCTCTGGAGAAAGAAGATAATAGGGCTTTAAACTAGAGTCGAAGGGGGAAGGGCATAAAACCAGGCATGCTGGTGATGAGCTAAGGGATGGTGCACTAGAATCAGAGGAACCGTGGGCTAGTGAGGCCCTTCGGTCGGCTACACAAGGTGCTATGTGTAGGGAGGCGCATTTGAAGTGCTTCTACACAAACACACGCAGTATGAGGAATAAAATGGATGAGCTAGAAGTTTTGGCCCAGTCCTGCAGCTACGACATCATCGGCATAAGCGAAACCTTGTGGGATGAGTCCTGTGGCTGGTGTGTTGCAATAGATGGTTACAGGCTCTTCAAGAGGGACAGGCAGGGTAGGCGAGGTGGCGGGGTGGTGATGTATGTGAAGCATGGGCTGGACTGTGTGGGACTTCAAGTTGGCGATGGCAAAGTTGAGAGCCTCTGGGTAAGGATTAAGGGATGAACAAATAAAGGGGATGTCGTTGTGGGAAACTGTTACAGACCACCTGGCCAGGACGACAACGCCGATGAATTATTCTTTGCAGAACTAAGAGATGCTTCAAGATCAACTCCCCTTGTCCTAATGGGGGATTTCAACTTGCCAGATGTCAACTGGGATCACCACACGGCTGACACAAGCATGTCCAGGAGGTTCATAAAGCACCTAGATGATAACTTCTTGGTGCAGGTGCTAAGGGAGCCAACAAGGAAAGGTGCCCTCCTAGACCTGTTGCTGGAGAACAGAGAGGGTCTTGTGGGAGACGTGACAATTGGCAGCCGTCTCGGTAGTAGTGACCATGAAGTGGTTGAGTTTAGAATTTATGGTGACAGAAGGAAAACTGCCACCAAAACTTCAGCCCTGGATATGGGGAAAGCAGACTTCAGGCTGCTCAGGGAACTAGTCAGCAAGGTCCCCTGGGAAACTGCTTTTGAAGGCATTGGCGTCCATCAGTGCTGGTCAATCTTTAAGCCCTGCCTCCTAAAAGCACACAAGATCAGGTGATTCCAAAATATCAGAAGTCAGGCAAGCAGGGCAGAAGGCCAGCCTGGCTGACCAGGGATCTTCTACTGGAGCTTAGGCGAGAAAAGAAAGTGTATGGCTGCTGGAAGGAGGGTCAGGTGACGAGGAAGGAATACAGGGATGCTGTTCGTGTTTGTAGGGAGAAAATTTGTATGGCCAAAGGCCAACTAGAGTTGAAGCTGGCCATGTCTGTGGGAGACAATAACAAAGTTTTTTTTAGATATGTGAACAGAAAAAGGAGAACCAAAGAAAACATAGGTCCGCTACTAGATGGGGAGGGTCACCTCACAGACAAGGACACAGGCAAAGCAGAGACGTTTAATGCCTTCTTTGCCTCTGTCTTCAACGCCGATGATGGGCTTCAGGACCCCTGGTGCCCTGAGGTGGAGGACCATGATGGTGGGAATGACAGACTCCCAACCGACCCTGAAAGTGTGTGGGATCTGCTGCTCCACCTGGATCCATACAAGTCCATGGGTCCGGATGGGATTCATCCCAGGGTGCTTAGAGAGCTGGCTGACATCATCGTGGGACCTCTCTCAATTATTTTTCAATGATCTTGGGAATCTGGAGAGGTCCCAGTTGAGTGGAAGCTGGCAAATGTTGTGCCAATTTTCAAGAAGGGTAAGAAAGAAGACCCTAGCAATTACAGGCCTGTCAGTCTCACGTCAGTGCCTGGTAAAATTATGGAGAGGATGATCCTTGAAGTTATTGAAGCGCACCTGGGGGACAATGCAGTCATTGGTCCCAGCCAATATGGGTTCATGAGGGGTAGGTCCTGCCTAACAAATTTGATTTCTTTTTATGATAAGATCACCCATCTAGTCGACGAAGGGAAACCAGCTGATGTGATATTTTTGGATTTCAGCAAAGCTTTTGACACAGTTTCCCATGGGATCCTACTGGACAAAATGTCCAGCATACAGCTAAACAAAAACATCGTACGATGGGTGAGCAATTCGCTGGTGGGCAGGGCTCAAAGGGTTGTGGTAAATGGGGCCACATCAGGCTGGCGGATGGTCACTAGTGGGGTCCCTCAAGGCTCCATTTTAGGGCCAGTCCTCTTCAGTGTTTTTATAAATGATTTAGACGTAGGACTAGAAGGTGTTTTGAGCAAATTTGCTGACGACACCAAACTTGGAGGAGTTGTGGACTCGGATGAGGGTGGAAAGGCCTTGCAGAGAGATCTGGACAGATTGGAGAGCTGGGTGGTCACCAACCACAAGAAGTTTAACAAAAGCAAGTGCCAGGTCCTGCACCTGGGACGGGGCAACCCTGGCTATATGTACAGACTGGGCGATGAGACGCTGGAGAGCAGCCCCGCAGAGAGGGATCTGGGGGTCGTGGTTGACAGCAAGTTGAATATGAGCCAGCAGTGTGCCCTGGCAGCCAGGAGGGCCAACCGTACCCTGGGGTGCATCAAGCACAGCATCGCTAGTCGGTCGAGGGAAGTGATTGTCCCGCTCTGCTCTGCCCTGGTGCGGCCTCACCTCGAGTGCTGTGTGCAGTTCTGGGCACCACAGTACAAGAAGGATATTAAACTGTTGGAGAGTGTCCAGAAGAGGGTGACGAAGATGATGAAGGGCCTAGAGGGGAAGACATATGAGTAGCAGCTGAGGTCACTTGGCCTGTTCAGCCTGGAGGAGGCTGAGGGGGGACCTCATCGCAGTCTACAACTTCCTCACGAGGGGGAGTGGAGGGGCAGGTGACCTATTCTCCGTTATCACCAGTGACAGGACCCACAGGAATGGTGTTAAGCTGAGGCAGGGGAAGTTTAGGCTAGACATCAGGAAGAGGTTCCTCACTGAAAGGGTGGTTGCACACTGGAACAGGCTCCCCAGTGAAGTAGTCACTGCACCAAGCCTGTCTGAATTTAAGAAGAGATTGGACCGTGCACTTAGTCACATGGTCTAAATGTTTGGGCAGACCTGTGCAGTGCCAGGAGTTGGACTTGGTGATCCTTATGGGTCCCTTCCAACTCGGGATATTCTATGATTCTGTGATTCTGTGATTCTATGTGCTGCTTCTTTAACACAGTACCTGTTCAGTGCAAGTTGCAAGAGTTTGCTTCCCTGCCGTGCACTGTTCTGTAAGGGTTTCTGCTGAAGGACAAAATGTAATCTCAAAGCTTGAAGTGGGGAAAAGTGACACCCTTGTAGAGGGCTATCATCATTCTAAATCAGTATAGTAATTAATAACAAGCAGAAGACCCCAAGTATGTGTACGTTGCTTTTTGTGGCATTAACCATGAGCAGAAGAAAAACATGCTTTCTGAAAAGTGCGTGCTTTTGATAGCTTAATTTAAAGCCATGAGGAGGTATGGTGTAGAGGAAGTGCTGTGCAGTAGCTGAAGGATGGAAAGTTTGGGTGAGCTGCAGAGGTATCAATTACATATTTTGCAGATAACACAAAACAGGGGGTGTGTGGCAGATATTCTAAAGGGTTGTGCTGCCATCCAGAGGGATCTTGACAGGCTGGTGAGATGGGCTGACAGGAACCACATGAAGTTCCTGTTAGAGGAGAAGGGCAAACAAGAGATGTGAAGTCCTGCACCTGGGCAGACACAAGTAGATGCTGGACCTTGCAATAGACCTTGAATTAAAGATATTTTACTTCATGAAACTTTCTGTTCATATTTGGAGACTGAAGTAGAGACTAAATGGAAGGAAAACTTTGGCATGATCGTCAAAAAAGCAGTAAGATCTTCATCCCGTGTTATCTCTTTGCAATCCCTACTGGATGCCTCATGAAATTCAACAAGGGGAATTGCAAAGTCCTGCATCTGGGAAGGAAACAACGCATGGCAGGGGCCAGCACATGCTGGGGGCAACCCAGCTGGAAGGCAGCACAGAAGAGAAGGATGTAGGGGTCCTGGTGGACACCAAGAGTGACATGAGGCAGCAGTGTGCCCTTGCCACAAAGAAGGATAATGGGCTGCATTAGGCAAAATATTGCCAGCCAGTGGGAGGAGATGATCCTTCTCCTCTCCTCAGCACTGGACCTGGAGATAACCTTAGGGATCATCCAACACATGAGGAAGCAGTAGGCGTAGCTGCAGTAAAGTGGGGAGAAAGCAGCAGTGGTGGGGATAGCAACATCAAGACATTGGTAGCAATGCAGAGACTTTTCCTGTACGTTTCTTGCCTTTATTCATTCAGTGCCTGATAATTAGATTCATACTACTGATGAGAGCCTACAGGTACCCCTAGGGGGCTGGTGCTTGCCCCAGCAGCTGGCCTGCCCCTGGTCTGCCTGCTCCTAGGGCACTGCCTTAGTGTCACTGGTGCAGTGTCCTCTTGGGGGGCAACAGAGAGTTGTGGGAGGCAGAGGCCCTCCTTCTGGGGGCTTTCCGCCCCCCCCCCACCACCACTGTGTGAGTGGTCTCTGCCCTGTCCAGCAGTGTAGGGACTGGCCATAGGACTGGCCACAGCCTCCTCTGGCTCTTTCCAGGGCACTTCGTCCCCAAGAACGGGAAAAGGGACAGAAGAGGGGTGGCTGAGACCCCCATGAGAAGCAGTAGAGGAGGTGCTGGGGAGCTCCTCTGCATTGTCTCTGGCAGAGCTGGTGGCGAGGAACAGGGCAGGAGTAGGAGACTCTCCCAAGGACACAGCAGGTCCAGGGGAAGCTGCAGGGCTGCCTTCCTGTCCCATGGCAGCACAGAAGTCCTCTAGGCTCAGCAAATGGCAGTCCTCTTGAATGCATTGGTGCCCAAAGTCAATAAGTGGGTGAACAAACATTGCTGTGTGACTTTTCAGAAGGAGCCCCAGCAGCCTGATCAAGACATTTTATTGCAGCCTGAAGGTGCTCAGACTGGACATCATGAGGTCTTCCACCACATCCGCTTGGGAATTCTCAGCCCCAAGATGTAGCTGCAGTTTGTGGTGCAGCCAAAGCAGCAGGGAATGGAGCAAAGCTGGGTAGTCTTGGAAGAGTGATGCCCAGATGTGGGGTTGGAGGCCACACAGAGGAACACTGGGCAATGATCCCACAGCCAAAGGCTGGGATGCTGAAGGGTGAGGGGGGCTGTGTGCAGCTGGGCTTCCAGGAGCTCTCTTTGCATGGTTGTGTGCAGTGGTGCAAGTGCTGGTGCAGGCTACGGCAAGTGTTGCATATGAGGATGTTCACTGTGATGTCCCTGACTGGCAGACAGTGATGTTTGCAAGTGATGGATTGTGACTGTGTGGTCATCGCTGCTGATATGCAGGTGCATAGTCTCACTGTACCAGCTTGTGCCCGCACTCCAGCTAAGCGTGGTTTGCAGGTCTGCAGTGAGGAGCAAGGGTTGCCTTGGTACTAACGTTGTGCTGTGGGAGTTGCTGGAGCAGCTCTCAGGGCCTTTCCCCAGAGCCAGCAGAGCTTCTCCCACGGCCCTGCCTGGTTCAGGCAGCCAGGGCACCCGGGAAGTGATCTTGGAAGAGCAGAGGTGAGCGCTGTGGGGACACATCCCCCTGGTCAGTTGTAAGGATTTCTTCCTTGAGGGACCTGGACAATTCTTCCACCACTCCCCAGCTCAGCCCATGACCTTGTCCTCCCCTCCCTTTCTAGTGTGAAACCAGCTGCTGCAGCGCCAGCAGGAGGGAGCAGCTTGTGATCCCACCTCTGCCCAACCCTTCAGAGCCCAGGGGGAGCATGGCCACAGCGCTGGATAAGCGTTGCCCAATCTGTCTAGACACGTGGAGTGATGCTGGCTATGTACTGCCGTGTCTCCACCAATTTTGTTTTGAATGCATCCAGCGCTGGGCGGAGAGGAAGCCCAAGTGCCCCCTTTGCAAGGGGAGAGTGACCTCCGTTGTGCACTCAGTGCAGGCGGACAATGACTTTGAAGAACTGACCATCAGACCACCTGTGGAGGCCTTCGTCATCATCCGCCATAGAAGGAGAGCTCCTGGAGGCCCAGCCACATGCAGCCCCCCTGCCTCCCTGCAGCATCTCGGTCATTGACTGCAGGATCTGTGCCCAGCTCTTCTGTGGGTGCTGTTCAGGCCAGCACCTGGGCATCGCTCTTCCGAGACTACCCAGCTTTGCTCCAGTCTCTGCTGCCCTGGCTGCGCGGGGAGCTGAGGCAGTTCTTTGGGCAAGAAAGCTGGGAAGCAGCTGCAGCGGAGGGTGTCATCATGTCCAGTCTGTGCCTCATTGGCTTGGATGAGAATGCCCTGATCTGGCTGCTGCGGCTGTCTCTGAGATGGCACACAGTGATATTTGTGCAGAAGCTTGTTGACATCATTGTGCACCGCTGCAGCAGGGAGGCCTGACGTCTGCTGGGCCTCCCAGACTCCAGCTCTGCCTCTGCAGGGACAACTCTTGCCCCTGACCTGTCCTCCCCTCGCATCCCCGTTGGATCCAATGCAGAAGAGCTTCCCAGCAGCTCCACAGCTGCCCTGCATAGGGGTCCCAGCTACTTTCCCCCCACCCCTGTTCCCTCCCATCTCGGGGGAGGGGGAGCAGCTGCAGGAGGAGTGTGGCGAGGCTGCAGAAGGCCCAACCGCTCCCGCCCAGGGCATGCATCGCTCATGTGGGGGGCTTTGGTGCCCCCAGCAGAGGAGGGCTGGCAGGTGCCCTCATAAGCAAGCTCATAGATGACACTAGGAGGGTGCCCCGGGATCTGGCAATAGCAGGACCATGCCAGCAGCTGGGGCACTCTGCAGTCACCAAGGAGATGGGGGGGGGGGGGGGGGGGGGGGGCACTTTCTTTAGTATTCCAGACCTAATGATCAGATAATAAAATAAAGGCATGAAAACTAATGAAAACTACAAAAAAGTCTCCTAAAATGCTGAGATGAGTGACCCGGAGATGTAGAATGCCCATACTTGAAGACATTCAAAACTCACACGGACAGCTCTCTGAGCAAGCTTTTCTAGGCTTGATATTGTAAAAGTTGGTCGAAAAAACTCAGTTCGGAGTTTTAGAAAGTAGGCATTCTTTAATTGTGGTGCCAGATGGACAGGGGATCGCCCCACCTATAGTGCGTGCTGAATTGTCCAAGCTACAGGGGTTATAAACAACCAACACACACATATCCTTTACATTCCCGGGAGATTATCAACATATCCATAACATTTCCCATAACTTGTTAAAAACATGCAAATGTCCCTGAATGTATTGGTGGTCTTCTGAGGGTCTCTGGTGGTTGTTGGTGGTCTTCCTCACTATGTTCACTGCTTGTTCTCGTGCGTGCTGAGTGCATCCTGCTCTTCCTTACCTTGCCGTCCCCTCTCAGCCATACACACTGAACCAGATCACCTGCACACCCACAGACGTGAGTACCTCACCACCTGGTCACAGGCACGTTCTCCAGGACTGGGTTATCTTCCCCCTCTATGTCCTTACAGATCAGGCTGGATAATTACTGAGGTAGCACCAGAGACACAAAGTTTCCAGCCTGCCCTCCCTCTGACCAAGCACAAAACACCCCAATTTCAGTTGCGATATTCTGTAACGAGGAGAACCCAGACACAAAACTCTTCAGATTTGGTCCTGTTGCACCACACAGATCACCACATGCCCTCCCACACCCCAGCACCCACCCCAACATGGGTTAATTGCGGCCCACCCAGGAGGGCAGGGCGAGGCATTTAACGGAGGGAGGGGCATTTAAGAGGGGGAGGCTGATAAGTATGGAGCTTGCAGCAGTACAAGGACCAGCAGGAGGAAGAGCCTTCACCTGCAGCCTGAGGTACCCTTGCAGAACCTCTTCGCCCCTCTGCAGACTGGAGAGGAAAGGCCGCTTCAGGCTGACAAGGCCATCTTTACTGGCAAGACCAGCCTTTGGGAATCCCAGCGGCCAGGGTGAAAGGCTTGAGCAACGATGAGGTACATGTGGTGGAAGAGGGTCAGCTCAGGCAATCTGGGCAATCTTAAGCCTGTGGGCCCTGATGGGATGCACTCATGAGTGCTGAGGGATCTGGCAAATGTCGTGAGGATATCCTTGATAATCCTTGGTTGATCATGGGGGCTGGGAGAAATGCCCTTAGACTAGAAGAAGGCAAATGATATTCCTATCTTCAAGAAGGACAGGAGGGACTGTCCAGGGAATCCAGGCTGGTCAGCCTCATGTCAATGCCTGGGAAGGCGGTGGAATAGCTACTCCTGGAAACCATTTCCAGGTAAATGATAGAGAAGAAAATTGTCAGGAGTAGTCAGCGTGACTTCACCACGGGGAAGTAGTGCTTTACCAACTTGATAAAACTCTGCAATGAAATGACTGGCCAGGTAGCTCTCGGGATAGCAGTGCACGTTGTCTTTCTATACTTCAGTAAGGCCTTTGATGCTGAGGCACAAGATCCTTATAGACGTGCTAGTGAGCAGACAGTGAGATGGAACAAATACTGTCTGAACCAGGATGAGAGAGTGGTAAGTGGTGCAAAGTCTGTTTTGAGGGCCAGTAACTAGTGGTCTATTCCCGGGGTCAAGAGGGGTCTGCTCTTATTAAATATCCTCATTGATGATGCGGATGATATGCCAGTGTGTACCCTCAGCAAATCTGCTGACAACACAAAACTGGGAGGAGTGGCAGATACATGAAAGGATCATGCTGCCATCCAGAGGGATATGGACAGGTTGGAGAAATGATCTCACAGATCTTCTTGAAATTCAACAAGTTCTTCATCTTTGGAGGAGCAACACCAGGCACTAGTACATGCTGGGGTTGACCCAGCTGCAAGGCTGCATAGAAGAGAAGGCTGTAGGGGGCCTGGTGCACACCAAGTGGAACAAGAGCCAGAAGTGTGCCCTTGCCACAAAGAAGGCTAATGGTAACCTGAGTTGTGTTAGGCAAGGTATTGCTAGCAGGTGGAGGGAGGTGATCCTTCCCCTCTCCTCAGCACTGCTGAGGCCACACCTGGAGTGCTGTGTCCACATCTGGGCTACCCAGTACAAGAGAGACATGAGCATAATGGGGAGAGGCGACAAAGCACAGGGCCACAAAGGTGGTGAAGGGACTGGAGCACCTCTCCCATGAGAAGAGGCTGAGGGAGCTTGGCCTGCTCATTGTGGAGAAGAGGATGCTCAGAGGGCAATCTCCTCAATGTGTATCAGCAGCTGCAGGGAGAGTGCAAAGAGGATGGAGCCACGCTCTTTTCAGTGGTGCCCAGGGCAAGAGGCAGCGAGTGCAAACTGGAACGTAGGAACTTCTGCTTGAACATCAGGGAGTGCTTCTATGCTGTGTGGGTGACTGAGCACTGATACAGGTTGCCCAGAGAGGTGGTGGAGCCTCCCTCCTTAGAGATATTCAACAACTGTTTGGATGTGGTCCTGGGTAACCTGCTATAGGTGGCCTGCTTGAGCAGAGGTTTGGGCCAGATGGTTTCCAGGGATCCCTTCCAACCTCAGCCATTCCATGTCCTCTGACTCTGGGAAAATGGCAACTCATTGCAGTCCCTGTGTTTCAAGAGAGAGTACCACTTGTGGGGAATGAAAGAAGTAAGTGAACTGGGGGAAGACCTTTTTCAGCACCAAAGATGGTATTTCTCACCAAAACAGTTTTGGACACACTGGACGTAAGATAAGCAGGCATTCAGTGGCACTCATGTAGTTCTGGGAATCTCAGCAACTGTGGGCTGTAAAACTGGTTTTCTTCCAGCGCTGTCCATACAATTTGTCAGAAACTCTCTTGAATTGTAATTTTTTAACAGGTTCCTGTCTTGGTGACTGAGTTGAGGCTCTCTTCCAGAATATGTAAGTTAATTTGAGAATGTCCAGCGCTGTTGGCACTTAGCAGTGGAGGTTCAGAACAGTCAGAAATAGCATTTTTGTTAACTTTGGGTAAAAGTCACACTTTGCTATGAATTAAGTTTCACCCCTGGTGTTTGTGTTGTGATTTTTGCAGAATGAATGGTGTTGGGTTCATCCTGTCTGTAGTCACTGAGGTACTGATCCTATGTCACTGCTGGAGGTATCTTGACATTGCTAAGAAGTATTCTAAAATTTTCCCAGGGGTACCCTAAGAAATAGATTAGTTATTCCTGCCCTTCTCACTCCTATATACTATCATCAGTCAACAAATTACACTTGGATCATAAGGCACAGCACCAGGATCAGCCAAGATTAATATATTTTTTGTTACATTTTTGTCTGCACAGTAGCCCATCATTACCTTGAAAAGCTGTGTTTCTGCAAGCAGAGGAGGAGAACACTTCTTACTAGGGAAAGCATCTAGGGTGAGATTGTATTGCTACCAGAGTGGAATTTATAAAACAGTTCAGTTTGATAGGACCTTCAAAGATCTTGTCCAACTGCCTGAGCACTTCAGGGCTATCCAAAAGTTAAAGCTCAGTAGTGAGGACATTATATAAATGCCTCTTGAACACTGACAGGCATGGGGCATCAACCACCTTGCTAGAAATCCTGTTCCATTTTTTCCCTGCCTTCATGGTAAAGAAAATTCTCCTAATTCCAGTCTGAACTTCCCCTGGTGCAGCTTTCTCCTGTTCCCAGCCCTGTCGTCAGTTTCCAGGGAGCAGAGGCCAGCACCTCCCTCTGTCCCTCCCCTCCCCGGGGAGTTGCAGATAGCCATGAGATTGCCTCTTGGCCTCCTCTTCTCCAGACTGGACAACCGGAGTGTCCTCAACTTCTCACAGGACGTGCCTTCCAGCCCTTTTATCAGCTTTGTTTCCCTCCTCTGGATGCTTTCAAGTACCTTGACACCTTTCTTGTATTGTGGAGCCCAGAACTGCACACTGTACTCAAGGTGAGGCTATACCAATGCTAAATACAGTGGGAGAATCATCTCTTTTTGGCTGTCTTGCTGTGCTGTGTTTAATGAACCCCACATTGTGGCTTTCCCTCTTGGCTGGCAGGGCACACTGCTGGTTCATGCTGAGCCTGCTGTCACCGGCACTCCCACGTCCCTTTCTGCTGAGCTGCTCTCCAGCCACTTATCTCCCAGTCTGTACATCTGTTGGGATTATGTTTTTCTTCTTTTTTATATAATTCTCTGCTTTTTTATGCAGTGCCCCAGAATCTAGAAGGGAAAGAGAAAAGCAGAGAAGTAATACTGCTTTCCCTACTGGCTGTGTTGCTCCTGCACTTCTTCAGTGTTGTCTGCTTTTTCTTCCCCTGGGGGGATTATCACCACCTCTCCATTAACTGTAGAGGAAAACAGACAATTCAGGTGTAGATGTCTCCATAGTAAACAAATTAAATTAACTTAGATTAATTTCACTTCTCTATGACTTTTCATTTTGTCTTTTCTGCAGCCATTTAATTTATTGCATTTCCTATGTATTTTCCTTTAAAGTTAGTATTTACTATTTAGAGTTTTCTTGTCTGTTCTTGGTGCCCTTTGTCCAGTTTCTGAAGTAATCAGAAAATGCTGTACTTATGTACTGACATTGTGTCTGTCAGTGGGTTTGGGCCAAGTGCCACTGACACACAAGAGAAATGTTTGTACCACCTGTTCAGTCCAGGCAAGCAGTTTCTACATTCAAGGTGCAGAAGACTGCTGAGGGAGCAGAAAAAGTTCCTCAAACATCTTTGTTTAAAAATTTAATTCTAAGACAGAGTGTTTCCTTCATTGTGAGTGGGTTTGATGCCTAGAGCATCAGAATCAGGATGAGTTCTGATGAGTACATTGAGGGAACTGTGGTGATTTCTCTAGCATTATGTTATAGGTAAGCATCCAGCAGGGACTGTGAAGAGAGCACACTGATGCTATGAGTGTCCTTTTATTGACAGTGCCAGAGCTTTCTTCCATTGGCTCTGCATTTAAGTCATCAATTGTGAACATGAGGTGTCAACTAGGAACAATTCTTTCATTCATTTCTTGGATTCTTTAATTTCATTGCACACTTTGGTGGAGAGGTGTTGGATAAAAAGTGAATTCTTTCTCATACGTTGAGGGATATATCACTTTTGGGAATTTGTTTTTGTGGGGCAGCTTGGGTTTGTGAGACCTGTTGAAGTTAAATAACCTTCTGACTAATCCTTGCAAGAGGTGTATACCATTGCCAGAATGACTTGACTGGGCCCTGGGAAGACATGGCCAGCCAAGGCCTCGTCAACTGTCATGAAACTTGAAAGTTCATCAGAAGCCAAACAATGTGGGGGATGGAGTGAACAAGGGCATTTTGTAGGATGCCCCAGACACACGTGTAATAGTGCAAGTGCTGATGCAGGCTGGAACACTGCTAGGGCAAGTGCTGTGGGTGAGAACCAATTGTGATGTCCCTGACTGGTGGATAGTGATGTTTGCAAGTGATGGATTGTGACTGTGTGGTCATCGCTGTTTATCTGGGCAAGGTGTCACACAGTCAGCTTGTGCCTGTGTCCCAGCTGAGCTTTTATGTGAAGTCTGGAGTGAGGAGCGAAGGTTGCCTTGGTTGTGCTCTTGGTCTGTGCTGCGTTGTACTGTGGGAGTTGCTGGAGCAGCTCTCAGGGCCCTTCCCCAGAGCCAGCAGAGCTTCTCCCACAGCCCTGCCTTGTTCAGGCAGCCAGGGCACCCGGGAAGTGATCTTGGAAGAGCAGAGGTGAGCGCTGTGGGGACACATCCCCCTGGTCAGCTGTAAGGGTTTCTTCCTTGAGAAGGACCTGGACAATTCTTCCACCACTCCCCAGCTCAGCCCATGACCTTGTCCTTTCCTCCCTTTCTAGCGTGACACCAGCTGCTGCAGCACCAGTGGGAGGGAGCAGCTTGTGATCCCACCTCTGCCCAACCCTTCAGAGCCCAGGGGGAGCATGGCCACAGCGTTGGATAAGCGTTGCCCAATCTGTCTAGACACGTGGAGTAATGCTGGCTATGTACTGCCATGTCTCCACCAATTTTGTTTTGAATGCATCCAGCGCTGGGCGGAGAGGAAGCCCAAGTGCCCCCTTTGCAAGGGGAGAGTGACCTCCATTGTGCACTCAGTGCAGGCGGACAACGACTTTGAAGAACTGACCATCAGACCATCTGTGGAGGCCTTGGTCACTATCAACCATGGAAGAAGAGCTCCTGGAGGCCCAGCCACACACAGCCCCCCTCGCCCTGTAACATCCCGGCTACTGACTGTGGGGCTGGCGTCCAATGCTCCTCTGAGTGGCATCCACCCCCTTCTGTGGGCATCACTTTTCCGAGACTACCCAGCTTTGCTTCAGTCCCTGTTGCCCTGGCTGCACCGTGAACTTCAGCGGCTTCTTGATGTTGAGAATTTTGAAGAAGATGTGGTGGAGGACATCATTATGTCCAGCCTGGGCATCTTTGGGCTGCAAGAAGATGCTTTAGTCCAATGGCTGCAGTTCTACCTGCGAAGCCACACAGTAGCATTTGTTCACCAGCTCATTGAGTTCACTGTACGTCAATGTGGTTGGGAGGCACATTGTCTGCTGAGCCTAAATGACACTGATGCCATGGAGCTGGAAGACAGCCCTGAAACTTTCCCTGGGCCTTCTGCGTCCTTCGGAGAGTTTTCCACTCCTGCCCTGTCCTCCTCCAGAGCCAACACAGAGGAGCTCCCTAGATATTCCACTGCTGCTCCTCGTGGGGGTCTCAGCCACCCCTCTTCTGTCCCTTTTCCCATTCTTGGGGATGGAGTGGCCCGGGAAGAGCCAGAGGACGATGTGGCTGGTCATTCTGCTGGTCAACAGGGCAGAGGCCGCTCACACAGGGGGGGATGACAAGCTCCCGGAAAGAAGGGCCTCTGCCTCCCACAACTCTCTGTTGCCCCCCAAGAGGACACTGCACCGGTGACACTGGGGCAGTGACCCAGGAGTGGGCAAACCAGGGCTGGGCCAGCTGCTGGGGCAAACACCAGCCCCCCAGGGGTACATGTAGGCTCTCATCAGTAGTATGAATCTAATTATCAGACACTGAATGAATAAAGGCAAGAAACGTACAGGAAAAGTCTCTGCATTGCTACCAATGTCTTGATGTTGCTATCCCCACCACTGCTGCTTTCTTCTACCTTTCTACTGCTTTCTTGTATGCCTTATGGTTCTAAAGGTCAATGGGGTAGATGTGCTGGGAGAGGAGCATTGCTTTTGAATCTCTAGTGATGGAGATAACCACAGCCTCTCCAAGCAAAGTATGTCAGTTGCATGCTCAGTTAAGAAACGATTCCTCTTCAGACAGAATCTCTTGTGTTTCACCTTGTGCTCCTCGTATCTTGTCCTGGTGCTGGGCACCACTAAAAACAGCCACGTTCTCACATTAACTTAAGTATTCTGGTGGAGAGCCTCAACTCAGTCACCAAGACAGGAACCTGTTAAAAAATTACAATTCAAGAGAGTTTTTGACAAATTGTATGGGCAGCGCTGGAAGAAAACCAGTTTTACAGCCCACAGTTGCTGAGATTCCCAGAACTACATGAGTGCCACTGAATGCCTGCTTATCTTACGTCCAGTGTGTCCAAAACTGTTTTGGTGAGAAATACCATCTTTGGTGCTGAAAAAGGTCTTCCCCCAGTTCACTTACTTCTTTCATTCCCCACAAGTGGTACTCTCTCTTGAAACACAGGGACTGCAATGAGTTGCCATTTTCCCAGAGTCAGAGGACATGGAATGGCTGAGGTTGGAAGGGATCCCTGGAAACCATCTGGCCCAAACCTCTGCTCAAGCAGGCCACCTATAGCAGGTTACCCAGGACCACATCCAAACAGTTGTTGAATATCTCTAAGGAGGGAGGCTCCACCACCTCTCTGGGCAACCTGTATCAGTGCTCAGTCACCCACACAGCATAGAAGCACTCCCTGATGTTCAAGCAGAAGTTCCTACGTTCCAGTTTGCACTCGCTGCCTCTTGCCCTGGGCACCACTGAAAAGAGCGTGGCTCCATCCTCTTTGCACTCTCCCTGCAGCTGCTGATACACATTGAGGAGATTGCCCTCTGAGCATCCTCTTCTCCACAATGAGCAGGCCAAGCTCCCTCAGCCTCTTCTCATGGGAGAGGTGCTCCAGTCCCTTCACCACCTTTGTGGCCCTGTGCTTTGTCGCCTCTCCCCATTATGCTCATGTCTCTCTTGTACTGGGTAGCCCAGATGTGGACACAGCACTCCAGGTGTGGCCTCAGCAGTGCTGAGGAGAGGGGAAGGATCACCTCCCTCCACCTGCTAGCAATACCTTGCCTAACACAACTCAGGTTACCATTAGCCTTCTTTGTGGCAAGGGCACACTTCTGGCTCTTGTTCCACTTGGTGTGCACCAGGCCCCCTACAGCCTTCTCTTCTATGCAGCCTTGCAGCTGGGTCAACCCCAGCATGTACTAGTGCCTGGTGTTGCTCCTCCAAAGATGAAGAACTTGTTGAATTTCAAGAAGATCTGTGAGATCATTTCTCCAACCTGTCCATATCCCTCTGGATGGCAGCATGATCCTTTCATGTATCTGCCACTCCTCCCAGTTTTGTGTTGTCAGCAGATTTGCTGAGGGTACACACTGGCATATCATCCGCATCATCAATGAGGATATTTAATAAGAGCAGACCCCTCTTGACCCCGGGAATAGACCACTAGTTACTGGCCCTCAAAACAGACTTTGCACCACTTACCACTCTCTCATCCTGGTTCAGACAGTATTTGTTCCATCTCACTGTCTGCTCACTAGCACGTCTATAAGGATCTTGTGCCTCAGCATCAAAGGCCTTACTGAAGTATAGAAAGACAACGTGCACTGCTATCCCGAGAGCTACCTGGCCAGTCATTTCATTGCAGAGTTTTATCAAGTTGGTAAAGCACTACTTCCCCGTGGTGAAGTCACGCTGACTACTCCTGACAATTTTCTTCTCTATCATTTACCTGGAAATGGTTTCCAGGAGTAGCTATTCCACCGCCTTCCCAGGCATTGACATGAGGCTGACCAGCCTGGATTCCCTGGACAGTCCCTCCTGTCCTTCTTGAAGATAGGAATATCATTTGCCTTCTTCTAGTCTAAGGGCATTTCTCCCAGCCCCCATGATCAACCAAGGATTATCAAGGATATCCTTACGTCCAGTGTGTCCAAAACTGTTTTGGTGAGAAATACCATCTTTGGTGCTGAAAAAGGTCTTCCCCCAGTTCACTTACTTTTTTCATTCCCCACAAGTGGTACTCTCTCTTGAAACACAGGGACTGCAATGAGTTGCCATTTTCCCAGAGTCAGAGGACATGGAATGGCTGAGGTTGGAAGGGATCCCTGGAAACCATCTGGCCCAAACCTCTGCTCAAGCAGGCCACCTATAGCAGGTTACCCAGGACCACATCCGAACAGTTTTTGAATATCTCTAAGGAGAGAGGCTTCACCACCTCTCTGGACAACCTGTGTCAGTGCTCAGTCACCTGCTGCAGCGTGGAGATCTGCTCCATGTGGGACCCATGGGCTGCAGGGGGACAGCCTGCTTCGCCAGGAGCCTCTCCACAGGCCGCAGGGGAACTGCTGCTGCCTGCCTGGAGCACCTCCTGCCCTCCTGCTGCAATCACCTGGGGGGCTGCAGGGATATAGCTCTCTCACTTCTCACTCCTCTCTCCCAGCTGCTGTTGAACAGCAGTATTTTTTTTTTCCTTCCAAATGCTCTCCCAGAGGCCCAACCAACGTCAATCCCTGGCTTGGCTGTGGCCAGCGGTGGGTCCCTTTTGGAGCAGCTGGAGCTGGCTCTGGTCTGACATGGGGCAGCTGCTGGGCTCTGCTCACAGCAGCCACCCCTGCAGCCCCCCTGCTATCAAATCCTTGCCACATACACCGAACACAATCCCCCTGAATCATTCTGAACAGTGCATCTGGCACCTCATTCCCTGGTCAGACTATACTTTTCAGCTTCAAAAACTATGTTTTCCTCAGTAAAATGCCTGAGAACTTGCTAAACTGCCAGCAAAACCAAAAAAGAAATATTTTCTGAGGATGATGCTAAGGGTGTTTTTACCCAGCATAGATCAGAAACCTAGGGCTTGTGACTAAAGCTATCCCATTCCCATTATTAAATCTGAACCTTGTGCATAATTACCTACTGAGCACTTCTTTGCAGTGAAACAGAAGGTGCAGCCACATGATTAAATGGTATCACTTACCTTTTTTTGATACCGTTAAAGAGGGATGAAGTATTTGTTCATTTTCGTATGTCAGACAAAAAAGAAAAAAAGAAAAAAAGAAAAAAAAAGAAAAAAGGAGAAAAAAAGAGAAAAAAGAAAAAAGAAAAAAAAGAAGAAAAAAAAAAAAAGAAAAAAGTCACTGCACTGAGTTTAAGGACTGTAGGCCTAAAATTGTTACACTTATATTTGGTCACTCGTATTTGACTGAGGTTCGCTGTTGCTTTTGTAATATATTAAGGGGATCATTTAATATTTCCACAAGCCTGAGGCATAGCATATAAATAGATTCGTAATGTCCAAGCCCTTTTTTAAAATGGAAACATAATTGTTGATCAAGAACATTAGGTCATTTAATAACAATGTTCACCTTATGGACTTTATCAGTACAACTTTATGCAATTTACTTCTTTTATTAATAAGATGACTGTTTGAAAATAAAATAGGTAAATCTTTATTATAAAGTCCACAGTTAAAATAGTGCTGAGGAAATATGAAGTTGTATTTCCTAGATTTGCAGAAAAAGGCTGGAAATTACAACTATAATTTTAAAATAATGAATTGCATCCAGTTGAACTTAAAGCATTAGACCTTTATGATACGAATAAATCAGATCTAGGAGAAACGGTAATCATAACAGAAGACAAAATATTTCTCCCCCAACAGTTTATATCTCTTTAACCTCATAGTAGTAACAATAATAGTAGCAGTAAAAACAGATACTTCAAACAATGAATATATATATATATTTTTAATGCATAACTAGAACTGAAATAATGTTAGTGCTCTGAAGACCACTTGTTGTTTAGGTTTGGAAGAGAGGTAGGCACAAAGTTCAGAAAGATCAAGGATAGTGAAAGTTTTTTCACTGTACGTTGTCATCACTCAGTCTGGAACCTCATACCACTGCTATTGCAGTGCTTCTGAATTATTCAAGCAAATCCAGTGAAAATGAGATAAACCATATTGTGCACCTTTCTGTGTTGTTCTCCCCTCATATCCCATCAAGTTTAACGATTGTAATACTTGCTAATAACATCCCATGTTGCAAAAATACCCTATTCCATAATGTTTGCAAGGACATTAAATCATGTGTGTAGGATTTCAGGTGAGAGTTATATACAGTTCCTGGGCTGAAGTGGAGTCTCAAGCTGTGGCAGAAGGGGGTTTAACCCTCCAGTAGTTCACATGAAGAAGTTATCTCTTCATAACTCCTATGTGATACTCTAGAAAGATAAAACTTTCAAATTGGCTCAACCTGAGTAGTTCATTCAGGCACTTCGTAAAACATACAAAAGCAGATCCAAGATAATAAACCAGGGAGAGTACAGTTTACCAGACTCAAAAGAATGGAAAGTCTGTTTACTCACAATCCTGTTTGTGGCGGAGAGTTTCCTATATGATTTTTCTCTATGGAGACTTCTTTCCCTGTCTTGGTCTTAGTGCAGGCTGAGATGTAAAAGAAATTTTTCCAGCCTGAGGTGTATTAGGGACTTTAGGCAAATTTACTTTAGAGGTTATGAGAGGAGGCTGAAAGAATTTTAGTGGATAAAATAGGCTAATGAGCACATGAAAGGAAGCCAAAAGGATTTCAGTAGATAAGATAGGCTAATGGGCATGTGAAAGGAAGCCAAAAGAATTTTAGTAAATAAGACAGGTAAGGGACATGTACTATATCTTCCGCTACTTATTCTGCAAAGAAACTGAGGCAGGAAATTCTGGGATTCCTCACGATTAACAGTTCCTGACAGAAAACAGGAAACACATTTCAAGAACCAACTGAAACCGAATCTGCAGTTTAAGCAGAAGCTGAGAAGCTTACGAGTCTGCGCTGAGACAAGAGGTCAACCAGCAGTGACGAGGAAGATCCACTAATCTTCATCTCCACGACCCCTGGCAACCACTACCAGAAAACACTGCGCAAGCGTGGACAGGAGGAATCTATGAGAATGACTCCCTGAACTAATTTTAATACAAAGCGGAGATAGGTCATGCATATGTATAGGCGTCTCGAGAAACTTCATGCATATGTAACTCTTCACCACATACAACCAAGGCAAGTGCCGCGTTGGGGTGCGCACGACTTTGGTGGGACTACTCCTCGTGCTGCCCAGCGCTGAATAAACATACCTACTTTACAATTTCACTGATTGTGGAGTTTGCTTTCTGCACGTCAGTTAAAAAGAGAAGTGCTTGGTTAAATGCTGATCTCACTCTTGCTCTCTTTTTTTTTTTTTTTTCTGCACACCTTCAATTTTCCCCTGTATTAAAACCAATTGAACTAACAAAAAAAGAAACTTTGAGAAAATTCATCAAACATAATCTCACCTTGAAAATATCACCTACTAGTATTCTTAAAATTCAGACAAGTGGAAAAAAGCACAATCCCACTATCTACAAATTATAGCTCCTCTCTGTTATTTCCATTACTTCAGTCTTGTGAGACAAGAACCTCAGCACTGTAGCTCCAGATAAGGCTTAAAAGTAAGATATATCCCTGGTTACAGAAGGTTTACTGTAGGAAGTCAGCATCCTACCAAATTTGTAGTGAACACTTTTTCACAGAAAAATGTGCAGCAGTATACTAAACAAATTGAATAAACCGTGGGAAACTACTCCTCCCATGCTCCAAAGGCTCGTTCTGTACTTCTTGCAGTGATAAGTGAATTTGTTTAGGATTCCTCATCCTAAGGAATGGTAATACCTTCTCACAGACCATTGTTTGTCCTTTACTGGCTGCAAAGTGTGTGCAAATTTCAGAAAATGTTGCCTAATTAGTTGATGTGTTCGTGAAACCCATGCTGGTTTTCTTGCCCTAATAAGCAAATCATACAGATAGAGAAAATGTCATTTGAGACATACATTAATTAAAGTGACTGAGATTGTCATGGTTTTTCTACTTCGTCAGGAGTTGAATTGATGACAGAAAAGAGACTTTACTCCTTCAGGATCTTTTGGAAATAATTTGATTTGTGGGGATAAGGCTAAACTGTTCACGAACAGAATATATTCCACTCTATCAAGAAGTTCATTTGGAAAAGGCATTATTCAGAGATTCTGTTGCTCCTTAGAAAGGAGGGGTTATAGTAACTTGATGTATTTTGTCGTGCTTCCACTGGCTGGAAGATGATCTGATGTTTCAAATCTGGGTTTAATTTAGATGAGGAAACTTGAAAACTTTTCAGGTAATTCAAATAAGTACCAGTCATCCAACTCTTAATTCAACACCACAAATTCCTGTTTAAAAAATCAACTCCTAAAATATTGCTTAAAGGAAATTGGAAAATTGGCCTGAGGGATGAGTTGTGAGTTGTTTTGTGCATACCTGGTATACCCTTACCTATTTTTTCCTTTTTCACCCCTGAAATTACCCCTGAGAGCTTAAAGGTTTCATTATTTTTTTTTTTTTTTTTAAATCAAGCACTAACAATCCCAGAAGCTGTGATGTTAGCAAAACACAGCGGGGCTCACAGTAGAATCAAGAGAAGTGTCAGCACTGAACTTGTAAACGCAGCTGATACAATACAAAAGACTTGGGTAGCATATAGCTTCAAAGGAGAACAGTATACCAGAGTGTTACACCATGGTTGAGAAACAGCAGTAAAACCAAATTCGGATGAGCTTTGTACAGCAATGCTTTCTTTTTCAACAGAATTTGCTCAGTTAAGTATTTCTTGATTGATAAAAAGATTCAAAACACTTTAAAAGCAAACAAATTTTAGTAACATAAATAGATGCAGTTAGAGAAGAATTTTTTGATGCCTGTTAGTGAGGATGAGCATTGGTCTTAAAATGTTCCAATGCATTTGCAATATGCAATTCTGAAATCCTGGTGAAAATAAAATCCTTTATGGTATGCATAAACTGAAAGAGATGAGCATACAAACATGCACATAGAGGGCATGACTCTTGAACTGAGTGAGTCTATGCTGAAACAAGCTTTTAAAGAAAGATATGTGGAGACACCTTTTTTCACAGAAAAGATTAAGAGCACAGAAAAAAACCTTCATTCCCGATCTCACTGAGAACTCAGTAAATTAGCATTCAACAGATTTTCTATTTCAATGCAATATTTTCATTTTAGTACTTCTGCTGTCATTATTCATTGCATCGCAGACCTTTGTGACTGTGGCCTGGAAAGCTGTACAGGAACTAGTTTAATTGGAAATATTGTGAAACCAAAAGATATTCTGGCACTCAAAGTATTTATATTTCAAACTAACTATCACAAGCAAGTGTTTAGTTTTAATAAAGCTGTTACTAAAGGTTATTTGCCAGCTGATAAAAATAACGTACTTTAGTGAACAGAAAGTAAAAGTGAGACTGCTCACATTATCTTTTATCTAGAAGTTACAGAGGAATAAATATTGTGGTTATTTTAACATGTTAAAACTTTATGGGCTTAATGTTTGCACTTGCAAATAAATGGACAATTATTAATCAATTAAACAGGCTTTGTAACAATGCTTACCAAGATTAAGTCATATGGTGACAGTACAGATGTAGCACAGATAGATGAAATAGGTCCAACAGAAAACAGATTGAAAGTTGCCAAACATTTTTTTTTCCCCAGTGCATTTCAGTAGTGGTAAAATGAATAAATGAACTTGAAAAGTTTGGAGGTTTTTGCTATGGTTTGTGTAGATTGGTCCTAATAAAATAAGGACACAAAAAAAGGACACTGATAATACTCCCTATCACAAAAGGACACGGGACAAAAGGACACTGACAATACTCCCTAAGCTGCTGTCTCCACTGACAGGGAGATGTGAAGTAGACAGCCCTCACAATCTGCAAATTTAAACAATTAACAAAATGTAATAGTTAGCATAAAGATTATTTTACAGTAATGGGACAATCTACGAGAATGGTGACTGGAATTGCAACACAGAACAACAACAACAACAACAAAAGAAACAAAAATAATCCACCTCGCTCCCCCAAAAAAACTCTTAATCCTCCAGAAAAATCCCAAACCTCTCTCCCTTTTCTCATTGTCTCAGTAATGAAGAAAGGGGAGCTGGCTGCTCAGTTCCAGAAGCATCCTGACATGTTTGGAGGTTCTCCAAGAACTATATGCACCTTCTTCACAGCACCCAAATGTATTGTATGCCTAATATTCTGTGCAAATTTTTGATAGGAGTTAAGGGTGCACCAGTGACCTCAACATTTTGACCCCTCTTTTCTCCACACATCTAGCCACAGGACTTACTTTATGGTATATGCACCACAGCTGGACTCACAATCCTCATCAAAACAGAGATGACCCTCGAGGCAGCAAGCTGCAAATGCATGTGTACAAACAGAGAAGCACCTTTTGCCAAATCCATCAACATATTAGTGTGAAAAAATGGAATACAACGAGGTGTCAGAGCATTTACATTTCATTCACAGCACTAGCAGTCATGCTGTAAAAATGTTACCACCTAAGTGGTCCTGGAATGAATGGCATTATAAAGGTTTACTAGGAGAGTGAAGCAAAGCTAGAAAGCTTTCTGAGCATATTCTGCAGATAAAGATGTTATCTTTTGGATACGAAGCCATATTTCTCACCTCAGAAGCACTTGGAGATCTGTGGGATGACCTGCCAGCAGTCCTACAGAAAATCTTTATTTAGAGAGACAGAAACATAAGCCTCCTGTCTGCTGCAGGAGATGGACTGTTATGTGCATGTGAACAAATACACACTTGTCACACAGCACAGCAGGTAAACAAATGGGCACCACCTGCCTTAAGGAAAAGCCCCAAATCTGTACATTATTTTCAGTGAGGCATAATTTTTGGTGACTCCTAAAAATCTGTCTTTGAAAAGGGGTTAGCAAAGAAGGAGGTCCACAGACTCAGTCCATCATTTCCAGTGCTACAGCTGAGCTGTTTACAACTGAGGGTTAGAAACCATGAAAGAGCTTAACCGGTCTGTCTTTCCCTAGAGAGAAACCTCCCCACCACCATAACTGCAGGGCTCAGACATTGCTTTCAGAGGTCACAGCTGCACACACAGCACACATTACTCCCATAGACTGTGTTCCCAGCCTGTGGATTCAGGAATCCCCTACATGATTTATGATCCTAATCTATTTCTTTTGTCTGATGTTGTTAAAATAATGATGCATCTCCCTGTTGGCATTTTCATTCCCAGAGATTACATCACAAAAGATATCATTACGGTCTTAAGTAATATACAAGTTTAAGAATCAAAGAAGAACATCCCAAACACATAAAAACAGACAAAGACAGGGAGACTGGATTTCTTATTTAATTTAAAACACATAAGTATTTTTACAGCGTAAATGAGAATTGAGGGTTATCCTGTGAAAGGCAATGTTTTGTGGGCTGGAATATATCTTCCTAACACAGAGATTGATTTAATCAGCTGAATGAATAAAAAAATAAAATAAAATAAAATATAAAAAAATGAAAGTGAGAAAGAAACTTGCACATGCTTTGCCAGGTGCAGTGTCTCCAGTAGCCAACAACTACCATTGGAGAGCTGCTAAATCCTTGGTCCTCTTTTGAGAAGGCCTGGAGCTGCAATGACAAGGATGGTGTCTGGGGTTGTTCCTGGGACCTGGGGGTCTGGATCCTTGTCTTTCAGCCTGCCCCAGAAAGCACCAGGCTATTTTTTGCAGGCAGGATCTCATGGTGGTGCACCCTCCTTGGTGCAGAGGGGTGGGCGCCTCTGTCCCACTCCCATCCCTCGCTGTACCTGGGTCTATGGCATTCAGCACCCCTTGCAGTGGGAGAAATTGAGGTAGTGACGCTCAAGCCTGTCACAGCCTTTCCAAATATCAGAGCTGTAGTCTCTGGAGGTGTCAGCACTATTTTTGCTTTCCTCTTAGCTTGGTACCACCTGGATCAGTAGAGTAGGATTTGTTCCTTTGGATGAAGCAGCAGACGGCAGCTATTTGGGCTTGGAAAAAAAATCAGTGCTGAGGAGTAGGTGCCATTTGCTATAATACAGGCTCAGCTTCCTCTCATATGGCTACCAGAGTGACTATACTTGCAGGGTTTTGTTGGTGGAGCAGAGGAAATCAGTGGAGACCATGACTGCAGTCTTTTCCACAGTCTCCTCCATGCAGCAGGCTGCATGAGGTCTCTCTGCTGGTGGCTGGATCAGTGCAGCAGAGAGATGCCAAGAGTGATGACCCTGGCAGCAGCTTTCCAAATTGCTGAGGAATTTAATTAGAAGAGTAAGATATAGAAGTAATTTTTCTTCCCTATTGCTACCGATGCTTATGCATATCAGCTCCTACAAAGGGGAAAGTCAGTTTGTTCAGGCTCTTATCTTTCCTTTACTTCAGGGACCTTCTGGTTTTGAGAAGGCTACTCCGTGCAGGACTGTGGCAGAGGAAAACATGCATATAGGTAGACCTGATAAAATTCATTTTTAAAATCATATTTTGCTTTCCCCATTCAGATATCAAACAACCAACTGAATGGATAATAAAGGCTAGTCAGATGTCTGTTAAATCAACAACATCTGGTCAACATAATAAAAAAGAAGCAAAAGTTTCTCTCTTTCCAGCTAAGGTGCTTTGTACGGCAGCTGGCATTTCTAGGAAGGATCCAGGAATGTGTGATAAAAATCCTAGAGCGTATGAACTCAAGGATTGTTTGTAGCAAACACGTTTCCTTTGATGCTGATGTTTTCAGAAGAAAAGGTTCTAGCACTTGATGGAGCCAGATAATTATGTTTGGTTCTCTGCCTCCAAATGAGTGGGAGGTATATTTGTGTGACATGGTAACAAGTGAAAGCAAAGATATATTTTTGTAACACCCATAGCCTACTTCCAATTGATTCATACATCACATGCTTCTCCCTTTGAAAAGCAGCTACAAGAAACTCGCCATCTTAAAAAAGGAAATAGAAATAACTACAGAAGAGAAGAACAGCAGGGAGGAATTACTTCTCTCTTCTTTCTGTGACCTGTCTGCTTGAAGAAGTAAATATTACATATTACCATACCATTTGTATTTGCCTCTGCTCTAGTCTGGTACAAAGAAATGTCACAAAATGCTTTCAGAGGAATTCACTGAAACAACAGCACTTAGCCACATATTCTGTGAGTTCTGAAATCTGCAAAACCTATTTTGGAGGAGAGTACTGTTATGTCCTGTGACTGTAGCTTGGATCTCAGATCTCATCTTTGAAAACAGACAAAGTTTCCAAATGCATGATAGGCTCTTCATTTGAAAGCTGCAGGCCCATTCTGGGGAGAATCAAACAAGCTGCATTGTGATAAGACTCAACAACAGGTTATCCCTTTATTTCAAGTGTTTCTGAGACCGTAGTGTAAGAGCAGAAAACATAAAGTCATCCTGCCATTGTTTATAGAACATGTACATTGTTTGTAAAAAGATGTCAGTCACATTAGATAGGCCCTCTGAATTAGTCCATTATGTGACAGCCTAAACCAAATACAGGATGAGAAATTTGTGTGGAAGTAGCATTCCAGCCCAGAAATTTTTGAAGCTGTTAAACAGGCTGAATTATTACAGGTAAAAGAAGCACCTCCATCCTGCACTCACAACCTGCCAATAGACCATGTTCTGCCCTTTATTTCCCTCTCCTTGCACTTGAGTGCTGAGAGAGAGCTTACCAGCCCTCACATAAAGCTTGTCCTTACTTTGTCTTCTCAGATTGCAGTTTTTACAACCAACAGGCAACCATGACTCTCTTCATGCACAATTATGTTTGAGTGTAGACAGTACGCAACTCAGAATAAAACTGGAACCCCTAGAACACTGATTTCTTGTGCCAGAAAAGAGGCTAAATTATGAGCCATGACACTTAAAATGATTAGATGACAAATGCTGCAGGCCTGCTGAAGAGAATGGAGTATCAGTACACCTTCATCAATCAAAGTTAAACTGTTCTAAATCAACTACCTTAGAGAATAATGTGCTCTGCTTTCACTTATCTTAGTTGAAGGAATCCATTAGCCTGTAAAATCTGTGTTCTTCTTGGTTTGAGAGCTGGGCTGTCTTTGGCATCATTCACTTTCCAGCTTTTTGCTAAAATAAAGGACAAGGTCATGACATAAGGGATCTATATTAATTATGAAATAATGGGCATGGAGAAAGTGCAGCATGGAATGGGATTGTACAGGGCATGTGGTAGGATGCCATAAAATATTCAAGATGAAAAAAGAGATTTCATAGTCATTGAAAAGGTACCCATACAAATCAACAGGGATCAAGAATCTTTTCTATAAATCATTTCATGAGTCAAATAAAAAATACTTCAAGAAAAGGCTAAGGATTATTTTTCTGTTGTTTAAACCTTGTATAGAAGTTGTATTACTCCTACAAATTGCAGATCTGGTCACCAGCTGATGACCGTTATCATTTTTAAACAGGACACATCTGTTCTTAGACTTTAATTTACTTGTTAAAGCATTTTTCATTATTTTGCTGTTGAGACAGAAAATTTTCACTAAAACTTATCAAAAATATAATTAGAAAAAAGTAAGCTGCCACTGAATATCTTAGCAGCAAGGAATGACAGTTCCTATAGTTTTCATGCAATTTAACCACAATAATTTGTGGTTACTCTGTCTTTATTATCCACCCTGTGCATTGCACTAGATCTCCTAGGATGGTAGGTTAACTTCAGTCATTGTGCAAGAACAATTAAATTACTGTCTATTTGGCAGAAGAACAATTAAAACCATAGTTTTGTTTTAATTTTGCTTATGGAAAATTACGAGAACACTTGACTCAGCATGAAGTCTGTATCAGCACTATAGGTATTTCTTGAACAGGCAAAGTGAGCTTATATTTTCAACATTTTTTTTTTTGAATAAAATTTGTTCATGATAGAAAGCTAGAAAACTCTTAAAAGCAGATGTGCCATCTTATACAATCACATTATTAGCCATACCCCAATTTAATCCATTGTTTTCTTTCATTCTACACTTCCCTAGTAACTGTCCTCTTCGGTGTTCAGATCCCCCCTTCCAAAAGCTTCCACCTTGTCTTTCATGAAAGGAAAGGACTTCAGGTGCTTATCATAACTCACACTTTATGACGTTTGTTTTAGTAATATGATTTACACGCTGTTTACTTTTCTTTTTCTTGCTTTAAGGTGACATAAAATTCATTAAATATTAATGTAAATCAGCAAGGAATCACAGAACACAAAAAGCATTGCGAGCTATTCTGTTGAAAGGAGCAGAAGTAAACAGAAACAACTAGCATGAGTTAGCAACAGCTCTTGAACCTTTCCACTTAAAAAAGCTTTGTAAAAGGCAGGTTAGAATTCCTAACAAATTGGTGGACTATAGAAGTGTAAAGCACAATAACCAACGTGGGCTGTGTTTAGTGATGACAGTCTGACTTGTAAGGAAATGACAATCACACTGGCATCTCAGTTGAAGACTCAGGCCAGAACATTTCCAGTACCATCATCTGTGGACGTACTTATGGGAGATAACATGCTGTGTGAGGCTGGATGTGTGTGCTGGACACAACTAGGAATTTTATTCTCCAGAGTGTCTTTGCCACCCCACAGCAGTGTGAGGTAACGTGGCTGAAAGGTGTGTGCAAAGTTAATGCAGAGAAGGAAGACTGACTTGTTGGCTTTTTACTTTTCTCCCTTAAAGGGAGGGATTTTAGAAGAGACTGAGGAAGAAGGTAGTCTGTTGAAGATAGCTTGCTTCTTTTATTATTTTATCTATTCTCTCCAAATAGTCAAAATAAGTAAACACTTGCATATAATTAATACACTTGTAAGCCATGTTACCTTTCACTCGTGTATTAATTATGTTAATTATCAGCAGAAATTGCTTCTGTTTGTGATCCAGTTTACCGGTTTCATGGATACAGTATCTTAGCCAATACTCTTTTGACTCATTCCTCTCATTTTGTAAATAGATTAAATTAAACTCCTGTCATCGTATTGGGTTTTAAGCCGATGGCCTGCCCTTCACTCTTCAGCATCCCTTGCACTGGCTGATGTTAGAAATATACTTGCCAATCTGCCAGAATATTGCAAAGGTTTGAAGCCAAAACTGAAAACAAAGAAATCATGTGTTAGCATATTGGACTGACACGATATTAATTTTATATTTCAACTAGAATGTTCATTTTTACATTTTACTTTGAAACCAATGACGATGAAGAACAAAAATATGCATGTACAGCAAACTGATAAGGCCAATTAGAGAGAAAAGGCATGGAAAGATAATAAGGAAAGCAGCAGAGACAAATCTGATGATTAAAATCATTCAAAAATGTCCATGCATTTGTACCCTTTCAAAAAGAAAGGTTGTAGCTCACTAACTATGGGCTCCGAGGGACACATTTGCTCCATCACTGGTACAACATGTCCTCTTCTGCTAGCATCAGTTTTATGATATTCTCAGTTCAGAGTGACATTTTTTCTTTTATTTCTTTCTTCAGTTCATAGAAAGTTTAGGACAAATGCCTAGGATCACTAGGAAACACAGGAGCCTTATCAGACACACCATGCATGTTACATAAACAGTCACTGAAATGAATTTACAGCCTGAATAGTTTTCAAGTAAATGTGTTTGTGTGAAATACGGTCCATGTTACCAAGAGAAAGACATGCACAAAATTGTCATTGTCTGAAGATTCCTTTTTTAAGAAGGGTATAGCTGTAAAGGGAAAAGTACAGTGAACTTGATCAAGTTAGTCAATAACTACATCAACAGATTTGAGGGATTTCCACACATCAAGTTGTGCAAGCTCTGTCCATTGCTGATTATTGCAAATCAGTGTGGTGCCCAAGGCTTTATATTGTTGATTGAATGCTCAACAAAATTCATTATTAGATCTGAGGGCTATTAGCCAGTCTCAAAAAATCAAACATCAAAGACTCCAGGACGGGAAGACTTAAGGCATCACTTACGCTGACATGTTCCTCCGTTAGTAGGATCGCTGTAGTAGCCAGAGAAGCAAGTTTCACAGTGCTTGCCAGTTGTCAGATTTTCACACTTCTCACAGATGCTTTCATTTACACACTTACTGTGCCCATTGCACTGGCAGGCTGAAGAAAAAAGAGAAGGATGAGTATTTGTGCTTAGATACAGCATGTCACATAGCACCTCTGTGCTCCAGAGAGGCTGACTGAAACCACTTCACACAACTTCCAAAGAGGCTCTTGCAGTCTTGCTACAGATACGTGAAATCAAAGAGAAGCGTGTACAGAAACCTGAAATTTAAAGCAACACACAGTAAACTGAACTCCAAACAACTACGTGAATATTGGACAGACTGGTCTAGAAACAGCAGGTGGGATAGATATACAAGGAGAAACAGGAAGGAGAGGTTTTAGCAGCAGTTGAGTAATTTTAATTCTATATATTTAGTGTCAAATATTTTATTTCAGCATCTCCCTAAGCATTACTAGGAGCTATTCAGCTTTCAGGGAAAGAACAGTCTTTTCTTTTTAAGAACCCCAAAAGCAAGTAAGTAAATAAAAGTTAAAAATCTCAATTAAGGTTTGAAGAAAGAAAAAATCTCACTAGAATAATGCATGGATTAGGGAAAAAAACACAGCTAAATCTTCACAAAGCAAATCTCTAGAGCTTACTTTACCTTACAACTCCTTGCATCTCAAAACATGTTATTTCTCATGTCTTCCAAGCTCTTTTTCTGCCCCATGTGGGAACACAAACATCACTAACATCTTACGAAGTCGCTCACCTTGCATTTAACTTTTGCCACCACTGAAACGTTTGACCAGTTAAAACTTACTCACTTACCTGGACACTGAATAAAGGACCAATTGTACTTGTTCTCCGCAAGACACATGCTGACATTAAGGACAGGCTCCAAGCTGTGTTTCCTTGTGGCAGACGGCGTTGGCATCTTGACGGGCCCTCGATAGGAGCCTATACTTAGCCAGTATAACCAGTCTCATTAATGCCTTCCGTTCTTTTTAAAGGACAGCAGCAATGACTACAGTATAAAAACAAAACAAAAACAAACAAACAAACAACCAGCAATAACGGAAAAAGAAAAAAAGCAGCTAGAAACGGGCAAGTAATTACAGACACCAAATGCTACAGTGACACCAAGCGGTGAAATACTATAAGTTCAAAGTTTGTTATTGGCTTCACAATTCTCATCTCTTTCCTGTTTTGCCTTTCTTTGCTCCACCGTGCAATTCATTGCTATTATTGGTGTTAGAACATATTCCATAGCAACATATTGCCTTTTCTACAGTTTTACAGAAAACATTAACAAATCTCTGCGTGTCTCCCCCCGCCACTCCCCTCACGCCTTCCACCCCCAAAATCAAATTTCAGTGAAAGAAGAAAAGGTTTAAGGTTTTACTTTCCCAATAAGTACCCCACATAACAGACAAAGGTGACACAATTAACTGAGAATAAATTTCTCATTAAATTAAACTGCTGAGGAATTGTGGTTTGAGAAGTCTCTCCATCTGTCTCAAACAGTTTAGAGTTATGAATCATTTTGAGACAGACAGTAGAGCAAAGGTTCTTTATAATTTGCTGTAATCTTAGTTACACTGATTTTTTAAAGTATTTTTCTTTGCTGAGCCCTTCATTTGAACAGGTCCCCAAAGCCGACCAATTGCAATGTATATGCACATGAAATGACTTTCCACCTGTGTAATACCTAATGCTACTGTGTTCTTAGCTCTGTTTAGGTCTCTTTGAGTTACTACTGCTTCCTAGACATAATCTTTCTCACACAATTAGAACCAGTACCAAATTCAATATTTTCAATATTGCAAGATACAAATTACAAAAGTAAAAATTCAAGGGAAAAAAAAAAAAAGAAAAAAGCTTTTGAAAAGATTTTGTTATTCCTTGGTACTCTTACCACATGCATAATATATTATTATGTGATACTACTATTTTTCTTGGTATTACTATTCTACCTCTAGAACAGTTTGCTCACATTTGTGATATATTTCTTCCTCAGCTTACATTATGGTAGTTGTGTCATGCACAATTTAACCTAATAAAAATAATTATGACTTGCATGATTTAAATGGGACTTATCCAGGAATTTATTCCAAATTAATAACAAGAGTGTGGCATGTATTTTAACTCTAAAAATACATTTAAAATGCAGACTTGATATTACTCAGATATTAATTCAGAAAAAACCATTAGTTTGCATGTGAGCAGAGTCAAACAAATACTTTAAAAGTGTAGGTGGTAATCTAAAAATGTCATGTCAATATTACTTGCACTGATTGTAAATTCCTTGGCATACTAGCACATTTAAATATCTGGAGAATATTGGAAGAATAGTGTTGCTTTATTAGTGCAAGGGGAGCAAAAGAACTACAAGTTCATTGACCCAGAATTACTAACCCAAAGGCTTTGGTTTATTAAACCGAGTCCTAGAAGACGTTGGTATATGTGTATACAAATCATTGTAGAAACTCTTGATTTATTTTATTGATGTGGAACATTTTTCAGTATGGAAACGGAGGGTTGAATATTTTTGCTGTCAGAGGAGTTTCCTTCTGGGAAATGTCCAGCCATTCTACAGAGACTGCAGGAAAAATAATGGAAAAGTGCACAGGTTCTGTCTTTGTTCTTTATTTTT
The DNA here is from genome assembly GCF_964034855.1 of Anser brachyrhynchus. Lineage (NCBI taxonomy): Eukaryota > Metazoa > Chordata > Aves > Anseriformes > Anatidae > Anser > Anser brachyrhynchus. The sequence continues at coordinate 45,577,230 of NC_137697.1, forward strand.
AATGGGAAAATTGAATTCAAGTTTTGTGAAGTTCCTATTGCCTTTGTCTTATGGATGAAGGAAAACATGAATGACAGAAAGACAATACCTTTAAAAACTGCAAGTCTCATTACTAATCTTCACTTTCCTTGCCTGAGGAGCCATCTCATATTTCTTCCGAAAGCTAATAACATGTCAGACAGCAAGACAAAGGCCTGAGCTGCAGTTTATGAGGCTGACCTAACAGATATTGCAGATCCAGAAAGAATCATATTACCATCCTATGTTATGGATGATTTCTATCATTCTCAGATAATTAAGACAAAAGTCAGGACAGTAAGAGGACTTTGCCTTCCCCTCCACCTTTCCCTTTCCCTCTCCTCTCCCCTCCCCTCCATGTCGAGCATTTTGGCCTTAAAATTGCTAATAATGATGCTGATCACCTCACCATGCCATGTGTAACACAATTAGACAAAGTAGAGCTTGAGTCTTTGGAGTCTTACAACACTTAATTTTGGAGCTGAAGGTTTATACATATGGACCATATGCACTTTTAAGGCAAGAAATTCTGTAAAATATTTTTGAAAGTGTAAGAAATTAACAATACAGAGATTCAGTGTTGTGTCATTCTTGCAACGGCAAACCCTTTTTCTAAAGGGTCAGATTTTGTAGCTGGTTATGAAGGGCCAGGTAGGGAATCTTCCTTTCACGTGACATCGCAGAGTTATGACACTCTGTTTCTGCACCAGAGAGGAAGGAAAAAGCAACACTATTCCTTGTTCCTGAACATCTTGTCAGAACACAGACCTTGCCTGGGCTGCAGGTTGAAAAGTCATATTTTTTTTTTAGAATTCCTGTCATTATGTACCAGAATTAGTAGAGTTGTTGGATTAAGACAAGGATGTACCTTGCTAAATTAAGGTCTAAGGCGGCTGACAGAACATTCCCTGATGTTAGGCACTTGAGTTTTGAGGTTTAAATTAATGGAAAGTTATGAATATAAAAAGGAAACAGACAAACAAACACACCCACACACACAAAAAAAAAGAACACCAAAAAAACAAACTACCATGTTTTCATGGGCAATAGAACATGAAAAGTAAACTGCATTAATTTTGTAGGCTTAGCATACAAATTGCAGCAACCTCTGGATTTTTCCTCCTTTGTGCAGTCAGTAGGGTTCTTGACAATTTTATTACATGCTGACAAAGATTCTATCTCCCCCTACCTTTTTAAAATGTCTTGTAGATCTAGCATTACATTGCTGGTCTTCCATAGTTAAGTGAGAAAATTTTCCTCTCTATTTTGGCAACTATTGATTTGCAGCATATGACTGAATGTGGATATAGTTGTTTTTTATTAAGTGGAATCAGGTTGAATTGCATGAGTTTTTGTGCAAATAGGCAAAAAAAATCTAAAATCATTTAGGCTGGAATACTAACTTCTGCATCTCTGCTTGAGTCATGCTGTAGTAAATGCCAGCAGCACCCATTTACTAATTTTCAAACACAGAACCGTGGTTGCTCATTAGATAAGTTCACCTCTTATCAAGTGGATCTGAATTCCAAAAGCTAGAATTAATCAGGAATATCTGTTGCATACCTACATCAAATATTGAAAACGTTTTTACCCAAACTTACAAATATATGCATAGGCATAAATATGCATACATATACAAACACTCGCATGTATCCTTACATGCAGAAATAGACATATATGCAGAAAATGCATTTCTGATTGTGAAGGGGTTACAAAGCATGAAAATGCGGTGAAGCTACAGGTGAAGTGAGTTCCACACTTGCTCCCAATTGCTGGCAAGAGTAAATCTGACTGTCCTCTCTGACATCCATGGTTACAAGCTGTTCCTTGGCCCAGCATCAGAGACTGGGCAGAGCTGCATATTCCTCAGCTGTGCAGCAGGAGGCTTGGAGGCTCCACACTATCTGTCTCCAGGCTACAAGTGCCTTAACTCAGCTATGCTGGCAAAATTGCACATTGCCTGTGCTGGGCAGCTGCAGGGAGTGGCTGATGGGCACAGAAGTTAATGGATTAGAGAAGCTTTCCCAGCTTGAGGGGTACTTGTCCTCACCAGATCCCACAGAAAGCTTGGCATTCAAGAAATCAGTCAATTTCTGATTAGAAAATTAATATTATCTCAGTGCAAGCACTTGAGTAGATCTGACTGAGGTTTCTCTGTACTTTGAGAAGCTTTAATTAGACGCAGTATTAAAGTATCAGAGGTTAAAACAAAAACCACTAGTCTTCACCCCTCTGCATGCACACTATATTTACATTTGCATTGATGTCTGTAGACGTGTCACAGATAGGTAAGAGTAACTGACTAGTTTGTTAAGCAGTGACAGACTTTTATTGTGCACTGAAATAAAAGTGCAAAGTAAAGTTGTTCATTAAAAGTTAAGAAACATTTAAAAGCTGCTTTGTATACTGCCAGATTGAATTTTAATTTTTTTTTTTGGATATTTTTCTTGGAAATCATATAAGTTTTAATCAGTTTTTAAAATTACTTTTTTTTTCCTTTTTAGATAAAAAATTTGAATTTAGTATTGTGTAAGTTGCAATGACATCAGGTTATTTTGCTATAAAATTCTAGTGAGAAGATTTATATGGAGTTGTAGAAGACGCTGTAATTGATACTTTTTTTTTTTTTTTCCCCTCTACAGAAGTTCCCATCTAGTGTAGGAAAAACTGTATTTCACAGGTTACTGCAAATAATACTTTTTAATTTTCCTTCCAGGTCTAAGAGCTTATCTTGGAATATTAACATCATGAGGCAATCATAAACCCACTAAAGAAGCTTTCAGTTTTGTTAGTGATTACTAGTTGTCCTACATAAATCTCAAACACACCGACAAATCCATGATGTCTCCTGAGAGAGGGGAGATTTTGGATATTTTGTGTTTTATGAGCCCTTCTGTGGATATACCCAGTTACTCTTGAAATATCTGTAACTATATCATTAATAATTTCACAATAGCAGAGATCAGAAGGACTGTTCCTGAGACAAATCAAAACAAGTGCAAAATCCCTACATCTGTTACAGAGTCATATCAGACCATGAAAGCAGGCATCTTGCAATGAGTGGTAGCAAGGTGACACTATTGAATAACTGAGGACAAAAATACAGAAAATAGGTAAGACTGATTTTGCATATGCACACCTCTATATCATTGTATTGCTGCAGGAGCAGTTTCCAAAACTATGGAGTTAATCTGTGAAGGAACCCAGGGTCTTTCTCTGAAATAACACAGATATGACGTGCACAATTTCAGTAGATCCAATTACTAAGGAAATGTGACATCAAGTAATATACTACAGTAAGGAGGACAAAAGAAAAGTGCAGAATGAAAGTCTGGTTACCTGCATATAAGGGCCAGTTTGTAGCCATTTGAAATCATCTTTGCTTGTCTGGAGGCAACAGCCATGACTGAACTCCCAGAAAAGTTAATTGCATCTTCTGAATCACATGGAATTTAACAAATAAAAGATTTGTTCAAGATGCACATCCATCATCTGAATATGGAATTTAGAGGAACATAATTTGTCATTATGTCAGCAAAAGGAAACATAAACATCTGTTATCAAAAACTGCCTGGTTAATTTAGTGGCTTATCTAGTGGTGAAGGCAGAGCTCAGAACAACCATTTTGAGAGTACCAGATGTTCTGGCAGGTTTGGGTACAACAGCTGTCATATGTGACAAAACATAAGACTGAATGAGCCAGAGACTTAGCAGCTCTTAGAAACAAGCAGAGGTCCAATAAATACACCTAACTCGACAGAAGAAAAGCTTATGCGTAGCAGTCAGTACAGAACAGTTAAGGCTTTTTCTGCAGACACTTAGTCTATGCAGTCAGATGCAGAAGGAGCTACCCACAAGAGCATGTTTTGATGAATATTTTTAGAAAGTCCCTGGAGGCCAAGAGTGGAGGAGCTTGTGCACATGCCAAGCTGCCCCAGACCTAAGTATTTTATGCAATGATTGGAAAAGACGACCTTTGCCTATAGAAATGAAATCAAGCTGCTGTACATCCACAGTCTGGTAATACGACAAATACAGGGCAGTAAGATATTAGTCATCATATATACATTGTTTTAGATCGATCAGTATGACTGCAAGGAACAGGAAGAGGAGACAAAGAGTAGACTGTGCAAGTAGAACTGCTGCTCAACTCCTGTTCAGTAGAAACCCACTGAAAACGTACTTGCTAGCTTTGCTATTGTAATGTGAGGTAAAACACCAGACCTGTATAACAGAAAAGGGAAACAATGCCACAACTGAGAAAGAAAAGTCTGGTATGGATACCTCTACATTTATATAGTTAAACTGGTTTTACAATGCAGGCTTTAATGCAGGCTCTCCATTATGAGAAATTCTGCTGCATAAAAGTATGTGTTAGAAATGTTTTGCAGCAATCACTGCACATAACATGGAAGCACTGCCAGCAGCAAAATGTTTGTGTACTTAAGTTTTCTTTGACAGAAAACAGAAAAAAAAAATATTACACAAGTACAGCTTCCCAAACTATTTTCAAATAGTGTCACCTGCAGCTTCTGTTTAAAATTGGAAATATATAAAGTATACAGATTCATGACAAATATACATATAGCATCCTCCATCATAGCTTAAAGAGCTATCCAACTAGTTAGAGTTATTAATGTAACAATGTAGTTTGGCTGTAAAACATCATCCATGTAATTGATTAGTGTGAAAATACTATTTTTTGATGCAGAACAGTTTATACTGTTTTTGTTGTCTGCAGCAGAAAAATTCAAGTGACATCTACTTTGCTACTTTCTGCAGAAAGGACAAGTCTCTAGGCACAAGTCAAATACAAGTGATCGAGTACAAGATGAGAATGGTTCTCACAGGATCGATCTACCAAGGAAATCTGTTCTAGAACAGTGCTGCCAAAACCATTTGAACGCTCAGAACCTGACAACATGGTGAATTTCAAAAACATTTCACAGTATTAACAGGCTAAAGTTCACAAAGATGTGGGGCTGTGATGGTGTCTTAATGTAGAGGGGAAAGAAAAAGTAGAAGCTGAAAAAAGTAATGATGCAACATATAATCCTAGGGGAATTAAAGCTATTGTCAAAATATACTACCAATAACCTTACCTGTGTGTGGCAACACATTTGGAAACACAACATTTTATTTACAATAAGGTTAAGTAATGTACTGGATTTCTTAATATTATTAACAAATTTAATTTTGTCTAATAAATCCAATCCAATAAATATGAAAAAAATACACTTCTTACCAGCTGGGAAGCTGTAGTCATTTAGAATACAGCTGTCAGGACTGAGCCATCAGTCAGCCAAGGCAACAAGAGCCTTTCTAAGATGCCAGAATAGACTCTGCTTAAGTTGAGAAACATAATTTTTTACCTGCTTCTCATTTTGTTGAATTAATTCTCACAAAGTTTTCACAAAGCAAAATGTATGCTGTAAGTCTTTAGGAAAAAATACTACTTGTTTCAAAAGAAATATTGTCCCTTAAAAATATTGTATTATTTAAAAATCTATCAAACCATAATAGAAACTTTGAAATCTGGAAAAGGCTAAAATAGCAGTCTTTGGAAGAATTCATAACAAAAAAATTATTTGCACCCATTGGAGAGCAGATCTGAATGGGGCATCTGCAGGCCACTCAGCACAGATGGACGTCATATTGCCTTATTGAGCAAGACCTCCTCACCATTTCCTTCACTTCAGCGGAAGAACAAAGTGGTTGTAGCAGCTGAGGCTTCTGTGAGGCTCAGGGTACACCAATAAAGCTTTTCAACATCCAGCATTGTGGCCTCAGCCTGACCTTGCTTGGTAAGCAGGCCTGTGCTTTCTTGGGGCAAACTGTTTTGCTGGTAATTTATTTCCTTGAAAGCAGCTGCTCCCTTCTAGCTAGGAACAAGCTGGTGCAGGGAACATAAAACATGCCAATTGACAGGTATTTCAGATGAAATGTTAGTGACATCTTTCCTGTCTCTGTTTTCAGGTGACACTTTCTGTGAAGGCAGAACAGAGCTGAAAGGGCTTGTGACTGTATCACAGCTGTCTGTTTTAGATAAGACACAGTAGTGTCAAGGAAAACATCAGGAACTGTTTTGAGTGTTTGGGCCAGAGCCTTTTTAAGTAGGAAACACAGAAGTACATAAAGGTATTTGCCACCCTTTTGCTCAACAGCAACAGCTGAGGGTGGTTTAAAACCAGACTCATCAGAAAACCACATTGCGACTATAAATAACATTATTGTTGATCACCTGCGTTTGATAGGTGTCAAAGAAGATTAGCAAACCTAGGAAAATACCCTTATAGTTTTTTATCTAAATTCTGGTTAGAACTGAAAAAGGAAAGGAAGAGAATTGAAGAGTTCAGAGCTGGAAAAAGATGTGAAAAACAATTTGGTGCTCACTCGGGCATTCATGTTTAATCCAGTAAAATTCTTAGGTAAATTTTCTATGTCTGAACTACCATTTTCAAGCACACTCTATGGTTACATCTTTCTCCTTCTAGGTAATCACTGAGAATGGTTTTCTACCACATATGGTAGGAAATAACCTTATTCTCTGGATTTGATGTCACTGTGTGCTAGACATCCTTTTGGGTGCCTGAGCTCCATGACAGGACTTTGGTAGACGTAGAAATGATCAAAGCTGATTTTGCACTTTCACCCAACCCATCAGTACCCATGATAAAAGCTGTGCTTTCTGGGGGGTTGTTGCTTTCTCTATTTTCCTCTGCCTGTTGCAGGAGGCTGCTATGACTTCTCTGAAGATCACTTTCCTAAGGAAGGTTGGTCTGTTCTGCCTGAACAATTTTTACAAGCTCAGAGTCAGGTTATGCTGGCTCTGTCATCTGTTGAGCAGTGAGTGGAATGACTGCTGGTGTCTAGGACCAAAGACCTGCCTCTCACAGCAGAAGCTGAGCCTCTTGTTTCATTTAGACCAAAGTTTTGCAAGAGTGATGGGATTTAAGTTACAAGTGAGGTATGAGTAATCATTTACTTATAATTATGGTATTCCTAGGTATCAGGGCAACGCCTGTGTACACACCTGGTTCACTTCAGTCATTAATTCCCTGGGTGGTCCAGAGACTCCACTTCTAGTTATTTTCATAGATGAGATAGTGAACTGGTTTATAAAAACGGACCAACTTGAAAGTAGGAGACTGGCTGAGCTCCTAGCCACCCTCACAGCAGAATATTTGGCTAAGTGGAGCAGGAGGTCTTTCAGTGAGAATTTGGACTGTCCTGAAGAATTCCTCCCAGGTGGATCCTGCTGTGCTGAGAACAATTTAAAAACTGTAATTTTACATTTTATGTGTATAATGTGGCCAATCCTAGGTAGTTCTTGCTGAGTCTGAACGTAAGTAAGACACTTGTAAATGGTCAGTAGAAACTGGTCCTGCAGATGCAATGTCTTTCATATGCATGGTCTTTCATGCATGAGTAAGTTAGGGTAAACTAATATGCTTTATGACCATGAGAAACGATGGATGACACATGGTCTGGAGAGTTGACATATGACCATGGGTCGTTTGGATGATTAGGACTGAGCAGAACAGCATTTCATGGAGTCTCGTTCACTACAGCTGAAGAGATCATTGCAAGGACTCTTGCAACAGGGACTCCTTCCATTACCCAGCTGTGGCCAATCCCTGCTTGAGACATTTGCTTCCCCATGTGACCAATACTTTATGCCAAGATACAAATAATTTAGCTTTGACCTTTTCTTTTAAACAAACACCCTGTGCATGAGTGTCTGCCTATAGCAGCCTGCCTGTGTAGTCTGAGAGTTACCCAGATATTGGTCTTAACTGATCCCTGAAAGCTTCCCCGTAGGTGGGATAAAACCACTGAGTTTTCATCCTTTCTTTGGAGATGATCTTGGATGCCTGTCAGGAAAGCGGAGACTTTGTATAAACATACTAGTCATTATATAAATACAAGCAAGGACAATTAGTGCCAACGATGTTTGCACTGCCTTAGAACTGTTGCTCCCCATATTGGGGTATTTCCAAACTAATAAATAACAGCCTTTTGTATTTACTAACTGGGAGAGCAGTTATGCAGCAACTATGCCCACAAGGTTATCTACTGCAGCCAATTTTTGAAATGAGGTGTCTAGAAAGAGCACCAGATGAGGAAACAGCCATTAAAGGCAGCGGTCACTCACTTAACAATGAGCCATTGGTTGAATTGTCTTCATACATTGCCTCCCACCTGCTCCAAAAGGGTAGCAATTTTGGGAGTTTATTTTCTCTGTGGAAGTTTTAGATCTATTTGATAGTTACAGCCAAGTTTCCAGTTTTAATTTTTTTCCTTTTATCACTAACTACAATCACAAGATGCTTTGGATTTTTCCAGCTGTTTTACTTGGAAAAAAAAGGAAATAAATAAGTACATAAATAAATCCGAACAAAGCAACTGTTCTGACCTTGCTGTGTATTTTTGCATATTCGGGTGGTTGTTTAAAACTGTGGATTACAACCAATGCTTTTACAAGAAAAGAAAAAGATGATCACAAAAAGTCAGAAAATTTGCTTTCTACATGGAAGACTGTGCAAAGTAAAACACTTTTAAATGAATGACAGTTTTTCACTCTTAAAATGTGCAAACGAAATGAGTTAAAGTGAAACTCACAGCATCAGTTGTATTGTGAAACATCAGATCTTTTTTTCCACTGCATGTTTCTGCTTAATCTTAACTTCTGGAAGAATCTGGGAGATCCCACCATTGATCCCAGAAGAAGACCACAGGGGCAAATTACTCCCTGCCCCAGGTTTTACTGTGTTTCAGCTTTGTCTTGAGGTAACCACTATTCAGACACCACTGATGTTTTTTTACTAGCTGAAGACAAGACCCAGTGTACTTCACCCTGCCAATACTCACTCTTCCTTTGACTTAATCTTTTCAGCAGCTGTAGACATCAAGTTATGTGAATATTTGGTATGCTCTGTTTCAGCTTTTAGCACATTCCTGTAGGTACTTGACTGAACTTACCTAAGTCTTCTAGCAGATTATTATGATGATACCATGGAATACGTGAGTTGAGAGAGTCAAATGGAATCCTTTGACTTTATAACAGGGGAGAGATAAGGTTTCTGGTGAGGCCACATAACTTGTTCTTTATGACAAACCTGTAAATTTGACAGTTCTTTAGATTGGGATGCACAGTGCAAGAGGCATGATAAAAAGATGGTATTTTGACATCCAGGCTGGGCTAAGGGGTTATAAGAAACTCAAAATATTTATCCTCCCTTTAGCAGACTACTCACAGGTAAAATAATGCAAGGAGAGAACTTGCAAGACAGCAGAAGTAGGAAGGAGAATATTTCTTTAGGATCCAGGATGGCTATTTCCAGGCAGATGTGAAAGCCAGTGCTTTAAGGCTCTCGTTAGCTTATTGCTTTGAAAGATCTGACCAGGTCCTTAGATTTTCTGTAATTTTTTATGTCTCTTCAGACCTGAATGGCTGTTTCTGTCATCTTTTAATATTGTAATATTAATATTTATCCCCAAGCAGTGGTGTGGAAAGTATCTGAAATCCAAGAGATGTGCAAAAGAACAAAACAGCTGTGTAGAGAGAAGCAGAAGACAGGGCAAGACTGCCTCTAACGTGGCAATGCCTCTGCTCAGACAGGTATCCAAAACCATATCAGGCATGACAGGTGTCTAGCAATATCAGATTTTTACAAATGAAGTAATGGAAAAAATACATGCCAAGAAAAACTTCCCTTGCTCTCTAGGGGACCCTCAGCTTTTCCTCTCTTTGTAGGGATTTTTGAGGGCTTCAGAGACAACTGGAAGATGCCTCTCACTGTGTTCATTCAGCCTAGTGACAATGCCCATGTAAGCTGGAGGGGAGGGGAGGGGAGGGAAGAGGAGAGGAGAGCCTTTTCCTCATTGAGGGTTACAAAAAAAAAGTAGAATTGCCAAGGTGCCTGTAAGCATATGTATCCCTTCATTTATAGCAAAATAAAACAAGGTGATCATAGGTAATTATATAAGTAAGAACACTTTATATTGCTTGCATAATAAAAAGAGATCTCACAAAATTTTGTGTTCATCTTAATAATATTTGCTGAGATTGTGATCTGTGGATGCTCAAATTCATCTTGAAACTATAACTGAATTCGTGTTTCTCTTTCTTGGCCTTTTATCTTATTATAGCACATGAACTTTCAAGGTTATACCCCTATCACATAAGTTTTTTTTTATTATATTTTGCAGATCAATTGCTAAGTAAGATTATTTGTATCCATTACCCTGAAAAGTGTATATTACTGAGACTCTTTGGGGAAAGACCATTCTCATGAATTCGCAGGTATAGTTGCTGTTTAAGGTTTTCTTGTTTACCTTGCAAAACCCTGTCACTCCAGCTGTTTCTACTTAAGGCAGCTTTATTACCTTTTATATTTCCATTTGGTGTTTTGGATGGCTCCTCTCTGCAGCCTGCTCCTTACAGGAAAGCACAAGTTTAGTCCTGTTTGCAGCGCGCTGTCAATACCAGTTGTAGAAGTTTGGACACCTCCCACGTCCTGGATCCCTCAGACATTGTAGAGTGCAATGAAGTGCGTGCCTAGAACATTATAATTTGTACTTATTCCTTCCAGACATATAAGATCTGCCAAATTTTTCCTTTTTTTTTTTTTTTTTTGGTAAGTTTATTCTAGCAAGTCATGGGGTTGGTGGTTTAGCATAGAAACAATATTTCAAACTAAAATTCAGGACACAGTCCTGGTTTGTACTTATTTAACCTACATTTGTATCCCTCACCTGGACTTTCTAAGATGCATTTCAACTATGACAGGTAGGGAACAGCCATAGCCACTGCCTCCTATCTCTTAGCCTGTTTGAGTTGCACTTTTTCATCTTGCTCTCACAGCTTGGGCTGCATCAACAAAGTCATGGAAAGCAGGCTGAGGGAGGTGATTCTCCCCTTCTACTCTGTCATTGTGAGGACCCACCTGGAGCACTGCATTCTGCTCTGGGGCCCAAAGCACAAGAAGGGCATGGACGTATTATAATGAGTCCAGAGAAGGGCCATGAGGATGATCAGGGGGCTGGAGCAGCTCTCCTATGAAGACTGGCTGAGGGAGCTGGGGATGTTCAGCCTGGAAAAGACAAGGCTCTGGGGAGACCTCATTGCTGCCTTTCAGTACTTAAAAGGGGCTTATAAAAATGATGGAGAATGACTTTTTACATGTGCAGATAATGACAGGGCAAGGGGATTTTTTTTTTTTTTTTTTTAAAAAAAAAGGGGTGGAGATTTAGATTGGATGCTAGGACAAAATTCTTCACTGAGAGTGTGGTGAAGCACTGGACCAGGTTGCCCAGAGAAGCTGTGGATGCCCCATCCCTGGAAGTGTTCAAGGCCAGGCTGGATGAGGCTTTGAGCAACCTGGTATGGTGGGAGGTGTCCCTGCCCATGGCAGGGGGGTTGGAGCTAGATGCGCTTTAAAGTCCCTTCCAACCAAAGCCATTCTGTGATTTATGATCCTATGAGTCTTTCAAGGCATATCCCTGCACAGTCTTCATTCTTCATTATAAGTGAAATATTCAGAGCTTAGAGGGTTTTGGAATAAAATTGCTAAACCAACAGAATTTCAATTCTGCAAAAGAAAATAAGAGTATGTTTAATGTAAGTAAGGTGCTAACTGTTTTCTCAGAGACAGCTGGAACTGGAAATGTAAGAGAAAACCTAGAGCCCAGATAACTTATATGACTAACAGATGCAGCATTTCATGCAGAAGGGAGCCAGAATATCTTCCGAGGTGGTGCTCAGCAGTGCTGGTGTTAGTGTACTGCAGAGGACACTGCCTAGCACTGTCTGGAGACTCTGCCATGATACATCAAAGACACTGACCCAGACTGATCTATCAAGGGAGGATGCAGCGCTCCAGGTGTTGGTTTCCTTTTCAAGGAAACCAGGGACTTCTCACTGGAGCATAAGGAGAGGGTGTCCTTGGCCACAGGAGTTGTGCATTGGTGGTGGGTCTGTGTAAACTAGTTGCAGAAGGAGGTCAGCAGACTGCAAGGAATCAGTGCAAAAAGCAGGACTAGACATCCTCCAAGACCTTTAAGATACAAGACCAAGTTGTATTAAGGGAGGGGCAGGCAAAATCTGTGCTTATCAAGCTGCGAAATGCAGGCTCCCTTCATGGTAAATGCTGGAAGCTTGTGAAGCTTAGCACCAGGAAGGTGCTTCCTGCTCCACCTGCAGATCTGTAGTTACAGAGCAAGCTTAGGGCCCTGGCAGCTGCTGAGGGGCTGGTGGCTCTGTCCCATGAAGCACCCGAGCTGGCTAAACCTCAGCCTGGCAGCAGCAGCAGCAGGAAGCTGTGGGGGAATGGCAATGGGAGACTCCCTGCCATGGGGAACAGAGACCCCCACTTGCCGGTGTGACCTGCCATCTAGGGAGGTTTCTTGCTTGCCAAGGGTTTCAATCCAGGGCACTGTGACTCTTCAGAAGGTACTGTTCTTCCATGTGGGCACAATGATACTGCTAGAGGAGACAAGATCAGGGATGCTCTGCTGGACCTGCTGTTTACAAAAAAGTAAGTACTGGTCTGGGACATGAAATTCAGGGCAGACTTGGCTGCTGTAAACAAGAGATAGTGGAGTTCAGGATCCTGACAAGAGGGAGTAAGGAAAATAACAGGAGCACAACCCTGGACTTCAGGAAAACAGATTTTGGTCACTTTGGAGATCTGCTGGGAAGCATCCCAGGAGATACGGCACTGAAGACAAGAGGCATCCAGGAGAGATGAATGATTTTCAAGGCCTGTGCCCTTAAAACTCAATAGTAGGTCATCCTGACATGAAGTTAAGCAAAGGTAACAGGAGGTCTGCATGGATGAACAAGAAGTTACTGAATAAACTCAAACACAGAAACTTGCATCAGGAATAGTGCAGCCAGCAGGACCAGGGAGGTGATTGCCCCCCTGTACTCTGCGCTGGTGCGGCTGCACCTCGAGTGCTGTGTTCTGCTTTGGGCCCCTCACTACAAGAAGGACATCGAGGCCCTGGAGCGTGTCCAGAGAAGGGCTACAAAGCTGGTGAAGGGCCTGGAGCACAAGTCCTGTGAGGAGGGGCAGAGGGAACTGGGGTTGTTTAGTCTGGAGAAGAGGAGGCTCAGGGGAGACCTCATTGCTCTCTGCAGCTACCTGAAAGGAAGGTGTGGGGAGCTGGGGGTCAGCCTCTTCTCACAGGTAACTAGTGATAAGATTAGAGGGAATGGCCTCAAGTTGCGCCAGGGGAGGTTCAGGTTGGAAATGAGGAGACATTTCTTCTCAGAAAGAGCAGTCAGGCATTGGAACAGGTTGTCCAGGGAGGTGGTGGAGTCACCATCCCTGGGGGTGTTCAAGGAAGGGTTGGACATGGTGCATAGGGACATGGTTTAGTGGGTGACATTGGTGGTAGGGGGCATGGTTGGAGCAGATGATCTTGGAGGTCTTTTCCAACCCTAATGATTCTATAATTCTAACTGCTCATAGTAAATAGTGGAGCATTTCCACCCATTCTTGTTCTATGGGAATCACGTTTGTTAATAAGAAGTGAATTTTTCTGTGCATCAATAGATGAGGTCATTTCAAAAGTTGTTTAAAATAATCAGGACTTGCACTTTTTATCAGCTGAGGTTCTATCAGAGAGGTTTTACATTTTAGAATTACTTGAAAACTATCCTTTTCTGCTGTGTGATAAGCATATATGTCTGATAAATCCTTGTAGTTCTAGAGAAATGAATGCTAATGCATAAGAATTTATTAGAGGTATTTTGAATTAGGTTTTCTACTCTAGAATAATCTTAGGTTAGAAAATTCATAGTTTGAGATTTTTGTGCTGCTTCAACGTGGTTGAAAAGAAGATTAAAAAAATTAAAAAATCACATTAAGTGTAAAAAGCACTCAGAATAGGATTCAATACATTCTGCTACATGTACTTGTTTATTATTATTATTAATTGGGGATCATTCAAAATGTAATTACCTTGTTGCTTACATTTTGTTACAAAACCATTTGTTATAAAATATTGGCTGACTATCACTTCAAATTTATCTTTATGTATACTGCAGAATTAGCAACGCATCCCTCCAACCCCCTCCCTCAAAACACCCCAAATCTTTAGTAAGAGCATCCTCTGCTTAGATACAAAGCAGAACTCAAAGGAGTTTGAGGGGAGCTAAAGATCTTCAAATCAAAATCACAAAGAGATTATTAAGCCTTTTTGAAAACTAATTTCTGAGAAGGAATATTTTTCCCCCAGCAAAAAAAGGAAAATCTGATTAAAAGAATAAAATAGGAGACCAGTTTTCATGTTCTGCCTAACCAAAGACTTGCCAATGTAAAAGACTAACATCTGAGCTGTTAAGTGGTTGAGTGAGACTGAACCTGCAATTATCATTACTTTCCAGTCATTTGTTAAAGCAAAACAAAACCCTTTGCCAAATGACCTCTTATGTAGCAGCTGTTCAGATTTTTGAGGCACAGCAGATGCATGCTGCTGTGGCATCCTCCTCATGGGCAGTCATACTCAAGCCCTGGGGGATGAAAAGATTCAGTTCACTCTTCCAGCAGAAAGCCAGCTCCCCCAAAGAGGAACTGAGATGCTTGCCAGGTTCATGACCTGAACTGGCTTATTAAGAAAGAAATCATGGAGGTTTTGCAGGAAACATGGCTCTCCACAGGACTTCTCCTTCCCACCTCCAGTGCCAGCTGTTACTTTAGCTCAGCTGTCTCATCTGACCGTTTCTTCAGAGCTAGGCTTCTGACCCAATCTGCTGTCCTGGCAGGAAAAGTGAGAAACCTGCATAAGAAGCAGGCTCTGATGTTGGAAAGGGGGTTACTTAAGATCAGGTAGCCTGGAGGTGCTCCACTGGACTATTCCAGCTGCTGGGAAGCTGGCCTATGCTTGCCTCACACTGTTAATTTGTTTAGGCACAAAAATTTGAAAACCAGAGGACAGATTTTTTTTTTTTTGGTTTGTGGTGACTGTAAATACCCACTCCAGTGAGATTTGTAATATAGCACAAGTGTAATGGAGTTTAGGGGTTCTGTGTCTTGGCATAGAAGAAAAAGAAAAAGGAGTAACCATTCCTGTTATCCACTTCAAACTGAATTTCAGATTAATGTAGTTCATCCAAGAAATTACAAGTCTTTCATTCATTGTATATGTGTCTATTTTTTTTTGTTTTGTTTAGAAAGACTAAACTATTAAAAGAAACTTTCAACAACAAATGATAGAATTTGCTTCAGTTACATTCACTTTAAAAAAATACCTCACTGAATGCTTTTGCTGTCATGTTCACACCTTCTGGAATACCGAACTTGAAGCAAAGGTTGCACAAAAAGAATTTTATATACCTGAAATATACTTAAGTATAAACTAGGTGATGTTATACTCATTCAGTTAGGAACAAGGAGAACTCTATACGATACCTGTCTAGTCAGAAGACGGCCTTCTCTTCCCCAGCCTTACACATTTTTTGTTAAAAGAAGCTCAGAACCATACAGGTCATTTCCTTTGCTGAGCTGTAAAACTGTAGTGGTATAGATGTGGCAGGTCAAACCTAGAGGATTTTGCATGTCACTGCAAAAGAGATTTGTGAAATAATCTAGCCTTAAATAAACCTTCAAAAACACTAAGTGCGTGCTGGACAGGATCCCCATCCTTTTGGTTTTGTCAGTGAGAGAACAGTGATGTAGAAAGACCGCAGAAGAACAAAGGCTGCTGTTCGTTTTCTCTGGCAGTGGAAGCAGATGGAAAGGTTTCTTCCTCCAGCTGCTCCATTTGTGGTGTGCTGAAGTCCACTAACTTCTCCCCTGTGCCAGAATAACGTTTAGTAAGGCTAAATAGCAGTGATCCCAGTTAAAACTTCAGTTAAAAGTTGTTAGAATGGATCCAGAGGAAGTCTACAAAGTTGATCAGAGGGCTGGAGCACCTCTCCTACGAAGAAAGGCTGAGAGAGCTGGGGATGTTCAGCCTGAAGAGAAGGCTCTGGGAGACCTCACTTCAGCTTTTCAGTGCTTAAAGGGTGCTTATAAAAAAGAGGGAGAACAACTTTTTACTCAGGCAGATAATAACAGGACAAGGGGGAATGATTTTAAACTAA
Organism: Anser brachyrhynchus; assembly: GCF_964034855.1. Classification (NCBI taxonomy): domain Eukaryota; kingdom Metazoa; phylum Chordata; class Aves; order Anseriformes; family Anatidae; genus Anser; species Anser brachyrhynchus. The sequence continues at coordinate 45,593,341 of NC_137697.1, forward strand.
TAGAGGGGAGATTTAGATTAGATGTTAGGAGGAAATTCTTCTTCATAACACTGTTATGTCAGGCTTCAGTTTATGTTTCTGTTTGTTCAGGTTTTTGTGTTTGAAGCTATTTATTTATTTATTTATTTATTTATTATTCCTGAGGATAATGCAGAGAAGACTTATCATTTCATTGGGGATGCTGTAAGCTCATTGAAAAACAAAGATAGTCTGTGTGCAAATGTCTGGTGCTCAGTACACTCATCAGCAAAAGGAAGCTTGCATAGTCTCCTACCCCTTGGTAAATTTTTTAACGTATCTGAGCCAGCAGAGTGAATTTGTTCCAGACCAGTGCTTTGTATTATCTCGCTACAGAGTCAGCAGTGCCCCATAATGTCTTAAAACCAAGTGTCATCGTTGAATGACAGCCCAAATAATTGGATGAAGGAACTGTGAGAACTGGCATTTCATCAGTTCCCTGGCAAATTCAAAAGATGATGGAATTTGAATGAACTAAAGCAGATCAGCATACGGATTGACCCGTGAGGAAGAAATCACTGTTTCTGGAGGAATACCAAGTGGGGTCAATCAGAGTAAGTCTTACTTTCCAGAAGTGACAGGAAAGTCACTCATAAAGAGGAGCAAGTTTCCAACAGAAATTTAAATGATGCATTCTGTATGACAGCTAGCTAATTTGATAAGGGACAGCAAATGTCTCTGCAGTTACAGATAAAACCTCCCTGTACAGCAGACAAGCAAGAGTCAGCAAAAAATTTAGAAAATCATCTTCAGGAAACCAGGTGTGATAATGAAAACGGCCGCCCTTGGGCATTCAAAAATAAACTGCTTTCAAATAAAGAAAATCAAAACCTTCCACAAGTAAAGTCTGGTACCTTTCAGATTCTCTTCTGTAGTTGAAATTGGCATTAACCAGCAAATATATTACAGCTTTTACTGTAGCAATATGAAATCTCTTCTTGCTAGGGACTTGTGTATTTAGGTAATAAATAAATAAATTGTATTGCAGTGTTTAATTTGACTAAAAGTCTGTTACGTTAAATTCTGATGTAGACAATACAGGTGTGCTCTGGATAATGGCTCTAACAACAGCTGGAGATGCATGTAAGGCTCAGTGAGTTGCTCACAATATGTAATTCTAGTCCAGTTTGAGGATGAGGCTCAGTACAATGTGCTACAAAGTAAGCTGCTCTCCTCCCAGTGAGAAGAAATGCAGTGTTTGTGGCTGTCCATGTAGTGCTGTGCACTGCAGACAGATCTCTTTCTGGAAACAACTGCTCCCGGTTTGACTGTGCCTGCTGCATGGTGGGTAAGAATTTCTATGAGTTTTTGAATACTACCTCAAACAGAGCAGTGCTTAAAACAGAGGGCTGTGGTGCAGCACAGTTACTACACCTTAGAAACAGACCCAACAGGCCTTTCCCTAGAGAGTACCGTCCCTTTTTCGGAGTATAAATAACTTCCAAAGTGATCGTGCAGCAAGGAGGACAGCCCGTACTAACTGGTGTCACCTCTCTGAAGAGGTCCTGGTGTGCTTTTCTCCTTCACACCTCCTTTCTGTTCTTGCCGTTGGGTGAACACCATCTCCAGCAACTGACAGCAAATATATAAACAGCAAGAGAGGTCCATATGGAAAGAACAAAAGGTTCATGGGAATAAATGCATCCAAATACATTTATTAAAAAAACACAGATACTAGAGGCTTAAGTACACATGGTGAAATAGCTTCCAGAGTAACAAGCCCAACCAAAGCACCCGCTGTTTGCATTGTGGAGCTGGCAGAACTCTTTCAACACAGTGTAAGAGTGTCCTGAAAGCAATTAGTGGCATTTACACCCAGGTATTTGTGCATGGAAAGATGCAATTAAAAATGCCATTCATTGGGTTGTCATCCAAAAATGTTTTATTCTCTATTAAGAGTGAAATCCTGCACAGTAATAATAAAATAACATGATGATCATTTAGCATTTGACAAGATTAGGTCCTTATTCCTAAGTCTGTTGAAGCTGCATGATGAGCAGTGTATGACATTATGACAAAACAAAACAAAACAAAAAAAAAATGGAGGGACTATTATGTGCAGATTCAAGATCTGTGTGGTTCTCTGATGTATGCTGAGACATAATGTTTAACTTCATTTTGTGAATGATTCCCAAACTGCGACCACTTTTTTTTTTTTCAAATGCAGTTATGCACACTGCGAGGAAATTATGAATCCCTTTAGTTCATGATTTTGAGAGATGAATGCACACAAGAACAAGTGAACATAACTGGTTATCTGTATTCAAACTTAAATTCCTTCATCTTCCTCTGGTGATTTTAAAGATTTCAAGATATTCTGGACTCAGTTATGAAATATATATATATACATATAATTTTTTTTTTCTTCCATTAGGGACTACAAAAAATCTAGACTTCTGTTTCCAAAATACAGTATCAGTGTATGTAGTTTGCTTCACAAGCTTCTTAATCTAAAATATGTACAGGAAACTTTTCTGCTGTTCTGATCATTCTGATTTTCAGAGGCACTCTCACGTGACAGAATAGCAGGAGCCAGGGTCAGTAATGGTCAAAAGGCCTCCTATAAAAAAAAATAATTTTGTCCATCTTTACAATTATTCTAGAAAGAAAAGAGCATACATAATGAAGAGAGAATATGCTATCACTGTGCAAGCAGGGAAAAATGGGCTAAAGAGGGAGTTGGGATGCAAGTATAAACAAGGACTACTGAGTACAGACTGATGTGCTAAATTAGGAGAAGGGAAGGTAACCTTCTTGCCACAGGCTGTACCAGCCATGGGAGCAGTCAGCTTGTAACTGGGGGAGGTTCATGGCAATGTGAGCTTATAAAGACATTCTTGCATGAAAAAATCTGCCTTGGTGACACAAACTACAGCCAAAATTCCAACCATTGCAAATACCTAATCTCTCTCTCTCTCTCTCTCTCTCTCTTTATTTATATATTTATTACGATAAAAAGTGAAGCTCAGCAATTTGCCAGCATGGAATCAATGCAAGTAGTGTTTTTGCCACTTCAGGACAGACTCCAGGAATGTAAAAATCAAAATGCAGTAGAGGATATCATTCTTGGGCTGGACATCTCTAACTTGCATTTAGTTTCAGTGGGATGGATATTGGTCTAAGAATCTGCTGGGATATGGGAAGGACAGGAGGAACACCAGATCTACTCCAATACTTTCTTGTCAAAGACTTAAAATTGCTTCCTTGTTAAAATAAAAAAATAGTGCTAGGTCCACAGAACATAAGCTGAATGTGAAACAAAGAAGAAAGGAGCAACTAGCAATTAGCAAACCAGATGTATTAGATCCATTGGTCTGTAGACTGCTGTATTTACGATGCCTGTGCAGGGGTATCATGGGCAGAAGGACAGTCAGGATGTACCCTGCAACTTCATCCCATTTGTAAAATTGGACTAATAGTTCATCCTGATCTCACAGGAGTGAAATGAAAATATAGCCAGAGAGCATTCAGATGGTAATGAAGACTAGAGAGGAGCTCATCTGTGTTCATCAGGTCAGTACATGCTGTCACCTTGACCAGTTAGCCCTTTTTGCTGTTTTGCTGAGGGCATGTGATCTGATCTCTTGTATCAGATATTTATTTATTTATTTTTTGTCACTGAATGGTATACTCAGTCAGCAAAGATCATTGTTTCTTACAACACTGAGTATTATTGACTCCTGTTTACACTTAATTCACAGGAGGTGTCTGGCACCTACTGGGACAGGGTCTGAAGGAATTAGAGCTCATTGCTGCAGTTTCTCTTAATTAGAGTATTTTCATTTGAAGAAGCTAGCACTGGCAGTCAGACATTACCCCTTTGACAGGCATATGATCCAGGCTGACTTTTGTTCTCCCAAAGGGTCAAATGAATACCGCAATTCAACAGAGCCAAGTTTAACCTACATTGCAGCACTATAATAGAGAGGGATAAACTCTTCTCAAGCTGCTGTCTTTGTGTCAGCTGGGCAGCACGCCTTTCTTCTACTCCCTGCCTTGAAATTGGGCTAATTGAGAAAGAATGACTTAAAAAGAAACCATCCTCATGTTATGTTCCTGCCTGGTAATTTGTTAAGCCAAAATTGCCGTTCTGACTGACCTTTACAATTGTTGTAGTATTTTAAGATGCAGAAAAATGAAAGAAGAAAGAAAAAAAAAAAGCCAGATGGTATGGTCAGAATGGAAGCCTCCCTTGAATATTGCTTTTATTATCATTATTTTAAAATCCAGTTGGTGTGGAAGTCAGTCTTGCATCACTTATCTTCTGTCCAAGCTTTACAGGGACAGGCTGGTGCCAGGCTGCTATTGCACACATCCATTACAGCACAAACAGCAGCTGCTGTGCTGGACCTCCAGACAGCATATGGCAGGCACCAGCCACAGGAGGCCGATCGAGCCCTTAACATCTGCAGGCAAATGGGGCTTTTTTTTCCCCAGATCTCACTTTTAGTGAAGGCCTGTTCAAGAAGCTACTCTAAGTGATAGTTTTAATGGGTTTGGACTGAGCCTGGGATGTTGCAAATGAAGCTCATGCAAATTGTGGTGAAGAAGGAAAGAGTAAATTTTTTCTTTTTAATTATTATTATTTTTTTTGCACAAATAACGTTCAGCTATTGATTTCTTTGCAAAACATCACCCTGTCAGAAGGCACAGTGGTTTTTACAGTGCAACTGGAAAAAGGGAAACATCCTGAGACATAGCAATAGGAGGTTCCAATGAATGTCGGGGAAAGTTGTTTTATTGGAAAACAGCCATGAACTGACTCCATGCCTGTGAATGGGGAGGCTAAAGGTACTGTTGTCCTAGAAGGAGATGAGGAAAGGGACCACCTAGGGAGCATGGATGAGATCTGCCAGGCTCCAGGGGAGATGAAGGGAGCAAGCGCTGACAGGACAAGTAGACTCTCCTAGCCTCTCCCAGAAGCGGGGAATTAACTCAGAGAGATAAACATACAGGTTCTTTTAACAAAAGATTAAGGCTTATATAATCCAGAAACCTGAGAGCAATCCTGTGCTCGAAATGTTGCATGCCTTGGTGAGAAGTGCCTTTGCTGGATTCACTTGGTTAAGCTGGCAAAAGAGATTGGTTCCGAGCTGCAAGCCAGTCCTGTCCTTACAGCAGGTTTACAGAGCTGCATGGCAGGAGTGGGCTGCTCTGCATGGGAGGGCAGCTGGAGGTGAGGGTGACACCATACTGACCTGTCCCTGGTGGCCAAGCTGGCAGAGCAGGGCAGGGCAGACACAGGGTCCTGACATGCTGGAACTCCAATGATTTTGCAGTACTTCCTTTCCTTTGATACAGATCTTCTCCTATAACCAGGGCCAAGTGGTTAAATGGAACTAACCTAAATGCTCTACAAGCCTTTATATGCCTTGCAGTAGATAAAAATGGTCACCTGTATGTATAGGATGCCAAGGTTAGACAGGAGGAAAAGGAATATCCATTCTTGCAGCAAGACTAGAGAAAGAGAACTGAGTCTTGTAGAGATTTGGGCTGTCAATTCTTCCTGATAGGGAAAAGAAACCAAATAATGGAAAGATATTCCAATACAATTGCTAACTACACATTTGTAGTTCTGAATGCAATTCTGATATTTTCCTGAATTTTACACATAATTAACTGGAAAGGTATCAAAGGAGAACATAATTTTTAAATTATTTATTTATTTTTTAATGAATTAGGAGGGGGAAAGAAGAGGAAACTTATCTTTCCCTTATTATTGTTTCAGGGAGAACACACAGGGTGAAAAATTGGGCTAAAGGGAAGGAAAGCAGAGTCATACCAAAGATCTCTGTCCTCTCTAATATCCTTCTTTTCTTTCTCTTGGTATAGAATTCTTTAGTGACACTTTTCTCCATGTATGATGAAAGATAGTTTTACTTTTTCAGACTTTTTTTTTTGTATTTATGATTACATTTCAACACAGTATGTTTTATCCTGTCATTCTTTCCTCCTGTGAAAGACATCACATGCAGAAAGCGTGATGAAAAGCCAGGCATCTTTTCTGTCTTACATAATGAAAGTCTGTTTACATACGTGCGTGGGTGCACATACAGACTGTGCGTGCACACATCGGCAAGAGTGGCTGTCTCACCACCTTCCTCAGGACTGGATGGTCCTGGTCCAGGATGTGAGCCATTCTTTTCCATTATGTGGTGCATCAGAAATGATTTACTACTTCCTGCCAAAGTCCTTCAACTGAAAAATTACTTTTACATACGCTACTCTTTCTTCAAATGTGCAGGCAATTCTTTCTTCTGTGGTCAGAAACCCATCAACCCAGATTCTAGATTATTTTCTGCTTTATGTTAGTATAATCCTTCTGACACCAGAACACACATTTAATCCCTGTACATTGGTATACTTCAGTTACATCAATATAAGAGCATGGAGGGGACTAGGTTTTCTTTTACACCTGGATTTTTAAGTCAGGGAGGGGATGCAACAAGGTTGCCCTAGGAGCAGTAGTGCAAACACATTTATTGTGTGGCCTGATTAGAATATTTGGTGGTGTAAGGTAACCAGTCATGTCTTCTTGATTGATGAGAAGTATGGGGATATGATGAGAAGATGGGGATATTGACTGTAGACAACAATTTAAGTCTTCTTTGTGCATGTGTTTCTCTGAAAGTTTTCTCCAGCATCATGTTCATCTTCTACAGTTGTTGGGATGAACCTTGTTGTGTTCAGTAGGTACTGGGCTAACAGAGATGGCCCTTGCTCCTGTGGTGCCCCTTATCTCCAGCAGGTAATGCAATGAGCCATTGAACTGATCACGGATGAAGCAATGTCTGACAATGGAAGTAGTACCCTGAGGTCCCATCTTCCACTTCAGAATGACATTGTACTTGTTCTTCAGAGAGGGTGACCATCCAAAGCAGGAGAAGGTACAGATAAAAATACCTAATAATTTCTGAGCCTTTAAGGAAAGGGATGATATAGTATGCATTTGAACTAAAGATGGGGAAAAACAAACAAAAAAAACAAATCTCTTCCTTCTATATTACAGAGAACAAAAAGAATTAATCCCTTTGGAAGCAGAGTTTGGCATACAAACACAAGATTAATCTGGTATTTCAAATGCCAGATGCAGACTTGATTGAAAGCCAAGAAGTCTGGGCTGAACATGGTGCTTGCAGTAGGACCCTAGCCTGGATGAAACCAGTAGACCGGCAGTTTTCCTCATGAAGGAAAATCATAGCATGGATTAGCTGTTGTTTTCCTTTCACAAAGCAATTTTAAAAAATCAGTGTGTTCATAGATACGGCTCACTAAAGAACTTTATAATTATGATATCAAAGAAAGATTTATATTAACTTCAGAGACATATAGACCAAATCTTGATGGTGGATGCAGAGACAGAGGTGAAGACCCTAAACTGTCCTGGAGTAGGATTCACTGCAGAAACCAACTGGGAGCCACTGTAATCAGGTAATATCAGTGTATGCAAAACTCCTGGTGTAACCCTTCTGCCAGGACATGGCTGGCAGGCATAGGGGCTGCTGGCAGCCACCACCACCTTTAGGCCTTAGTCCATAGCCCTGTTGAAATAAATTCAAACAATCCAGATATTGATTGAGCTATATTGCCCTTCAAAGTGTAAAGGTGAGATGATTACTCCCCAAAGAAGAATCCTCCACCTCTGTGATGATATACAGATATCTTCTCAAATTTTCAATAAGAGCACTTCTTATGCCCTGTTTACTGTCTGTGTTGTCATATACAGCACAAACAGCAAAACCATAATGCCAGTTAAACATGCTTTATTATCTCTTCTCCTCTCCTCACCTTTCAGACCTCTGGAGTGATCTGGAAAGAAGTGGTGTCGTCTTCCAGGCATTAACCACTGATCTTAAATATGAAAGAGGGAAGGAACATGAGGTCAGAGAAGCACGTGAGGTTTAAGTGAGGGTCTTAGCAAACAACAAATCAAGCTGAAAAACAGAGAAATCTGTTCAAGTTGCTCTCTCTGCTCCATGTGGTCTTGTGCTGTAGTTGTTGCCTAATCTGTCAGAGGCCATAGGCAGTATAAGAGGAGTTTTAGAACAGGCAAGATAACATGCATTAGATAGTGAAAAGAAATATAGTCAGTGCTGTATGTATTTTCTCTTTGATCACAATCTCTGCCAAACTATTTCTCCTAGAAGTGCTATGGGTTCAACGTTTTGGCTTGAAGTCAATATTTTGATGTGTTCCAGTCCTGGTCTGAGAGCTGCACACGGCAACTCACACAGTCCCTGTAGGATTTTAATGCACAGCTCCTTAGTATTACAATGGAACATTTAAAATAGACAACTTCAAAGATGTTAAAGAGTTTGAAAGGGGTTCTTTGAATATTGGTTAAGGTTAGGAAACAATCTTTCCTATGGGATAAGAGGTTAAACCTTTTTTTTTTTTTTTTTTCCCTAGATCATCTGCAGATATGACACCTTCTACAAAGGTAATATAGTATTTGATAATGTGCTGTGCTGAATGACAAGTCACATGTAGTTTCTCAGGCAGTGGATGTATGTGGGAAATATTTGTTCATTTTCAAATAAACTTTGTAGAGATTTCTCTCTAGTCCACAGTGACATTGCAGAAGACAAGAATTTAATTTAAAACCAGAACTTTGAATGCCTTTCCTCCAAAAGTCTTTAAGGTCAGTGGAACAATTTCCACTCCCCACAAGATAAAGAAGTTGATGGGTGCTCTGTTTTCACCAGGTTGTTTCAGACTTTAACATTCTAAAAAGATATATTTGGAAAAAGGTAAACATAAATATTTGCAATTATCTCTGTACATGTGTGTGTGCTAGGTTCAAATACTTAAACAAATTTCAGTGGGGATGAGAATAAGGAAAAAAAAGGACATTCATCTAATTATTTTTTTTTCTTGCACTAACTTTATACAATAGCAGAAGAATTATTTTAATACAAAGGGATAGTTATTTAAGGAACAGATACTCACAGGTCATGTTGATTACCTTAAGCTCTTGAGGCTAAGACATCTGATTACAATGCTCTGCAGAAGTTACATGTTTTTGCTACTTCAATCACACTACTCTGTAGAAGACAAGTGTCATCGTAGTTTCAAAAATATAACCTCAAATAGTAAAAGCTTGATCTCAAAAAACACAGTTTAATCCAATCATGAAAATCATGAACAAAAGGCTGTTTAGAAACAGTTATTAAAATAATTTCTTTTTCACTTTGAGAAAGCAGCTATTGCAAAATTTCAGCACATTTGTGCCATAAATAACTCTTACTCAATTCTTTAAGGCTTTGTAATTTATATATTCATAGTTTTAAAGCTAGAGAGACCATTAATTCATCCAGTCCATCCAAAGGCCAGGGAATTCCATGCAGTTATTCTTACACTAAATCCAATAGCACATGCTGTGTACTTCCTCTTACCTCAGGAACAGTATCCTGACTTGCCTGGACAACATTAGGAGGTGGAGAGCGTGCCCCTTTCTGGACTGATTCATTCAGTGATTAATCTCCTGCAGTGTTCAATAAAAAAATCTTATTTCTAATTTGAAAGTGTCTGCCTTCATTTGGCAGCTTTCTGTTTTCACCTTCTGGAAGGCTACCACAACCCAAAAATGCATACGGTTTTAGGAAGAGAAGACGTCTATGACCTCTGCAGAACTATCAGTAAATCATAATTCCAGCTGAAAACAGGCAATATTTTTAATGAGTAACAAGGGATTAGCTGATGTATCTATACATTTAAGTTTTTATGTGACTGACCCTTCATCTAAAATCATGGTTTGTTCTAATCATTGGCTTCTTCACATCCAGGATTCAGAGTGCAGGGAAAGAGATACGATTCACTTATTATTAGTACTATCATTTGGTATATGCTTGGGTACTGGGGCAAAGAGGAGACCTCTGCTTTGCGAACATTGATGTAAACCAAGATTTTTTCATAAAAATGAATAACAGAGAAACTGAAATAATACTGTCATTGGAAGTTGCTTTTACAGAGATGGAAAAAAAAAAGAAAGAAAAGAAAAATTACAGTGTCACTTATTCAGTTTTTCTTATAGGAGTGAGAAAAGAATCTTTTCAGGGATCCAGGAGTGTCACACAAAATCAAGAGTTGTTTTTCTCTCAGAATTAAGATCCTTCATTGAGTCACTGGTCCTTGGTACACCTAATTAATTGTCAGGACTGGAGCCTGTGATGTATGACCAGTGGACGTGGGTACTTGAGAAAAGTGATGGAGCAAATGCAGCACGACCAGCCACAGCTCTTTCAGTGCAGGCATTTGTGATCCCACTAGGGAGAGCTCATGCACTGCGTTCTCACCACAAACAACTGTTGCAATATGCTCCTGCCTTCCTTTTCTTACACCAGCCCCCAGCGTTACAGCAGATGCATGAGGCCTGAAGCGTGTGTATATAATGTTTAAAAAGGCAGAATACAGCAGGAAATGGTTTGGATGTTTCTGCCTATATCCTTCTTCTTGTAATCAGGTTTCCCACATTGTTCCTGAGGTGTTAGCTATGATAACAAAACCAGACCAGAGGCATCTGTTGCATATATATATATATATATATTTTTTTTTCATAGGTCTTGAAGAACAGATTGCCACCCCACTCATCTCTGTTCCTTGTATACACAACTCAGGTTGTGAACCAATTTTTCTGCACCTTGTTTCCTTATCTATAAAATAGGGATAACGATACTTCCTGCACCTGTCTTCACTAGCCGGTTGGCAGAGCCTTCAAAGCAGGGGCCAGATGGGGCCTCACTTTCAATTGCAGCCCCCTGTTTTTACTGTAGCCTGAGCAAGACATTATCTGAAGCATATTCTGAGCATAAAATAAAAATATTAGATATTGTTTGGGGAAGAGGTCAGCTCTTTACAGTAAAGTTGGGCGTAAGAGAAAAGAGAGGGATCATTTTCTAATCTTGGAAAGTTGGCTCACATTAAAGTACAATTTCCATCTGGAAGCAGACACTGATGTTTCTAACACAAGCGCTTCTATAGCAAGCTGCTATTCGCTATAAACTGTAAGGGTTGCTATAAACCACCAGAGGTTGCTGTTACCAAATTAAAACAAAACAAAACAAAAACAAAAAACAAACACCCACACAACACCCAACTAAACACTCAGATTCATTATAGGACAAGTAGATCTTCTTTCTTCCCACACAAATCTCCCTCCCACTTCTTTTGTGCACATCTTCCAGTCCTTACTGCTAGGTCAGTTTGGAAAGAAGGAAAGAAGGACTAGGAAAATCAGGAATGTTGGGTCCTCTAACTTTTAACAAGTATGAAGAGAAATGTTTCCCTTTCAGACTGAGGTCTTGTGGGGAAAAAAAATTGCCTGTATCCTTTTTTTCTTTTCTGTCTTCACGCAGACCCTGGTCTTTCATTATGCTCTTGGCACATGGAGAAGCACAGTGACCACAGTCACAGGTGTGGGGAAGCAAAGCCACCAGAGAAGTGCTAAAGCAAACTGTGCCTCGGATCAGGCATTAACAACACCTCCCAAAGCACAAATCTGAAGGAGATGTTGCCAGGCTCCCAGGACTACTTCCATGCAAGACCTCTGCAGCCCCAGCCCAACTCACAGCAGCCTCTGGGGTCTGCCATGCCTGAAGCAGCTGTAGCCCAGCAGTCTTGTAGCTTTATAGCCTCCCTAAGCAGCTGTCAACACCTGTGAAGGTGGAGCAGGTAACCTCTGTCACCCAGAGATGAAGATGTGCATTGCCCCCCTGTGCCTGCCCTGAAGCGCTGAGAGGATTTTTCAGTTTCCATGAAGGAGGGACCAGGACCTGCTGGTCTGATGTAGTGTTGGTGCCCTACTTATACTTTTGTAAACCTATTCTCAGCAAGGGCTGCTCCTGTCAAAGGCCCGTCTCTTGCCTGTTCTCCATACATACAAATAGGTATGAAACCTCCCTGTAACAGCTTTGATTTCTGATACTCAGCAAAGTCCAAGGTCTTTCCTGATGAGCATAGTAATATTTGTAGCATTTATTGCTCTCTGTTCCTAAAGGATTAGGTGAGGAGGTCCAAAGTGTCCTGTAGCATCTATAGGATTAAGAAACATTAGACTCAATCTTCCCCTATACTCAGTGTGTCAACCCCTCTTACTTGTAGTCAGCCACTCTTACGTGATTACACATACTCAATTGCCAGGTTCAGCAACCTCCTCACTAATGAAAATAGGTTAAACTCACTTGCAGAAACCAAAGAGAAACCCATGCTTGCAAGTATGAATCAAATATGAAAAAAAAATTAACCAAAAAACAACAAACCCTCTGCTTTTCAGAGAGGAGGAAAGGAAAAGAGCCAGTGTAATGTGTGTCATGAGAAGTTATTCCTTCATCAAAGTAAAATATTAAGTGTTTGAAGTCCTCCTGAGTTCCTGCTGTGAAAACACAGGAGCCTCTAAGTGCTTCTAACACATCATGGCTTCCTCATATTAGATTTTGTGGTACTGTCACAACCCCGCTGGATAGTAAAGACTCACCTAAACTACATGTGATCAGTTGCTACCAGCTCCTAAAAAGTTGCCATAGTTTCTCCAGCTTGTTGTTCTTGACTAACACTCGACAAATCTCTTTGACAATACCTCTTTCATTTCAGAGATACATGGATCTGCATTAGATAAGGATGAGAGACTGCCCAGTACAATTAGTCAGAAGTATGCTTGCTCACACTTACAGATGTTAGTCTGTTTATTTTTGCTCCTTTACAATGTGACCACTCTTTAAAATGGAAATGCAATGAAAATACATTCATTCCTGTCCACTTGTCCTTTCTTTGCTCCCTTTCTCTTCACCAGACTGTTTTTTTCTGATCTTCCCAAGATTTGGATTTCAAGGGAAGAAAGGGAGGAGGGAGGATGGGGAATGTTTTCTTCTTTTTCAGGCCTCATCAATTTTATATACTGCACAAAATGTAGTTTCTTTTGATTTAAAAATCTGGTGTCTGACACCTAAAAGAGAAATTACCTCCCCAAAAGAGAAAGCAAACAAAGAAAACAGATTCCCAAAAGATTACATACAAAAGCAAAGTACCCTGTTGGCATCCAGTGGAAAGAAGAGAAAATAAGTAGAAAGGGCTAACAGACAGATCAGAACATTTTACATATGTTTTTTTGTGTATGCGAGGCATTTCTGTTAAAAATAAAAGGAGAAGGCATTCCACAAAGTGGAAAAAATAGTAATGGTTTACAATGGTAATGGAAATGAAAATTTGGCTTACATAACAAGGCTTAAGACAGCCTGTTCCTGTCACATCTCAGAGAACAGCTTCCAGCCTTGTGTTGAAAAAGATAGAGCTGACAAGGTGAAAGTCTTTGCTTACAGGTTTCCTATTAATGGAAGGAGAAGACTGTTTTAATATAAAGAGTTAAATGGGGGCTAAGAAATGGAAGTCTGCTTTAGAGTGATCTGCATGTATAAAAAGACAATATATTTCTAAATATTGTATGTGATCTGACTGTGGAGCTGATTCAACACCAAGCCCTGGGGAAGCTGTAGTAGGTAGCAGAGCAGCTGAAGAGAAGCATCTTTGATCTGGGGAACTCATGGAGGGGAAGTGGCTCACATGGCCACATCAGCATTGCATTGATTTAGGCTTTGCTGCTGTGCAGGATAATTGACACTACCCTGTGGCTTGATGGTCCTCAGCTGAAAGTAGTTTTCTAGCAGGAAAAAAAAGAAAAAAAAAAAGAAAAAAAAAAGAAAAAAAAAGATAGAAGAGGACCGTAAAATGGCTAGTTATCATCAATTAAGTACCAGGTGTTACTCCAAATTCTTTATGGCCTTACTTTTCATTTGAGAAAACATTTCAACAATATTTTGATAATTTATGTTATTAATTAATTTATTTATTTTTGCAAGTGCAGAAAATTGCACTTCTTGAACACCTGAAAGTTAAGTTCAACTTTTCCCAGGCTTCTGGCTGTGGCCTCACAGCAGCACTTTGTGAGAGACCCCTTCTGAATTTGAACCAAGACCTGATTAAGTCCACTACACACAGGGGAAGAGAGAATGCATGTTGTTGGTAAGAAAAGGAGGAGATTGCTGAGATTTTGCCTTTGTTTTTATAGAAAAACACCTTTAAATCATTAAAAAATCAGAATGTCTGTATTTTTCCTCCCTTCAGTTTATCTTAGGCAGTCTGTTACACAGATAAAGCTCTCCATCGCAACACACAAAACAATGTCTGTTTTAATGTCCTTGCCATGGATTGTATAACAGAGCTTTCCAACAACACTGCTGCAGGATCAGAATGAATGTTATGAATATTAACCCACAAGGACGTTTTCAAAAGCAGCTATAAGATGAAAGCTATCAGTCAACAGAACTATGAACACAATGTCTTAAGAAACTATTTTATCTCAAAACTTCTACCTCTAAAGTGCTTTGGAAACTCTCTTCTCCCACTGTGTAAAACACATTTTCAAAGTAAGTTGGCTGTGTGACGGAGAACCACCTGATGCTCTCTCTACTTACAGGAATAAAAAGGAGTTGCTTAAGTCTCTGGCTTTATGGATGTGAAATGCTCTGTGGTTTTGGAGAAGAATAAGTACAGGTTTTATGTATGATAACCTTTATTATGTTTTGTTTTGTCTTGTTTAATATGAATCATGGAAACCTTCGTAAACTGGAACTAATTTTCTCTGTATCAGAATGAAGCAAGACTGATAAATGCAAATTTCCTCATACTGATCTCTCCAGATGCCTTCCTTTAGTGGTGCAAAGTTAATCCATCGGCTTCTGTTTCAGTCTTGAGCACAACACAACTGTCACAATGCTTTTCAAGAGGCACCTCTGACAGAAGCTGACCTCACGTAATGAGTTACTTTCAAATAACCATGTAAGTCATAATGGTGATAAACTTCCAGATAACATGAGGAAGCATGTATAGCAGAGCCAAAGATGGGAACATCTCTAATGCTCACCACTGCCGAGCTTGAGGAGGAAATTCTTATGTACATATCTATCTTTTAACGTGCCTGGACTTGAGTGAAAATTACATGATTTGTTTCCCTACAGAGCTGGTATCTGATAGTCAAGGTGGAACTCAAACATGTGGGGTGAATGGCAGACTGTGCTGAAGTTCCTGTATTGGCCACACTCTGTGTTACAAGAAAAAAAACTCACAAAATGTGCAATGACACATGCATTACCAGATTTTGATCTGAAAATCATCACTAGTTTATGATCTGGCATAAAGCTCCACTACAGCTTTCAATCTCTGCATATTCCTTGAAATCCTTGTACTATTGCACAAGTTTTCATATTGCTAGCAATTATTTTTGTAGAGCTAACTTACAGAATTCTTATTTTATGCAGTCAGATCCAAAGAATTTTAAATCTTCCTGTGGTCAGCATAATTCCACTGAATTCAAACTACAGCTAATAGATTTTTTTTCTTTTTTTCCTTTTTTTTTTTTTTCCCCCTCCCTTTAATTTGGACACTGTAACTACCAAATATGAATATTCATTTGTATTACTATAAAAAGGTAGAACGTCTGTTCTACAAATACTCAGTAGAGATAACATATCTCTAAGATTTACTTTTTTCCCCTTGATCATATCTGCTGCTTCACAGCACATGGAAATGGAAAAAAAAATCATTGGGAGATGCAGACTCAGATTTTAGGGCACATTTTGGAAGAAAGAAAAGATATTTGATCAAAATAGCAATCTTTGAATGTAAAACCAAAATTAAAACTGGCACACTCAACAGACCTGAGACAAATAAAGAGCTGGCAGAAATGCACTCAGCTGCTGGTTCACACTGATAGAGTATGGTGTTCTCACCCTGTTTAAATTTCCTCACCTCTTGGACAGTCTAGTTCTCTGTCATTTCACAGGTGCTGTCTTTGCTCCCTGCAAGAACCAAAGATCCCTGTCCCTACTTGTTACAGGCCAGTTGACTCCAAGTAACTTTTCACTCTGCACATCTGTGGACACGCGTTGCATTGCTACGTGCAGTTCATGTAGGCCATGAGGACACTTTTCTGAGTAGAGTACATTTTGCTCTCGTATATGAAAAGTAGAGTTTGTCTTGATCTGGCATGTACTTTCATGGGGCCTGGTTTTAAGAATCTCAAAAGTCATCCTTTGCAAACTGGCAAATAAACATAAGATATGAGTTTTTTCCAGAACCGTCATCTTCTAAATCAGATTATAGTTTACTCCCAGCGGGCATAAAGTACTAAATGACATTGCATTTCTGTTCTTTCCCAAACACCATTGATTTTGGTAATATGAATACCGGGGAGATTTTGTGAATAAACAATAAACTCCATGACTCCATGTTTGGTTAATCATAGGCAGAGAATAGTGTATTTTTTTTTTTTTTATTTTTTTTTTTGTAACAAAGTACCTATCTGTCACATTTTCTGCAAATTAAGGATTTTCTAGACTTGAGCAACATTCCAGTCTTTTTGTGATTGCCATTTCCTATATCTTTATGCTGTGATTATGGAATGGCATGGCTTTTGCTTGTGCTTGGTGTTGACTCTGCAGAAGAACAGAAACAGGTGATAAACTATTTAGAGTAAATATTTAGTGCTTTAAAGTATCATCTCTGTTACAGAAATTCACATTCCTTTGCTCCCTGCACCTCCTTGCCTGATATGGGGATCTGGAGAAAGTCATTTATTAAAAAAGTAAAACAAAACATATAAACAAACAAAGCAAGCCGAGAGAACCCCATTGCTATGCTTGAATTTCCACTTTCTAAGTATCATGCCCTGATTCCTAGAAACAAAGTTTCCTTGCAAGCTAGTATATAGTGTGCATATAATTAATTGCTTACAGGAATTTTACAAGCATAAATCCTAAGCAGAGTTTAAATTCTGCACAACGTCAAGTCCCTTTGCCTGTTCTGGCAATAAATACACATATGCTTTGCTGTTTTCCTTCAAGGCCTGAAGGCAGCCTGAATGGACTACTCAGAGATGACCAGGGAAAAACAAGCAGAAAAAAGAGGGAAAGTGGTATGTCTATGTCTGTGGAAGGAGTAAAATTAGAAGCCAAAGCACATGTTTACAGGTCACCAATCACCACACTTATTCACCACCTCAGTTATTAAGCTTTTTCTTGGTTGTGGGGATATGGTCTCAAGATGAAGACGTGGGGGATCACAAGTTTCGGGAATTTCGTTACAACCTCAAGTAAGGAAATGTTGCTCCTTGGGGGCCTCGCTGACAAATAAACACACAACCTTGAAACATAATGTTCAATGAACACCAGCAAACAGACAAACAGACATATTAGGCACTGCAATGCCCTATATAATTAGGGATTTTTTTCTCATGTAAACTTAATAGAAAATTTAATTGCAAAATATCTATCACTACGAAAATTTTCTCAAGAAACACTGGTTTGCTTCTCTTAAATGAAAGAAGAATATCATTTCATGTAAATATTTGTCTGCTGTTCCCATCTTCTCTTTTTGCATATGTTTCCACAACAGTGCATTGGCTATTTTATATGCTTTCCTTTATTCAGGCATAAAGCCTTACATGATAGTAAATTGTTTTGCTAGATTAATATTCTGTCAAGTATATTTGGTATGATTTGAATTTTAAAGCCATTCACATTATTGCTTACTTATGCTTAATAAAATAAAACTTACACTTCTGAAACTGAAAGTTGCTAAAATCAAGCTCTGTTGATTTTGGTTTTGGCTGTCCACATATTTTATTAATTTCTACACAGCTACATGCAGGGTTTTTTTTGTGCAATATTTATACCTGGTTTTGAATAATTCCCCTGACTAATGTTTAATAAACATGAGTGAAAAGCAACCTCTTGACAAAAAAAAAAAAAGTTTGATGAAGAATTTTTCATATGGGCAATAGTTTGCAGCACCAAGACTCTAAACCTGGACTCTTGGTGTTTGGCTAAATGTATTAGCACATTTTGAGTGAATTTCAGTGGAATGAACCATAAGTAAAGAGAACTGACATGTCATGTAATATAGATTTCTGGTATTGCTGTTTTTGGGGAGACAGATACCATTCCTGAAGGAATCTTTATGCCAAACAACATTTAAAATTACTTAAAGAGAAAATTCATAGGTAAACATATATTTGATGAACATGGTAAGTTAAAGCTTAGCGCTTTCATAATTGCTTTCTACTGCTACACTACAATTACGCTTTCAGGAAGAAAAGTGTGTAGAAGAGGAAATACACAACCAGTTTCATGTAATCATAAGTAAAATTTATTTATGATTATTGTGAAAATAAGCCAAATGTTTACCAACTCCTGATACACCCACCTTCTCTCTACTGAAACCAAGCATGTGCAATAAGACAGTGTGCAAAATAAAAGAAAAATATCAGCATGTATCCTTGACTGCTTACTTTCTATGTTAAGATTAACTGTGAAGCTTAGATAATATCATAAGGAGCCTGGAGCACCTCAAAAGAAAGATGCAGAAGAAAATGCACGGGCAGATTTTTGTTGGCTCTGACATGACCTGGAATAAGAAGCACCATGTAATTTCATTGCCTTGGAAAGAGAAATAGTCTTTGCCTTCTCTGCTTCTGCTCAGATGAGTTTTTCTAACAGGCTGGAATAGGACGGGTGAGGGCTAAAGCTACTTCCTGGTCTCTTCTGTCTACTTTGCTCCCCTATCAAGGGAAGCCATATTACCCATGGAAGAGAAGAAATGTTGGCCACTTACGATGTAGAGTGCTCATACTTGAAGTAACGCCTGTAAATTAATTAAACAAGATGATTTCATTAGCTTTTACTACATGAGTATTTTTGTTAAATAAAGACACCTGCTTTATTGTGATGGCTTTCTACTTGTGATCTTGCAGATCACGAGGTTGAAACTCAAAGTCCTGTCTTACCTGTTTGGTTTCATTCTTTAAACTTCAGCCTTCTGGAGACCAATGCATATATGACAGTCACAGTTTTTATAGTAAGTAAAAATAAAGGTTTGTTAGTTGTGAGCCTATATAGAAAAGCAGCATGACTGCATCTTGCAGCTTCAGAAATCAAGACAAATACAAAGAATTCTAATGACCTTTTTGAAGCAATGTTTGTTTTCTAGATATCTCAGGAAACAACATTCCTGATTCATGATATCTGAACATTTGGAGGGTTGCAATGCAGCTGGCATTGCATGTTTTTTGATTATTCCAGGCCACTTTGCACCAGAAAGGTTGCAGGACAGGCAAGGTGTTTCTTTTTTTTTTTTTTTTTTTTTTTTTTAGGTGAACTGCACAATAATTAAGTGCTGAATGAGATCTTTCTCAAAGCTGAAAGGTTGGTTTTCTCTCTGGTTATGAATAGTTGCCAAAGGGGAGAAGGTAATTCAGCTGTCATGGCACTGTGTGCTCAAATCCAAAGTTATCGTGTGTCACAGGAGGTTGCTGTGTCTCCCCTGAGTTGGGAATTGAGTGCCAGTCATTCCTGTGTTTTCTGTGGAACCTGTAAATGAACCCAGTTGTATCTGAACTGGGACCTGAGCTTAGAGCGCCAGAAAAGCAGTGTGACTACCACAACCTATTTTCTTCATTCTTCATATTTTTTGCCAGTACCCAACTTTCTTTTCCATGTGTCACCTTCTTTATCTGATGTCTGAAAGCCTTAGGTGGTATAGTTGTGCCATGTTAATGTATGCATTTTGGATATTTTTTTTTTTAAAGCATGGCAGACTTTATTTTGCTTTAAGTGCCCTTCTAATATGACTACATTAGGATTCCTACAGCTTTTCAATGCTCTGAAATCTTTGCTTCTTGCTCCAGAGCATAAGGTAAATGGCTTTGATAAGCTCATTGTCACTCATAAACATCACCTTCCTCCTCCAAAACCACAACTTTCAGGATGATTTTCACTCAGATCACAAACACACAAATTGTTCAGCAGCAGTCAATTAAATACCATGGTAACCTGCTGCTTTTAATTATCCTTCTCTGTGCCCTAGCATCTGTGAAACACATAGTGACAAGCCAAATGTAATTTAAATACTGTGGTGTGCCCCAGATGTGGCAGTACTTTGCCAGGTATTTTGTATTGTATTATTTTTTATTTTTTATTTTGTATTTGTATTATTTTGTAATGTATAACTCAACATATTACCATATTAACTTTCTTCCTCCAGAAAAAACAAAACAAAACAAAAAAACACTGAAAACTTAGGTTTTCTTCCACAAATCCTTCAATACCCAGTTATGACTATGAGCCTTCAATTTTGATAATGGAGGACAACTTTTTACTTCTGCTCCAGTGCTAAATATTAATTATGGACATTATTGTTACTACTTTGAACCAAGGCCACACCACACATAAGTTCATCCAAAAGTAACTGAAGTGCAGGGAAGATTTTATGGGTGTTGTTGTCATTGATTTCTGTGAGAACAGATATGGCCTGAAGTTAGCTGTACGTCATGCTACACCTATGTGCCACACTTACACACACTTTCCCTGGCCATCCGCAGATGCAATCAATGCTGGGGTTTGTCTTTTTGTCTTTTCCTATAGTGGGTCCATAGCCACTTAGAAGAATTCCACATTTTTAATTTTATTTTATTTTATTTTATTTTATTTTATTTTATTTTATTTTATTTTATTTTATTTTATTTTATTTTATTTTATTTTATTTTATTTTATTTTATTTTATTTTATTTTTTTTATATTTTAACTGGGATTTTGTGACCCTTTTTCTAAAAACAATGAAAATGAGTTGCCAGCTTTGCTATGTTTTAAAGTGGTTTCCTACACCTGATCTTGGAACTCCTACTGCATACTAAGATCTGGTGGTGCAGTATCTTACACCAAAAAAACCACCACCAACAAAAAAATAAACAAACAAACAAAAAACACAAACATCTGTTCTTTAAAATATTCTGTAAAAAAGGAAACACATTGACTTAGACGTCAGAACAGTAAAAAATAAAGGGCAGTCATTATGTTGCATTATGTTGATTTTTGCCCTTCTTGCATGAAATACTAGACTTTTCATGACATTGGCAGAAAATGGCCTTCTCATGAACACGTTTAAAATGGGAAGAGTGAGCATTCACAGGATTTATTGATAGGGCCAAAAACCTTATGCAAAGATTTCTAGGAAGCTATGTTCCAGCACGGCTAAAAGAGCCTTTATTTGCAATGCATGCACCTATGAAACAAAGTGGTGTTGTCTTTTTTTTTTAATGTATTTTTTAATGTTTTTATTTTTTGACAATTAGCATACAAATATAAAGCTTCTTTGCCCTACTGCCACATTACTTTCTAAAGAAACAGAATCCTGACTGTAAGGGACTTCTTAACACTGAAGATTTGCTGTAGCCACTTGAGGGCTCCCAACAATAACTGGGATGGAATCAAAATGTGGCATAGATGATTTGTAGCTACATTTCCTACAGAGCAGGTTATCTCCTGAACTCTTCTTTTAAGGCAGATCCTGTGAAGCCAGCTATTCCCAAAGAAAAGGTATTCCATGTCCCACAACAGGTGACTCAGGACCAGAGCTTATTATTCCAATCAAATGGGAACAAAGCACTAAATCTCTCTTTCTCTCTTTCTCTCTCTCTCTCTCTCATTTTTTTTTTCCTTCCTTCCCTGTATTGGAGCTGAGCTTTACATGGTCTTCACTTTCCTATCTTTGCTTTTGGTCTTCCAGATGGAAAGCTTCAGAATTTAAATGTTTTCCTTTCAGGCCTGGAAAATATAACTGTTGGGTCTTCAGTTTATCAGGTTTTTGTTTCATGGCTCATCACTGTAACCGTGTGCACAGCACTGAGAAATGAACACATTTGGCTCTGTAACATGGCTGAAAGAATGACCCAGAAGAACCTGTGCTCACAGCTGGCACTGGCAAATAGCAGGAGGAGTTTGGCAGAAATTGAGATCAAACAAGCTCCAAGATAAACAAACTCTGTGAATTACTGAAGTATCACAAAGCTTCCTCACATTGCACTCACAAGATAATTTCCAATAAGCCACAGCAGGTCTAGTCTGACCCGTTCCCTTACTCTTCCATGGACTGAATGACCACCCTCGATTCCAAACGTCCTCCAAAGCTGTTAAAGTTTTTCAGCTTGGAGCAGAAGCTGATTGAGGATAAGGTATGTCCTGAGAAATGGTCTGTACTTCTCAACGTGTCTTCAGTTTGAAAGCCATTCCCACTTCCCATTTAACATACTTTCCCCTCAAAATTTGCTTTGACAATGTTTATTCCTATTTAGAACTTCATGTCGTTCCCTTTATTTTGTTATTTTAAGGTGGAGATCTAAGTTTAGGCAATGTAACTCTTAGTTTTAAAATCAGAGGGACCATATAATCCAGTTTCTTGTAGAGATCAAACACAGGTAATTTAGCTGGTCTCAGCCATGCCTAGTTATATTGGGCAGTTCCCTTTGGTTTTCACCGAGGCAGTAAGACATGATGAGTCTTTCTGAAACAAACAAATAAACAAACAGTATGCTCTGGACCTTCAGTCTAATCTATTACTTTAAAAACTGAAGTTAATTCAAGATAAAGGAATAATTGTTAACACCTTCCAAACTATCCTTTTAATTTTAAAATATATTTATTTTGGAACTAAAAATGAAAAAGAGTAAAACAGACACCTTCCCACTTAACTACCAGTACTCCATGAATGTGAAAATTTGGAAGCCTCCGCTCTATATGCAGAAACAACAACAAAACATCATAGATTAAATTTCTGATTATAAAATAATAAAATCTGCATGAGTCTTGCCCAAGATGCAGATGTTCTGATCACCTATGTTTTGTGGAATTTTAATTGAAGTTGTGCTTTCTGTTAAGATATTTTTACTGTATTTTTTAACAAAAGCAATCCACTCAGAGAAACAAATAAACAGAAACAAATAAACAGAAACAAATAAACAGAAAAGCTTTTTAAGGATTTGAAAAGCCTAAATTGAAAACAAGGGCAGAAAAAAGAGAAAATTGTTTCATCTTTATTTCTTGGTCAGAAAGCTCAACTGCATTCCAATGAAATCAAAGGATTATGAACTCCATGAGTCTCTGTAAGGTGAATGAAAACACAAAATAACTCTGCCTACTCAGCTAGCTATCTGCTGTATGTGTGTCAAAAAGCCACTGACATCCTTCAGAAGTAGCATATTCATCCCTGCTGAATTCCAGTTGCAGAGACTGTAAACCAATGATTACAGCAGTATCTTCCTCATATTTCTATTATATCCCCAGTCAAAATCCTAAAAATATGTCAGAATTAATGCAAAGTTCTTGGGATTATTCACATGTTTTGTGCTGTTTCTGTGACAGACACTGGAGAAAAAAGGATAATTTTCTGAATGGTCATACAATCAGGGTAATTCTGCCATGTGAAGGAATTGATTATTACCTCTGAGGAACTGGTGCTTACTTATTAACTTGAATTGTCTGAAGGTCTTTCACTAATGCTCGACATTTTACCACGGAAGTGACCTTAGCATGCTATCAGATCGCAATGACACAGGCAGAATGGAAGGATGTATTAGCTGGGGTTAAACCAGCTATATTGCTTTTCAGCCTGAACTGCATCATATGCTACTTACACAGATTGTTTCTGTGCTGTAGTCGTCAGGACCCTAGGTTCCAGGATGCCTATGGGGAAAGGTAGCCAGAGTATTGCTAAGCCCATTTACCTTTGATCAATAAGCAGTAAAACCTACCTCCATGCATGCACATGAGTTACTTCTGAAAGACACTGCTGAAGGGGCTTGCTGACCCTTTCTGTCATACACTTAACCTTGGACTTTCCTTTTATAGGCCTAGAAAGACAAGTGTGTGGTTAAACATTTGAAGGCATGGCTGATTCATCGTCATCCCAACCAATGATGTTTTCTTATGGGTTACTGCTTCAACAAAATAAATGGCTAGTACTCTAATTACAGCACATCAAGCAGCATCTAGTTACGCAAAAACACCACAGACACTGTAATGAACCTATGAGACTAGGAAGATGGAGGGGTAATGGAAATTATACCAGGTTTATAGCTATGTTGTTACTAAGCTTCCATCTTCAATGAACATTTAATTATTTTAGGATTAAAATTACTGTATGAAAAAACACTGAATCATTATATTTCCTTGATATTATTCACATGTAGTTTACAAGCAGTTTTATCACAGGAAAGAGCAGTAGACGTGCACCAGAAGTCTTGGTTTCTGGAACATCATGGAATTTGTCACACAATGAAAACAGAAGGATAATCAAGGATTTGCCACAGATTCTCACACAAAAGAAGATGGCTAATTTTATTTAAATTGTGGTTTGAAAACTGCATTCATCCACTCGAACAGTTGTCATATCTGACTACCACCAAAAGCACTAAAGACCCACAGTACTGGAGTATGCATACAGTGTAGATTCCCTACATCACAGGCTCAAGCCATCCACATATCTGATTCAATCTGCTTGTAAAAACAGAAGCCAAGCTAACACATAATGTGTGAGTTTCTTTATTAACTTTGATACTGGCACCCAGTATGTACTTGCATGACTTCCAGGGGTGCACCCCATGAATTTCAGCAGTGCCACTGCTTGTACTGCTTTGTCAGGGCTTTCTGAAGAAGCTGTGGGAGGACTTAGTCCTTCCAGGATACACATGCACTCAGAGCAAAGGCACTTGTGGAAAAGCACCATTAAAATGATCGCTTGGCCCATGACCAAAAACATCACATTAACAGCTTATGAATTAAGGCCAGCCAAGTTTTGTCAAATAACCCCTCTTAGGCCACAGTTTATGTGTATAGCTGAGAGGTAACTCTGGTTAACTCCAGCTATAAAATGTCTCTGTGGGCAATAAGGTTGTGCATCAGGCATACCAGGCCATTACACAAATGCAGTCTCCGCTCTAGAGGTATGAGCACTCTGTTACAAGCAATCTAAGCTCTTCTATTGCTCATTTTACAGAATATTTCCAGTGCAAAAGCTTTTGTGTTTAGCATCATCACCTCAGCTGACCACAAGCCCAGAGTAATGCCCCAGTGTGGCTGAATAATACTTTAAAAAGGGAGAATGCCTTGATATTGCACTCTTTCCTTGATATTGCACCTTTTCT